>NC_143564.1:39087500-39715000 GCF_054136105.1 Typopeltis vanoorti | reverse complement strand
GAAGAGGTGAATGGAGAACAAGAATTTAAAACTGGTACGGAAGTTCGACGACGAAAGACGACACGACAATTTGATACGAGCATCATAACGAAACGCCACAATCGCCAGAAGATAAATATAGAGTGAATGTGTTTTATACACTTCTGGACGTTGTAATGTGTTCGTTAATAGAAAACGTTTGGAACAACTAAAAACATATTATGATAATTTCAATTTCTTGTATAGATTACTACAAATTAATAACGAAGATTTACGAAAAATTTGTGACGATTTAGAGATTCTCTTGAAGGACTGCGACAATAAAGACATAAATGCAATAGAACTATATGACGAGTTATGTGCTTTCCGGGATATTTTTCGAAAGGATAATTTAAATATTCAAAACCCTTTCGATATTCTTAATTTCATTGTGTCCAATAATTTATCTTTCCCTAACGTTTCAATTGCTTTAAGAATACTATTAACCTTACCTGTTAAGTGTAGAGAGCGGTGAACGTTCCTTTTCCAAGTTGAAATTGATTAAGACCTACTTAAGAACAAGTATGTCACAAAAAAGGCTTGTTAGTTTGGCGTTAATAGCTATTGAAAATGATGTATGTGCGGAATTAGACGTTAAGACCATTATTTCTAATTTTGTGAATATGAAATCAAAAACCTTAAAATTAAAAAAAAAAAATTTCAAGTATATTTATGTAATTTAATTTATTTTCTGTTATTCTGTAAAGATATATTTTTTGAATACTTTATTAAATGTTCTAATTATTTCTGAATTCTATTATTATTTTCTCATCTATCTTGAGTTTCTTTTAATTTCCTAAAAGATAGTTCCACTTATAAAAATTATTACAAGTTACTAAGAATTTAGTAACTTGTAAAATGCAAGAATTTTTTAAACTTTAGTTCAAATAAATTTTAACTTTAATTAACATTCATTTTAATTTTGTTAGCGATTCGGGTCGGTGAGAAGGCTATAATCCCTGTATCATTATATTAAACGATTAAAATGAAGTGGCTTTGTCAAAATTTGCTTTAACTTTTGAGAATATACGGGTTTTTAACGATTATCCTGCCTAGTGAACATCCCCGGTTCGTTACATTTAGCGAACCGACGTGTGGCTGTTCTGTCAAAATTTATTTAAGAAATTTCAAATAATTTTAATTTTTATTATCGTAAAAGAACCACACACTCCCGGATCGTTACGGGGGCGCTTAGATAGACATTGCATGAGGGCGTTGACTCTGTTTATCCCCATCTTTCAATAAATTGTAATAATTTGTTCATTTTCTTTTAGAATGTATAAGAAGACATAAAAGTGATTTTCATTCTGGATGTTCATCAAAACTTTAAACCCCCCCCCCCCCCCACACGCGCACACACACACTCGTATTAAGTGAATGCTGGTTATAATTGAAAAGCGTCATATAAGCGGATCGTAGTAAAGTGAAGCGTCATAAGACTGGTATTACTGTAGGAATAATAACTTGAAGGATTATTGGCCCTTCAGGGTCTATAAATGCTTCTCGCGTTGTTAAATTAAAACATAATCGCTAAAGCTTTTTTGGTTACATCAATTAAAAAAAAATAATAAAAGTAATAATTGAAAAGTAGGAAATAACATTTTCGACATAATCTGTCTCACAAGCAAACGATTCTCAAAGCAGGGAGAAATATTTATCAGAACAAACTGTAAACAAAAACGGTGGTTTGACTTGCTGTATTTAGTCTGCTTCTAACGGGAAGACGATCCGCTTATTTTCCTGTATATAGCTTGCATCCTTTCAATCAAATGGAAAATTCTAAATCCCCTCCCATTCAAAAAAAATAATAATAATAATAAAATAAAATAAAAAATAATTTTTGTATTGTTTCAGGGGAAAAAAAAAAGAAAGAAATTTTAAAAATGCCTTTCAAATTAAGCGAAGGCAATTCAAAATGGCCATAATTAAAATACATACTCTGTGAGTTTGTATGTGTGTGTAGTTATCAGATGATAGTGCCTGCTCACTCTGCTGGGTTCGAAAGAATTAGAGGAAAAAATAAAAAAAGTTTAGAAAAATGTTAATTTATGGTAAATGAATCTCAGGAGAATCGACATTTGTTTCCCTGATGTTTTCTTTTTTCTGGCTATCACATCAAGCAATTACATGTTCTTTTATCTCCCCCCCCCCAAAAAAAATATGTTTTTTGAGGGGGGGGGGAACATTCCACAATTGTAAAATCAAACTTCCTTCACATGTACGCGGTTAGCGTAGTGACTTTGCGCTTCGCAACCATCTGCCTAGGGAAGGAGTGGCCTAGGTTCGATTCCCGTCGGCGACGTGAGGAGCTTAAGGATTTTCCTCAGCCATAGCCAAGTTAGCTGGACGTGGAAAGCAGTTTTTTCCCTCCAGTTATCTGGGGCTTTTCATCACGCAAGCAGGCAAACACACACGGACTACAGTCAGGAATATTAACCCAGCCATAGGCCTGATTCGTCAGCAATGCCGGTTCCGAGCCCGGATAAAATGTGGGGGGCTGAGATGGTGCGGTACCTCCCCGTAAAGGGGACTCATGGCCGTGTATCATCATACGATAATTATTATTCATTTCGCTGCAACGTATTCACCATGCTGACTTAAGCAGTGTTCTCTACCGATGTCTTTTTACAAACGAAGTGCTAGCTTAACAATAATTAAACATGTTTGTTATTAATATGTAGTGCAGAGTTTAACTACGTACACACGTATTTAGTCAAGATGCTGCAAACGAATGTGCTGCTTGGCAAATAAATCCATGTTCATCCTTCCTAACTAAATTATTTCGTTAACTTGTGTTGTATCACACATAATATCATGAGAAACTTCGACTGCTATGTGTGATATTTTGTTTATATACAGTTCAGGAAAACAACTTCAAGGCTAAAAGATATATCGTTATGCACAGCCAGGAACGATATGGATGGGACGGTGCAGAAGGGTGCTAGTAACATGATATTTTACTGAAAATGGACATTGAAAGAAGGCGCCAATAACCAAGCACTTCGTTTCAAAAATATCTTAATTTTTATAATCCCTATTAGTGGCGGCCAGTAAAGTTTTAAGTGGGGGTACTGCCTATACAAAATAATTTTTAAAAAAAATTCTTTTTTTTCCTAATTAGTAACCAATTTATTAATAAATAGGCAACACCCCCACTTAAAACTTCACGGGCCGCCACTGATCCCTATATATCAAACAGACGGGGGGGAAATGCTCGTCATTAATTGCTGATTTTTAGGATATAGTGCTTAAAGGCATGCCGATGGATGCACAACATGTATAAGGAAAACCACGCAGTTACTTACAGTAATCACTATAGGAAAATAGGTCTGAAATGGTCACGGATTGCTCCGGATTGTTGGCACTTAAATGAATCCAAACGATCCATGCGTTGGGAGAATTAAAAAATGAAAAAATTTAAATTATGGCGCCTTTTTAAAAGTAAAATGAAGTCACAAGCCAAGTAAATCTATAATAAATTACATAGGAATAGTGGATATTAAAGATCCAACATATTTTAAAGCCGAATGTTTGAAGAAACTATGAAAATTCTCTTAATTTGACCTGATAGCTTACGAAAATACAATCCTCATAAGCGCTCAGGTTATTTTAAGTAGTGCACGCTATGGCATCGGAGTTGACTTGCTTGCTCTACTAAAAATAACATGACCACTGCCAAGCGTCCGTATATTCGCCTTTTATTAGTGCATTTGATAATAGTTTCACTGGTCTAACAGCTGTTTTGAAATGGTTGATTCTCCTCAGAGACGAGGCAATTCACTTTGTTCAAAAGAACATCAATGTCCAAACCAAGACCCCAGGAATAAAGTATCAGTCATAGGTTAATTCCAACCTCTTGATATCTGAATTGTCATGGTCTGCATGCTGCTCCTGAAAACCTGAAGGAAAAAGAGAAGGGAATAGGTTAAGTCCATATCATGGCATGAGCCTTCTCGAGGCTCACCCACCTTTGTCTTGTCCTTCTATTTCTATACCCAGGGTTTCACAGGACTCCCTTCCCCTCTCCCTCGAAGGACATTATATTACTCATTGGATTATTGTTGGATCTGAGGCTACTAAAGGTAGTTCGAAGCGTCAGATAAATTTGAATTCTCTCATTTCTTAACCTACATAATAGTGGTGACGTGCACCAATGCTTTATGAACTGAGAGTTCTGGAAAAGTTACCGTTCTAAAGGCAGAAATTTCGAGGTAAGGCTGTAGAAAGATCTAATTATCGTAGACTATAACTTGCTTGCTGGATTTTTGTGCATCCCACTGCCGGATTGTCCATAAATGGTACTTGACTTCTTCAATTAGTAAGATGATTTTTATTTTGCTAGTGATTGTTGGGGGAATCTGAAGAAATAGGACTTCCTCTACTCTCAACCTGGGAACACGTAGAGCCGTACTAATACGAAACGAAATACATCTTATTAGATGGCAGTAATAAAAGGTGGGATTAACTGTTCTAAGCTGTCCACATATGCAAAAAGTTGTGCTGTCAGTCTGAACACTCCAGGACAGGTCTTACCTTGAAGGGTGATTACTTGAAAACAGTCCCATGTCCAGATTCAAATTCGGTGCTAGGCGATTATGAAATTGGAAGGTTTTTGAGTTTTTTGAGTACACATGTTTGGATTTTGGAGATACAGATTCATTCCTTTGACTGATGTGTGTCTAAGAAGATGACCTGTGGTCTTATAGTATTCGAGAATTTGTTATGAGATAACAACTTTTGCGGTTTTACACTGAAGTGAGAAAGAGAATACCCTAGGAAGCACTTGATGAGATGATGGCTAAGATGAGAGAAGTGAATTTCCTTAATCATTGTAATAGTGTTAGTAAAGAAGCCATATGTGGTAACTGGGAAATTAAATCTGCCTTGTAAGCAATGGAGAAGTTGATGTTGAAGCTCTACACTCTTGTTTGCAATGATTCTAAAAGAAATGGTGTTAGTAAAGAAGGATATATGATACCTGGGAAGTCAAATTCGCCTTGTAAGTAATGGAGAGGTTAATGCTAAAGCTTTAAATTCTTGCTCCACTTCTTGGTCGCGACGATTGCAAAAGAAATGGAGTAAGGGCTTGTACAGATCAGCTTCTGTATATTTCATTATATCTGTAAGATGGATGACGTGTTGTAGTGCAGAGATGACCACAATTTTGATGGCAGTGGCTCTTGCTGAAAAGAAGAGAAGACTGATATGTCTCATTCACGTAAAGTGATTTTGCTCTTGCTGGTCATGTCTACTGTTGTCACAGTGTTTGAGCTACCAGGAATAGTACTCCTAGGGTATTTATAGAATCTGTCATTGGGATTAATATCTTGATTTTATTAGCTTTGGTCTCAAGTCTCCTGCTTTCTACTGAGGGATGGATTATGTTAAAGAAAGTGTTCATAGAAATGCTATCTCTGAAGGTACAGAACAGATCATATGCATAGGCGATAGTCAGGGACGGTCCGAGAGTATCATATGCCCCTAGGCAAAGAAAATCTAGGCGCTCCTATACATTGTCTCTCTATATATATTTTGTCATACTTACACAAGCACACGTACACCTACACATGTGGATATTTATAAAAGTAATATCATTATGAACCTTAAAAAAAATTTTTTTTATGTTATTTATGTTCCAGAAGGAGGAAAAATCTCTGCACTTGAGGTTAAGTATACAAAGAGCAGGGGAGTGGAAGAAATAGAGAAAGGCGAAAATAATATAGGATCATCAGCGAACACCAGGACTGCTTGACTTATTTCATTTTTTTTTTATTAATAATCAAGGTTTTAACTAATTTTTTTCGAGGGTTGTAATTTTGCCCCGAACTTTATAGCAAAATCTAGCGCCTCGAAGTCTTTGCAGCCATAGGCGATTGCCCAGGTTCGCCTAATGATAAAACCGGCCCTGGCGATAGTAGTGGTATCCGCTTATAATGGGGATATTTTTCACCCATTTCCGAAACGGTTCTAATGCCCGAGAGAAACGTAGTGCCGAAGGACAATCTTGACATACTCCTTTGTAAAGTGGCATAGGATCTGATATGTATCTGCTTACTATCAAACTGGTTTATTCTTATGAATAATTTGTAGTCCATGTAAGTCATGGACTACAAATTATTGCCTACTATTCTGTCATCTCTGTCTTGCTTGGGAAGGAATATTGTGTAACTCTTGGTGAAGTCTGCTGGTATGTCCCCAGTCTGGAAGAAATTATTAAAGAACCGAATTGGCATGAGTAAGAAGGGGTTTCATGCTGCTCCATAAAATTCTATTCCCAGGCCGTCTGGCACGGAACGTTTCTTGGCCTGCACTGCTTTATCTGCTAGTTTGATTTCACCTGCTATTAGAGAGCTGTTGTGGATTATCTGAAGATCAGTCGGCAAACTTAGCATGTACCATATACCTTGAACGATATCTGCTTGCTAATCCGAGGAGGTTGCTTAGTGGTCAATAAATAAAAGCCTCTAGAAATTTCTGAGTTTTCCTACTTTGTTTCCCTGTAGCATGATTTCCTTAATGGTTTTCTTCTCTGTAGCGGTCCAGATTCCCCTTTTGTAAAAGACAGCTGAAGGAGCATTCCCTTCTCTGAATCACATCCTTACTTTGAAGTTTTCATCTTCTGCTCTCTTAAGAAGTCTCCTGTGAGACCACTGTATAAATAAAGGGTCTTCTCCAAAACTTAGACGATCCATCAGATCGCTCTAACCTCAACAAGTGGCCTGAAGGTTCATTTAATTCACCACTCAACGGCGGTTCTATTCATCAGCGATAAATTTCCATACCACCGAGAAGAACCGCTTATATCCCAGATGAAGACATTTACTGAAGTGGCCATCTCGGAGAAAACTAATGCTTGAAAGCTTTGTTATGTGCATCGTTCCTCTCCAAAAACTCTGGCGATCCCGTGGATCACCAAACAATGAGTGACACAAAGGATAATTTAACTCAGCCGTGGTTCTACTCAATGACAGGCTCAGTGGTAGAGTAAGCTTGTTACTGAGTTAAACGATCACTCTATACTCACTGAATGACCCTCACTCGGTGAGTTTAGAGTGATCATTTAACTCACTACTGGAAGGGGTGAGGAATCGCCTAGTATTTGGATAAGACCCTTTATTTATACAGTGGTCTCCTAGGAGAACCAACCAGTTTGAAACAGCTGTCAGGCCAGTGAAACCTTATCAAATGCACTAATAAATGGTGAATATACGGACGATTGGGCAGCGGTCATGTTCGTTTAAGTAGTGCAAGCTAAGGCAATCCAATGCAGATGATCGTATTCTTGTAACCTCTCTGTATAATATAATACTGTACATGTTTATTACCATTGGTCAATTCTTTCTATACAGAGTAAACTTATGAAACCTATCATACTGTTCTAAAAACGACTGTGTTTCATAGTTGAATTTAGCAAGCTATTAAACCCCCATTCTCTTGAACTATTAATACAATACAGAGCACACTGAGATTACCACTCATTAGATGATCTGAGTGTGTGAAACGCTCAACAGCGGAGGTAGACTTTTACCTCTTTAGGCAAATCCGTAATTGATGCCTTTTATAGTTTGAAAGTTGCAATACAACATATCATACCACTGGCGCCCTTGGCAACTGCTCCAATGCCAAAGTGTTCCTAAGCCGCCGGGAATACAGCTTAATAAAGCTCATAAAATTGTCACAGATGAAATAGACCGAGTTTTAAAAGATTTTAAACGTATTTTACCGCAAATATTTCATGTTTTCTTTTTAATTCAATGCATTGAGAAAAATTTTATTCTTGATGTTTTCTGTTAAACAACAAAGAAATTCTCAGAATTTTTTTCCTTTATATTTACATTTGTTAACATTTATATACATTTACATTTAGGCACATTTATTTACATATACATTTACTACAAAATTCTGATGTAAATATATATAGATGTCTTGAATAATATACTGAAAATCTCAACTAATTATCTATTGTACTGTTTTAAAAAAGTGCATGGCGCTATGAAGCAGATTAGGAATAACAGGGCAAATAGATTTGATATTTGTGTTTCTGCATCAAAGTGGAACCATACATTTGATGAGTCGAAACCTTAGAGACGAAAAAGGCCTGAAGTGACAGAATATTGTCACTTCAGGCGTTTTTCGTCTCTAAGGTTTCGTATACCTGGTATAACGACATTCTTAATGGAAACACACTCTGCTCCGCAGACTGTGTTCACGCATGCAAAAAGAATAGATTTATTTTTTCAATAAACATAGCTGCTAAATAAAAAACACATTTTTCTTAACAGATGCTTTCAAGTTTTCAGTTCCAGACAATATGTGTAACAGCTGTTTAAAATACATTGGATACAGAAAGCGCTCAATTTTATGAAAAGGAAAATGAATATATATATATATATATATATATATATATATATATATATATATATACTGTATATATAAAACTTGAAATCAGTTGGAATTCCGTTTCATATATTCTATATCATGCAGACACTTAAATGCTAATTGCGTTTAAGTGTCTGGATGGAACTAAAGCTTTGTGAAAATGAGGCTCGACGCATAAACCGCATACAGGGCCGAATTTAGACTTGCTGAGGCCCTAAGCTATACAAATCCCAGAGGCCCCCTACTGTTTTAAATTACATCAGCTGGTCTTTTTGTTTTTTTTTATTTGAGGCCCCGGCAGATTGCGAGGCCCTAAGCTGTAGCTTTTTTAGCTTATACGTAAAATCCGGCACTGACCGCATACATACGCTAAAAGCTAGTTCCCGCCAGAGAATAAGGGAACAGTAGGCATCCAGGTGCGAATGTGACATGCATTGCCGGCTCTAGGGGTTCTGGCACCCCAATGCAATTTTAAGTTGAGTGCTCCTTACTTTTTTTTAAAAATGTACTTAAAATTTAAAGGTTAAATAATCCAAACACATATTTTTATGTAAAAATTGTGCATTTTGAAAAATACATATATTAACTTCCCAACTGGTCAGGACATCTATATACATCCAGAAAATATAGATACGATGCACACTATCTGTTTAAAGAACATAGATAAATTTGGCCATAATGTGCATTAGAAGGTGCGATAATCCTTCGCGCTGAAGAGAACACTTAACCAGATTATCTTGCGATCATAGCTACGTCTCAGTTGCCTGTAACAATACATGCAGTTCCTTGTTCTATGCTGAGTAACTGGCCTTTTAGTTATATTGGATAGACTAAAAATATAGCAATTATTTTTATTTTTGTTTTCTCCTTTTATCGTACAATTTTTAATGTCAGGACAAAATAAGAGATCCTTACATACTTTCGTCACTTAAATATTACATTAGAGAGGAGGAGTGCTATTAATGATATCAGATGACTTAAATCCAGTTATGGGAGAAATGTAAGGAAACAATGATGGTACAGTGTCCCATATAGCGATGTGTTTGAGTCTATGAACAGGGCCGACGCTACCATTTAGGCATACTAGGCCTAGGGCGAAAGCCATGAAGGGGCCCAAAACTTCAAGCTATGCTTCATTCATACTTTACTAAAATATCAAAATTAAATAGTGATATATGATTTAGGTATCGATTCTTTTTCCTTATCCATCACACTATTTTACTATTTAACTCTTGGTTCTTTTGTTCCTTACCTAAATGATTTGAACTTACCGTTATTTAAAAGTCACTTAATATGCCGGCAAAGGTTGGTCGATTGGTAGAGCCTCTGCTACTAATGGCTCAGTTAAGTAACTTTGAGCGCGGTTAGTAGTTGGAAAGGGCCAATCGTTCGATGCTGTTGGTACACTCTGCCTCGATGAGTCTTTGGACTCCCTGGAGGTGTCAAATAATAATTAAAAACACTTTAAAATATTAAATTTCGGTATGTTATAACTTTTTTTTTTTTTGTAAATGAATTATAACAGAGTATTTTAAAATTAATTAAAAAATAAAATAAAAAAAGCCCTATTAATTTAACCTGAAAGACAATTTTATTTTGTTTAATGTCAATTAGAAACATTTTAGTTCATGAAATAAGGGGCGCACTTGTAAACTTTGCCTAGGGCGCAAAATAACCTGGCACCAACACTGGGTGTGAAGTGGAGGAGGTTAACAGAATGAAATATATGGTGAGGTGCCACAGACCCATCAGCTCAGTTGTAGGGGACGAATCAATGCATTGCCAATTTAGCCTTATGGGTACCAAGCGAATGATCATTATGAGTAACTTTAATTTTCCAAACATTGATTGGGTAGAAGATAAATCTCATGATAAGAAAGAACAGGCATTTATTGAATTGTTGCCAGACAACTTTCTCAAGCAGCATGTGAAAGAAGGAACTCGAGGTCAAAGAGTATTGGATTTGCTTATAGCATCAGAAGGGATCTCTGTCAAGAATATGGATATTTTGCCACCAATTGGTGACAGTGATCATGCTGTTCTTGGGAAGTATCTACTTGTATTGAAGCTCCGATTAAAACAGGCTACATGCTGAACTACAAAGCTAAAAATTATGATCAACTTAGAAGAATACTATCTTTTGGTCCCATAGTATCAGTTACTGAATTGAAAAAATGTCAGCAATGCATGGGAATCTTTGAAAAAGTGCTTAAATGAGGTTTTATCTCAATGTATCCGTAGTGTTCAAAAGCATAAATAGGTTGGGAGTGAAATGTATGTGCAGCCCTATTAAGCAAGAGATCCACAATATCGTGAGAGAAGTTATGAAATATATCACGCTCAGGCCAGAAAAGTAGCGAGAATTGTGAGAAAAGCTAAAACAGAGTATGAAAAGAAATTGGCCATGCAAGCTAAAGGCAATCCAAAAGAATTTTATCGTTATGCCGCAAGCAAAAGAAAGAGTGTGGAAGAATATATTGAATGCAGATGGTACACGAGTGTCGGAAGCTAAGGAGATTGTTCAGTTAATGAGTGCTCACTTTGCTAAGATATATCAACCAGGTGTATGTAGCATGATGCACAGTGCTACTGCTACGTTGGATGAAGAGTTCGAGGTTCATGAAAATGAGGTTGAAAAGCTCTTGCATAACCTGGATAAGAATTTGTCAATGGGGATAGATGGAATATCTGCCCATTAGTTAAAGGAATGTTCAGCTGAAGTGGCTAGGCCTTTCACACATTTGTATAACTTGAGTCTCAGCTCAGGAATGATACCACAGGAATGGAAGGAATGTATGATAGTTCCATTGCACAAGGGTACTGCAAAAACTGTGTCTAACTACCAACCTATTAGTATCTCTGGTGTGGTAGTGAAGATATTCGAGAAGTTGGTAAGAACTCGCATACAGAAATGGGTAGACAAGCATTCTATACTCTGCAGGGAACAGCATGGGTTTACTAAAGGAAGCAGTGGCAGCTCGTGGGGGTGTTGCAACTTTCGAAATATATACATACACACTGTAAGTACAGTGTATGCGTGTTTGGATAAAATATCAAAATTATGGTAAAAATTTAAAAAAAAATTAAACATGAAAAAATATTGTTTATTATCGAAAAAATTATAGTTTAGTATAATTCAAAATTACTTAAAAATAAAATCCATTCCTTTAATTGTAATTAAAAGAATGGATTTACAATTTTTGGACATTACAATTAAATCCTTTAATTGTAATGTCCAAATACTTAAGAGACGGAGTAAACACGATAAGTACTACAAACACTAAGCATCTCACTATGACGTGCATATGCTTGCGAGCGTAGCAATATGACACTGTGGTAAACACAGTGCTGCTAGCGTGCTTTGCCCTCCTAAGTGCTATAAGATGGATTTTTATTTTTTATCCAAAATAAGACAGCTGTATAGGATTGTTGATGATAAAATTAAATATTACAAGCAAATATACAGGGTGGCCATAATTTAACTTTCCCTCTTTGGAGGTATCTGTAGCTAAAACTAATACACGGAATGAGACATTTTATATTTAGACTTTCGAAGGCATGGGTAGATGAATTCCGCGAAAAAAAGATTTAGCACGAAAAGTCGCCGATAGGGAAAATTTTGGCGCTGGCGGAGCCGAATAATAAGAAAGCAATCAAATATATTTGCAATAAACAAGTAAAAAGGATAATGCAAATTTTACTGTGAATATGACAGCAGCGCCACCAATTCCGCTTAAAAAGGGATTGGGAGCGTTCAGGCAGTTATTCGAATGACTAACGAATTGTGCTCAATTATGAATCCTACCTTGCTTCAGTGTGCAATGCTGTAGTCTTCTAAATTCCCATCAGGAATTTAGAAGACTTCATAACCTGCATACAGGTCTATGTCAGCTGTAGCACTGAGAGCTATGATTAAGAAGTTTGAAGAAACTGGATCACTAGGAGTTAGACCTGGCAGAGAACGGAAAACAGTGCAAGAAGAGACAGTAACAGTAATCTGTGGTGTACGTGGGTGGCATTCCCAATTTGCATGTCTTGAAAGAGAACATAAAACGGGCTGTTATAAACATCCAATCCGACTCCTTACATTCAGCTGTAGAGCATGTCACACACCAGATGCAATTTGTTGTACAAGAAAGGTCAGCACATCGAGGACCCTGATTCTGGTGAATAAAACATTTCCTGCGAGTTCAATCACTACATTAATTTGTCTCTCGCAAGTTGTTTTAGTTTAATTATTATCATCATTGTAACGCGTCACATATCCAGCTGGAATGAGTGACGTAGCTGTCGCTTACACCTTCGAAATGTTATTCCATTTTATCTACCTGTTCTCATAAGGTTCATTCCATAGTCCTGCTATTATCGTGGTCACTCGTCTCTGGATCCTCTCCACCTCCTTATACTACATATAGCGAAAAACAACTTGAAGTTTTTGCTAAATGTTATTGAAAGGCGCAGTATTTATTAAAATATATTTAGTGCATATCCACATTTAATAAACACTAATATTAAAATGGGTTTTTATTTTATTTTTTCCACTCACTTCAGTGCCCCGATGCACCGCATCGTCTGCTTACCATGTTAAACCAGCCCTGCCCAAGGCCTATGGATGTTTGCTAATACTTGAATTGCTAAAACACATTCTTTCAAACTTCTTGATTATTTGGCATTCTAAAACACTGCCAAATCATTCAATTTACAAATGTTCTTTAACAAAGCTTCTCAATTACGTATGATCACGAAATCACTATTAGAATTCATCAACAGCAGATGTTAAATTTCCGCAATGAACGTTATATGTTAAGCAGACGTCAAGAAATTCTCATTTGAGAACTGCCCAGTGTATGTATGTTCAGTAAACTAACAGCCCACACTCAATAAATTAGATCCTACACACACTGTCCAGCGATTCTAGCTTTGGCTAGCATATCATATCGAACTAATAAATCAATAATATTACTCCAATATTATTGGAGTAATATTGCAAAAAAAAAAAAAAAAAAACCAGATGTCACTTCAGTACAAAAATTTTACAGGGGGTTATTTCAGTCATGATCACTGAACTATGAGTAAAGGAAATTGAGCAAAGCTTCAGACAAAAGTAATGATGATATGTCAATTTAGGAGGCAATTTCTGTAAATGCAATTTCACAAGTTTTAAAAGAGGTATACCATGATTGATACAAAATTAATAACGGAAAAAAACTCACGTACAAAGATTATTTAATAGTATAATTTTCGCCTGTGTGTCATAGGCATCTTCAGTACATATTAAGCTCAAATTAAACAATGACAATTCCAAAAAGCGCCACCTAAGTAGCTGGTGTAAGATAACTAAAAAGGTCAATATCAATACAGGATCAAGCTTACCCGAGAAGTAGAATCAAATAAGCAGTTAGCCTTTTTAGATCTTCTAATTCTTTGCCAACCAGATGGTAACCTACATTTCTTAGTTTATAGAAAGAAGACTCATACAGGCCATTATATCCATGCGGAATCTCATCACCATCCCAGTCAAGAACTATCAAAACACTGGTTCATCGGGCCCACTCCTTTTGTTCTTCAGACGATCTTTTACAGAAAGAACTACAATTTATAACTTCTTCCTTCCTATCTAATGGTTATAAGAATTGCTTCATTAAAAGAACTTCGAGTAGTTTTAATATGTCTTCTTCTTCAAACACAGAAGAAATAACACACATTCCTATCCCTTATGTACAAGGCATCAGTGAACGTATAGCAAAAGTTTTAAAACCACTGAATATTTTTGTTGCCTTTCGACCATTTAGAAAAATCTCCACCTTTCTCACTTCTCCTAAGGACAAGCTTCCACATCTTAATCATCCAGGTGTCTACCAGATTCCGTGCTCTTGTGGATTATCTTATTTCGGACAAATGGGAAGATCTGCCTCTATTCGGCTAGAAGAATACCAATCTTATATTGAATACTTTAAACCTGAAAAGTCTGGACTTGCAGAACATGCCATCTTCACTAGACATAGAGTTCATTGGAGAAAGACAAGAGTTCTTCACAAAAGTCAATTCCTTATGGGATGCCTTTTTAAAGAAACATGTGAAACTCTACTTCATTCTCCTAACTTAAACAGATCCGATGGCTTACATCTATCCCCTTTATGGGAGATAGTACTTTACAAATCAGCTAATCTTTCCCAACTTTTTATTGTATTAATTTTTTTATTTTTAGAAAATTTATTGACCTTTTTAGTTATCATACACCAGCTACTTAGGTGGTGCTTTTTGGAATTGTCAGTTATTAATTTGAGCTTAATATGTACTGAAGATGCCTGTGACACACAGGCGAAAATTATACTATTAAATAATCTTTGTACGTGAGTTTTTTTCCCGTTATTAATTTTGTATCACTATTTCACAGCAAGATATATTTATTCTAAGACAATATGTTGAGGAAGGGGAGATATGTAGCTGATTGAACTAAATGTGCAATTAGGTAGTCATAAAGTGGAGATGCACAAGATGCACCTGGAGAACTGCAATTATCTCATTTCACATCAGATGATCTCCATTTCACAGACATGACACCATGAATAAGTCAGTGTGTGTGTGTGTGTGAATCAACAGAAAACTGCATGCAATGGAATTTACGTAGCCGATTCGGTTCCTAACCTCTGGCACATATTCACATCATCAGATAATTGGAATGTGCCAAGGTATACAGCACTTGGACTGTTCAGCAATAAAAACATATTGTTTATACCTATACATACACTCCATCCTTTTTATGCTTTTCAGATGCAAGTATCAATAATCTGAGGTTGCCTAGATTATTTTTATTTTCAATTTCTCTCCAGTGGAATAAAGCAGCCTGCAGATTTCTAAAAGTTATCTGAAAGTATATTTATTAATATTTTGGTAATCAGAATGGAATGAGTGGGTTTGTTAAAATTTTTCTGATTTGAAATAGCTTAGTTTTAAGGTTGAACTTTTCTCTCATTGAACTGCATGCAGCACAATACCACGTATGATTTAACTGAATAAGCTTTTCAGTATTCATTCATCATGATGCTATTATTAGGCTCTATTCTATTATGGAAATAGGCCTCTCCACTAGATCATAATAAGAAAAGTTGTGACTGCAAGTAATTCTTGATATGGATTGTAGATTACTGGTACCACCCATAAGTGCACCTAATATAGAAAATACAGCATTTGAATTAGTAAGTCTGATTTGCTCAACATGCTCTTTTTAATTCTTTACACTAAAAAGTGCCTCAGTCACTTGGTCAAAATCTTGGTATTATTACTATAATTATATAGGTAATCTCCATGAAGTTAGCAGTCCCATTGCAGGATATCCATTATTCGCACAATACCTTAAAACTTATTAAATGATGAAGCACTCACAAGTGCCTCTGGCAACCCATTCACCATAATCCAAGCAAAAAATGTAGTGCAACACACCCTGGTTACACTCTCTCTTACAGTTTCCACAGATGATCCCTAGTTCTCTCCCTTCCTGATGCATACTGAAATAAAGCCTTCAGTGTCAACCCTATAAACCCCTTTAATAAACTTATATGCTTCCACCATGTCTCATCTTTGTGTCAGCCAGTTTCTCCAGCCCACAGACCATCAATCTATTCTCATGGAGAGAATTCCATAGACTTGCCACAATTGTTGTCACTCACCTCTAGACCCTCTGCACCACTTCTTCATCCAAAAGTCCAGAGGTGGCATTTTAAAGTCTTACATAGGGGAACAATAACTTCTTTATCCCTGCTTGTTAGAGTGTTCTTCAATAATCACATAACCTGCTGTGCTGTTTTTGCTACCTCTGCAACAGGCACTCTAAACTCTCCCTGTCTACAATGCTACCCAAGCCCCTGGCCTTGCAATTCAGTTCCATCAATACAGTATACAGCTTGTAAGTTCTTCCCTAACTGCATCACTTTACACTTGGACACATTAAACTGGTAGCCATTTACCTTTGCCCATTCTGGTGGTCTATTTCAGTCATCCAGCAGGATCTCTAACACCTTTATTTACCATTGCTCTTCCCAGTTATTTCTTGCCAAATCATTTCCTACATTATTGATGTACAAATTAAGCAGCAGAGGACCAAGAATTGAGCCTTTTAATACATCAATGGTCACCTGCCTTCTCCTGGACTCAACTCATCCATAAACTACACTTTGGAATCTGTCCATCAACCTTTCTCTAATTCAAATCACCAGATTCAGATCCATCCCCATTTGCTCCAATTTACGCAATACAGTTTATGTGGAATCCTGTCAAATGCCTTTGCAAAGTCCAACAGCATCACTGAGTAGCCATTTCCTCTATCCAATTCTATAAATAAAAACAGGTTCTCATCCTATGTGATATTTTTGTGGAATAATACCAAAAATCATATTCTTAGCTATGATTCTCGGTGTACTATTTGATATTCCTCAGAGAAATTGAACAAATTATGAGATTTAGAGTATGATATATTTGTCACTTTCTTGTTCAAGTCTGTAATTCTCTTTAATTTCTAGAATGGCCATATAATTGTCTTTGAAGTTAGATATATACACAATAGAATTATTTATTGTTTTGCAATTCTACAGAGAAAATAACTTTTGTGAAATTTCTTTTGAAGGAAAAAGTATGTAACCTAGCAGACAGGAATGCATCTATCACAAATACATACAAGATATGTGTATGATAGACAGTCAAAGGGGTGAGATAATAATAGATAATGACAAAGTACTCCTACTAAAAATAGCACACTGCTGTTCTGAATGTTACAACTAAGCTTGCTGGATATTCTGATATTCTCTCTCTTAAAACTACATACAGGAAGGAACTCCATAACTAGCCAAAGAAAATGACTAGAATATTTATATGAATTTAATGGCAAATTCAATTTTCCATAAATATATGAACATCTACAATGCAGGCTTGAGAAAGAAAGAAGCTTCCTGATAAGCATACCACTAAACAGGAATATGGCTGTCAGCAAAGTCATGATGGTGATTTTTCTTAATGAACATGCTGGCTTCCTGACATATTGTTTGATATGTCAGGAAGACAACAGCTGTATATCTCCCAGTGGTGGCTACTTCCCATACTGAATGAAGCCATTAATGCAGCTGCTATCATTATCACGGCATGCTGACAATAAGTGGTTTAGCATCTAATTTTACCCATGACTTCATCAAGACAGAAGAGTCATTCAAGTTTTTTTTAACACAATTCACAAAATATTAGTAGATTTGTAAGCTATATAAGTTATTCCAAGATTGACTAGATGAATTTTATTGAAATTTGCTATTTGAAATCTTTAAAAATATCTGTTGAGCCAGTCCAATTTTTTATTTTAATCTGATCATTTATAAGAAGTATGGCTTACAGAAGTTTGGAAAAATAAAACGTTTGTGAAACACTTGAATGTCTATACAATTTCATAACAGTGTGTTTAGAATGAAGTGCTGCTGCTGAATTCCCACATAGCCACTGAACTGAAGAATCTAAATTAGTAGACGGAGGGTTAAGAGAATATAAAAACAATTTTAAAAATTCAAAAATAAAAATAAAGAAAAATTGATAATTATCCTTGTTGAATATTAAACATGAATAATATTTCTAATTATTACATTTAAAATCAGCACATTTCAAAGATGAAGGGGGGGGGGGGGATTGAATTAAAATATCTCAGAAGTGAGAAATTTATTATTATTCTATTATTATAGAATAACATATCATTATAATAATATTATTACATTTTTCTGATTTTATTTTCTATCACCCCCCCCCCCCCAATCAAATTAAGCAGGTGTCAACTAATGCAAACATGTTAACCATACCAAATTTTATATATTTCCTGCATGCTCTTTTTAACCAAAAAAAAAGCCAACAGTTGGAACTTGGATTTTTCTAAACTAAAGTTTCATGTTGCTCCTAATGTCAAAAAGAGAAAGAGGAGGAGACTTAGGTGAACAGTTTTTTTCTGACAGCATTATGAACATCAAAATTTCAAGATGCACAAAAAAACACCCAGTCTCAAAGAATGAGCACTTGGAAATAAATTTTGAAAATTTTATGTATTTTTCTATAAATGAAAGCAAATAATGTAATTTATGGTGAAAAGCTTGCCTCTTTCTTCAGGTGGTTCAAACAAAGACAAAATACACTATGTAATAAATGCACTAATAAAGAAACTTTAATATAAAATGCTCATTAAAAAGTTAACTGTTTCTATGCTTATATACAACTTTACTCAACATCTATATTACAGTATAATTAATGAGTATGCATAGTTTACTATACATTTATAATTAGTCACCTTTTAACTACCATTTCAAAAAATTCAGATACTGAACTTAAAATGCAGGCTGTTTTTTTTTTTAAAGATATAAAAAAAAATAATAATATACAAAAATGAGATGTACCATTTACCTTACTAGCTCACTTTTACTCTTTCTGTTAAATTATAAAACTTTACACATCAAATATATGCTACATTTGAAAATATTCTTAAACAATTCAGTCTGTTTATAAGTTTCAAAAAATTCAGATACTGAACTTAAAATGCAGGCTGTTTTTTTTTAAAGATGTAAAAAAAAATAATAATATACAAAAATGAGATGTACCATTTACCTTACTAGCTCACTTTTACTCTTTCTGTTAAATTATGAAACTTTACACATTAAATATATGCTACATTTGAAAATATTCTTAAACAATTCAGTCTGTTTATAATACAACTTGAAAATATCTAGAAAATACAAAATATAAATATAATTTATATTTTCATCCAAAGCTAAAAAATGAAATCATTTTTTATTTTTTGATAAAAATATAAATTATACCATGTAGATTAATTATACAACATTTCATATAAAACTATCTTGATTGTTTAAAAAAAATATATTTACAATTGTGCATACTTATGTTCATTACAATTACTATCATAATGTCCACAAGTGATAAAAATTTTTACTCAGCGAGAGAGAGGCAAGAATAATTCAAGAAGTCTTTGCTTTACGTTTCTTCAAATGAGGCAAAAATGTTCTCTTTTTCTTTTCTTTATGATCCTCATCTCCATTTAATGAATTTGAATCTGCTAAATTTTCTTCACCTAAAGTTGAGTTAGTTAGGCTATTACGTAACATTGTATTTGTAGTTCCTGATTTCCTCCATCGACCTAAGGTAGCAGTTGATGGATGATGGCTGTTGTCAGGGAAATTAAGACAGGATTCTGACATGGATAATTTTTGGGTTGATACATGAATATCTTGAAGGGAAGAAGTGGGATTATCATGACTGAAACTTTTAATCATTTTCTTCTGATTTTCACTAATTGTAGCATCTTCATGAGAACTAAAGTAATAAAAATGCCAAAAAACACGCAGACATAAATAAAATGAGAACATTTTGTTAAATTTCACACACACACAAGGCAAACAGAAAAAGACCAATTAAAATAACTTTGTATTAATGCAGTGCATAATCATTTAAATTACAAAATTTAAAAGAAATTGCAAGATGTTCTAATTAATTTAAACTTCTTTACATAATTCTGTTTACAGAAGATGTTTATTGTTAGTTAATTAAAACTGAAAGAAAAAAAAAAAAAGGTGTGTACAACTAATGTTGTGTTGGTGAGATTTTGTTTATCAAAACAATAGTTTGTTGTAAAAAGAATGTAGCAGCACTACCTGTGATCTCACTATTAACAGATGACCAGCGAGGCTGTTAAGCCCAACCATGTCTCCTGGTTAAATTGCCAATGGAAACAGTTTTTTTCCATTTAGCAGCAATAGGAAGAATTGGTAAGACATATCTTCCTATTTCATTGAAATTAAAATACCTGTAGACACTTTTCTACTGATGACATGAAACAGATATGAAGTTGAAAAGAGGAGTCATTTTGATTGCACCACTGAAACACACACACTGTCATCACTGAACAGCTCCTTGCAACACTCAGCTGTTGAGATGTCATTCACATAGTCACAAATCATAATGAATACAGAATAGTACGATACACTGTAATATGAGTAGAACAGTTGGACACAAGAAAACGACATACAGTGCAGAAAAGAAAGAAGGAATGGTTATAGGAGAAAAGAAAGAGGTTTAAATGATTTCCTCAAGAAATATAAAAAAAAAATATTATTATACAGGCACCTCAATGGAGTTTGAAGACTCAATGCAGAAGACCTTAACTATCTACACAATCTATCATACCTCCATATTTCTTTGTGGACCCATTAATAGACAAAGTGCTACCAACTCTGGAAACCCATTCCATTCATTTACAACCATCCAAATGAAAAATCTAGTTCTCACACCTCTACTTATCACACTTTTGCTCAACTTCAAATATCTCTTCATGGGCACATTAACAGACATTAAAGGCACATCTGAAAAGATATCTAGGGTGCTTAACAAAGCACCCTAGATATCACCAACTGTGCACCGTATTTAAACCTTACGTGAAATTGTCAACTCTCATCCACTCACCTAAGGACAGATTCACTCCTTTATCACATCCAGGAGTCTATGAAGTGCCCTGTTCATGTCATCGAGCCTACTACGGACAGACAGGAAGAACTGTGGACATCCGCCTCAGTGAAAACAAAAAATATATCCGGCACTTTTACTATGGCAAGTCGGGTCTGGCAGACTATGCTTTGGATATCCTGGCACACAGGATCGATTGGAAAAAAACAAAAGTACTGCACAGAAGCTTCTACAAGTCAGAGAGGTTGTTCTTGGAACCAACAGAAGCCTTAAAACATACTCCAAACCTCAACAAACATGGCTGTATAAATCTACCAAAGATATGGGAGACAGTCATCCTAAGACCAAATTAATTTTTTTTTTTTTTAAAACTTAGATGGAGCCTAATTAGGACTTTAGTCTTGTGTTACACGCTGCAATTACTTATGCTAGTCCCGCTGTTACACTGGATTGTGGTTGTCTCGCTATTGTAGCAAACTTTGTTTGTGTGCACTCAAGATGCTGGATATAATACTAGCGAAATATTAGCTTTTAAGTTAATAAATAGTTATTTTCTTATCAATCTGTGTTCGCATCAATACTGTTAAAATCCAATTCAACATTAACACAAATTAGATGGGCTGATTATATTGTCGTGGTTACAAGGTAAGATTTTGACTTTAATGCATCTTCCCAAGGCCCTCTCCTGTTCCCTGCCAAGTGCCTGTCAGTAGTCGTCTGCCTCTCATATTATTGAGATTTCGACTGCCGGTCTACACTTGGTGGAAAGAAGGGACAAGGTGGGTCCTGAAGCATGCGAATCTCCCACTAAATTACAGGTTAGGCCTAATCATTAACACCATATGATGATCTAAATTTTAAGCAACTGCTTGCAGTTTTCAAACATGTAGGAAATCTGCTTCATACAAAATGGCCGGGTAGAGTAGAGATACATCAGATCTCTGAAGTTGAATCAGAAGACTACCAACCTCCCTGACCAAACCAACCTGCTCCCAGAAGAAATTCTAAATCTAATCCGTAATAAAAATAAAAACTTCTCAAGACAACAGCAGAGAAAATACCTCAACAGAAGACACTCAGTCCTCAGACTCTGATGACTACCAGGTGGTCAGCAGGAACAAACACAGGAAGGTGACTACAGCCATAGAGCCTGAAGCACCGATAAACATGGTGGCTACAGCCGATGGACACAGCTGCACAGATCAAAGAGCAAGTCCCACTGGTGATTCTACATGCTAAAGGATGATGGTCTACAGTTGTGGAGGTCAAGAAGAACTCAGAAATTAAATTCACTTCGGCTAAAAACTCTGATGAAGGAGTCCGTATTCAACCTGAAGGAGCATTGGACTACCGTCGACTTACTAAACACATGGATGAATTGGAAATCCCATATCACACATTCCAGCTAAAGAGCAAGAAAAATTCAAAGGTGGTCATAAGAGGGCTAGTAGAAACTATAACATCAGAAGAGATAGCCTCGGACCTAAAATCACAAGGCCTCGAGCCGATAAAAGTTTTTCGAATGTATCGGGTAGACAAACGTCCCGTGCCCCTGGTTCTAGTTGAAATCAGTAAGGACCAGAGAGAAATCTATGATCTAACAACTGTTTGCAATCTAGTGATTAAGACTGAGCCACTCAGATGGAAAACATCTGCAGGGCAATGCCACCGATGCCAGAAATACGGGCATGTGCAGAAACTCTCTACAGCCGAGTACAGATGTGTTAAATGCAGAGATAAACACCCCACTCATACTTGTTCCAAACCATGCACTACTCCTGCTAAGTGCACAAATTGTGGCGGGCCGCATCTGGCAAACTACAAAGGCTGAACATTCCCCCCAACTAACCTTATGAAAGCTAAAGAATCAGGAGCTCCATCATCACAGAAACATTCAACACCTCCAGCAGTAGAAAACCCTCTACTGACTACAACTCACAGGTCGTACACCGAACCAGTTACCTCGAGTACAAAACCGGCAAATCCCACCACAAGCAATCAAAAACTCTACTGCTATTCTAACAGCTACCTTAGGGGAGATGTTAACTTCTTTCAGCAAAACCAACCCTAATCAGAATGACTCAATCAAGTTCCTGAAAAATACCCAAATCATATTCTCAATGTTTAATGGATAATCGAACTATCTCAATTAATTCCCACAGATTGCATTCTGGAATGACAACGGTCTCAGCAATAAACTCCTCGAACTACAAGAATTTGCACACTGCTTTAGAATTGATATTCTTTTGATTAATGAGACGCACCTTCGGCCCTGCGACAACCCTAAACTCAGATATTATTCTCTACTCAGAAATGACAGGCTCAATGCCAGAGGTGGTGGCCCAGCTACCTTTATCAAAAAAAAAAAAACATCCGTTATAACGAAATTAAGGAAATCACTACAACAAATATGGAAGTAAGTGGTATTGAAATCCTCACCAATAACACAGGTAGCCTAAAGCTATACTCAGTTTCTGGCAAACCTCTCCTACCCTCTGACCTCTCTCAACTGCTCAATACTAATGAAGCAACAATTGTAACGGGAGATCTTAATTCAAAACATCCCTTATGGAACAGTAAAAGTTTCAATAATAATGGGATGATTCTCTACAACTTCGCTATGCTAAGAAACATCGTTGATGCAGGTCCAATTGAACCAATGCACTATGGACTGCGAGACAGACCAGATGTGCTGGATATAGCCATTTTCAAGAACACCTCTCATCATATTCAGCAACAGGTGATTAATGACCTTAGTTCTGACCACAACCCAGTACTACTAAGCCTAGGAGGGGACCCAGAGCTCATCCCCAATCAGACTCGCACAAACCTCACCAAACTCAAGGTCACACTCCACACACTTATACGCTCAGTACCAACTATCTTCTCCTATGAAGAAATCGATGCAGCAGTCAATAATCTTGAAAATACAATTCATGCTGGCTTGGCAGCAACCTCCACTGTTACCACCCTAGCCCAAACCAACCTGCTCCCGGAAGAAATTCTAAATCTAATCCATAATAAAAATAAAATCAGATGCCGTTATCACAATACATTATCTCCCCAGGATCGTCAAGAGCTAAATAGGGCTACCAATTTAGTTCACTATGCGCTCAAAGACCACAGGAATCAGCAGTGGGAAAGAAAACTATGTTCCCTAAAAGCTAAGGATAACTCACTGTGGAAACTGGCTAAAGCTCTCCGCTCGGATCGTTCCAACACACAGCCAATCCATGGAGAAAGGGGCATAGTCTATAGAGATAATGAGAAGGCTGAAGCTTTTGCAGATGCCCTGGAGCTACAATGTAGTCCTAACTACACAAATGCGGATTTGCTTTTCATCGAAAAAATCCACCGACATGTTTGCTGCGCTCTACATCATCCCAACAGCCCTGAATATATTTGTCATACTTCACTTAGGGAAGTTTATATCATCATCAAGAAACTCAACAACAAAAAAGGCTACAGGACCTGATGCGATTACCAACAAAACTAGACAGGCGCTTCCACATAAAGCAGTTATGCATCTGGTAGCTATCTTAAACGCAATGCTCAGATTCAGTTACTTTCCCACTCGATGGAAACAAGCAGATATAATTCTCTTTCACAAGTTGGGGAAAGCACCACAGTTCTCTCAGAATTATAGGCCCATCAGCCTCTTGTCATGCTTAGGGAAAATTGCCGAAAAAAATTATTCTCAACCGTTTGCAAGATGAGGTGAATAAAAGAAGCCTTATTCCGAAAGAGCAGTTCGGATTTTGTACTGAACACATACAGCACAACTCAACAAGTCCACAGATTAGTAGAGTTTATAACAACAGGCTTTAATTGGAGACAAAATACAGGAACTATCTTTCTCGATATTGCCAAAGCCATTGATAAAGTTTGGCACAAAGGACTTATCTACAAATTAATCATGGCCAACATTCCACTATACCTTACTAAGCTCATTGACTCCTTTCTAAAAAATCGTGAATTTACTTCTCTACAATGACTACAAGACTTTCAAAATTTCCCTGACTCTAATATCTGTATCACTTCTTACGTGTTCATTCTATAAGGAAAGCAAATTCTATATCTCTAGCCGATTCCTAATTTTACTCATGTGCTTACCTGACTGTTAAAGGATATTCCTTGCTAAAAGAAACGAATCCTCTAATTTCTTTCTGGGGCCGTCTCCTCTTCAGATATTGACAAATTTATTTTTTAAAGCTGCACCAGCCAACATCTTAGAATAGAGGGGACTCTTATTCAGGGAGTAAACTCATAAATTAAATGCTTTACTGTGGCTAAGTAAATTCTGGTTTGCAGTCATAACCTCTATAACAACATGTTATACCTTTCTTTCAATCCCCCCCCCCACCGCTATAATTCAGATTAATGAGTGGCTGTTTTGATTCATATCACAGGCAAAACTCAGGTATAGAAGAAAAAACACATTTATTGGAATCTAAAGACACATACACTTAGACCAATCTCCTAAATCAAACTGATTAATACTCTAATGCATGAACAATAAATCCTTCTTTAAGTTAGAGATTAAACACACATAATATACACATTATACACTTCTAATTAATATTCTACCTACTATATTAGTCTTGCACATTAAACTAGTCACAATCATCTATAACCAGACAATTTGTCTTATGGACATTAGCCACTGCTAAATAATCACTTAAAGTTCTTAAATACTGTCCATACTCTATTATTACACAACAATGATCTTTCCCTTTTTCTGACTGGGTAATTATACAACAAAATCTGTA
Organism: Typopeltis vanoorti; assembly: GCF_054136105.1. Classification (NCBI taxonomy): domain Eukaryota; kingdom Metazoa; phylum Arthropoda; class Arachnida; order Uropygi; family Thelyphonidae; genus Typopeltis; species Typopeltis vanoorti. The sequence continues at coordinate 39,689,342 of NC_143564.1, read as the reverse complement.
CTTTACCATTTCTTGGGGCAGGATCTCCAGGCCTGTCTGAACTGTCCTTCTTTGTTTGAATTACCTCTAGATACTGCCATAAGCCTGCGTCCACATGGTGGGTCACTATGGTCATCAGATTAAGCTATGCTCTGCACCTGGCGTTTTTCCCTCATCTATTCTTGATCTGTTTCAGGCCATCCTCGTTTCTACAGGATACATCCTCGATATTAATCCATCAGAACTTTCAGCGAAGGAGTGAAGACAGCATATGCCGACATCTCATGCTATAGTACTGGCAGAAATTCAGACATTGAAGGGAAAGGCGCACCGTCCGATATCGTATTATCGACAAGAAACACCATCAGGAACTTCTGGTCCATGGGAGAAGTTGAATCATCATCCAGCAAAATAGGCAAAAAAAAGCCTTGAGGAAGGGGTGCAACCCTTTTTATTCTCCCTTCACTTCCCCCCTTTTTAGCACCCTGCTACTAACTGCGATAGCGCCCTCTTACTTTTCGATCTTTTCTCACCCACTACTTTCTTTGTCCACAGGAATTTTGGCACATCGCGAGATCTCTAGCACCATCTTCTGGGAAACGAATGTGCGTCGCTTTCCGAGATTGCCAATGCTTCAGGCCTGCCTGTGACCTTTGGACTATTGTTTACATCTAATTTACCCATTCATTGTATACATGATGCATTCATATATTACTAATTTATACACAAAGTTCTTTTACAATTCTACTAAAAGGAGGTAATTCTATTTCTATTTACAATTAGTACTTTATTTCTTCTGCTGGAGTACAAGTTTTTTCTCTCAGCTGATTTTTCTGACTTGTTAAATCCTGAATGAATTGTTTCCTTTTAAAAGTTCTTCATTCAGGATGTAACATCTGCAATAAAGCCAATTCCGCAATTATCCAGCTCTACTCTTGTCTCAACCGGAGAAGCCAAGTTAGCACCGAAAACAAACTATGGATTTACAAATCAATCATCAGATCCACTTTAACATATGGATCACCGGCTTGGAGCCACATTCTTCCCCTAGCAAACATCAAAAAACTACAAGTGATTCAAAATAAGTGTCTCCATACAGTGGTGTAGCTAGAGCTTTTGCTGCCTAGGGCAATCGCTGAGTTTGCCGCCCCTCTCAATACAACCAAAAATGCTACAAAAAGTCAAACGACGTACAGGGAAATAAATTAAAACACTATGTTTATTTTTGAAGTAAAACTTTAAGTTCAACATTCTAAAATGTTATTTTTCTTGCTTTTCTGTTAGCAAAATCATCGATGACATTGGTGAAGGCTATTTCATAGTATGTAGGTAATTCTTAATCAATTTTATTTAGAAAAACTCCTCTCACAACTACCAAAACTTACAGCAGTTGTGAGGAAAATTCATAGTAATATTGCTATGAATTTTCCTCACAACTTTTATTTGGAACTGAGTTCTTGAGACTGTATTTTAGAATTAACTGCAAAAGTTCAAAAAGATTCAAAGTGCCGCCCAGGGCAGACCGCCCCCCTCTGCCCTCCCCAAATCTACTTACAATCTGGTGACTGTGATATAGCTGACGAATTACTCCAGAAGCTTGATAATGAGCGCAGAGAAAAATGGATAAAAACTACAGAGGACTTAGACTTTAAAAAATCAAGTAGAAAAGCATGGAGCCTATTAAAGAAATTAGGTGGAAGTAACCCAATCGTAAAGATTCTTTGGTGACTCCAGATTAAATTTCCTGTCGAATAACCTCACTGTCTAGAGCCCTCGTGATCATCAACACACAAGGGAAGTTAAACGAACACTCAAAAAACTTACGACAAAGTGCAGATGGCAGTTCCCAATTTTAAGAGAATTTACCACAGACGAAATAACTGAGGCCTTAAAGGAGGTGAAAACTGGCAAAGCACCAGGCTTTGATGTTGTTCACCCTGAATTCTTGGTAAACTGTGGAAAAAATGCTCGTCAATGGCTATCAAGATTCTTTTCTCACATTTTAAGGACCGGAAACCTTCCAACAGCTTTTAAGAGAACCAAAATAATAGCCATATTAAAACCCAACAAGCCTCAAAATCAAGTAGAGAGCTATCGCCCAATTGCACTCCTCAGTTATAAGCCCCTCAAGAGATTCCTCCTTACCAGAATTGGGCCAAAAATGTTGAGCAAGCAGGCTTTAGGACTCAACGTAGTTGTACGGACCAAGTACTAAGCCTTACTACCCATATCGAAGCAGGCTTACAGAGATGTTTGAAAACCTCTGTTGTGTTTGTTGACCTTACTGCTGCATACAACATGGTATGGAAAGACAGGATGCTATACAAGCTGATACAAATCATACCATGCCAATCCATCATGAGACCTACTGGTAACATGCTTTCTGACAGGTTCTTCTGTGTGGTACTGGGAAACAAAATGAGCAAACTGAGAAAGCCAAACAATGGGCTCCCACAGGGCTCAGTATTAGCACCAATTTTATACAACTTATATACATCTGATCTACCGACAACTAGGTCAAAAAAATTTGCTTATGCTGATGACATAGCCCTCACCATCCAACACAAGAGCATTGAAGTAACAGAAGATATTCTCACAAATGGCCTTAGAATCATTGGAGAATACTTTCATAAATGGAGACTAACACCAAGCCTCAATAAGACCGAGGTTAGCTCTTTTCACCTAAACACCAAATTGGCAAATAGGAAACTTCAGGTCAGCTTTAACAACACAATGCTGCAGCACCACCAAGATTTCCCTAAATATCTGGGTGTTACCCTGGACAGAACACTATCTTTCAAAAGACATCTGGAGAATCTCTCTTTAAAGATCAGAACCCGTAATAACATCATACAAAAACTGTGTGGTTCTACATGGAGTTCTTCTGCTATTACACTGCGATAATCCACATTGGCCTTAGTCTACTCTGCGGCAGAATATTGTTCACTAGTATGGCTAAACAGTCCTCATATCAAGAAAACTGACACACAAATAAATGCAGCGATGAGGACAATAACAGGTTGTGTCAAATCCACTCCCCTCTACTGGCTTCCAACTTTGAACAATATTGCACCACTGAACTTACGCAAACAAAATACTCTAGTAAAAGAATACAAAAAAAATAAACAGCAATCCCCCTGTTGCCGATACATGAAGATCTCCCATATATAAGCATGAATCGCCTTAAATCCTGACGGTGTCCACTAATACTGGTTGAAGAACTAGTCAGTAGCAATTTCAATGTTAATTTAAAATGGCTAGAAACTTGGAAAGAAAAATCGCCACCAGACTTAAGTATATCCTTCCCAACCAAAATCCAAAAGGGATTGAGCTTCCACGTCACCTATGGAAAAGTCTAAATAGGATATGCACAGGACATGGTATCTGTGCAGACAGCTTATACAAGTGGGGAAGATCACCTACACCCCAATGTGACTGGGGCCATAAATCAAACCATCTGGCACATTGTGGAGAACTGCAGCATAAGAGCCTGCCCTGGTGGCCTGAGAGACTTTTTTGAGGCAGATCCCTCAGTGCTTGATTGGCTATCTGAACTAGACTTTAAGACTTTTTTTTTTTTTTTACCTGATATTTGTATATGTGCATTATTTGTTTCATTTTTATTTGCACAAATATGATTTATATATTCTGATGTCATGTGTCTTTAATATGCCATACGCTAAATGTGGTACACAGCATGTGATCTCTTTATCCCAAAAAGCATAAGTTTACATTTCTCCACATTAAAGTGACACCCAATATCTTTTATCCATACTGACAGCCTATTTAAATCATCGTGCAAGTTCTCCACATACCTTGATTCACTATTACTCCACCTAATTCTGCATCATCAGCAAATAACTGAATATTTCCTTTCAAGTTATTCCAATATCATTTATGTAAAAATTAAACAATAGGTACTAGCATAGAACCTTGTGGTACGCCACTAGTCACCTGCTTTCACCTGGACTCTGCTCCTCCATATACCACTTTTCAATATCTGTCTAGCAGAAAGCACTAACTATAAGCTCTTATAAAGAATTTAACATACCTTCAAGTGTTGTGAATTTTTTGTGACTGAAGATCGGTGTTTATGGACATGATAGCTATCAAGTAAAAATACAGGAACATTCAAAATAGTGTTCTATTTTATAACTAGTTGAAATTGCATAAAAAATCATTAATATTTTGGATAACTGCTTTAAGGTTACTCCAGGAATAAGGCGTAACCAACCTATTCTGTAGGATCTCGGTTCCAAATGCCTACACGGTAAAAAGTGTAGGTCTATGAGTGAGCATAAATTAGGATAGGATATGTTGAGTTTATATATAATAATATATAAATAATTTTGTTAAAAAAATATTTTCATTTGAATTCATCTGAATGCTTGCAAACTTAATTTCAAATACACATCATAAGACCAACAGCTCACAAGAAGAAGATATGATCCGGAAGAAAGACTGACAGATATGGAGTTCATTACTACTCCATATCTGTCAGTAATTACCATTTATCTGACCACAAGAGAAAGATGATTTGCCATTTTCATGAGAGTCGGATGACTGAAGTGCAATAACATGGTGCTGTATCTGAAATCAGTTGACATGCACAGGTCAGTTAACTGAAGTGTAATTGTTTTGAAGGCAGAATAAATGATAGACGACTACACTTCCTGATGGAAAATTCCTCATAATTTTATATTTTAATCTAAATCCCTTACATCACACTGTAACTGATCCCTAGTACTCTACGAAATACCATGTAATTACAGAAAATCATTACAGTACTTTTAATCCATGCTGTAGCATCAGCCTTGGTCTCCCTCCCTGTTTAGCAAGAGTCTAGCAATAGCACAAGTCCCAAAGGAGTGGAAAGAAGGTAAAATTGTTCCACTTCACAACATGTGAAGTGAATAATTTATTTTATTGCCTTAGAATGAAAATCCTAACGCAATAAAATCCTAAAATCCTAAGGCTACAAGATCTACAACCAGTGCCTTAACATCGATTTTCATACTATTCTTCAATGGGATGATAACCTTGTCATTTTGAATGTCACCAAAACACAGTCTTGCTTTTTCTCTCACAAAAGATATCTCAGCTCACCTACCCTTACCCTCTGTAACACATAAATCACCAGACAAGATGAGATCTCACTCTGCTTGGACTAATATTTACCTCCCGTCTCTCATGGCATAAACACATATCAATAGCCCCCTCAGCATCCAAAACCAAGCATTCTTTTTTTGTTCAAAAGGCTATTTTGCACTCAACGAACTCTGAACTATGTACAGCTCCCAAACCCACCAATGCTTAGAAACTGCTCACGTTTGGAGTGGTGCACCTAAAACTTCTCTTAAAATCCTTAATGCTATCCAGAGGCAAGCAATTAGGCTCATTGATAATTCCTCTCTTACAGATGGACTTCAACCTCTATCTCACAGAGGGATGAAACACATAGAATTTGCTTCTCCTCTTTCTCTTTTATTATATCCATTTCTGTCCTCTGGAACAGTCTTCTTCATAAAGTATTCCCAAACAATTACAACTTACAGCTCTTTACAAAAAAAACTCTCCTGTCTGTCTTCATTTGCACTCCACACATAGAACTGATGTGCTTATAGGTTTCTTTTGACCTCTTGAATATGGCATATACCTTGCAGCACACCACTAGTTACTGGCTTTCACCTGGATTCTGCTCCTTTGCATACATTTTTTTGACATTTTTTTTTTTTTTATCTTTTAATATCTGCATATCAACATAACAAGTTATATGGGCTTTTTCATATTCATCTCCATTTACTCTAATCTGCATAACTGAGTTCCATGTGGTATTGGATCAAATGTCTTTGCAAAATCCATCAGAATCATTGTAGCCATTTCCCTTATCCAACTCAGCTGTCACTCCATTATAAAAAGTTAGTAAATTATTAAAGCATGACCAACCTTTCAAAAAGCCATGTTATCCCTCATGCAGTATCATATTCTCATCCATCCATTCCTGAATTCTCTTTTTGACCAATTTTTCCAGTACTTTTACCACTACTCCTGAGATACTGATTGGACTACAGTTTGCTACTGTAATCTTAGAATCACCTTTATGTAAGAAAATTATTTGCCATCTTTCCACTCCCTTAGAACTCTACAGAGCTGAGACCTAAAGAGCCTAGTAAGAGACACTGCCAGTTCCCTTGCACATCCCTTCAAAACACAAGATGATATACCATATAATCCCACAGCTGTATTCACACTGAGATTCTGAATATTCCAAGAACCTCCAATTCATCAACCTCTGTTCCCACATAAGTCTGTAATGTCACAGCATTAACCTCACTTGTATTATATATCCTTGCAAAGTGGTCACTCAGTGACTCAACTATTTTATATGCTTCTGTCGCCTCATCCCCATCAGCACTGAATTAAAGTTATTCTTCCATAGCCATTCTACCTCTTATTTGCCACATAATGAAAGAACTCTTTGAGATTTCCTTTGCCATGTTCACCTAGTTTCTTCTCATAATCTGATTTTGCCTTCCTTGCCATAGTGGCCACCCCTCTTGCCTGTTCACCTTTCTCCTTATATACCCCCACAGCATTTTCTATTTCTCTAGCTAATGCTTAATATTACTCATCCAGCTAACTCCTAACTGATTAACCCTTCTTACCCTAAGTATCCAATCTACATGTCCCTTAACTATCTCCCATGCATTACTAATATCCTTCACTTGCAGGGTATTTTGCCATGGCACAGCTTCGAGCTTCTTCCTAAGCTTGTCATAAATAACCTGCCTTGTAATTTCACATATACTTCTCCTCGTTTTTTTTATAATCTTTTAGAATGCTCCTAGTTTTTTAATAATCTCACAAGTCAAGACCGCATGGTCACTTTTCCCTATTAAAGACAATGTGGCCAGCTTAGTTATGGATAGCTCTTCTGATTCTATGACCCATGTCCAATAATCTCACCCCTCGAGTCCCATCCATTACATGCTGCCTTAAGTAACTATCTCTCAGCAGAGGTATAAATTCCATTTCCTTCTTGCCACATGATTTCTCTTCCTTCCAATCTATATTTCCACAGTTGAAGGCTCCATAATAATAATAATCACTTGACCTTCATTCATTGTACTAGTTTGCTGATGCATGCCTTCCAGATCATCTCTGGAACCTACAGACCTATAGCAGTAACCAACCATATATTTTGTCTCATTGACCTTGACCTCACACCACACTGTTTCAAATAAACAGTTACTCTCTTGCCTACCTCCTATTCTTTTTGGCGGCAATTCACCTGCAGTACCCCTTCCTCCATCTTCCCTGAAAATACTAAACCTTTTGCATTCTATTCCTGTAAATACATCATCTTCTGTTAGCAGTCTCACTAATGCCTATAACTTTCGGCAAGGTTGCACTAACCATTGCCCAAACCTCTTGATATTTTGGCATTAGTATATAGAGGTGCAGCATCCCTTTAGGTTCATCCACCTTTACTTCCTGAATTGACTATCATATTCAATATTTTGGCTTGAGAGACTAGATTCCGCACTTGTTGGTCATTCTTACACTTACCTACCTCATGGTTGTCTTCACACACATTCACCTGCATCCACCATAATTGCTTAAGTTTTCCTAAATTTACACTTCAGCACTCAGTGAACAAAGCTCTCTAGACACCTAACACCAAAACCATTTAGATGGAGTCAGTCAGTTTTATAGAAATCCTTCTTTGCATCAAATGCAGGTCATACATCAACAAACTCTACATATCATTCTTTCTGCACAGCCTATGTACTGATTCATTTGTTATCAATGCCCCACTCTCCTCAAGTCACCTCTATCACAGAGTGGCAGGAGACTTAGCGATGTCTAGAAATTACTCATGAAATGTTAGTTTGGGAAGATGGAGGAAGGGATATTGCAGGTGAATTGCAGCCAAAAAGAATAGGAGGTAGGCAAGAGAGTAGCTGTTCATTTTTGAACAGCCACTCTCTTGAAACAGTGTGGTGTGAGGTCAAGGTCAATAAGACAAAATATATGGTTGATTGCTGCTATAGGTCAGTAGGTTCCAGAGATGATCTGGAAGGCATGCATCAGTTAAAATAAATGAGATGTGTTAGAGATATGACCTTAACAGATAATATAAACTATATATCATAAGATGATTAAGCTATGTTCAACAGCATCTTTTTTTTTTTTGGCATTGCCATTCGATTAAACGATTTAACAGTAAAATTTGCATTAGCATACTTAATAATCAGCTATCAAAAGAATATTATGTGCACTCACCATGTAGTGAAATTGGAACTTCAATATGATTCAGCTATTTGATACATTTTCCATATATCATCTCCACATATAAGTCCCAAAACTTATGACACAACAGTGCCATGTGCAGGCAAAATGTTAGAGAGAGAGAAGAAAGGAATTTGCTGATGTGTTTCTTGTGGAGATGAGGATTGTAATCACTGAGGTAAAAATGTATGGGGAAGACTGTTCCAAAAAAGTACAAGTATAGAGAATCAAGGAAGTGGATGAAAAGCTAGTTTGATAAGTCTGGAGCTGAACTACATATGGATGTTGACTAGCAGCTGTTTGTGTTTATACATTATTTAATGAATGTAGAGGAATGGTAGAGGTCAGTCCAGTGGAGCAGCATCATTGGAAATATCTACAGTAGAAAATATACAATGCAGTAACAGTGTCCACAGGAAAGTGATTGAAGGGAGTTCAGTGAGAGAGTCATCAATAAAGTGAACACCTCTCCTCCAAACACAATCGTGTGATACAAGGGATGTCATAGGTGCATCATCCCAAATGAGCAAAAACAACATTCAAAGATTGGGCAGACCTGAAATCCATGGTGTCAGGAGTTTAGCAGGAGATAAGTACTATTCAGAATGAAAACACCAATTCCCTGGGAGGCCACCAATGTGATGTGCCCATGCCAGAATATCGTCAAAAGTGAGGGAGAGTAAAGCATCCATATTTGGTGATTAATTAGCTGACAAATCTCCAGATGTCGAAGAAGTTAAATGTTGATGACTTTCTCTATTACTTTGAACAACACTCAGGTGAGAGTGCCAGACTGATAGCTGGATGGTAGACAAGTACTTATTCATTTTTTTTTGTTTGTTTGTTTTGGAATTACCTGTATATAGGCTTGATTCCATGCTGTATGGTGGATGGTAGCCAAGAATAACATAGTGCACAGATGATAAAGAACAGGTGATAAAGTTCAGAAGCAGATCTCTTGAGCACATTTGGTGGGAAGCCATCAGGACTAGAAGGTTTTTTTTTGGTATTCAGGTTGTTTAAAATTCTTCTCATTTCTTTCTAGAAAAAGGCTACAGGAGGCATTTGAATGCAATATTCATAAAAAAAAAAGCAGTTGATTTGCCTTCATCATCTAGGAGCTGGATGAAAAGAATGATGCTGGGGGTAAACTTGATCTCTAGGAGATATTATAATGCTATCATTTGGGTGAGAAAGAGGTAGAAACACAGATGGACAAAAGTCACCAAACAGCTTTTGCAAGGTAACAGAAGGCACAACTGTCATTCACACAGGTGGTAAGTTTCTACATTTAACCCTATTAAAGTTAGACAGCCCTTTTAGTGATGTTTTGCAAGTATTGCGGGTTTCAGTGCAGTCTGCAAATGAAGCTGCTCTCAAGTCACTTATAATAAGATGTTTTCTTTTCTCAGACCACCATCGCACACTTTTGGAAAACCATATTACAAAGAGGAGCAGTGACTTCATGTCACTAAATTACTACTGGAGATTTGGGCATCTGAAAATGGCTACAAGATCACTGTTAGTCAAAGTTATGGTATGCCCTTTGGATAATGAGATATTTGATGGTGTATTATAATGTTGGAATTATGTTAGAAGAAACTGACCAGGCTATGAAACTGATCCAAAATGACAAAAACCTACCATATGGCTTTGCTACATTGATGATGTGTTCACTATTTGGTCACATGGCCTGGATACACTCCTCTCCTTCTTAACACATTTAAACATCCAACACCCTAGAATCAAGTTCACCCTGGAAAAAGAGAAAAACAATAGTCTCCCCTTCCTAGACACACTAGTCACTCACCAACCTGATGGAACCTTGGTTTTCTCAGTTTATAGAAAATCCACCCATACAGGCAGATACATTCATCAACAATCCCCCCCCCTCACAACAATATGGAGTTATTAAGACACTATTCAACAGGGCAAAACTTATCTGTTCCAATGATCAAGCCCTAACCACTGAACTAAATCACATCCTTAACACTTTCTCAGCCAATGGCTATGCCCCCCCCCCCCAAAAAAATCCAAAAAATACTTAAACCAGTTATCCACAACCCACCTCCCCCCCCCTTCACAAAAAAGATTACTCTAAATCCATCACCATCCCCTACATCCAAGGCACCTCGGAAAAAATCAACAAAATCCTAAAAAAACATGACTTAACCGCCTGTTACAGACCATATAGAAAATTGGCATCCCTTCTGCTCCACTAAAGACCAACCACTTCCCCTAGACCTACCTGGTGTATACCAGGTCCCTTGTAGCTGTAAATTATCCTACTTTGGCCAAACAGGCAGGACAGCAAATATCAGAATCTCAGAACACAAGGACTACATCCGATTTCACCACTTTAGTATAGCCACTCTGGGCTTGCAGACCATGCTCTGGATACCCGCCACAGAATAAGGTGGAAGAATGCCACATTAATACACCGCAGCAAGTTCAAATATGAAAGACTATTCATGGAATCAGCCTCAGCCCTTAGGAACATGCCAAACCTCAACAAATTTGGATGCATAAGACTGCCCCAAATTTGGGAAACATATATCAGAAGAACTTGAGCCCAAAGGCCAATAACTACCAATATAGCCAGGCAGGGGACACCATCAGGACTTTAAGAAAATGGTAGCTTCCTTGCTTCTTTTCTCATTAACTGTTATGTAGTACTTGTGTGCACCTGTTCTTTATTTTAAGTTCCCATAGAAGATGGCAATGTGACGTTACCGAAATATTGGAAAGTATTTATTAAAGTTGTTTTAATTTATATTTCTAGTGTACGCTGTCAATTCCTTAATTATTAGTTATCATACCTAGACAGTTTAATAAACAGTTTTATTGTGTGATATCCACGTAGAGCAAACATTTAATTAATATTATTATGCAATCAATTTGCATTAATATTTCTCTTGTAATAAAAAAAAAATAGCAACTGGAGATTTTCTTATATTTTGTCTTATAATCCATCAAGGGCAATATTTAAATGTTTGCCTCAGGGTGCGATCTAATCTGGTGATGGCCGTGGGGGTGATAAGACTAATGCTTTGAATTATAGGCCAATCAGCTTGTCTGGAGTTGTGGTCAAGGTGTTGGAGAAGCTTAGTGAGGACAAGAATTCAGAACTGAATTGACAGCAGCAGCAGAATTCTCTTTAATGGACAGCAGATGTGTGCTAAAGGAAGATCATGTTTTAGTAACATGCTTATTTATTATAACAAAGTGATGAATACATTGGACAAGGGGATGCATATACCGCAGTATATTTAGATTTTGCAGGTCTTTCAATAGATTGCTACATGACAAACTACTCTTTTTCAGGTTATCTTAGAAGTAAAGAAATATACTACAGGCCATACCACTTCTGAAGGTACGGGATATTAGTTCACTGTTACTATGGCAACAGTGAAGAGCATCACATTTTGTAACTAAGCACATACATAGAAAATCTCCTAAAAGCTGTCACTGCCCGAATCGCACCATTCTATATATAACATTACGATTACTAATATGAAATTGCACGGCAAAGATGACTCTACATGACTGTGTGCCTTTGGGATTTTCTGGAATTAACTGATAGGCTGTAACAAAGTAGATGTCATATAGTTTATTATAAACTGGCTTAAGATAAGAAATGACTGTTTATGTTATGAAATGAACTTCACTTGTCACAACAACACACATTTCCGAACCTGACATCTTATTACAATAATATATACATAAACATTCTTATCATTCATTAATTTAATGAAGAAGCTCCTTAACACCACTCAGGCTGTGGGCAGTATCATCAGATTGTGCATCTTCACTAAATAAAGATTCAGAGCTGTCATCTAACGTGAAACATACGTTTTCCACCACCTCATCAATCATTCCATCAAGGCCCCAGAATTTTTCTTCTTCTTCTTCAATAACATGGGTTATGCAACTTTTCCATGTGCACTCAGTAATTTTTTGAAATCCTTCCATGACCGGTCTTTCAACATCTGAAATTTTGAGCGTTGTATTTTTAGCTGCAACATGCCCCTTAATTTGCCCAGATGAGTTCTTTGGGGGATCAGTTCACAATGGTATGGTGGAAGACGAATAACTGTGTGTCCTTTCTGTTCACCAATACTGTCAATGTGATATTTTTGAAACTGACTCTTGACATTTGCCACTAAGTTCAATAGTTCTATTTTCACCATATCAGAAGTAAAACCGATTTCTTTTTCCTTCAGCCACTTCTAAATGTCCTTTTTTTTGCATGTAGCCTGAGATGCACATTTTCCAGTCGGACAGAATGGTAAGGCTCATTGGCCATTACAATAACGCTGTTAGGCTCAATGTTTGGCAAAAACATGTTCGAACCAATGTTCATAGGGCTTTCCATCCATTTCCTTATGATAATCTCCTTGTGTGATTTCTGCACTCGGAAAATTTCAAGGGGCCCCCTGGTACAAATCCGTATTCATTGCCAGCATGTGTTATGATTATACGAGATCCCTTTCCACTCTGTGTTTTCAGGTCTGTCATTAAGCCCAACAAAAATGCTTGATGAGCACTTTTTACTGTTGTGTCCTGAAGAACTTTAGTCCAGGTGTGACTGGCATTCACCCAGGTTTCGCCTGTATAATAAATTTTTTGTCCCTTGTGATGATAATTCCTGATAGAAAGCAAATACTGGAGAATATCATAAAAGTTTATCTTCGCTTCCAATGATTGCTTTCATGGCGTAAACAAAACTAAGGTCCTTTAACAACTGGTAAGTTGTCATTAATGAAATATGAGGGAGATCTTCATCATTGTTGACAGTAGTCATTACCTTATATATCATAGGAATTTTGTTCTTTCGGAAGAAATTAGGCACTTTCTGACAAATTGCTGACAGTATAATGTTATCATATTTCACCGAGCGTGTGCGTAATCCTACAACACTAGGCCTCTTCTTCTCTGGTGTACGCAGTTGTCCCATCGTGGTCAGTTCCTTCTTCATGCGGTATACTGCCATCTTGCTTACATCTATCAGTTCCGCTGTTTGCTTCATGATATTGCCCACTGTTTCATCAGGATTTCTCATCCATAAACCAACGCAAACATTTAGTACCATGCACTTTTCAGAACTTCTCAGAGGTTTGCCTTTAGGATGTGTTACTAATTTAGGACTACCACTAGTGGGAATATAACAGCCACCACCACCAGTCATCTCTGCCACGTTTAGGGTAAAGTCGGCAGTCGTCAGAGACCATGTGATAGATAATTGCATTTTCCAAAAATAAGTTCCCTGTAACAATTTAATGGTATGAAACATAATTCTAGCATCGGCAAGTAAGGAAGTAGTAAAATAATTATACACAAAGTACCACCCAATGTGATGACATAAAAAATTTAAGGAATTATTTTATGTAGCGTAAGCCTATAGTACAAATAGTAAGAAAAGCCGGAAATGTAGCTTATTCTGCTCCTTCCAAGATAACCTGAAAAAGAGTATAGTAGTTAAATTTGAACAGATGGGGCTGGATAGTAGATTAATGCCTTGGATTGAAGATTGGCTGTCTGATAGCTATCAGTAGGATGTGTATGGGAGAATGACATCCCAAAAGAGTAAAGTCACAAGTGATGTTCCTTTTTTGAGATAGGAAAGAGGAAAGTAACTAGCGGTGTGTGCTCCAGGGGTCTGTTTGGAATTATTGTTATTTAATTTGTATGTAAAAGACGTCCGAAAGGACTTAAAGGGTGATATAATATACAGTTGTCTGCAGATGATGCAAAGTTGGAGAGAGTTATGATATGTAGAGCAGATGTAGCTTTGCAAGGGGACCTGAATAAATTTCTGAAGACTGTCTGAATAAACAAGTGTGTGGTGATGTCGGTTTAATGTAGCAAAGTGAAAGGTTTTAAAATTTGGGAAACGAAGAGGAGACATAGAATATAGGTCTAGTGGGAATATTTTAGAGGAGGTGGAGGAGAAAAGATCTGGTGGTGATGGTGGATATTTCATGGACATTTTACTAAAACTGTGAGGATAATGCAGCAGATTATGAGAATGATGCTGAGAACACCGACATGTAGCAGTAAGGATGTTATGATTCCACTGTACAAAGCTATGATCAGGCCATATATGAATTATTATGCACATTATAGTAATACTATACAGTAATCCATAGTATTACTATACAGTAATACCGTGGATTAATACAGATTTCGTCACCTGGTTTTCGAAAGGATGATGAGTTGTTGAGAGGTTTCAGTGACAATTGACCAAGTCTGTTTCTGAAATGTGGAATATGAAGACAGACTGAGAGAATGCAAATTGCTGAGTTTATTAGAAGGAAGAGAGGGAGACACGATCAAGATATATAAGTTGGTAAGGGGTAATTACCTGATTAATGTAGATGAGATTTTTCATAGGATATTTGGAGACGGGGGAGAGAATGAGAGGCCATCCTTGGAAGATGTATAAGGAGAACATGAGCAAGCAGTTTAGGAGTAGATTTTTTGCATGGAGAGTGGTGGGTGATTCAAATACAATGCCTGAGAGGGTGGTAAGTGCAGACACAGTGAATGCATTTAAGTCAATGTATGATGAGCTGTGCATGTGGGACCTCCTGCGATGAGTCTTGATTCCATGGAGGTCTGCTGATAATAATTGTGAGTGCCTACATTCTACAAATTCTCAGTCTGTCTTCATAATCAGTATTCTACAATCCTGATATCAATTTTTAACATTTTCCTTTGCACTCTCTCTCCAATATATCAGAATCAATATTGAAACCAGTATACTAGACCTGCACAATAGTCCAAGTGAGGTGTTATCAAGGCTTTATAAAGAGGCAAAATGACTTCCTTCTCTTTATATGTCAGGGTTTGTTTCAGCATATCAATTATTTTCTGAGTTAAAAATACAATAAAAATACATAATCAAATTCCTGACAAATACTCTTAGAGGGTATAGGATATTATGATAGTATTACATGAAAAAGATATATCATTACTAACTTCCTATAAATAATTTTATCCAAATTAATCTGTTATCTTTCAACATTCATATTATCATATACATTTATATTTATATTCCATATAAACTTATTCAGTTGACTTCCTACCATACCAGTTTTGCTAATTCTGCTGTCTATATTTTATCCATTCTATAGGTTCTCCACTCAGGATGCAGTTGATGTTTTCAATGTTTCTGCCATTTTCATTGTCTTTGTCTTTTTAATGCTGATTTTCATACCAAATCTATTACGGCAGTTATTCAATTTAGTCAGGGAATCGTGCAAATTTGTCCTAGATTAATTTAGGCATATAATATCATCTGCATAAAGAGCTGAGATTAACATATCCAATATTGATATCAGTTTTAATACCACTTTCCTGCATAATGTGATTCGTATAGATGATGAATAACAGTGGAGATAATGTACATCCTTGTCTCACATCAGTTTAGGTTGGATGTTAAATCAAACCTGATTTAACATCAAACCACCTTCCTGTAACTTCCTCAATTCTAACTGCTAATTTACATCTCACATATAGACTAAGTATTGCTTGATATAATGTCTTTTCACAAATACTTGGAGTCATTAACACACTCAAAAACAAAGCTATAACAATTTTGTTCTAATAAACAAGTTCTTAAACTTATTAGCATCACATTTATACACAAAGGCTATAGCAAGAATACTATTAATAATTTTCTTAAAACTTCACCAAAAACTGCCAGTAATATGGATTACAATAAAACCATAGCTACTGCATACATTAAAGGGTTATCAGATAAAATAACAGAATCCTACCCCATTACAATCTTAATGCTAATTTTAAACCCTCTATAAAATTAAACAAAAAACATATTCAACTCCTTCCATCCCTTGGCCCACCCTGGGATATACAGAATCCACTGCACCTGTAACCTATCTTATGAAACTAGATGAACAATTCCAGTCTGTAAAAAATAACACAAACGACTCATTAAATTTAACAATTTTGGTAAAGCAGGCCTCTCAGATCATGCTTTTAACATCCTACACTAAACTGATTGGAAAGGTGCCTTCCAAACATCATACAAAAACATGGTATGAATGCAAATTCAAGAAAGCATGTGAAATTGTGTTCAACCATCCTAATCTAAACAATAATGACAGCATAAAAATGCCAAGAATTTGGATTGCACATATTCAGCCAAAATAAGTTATATCCAGTTCTCCGGCAAACCCTTAACATCAGGAATCTAAGCAATAATTTCAGTCCTCATTGATCACCATCTATACTGTTTTGTTCTAATTTATCTGTGAGTAATTATGTGAGAGCATGTTATTTTCTACTTAATATATCTCTTAATGATTTGTAGCAAATAACAGGGTCCTTGCTTTGATGTAGTAAACGTGTTTTTTTTTTTTTTTTTACTCTTTTTTGACCCACAAGAGATCAGTCAGGCCACTAGAGTTAACAGTTAACCAAATTTATCTAACTTCAGCATACTCTGTAGATTGTAATGCAGTTTGTTTCTTTGTATATATGTGTATACTCCAGATGATGATGACCTTGATATGAAGGTCAAAATGTCAAGTAATTATTTTGGTTTATATTAAACAAAAGTTTTACTGTAACATGTTAGTTGTTTCCATATTTTTTTTACTAATGAAAGCTGATCACCATATAATTATGAAAGCAAGGATGATAAGTCTCATTTACACCATTTAACCAGAGTGTTTCGAACAGCTTTCCTTTTGCCATACACCTTTTCCATATCTACAAAACTATATTCCCATGGTTTCTCAACTATTTGTCTTAAAGGAAAAATATGATCCTGACAACCTCTGTTTGGCCTGAACCTAGCTTGTTCTTCTCCAAGATTCTCATCCACAATTTTTCTTAGCAATTTCTCATGTATACTACTCGCATAAATCTAACCAGGAACACTCAATAGGGAAATTCCTCTGCAATTTTCACATTTAGTTTTATCCTCCCCCCCTTTTTTTTGAGGGGGTGCTCCATGAGTTCTCTACTCCAATCACCTGGAATTCAACCCTCTGACCAGGCCAATAATAAAATAACAATAATATAAATATATAAAATTAATACATAGAAAAAAAAATCCTTAGCCCACTCATGGTACCAATGTTCTAAACCTGGAAAGCAGAATGAAATTAATTCAAAATTTATCTATAAAAAGAGCTACATTCATCAAAATTGGTACACAGCTTCCTCTTTCTATTAAGAGAAAGATCTGAGAGGTTCCCCCACCCATTCCCTGATAACCAATGATGTCTGTTTATATCTCAAAGAGAGAGACATTTTTCAAATTTAATATACAGCTTCCTTTTGTTGGAACTAAAAACACACAGTATAGTTGGTTCTGTTAGATCTTGAATGGGAGAATTTATTAAAAAAATTAATTCATTCAAGATTTAACAAGTCTAACATGTCAATAAGGAGAAACTTGTACTTGAGCAAAGAAAGAGATTGTAAATAGGTCTATAAATACCTTAATGTAGAATTATAAAAGAAATCTTGTTCATTCAAATCTAAGTAAATATTTCGAGTTTGTAAAATGCAACTATAAAGGGGTATTCCATGTAAAATGAAATGTTTATTAGGATGTGAAATAAAAGTCCAAAGTTCACGGGCAGACCGTTTGGGTAAGCGTTTGGCTTGAGGCATAAGCACTTTCGCGGAAAGCAGCACTCGTTCGTTTTCCTGGAAGACGCTACACAAGGAGACGTGGTATACCGGATCATCTCCCGGGCAAGGAGGACGAGTGCCATGCGGAAAAATGTAGCAGTAAAGAGGGCGCCAAGGGTGCAGAATAAAAGGGGTTTGCTCCCCTTTCTAAGAGCTTTTTGGCTTTTTTCTCACCTTTTTGCTCCTGACCTCTTCCTGGTGTTTTTATGTTGTGGGACGTCATGCCTGATGGATTCCGGATCACACACTGAGATGTTAGATGTCGGCACCTGCAGTTCTGGCGCCCTGTCTAGATATCTCCTTGGAATGGAATAGCTGAGCACAACTATCGAACCAGTAGCACTGACGAGAATAAGTGGCAACGGATCCAGAGAGATGTGGGCACATCGGCAGACATACGGTAAAGCTTAACAGGATGACCTCCATGAGTAACCACGTGGACAAAGGCCAAGCGAAGATGTTCTGACCCCAATTCATACAAGGAGGAGTGAGCTGTGTAAGACGAAATGTGAATTAAATGACGGATCTGTTAATCTTCCTAAGAGCTGGTAACGTACAGAATTTTGTTATTCCTTTCCCATTTAGAGTGAGGAAATGTTATGTAGTTAGCGAACAAGGACAATATAGTATAGAACTTAGGCAATTATCGTCGATAGCAGTGGCTTAACTCCACTGAGCATTTGTTAGAGAAAGCTTACAGGTGAATTGTGACAAATATTTTATGTGAATGACTAATGTAATTTAGAAGAGAAATAAATGGATGATGTTTAAGACTTGTATATTGTGTAAATTAATGCTTGATCTTATAGAAGGAGTTAATGATTGTATCCAGTTATGTTTTAGTTGGTTAAACTAGTTTTTTTTTTTTAGAATGACAAAGAATTGACTGAGTGTATAAATGTAAAATGTATAATCTTAAGATCTCAATAAATGTGCTTTGTGTTTTATAACTGATATTGGCCTGAGAATGAATTCAAATTACCACTCATGAAATCGGAATCTAAGCGGGGTAGAATAGATGTTTTAAAAGCCATGATTGGAAATGGTATTTAAACATAGTTGATATTGAAAAATTTGGTACTGAGAGTAAGTGTTAGATTCTTCACCTCTGTATGTTATCTGAGAGAGTTTCCCTGGTTAAGAATTCCTTCTATCCTAAGATATTGGCTGGTGCAGCGTAACAAATAAATTTGCCAGTATCTGATCAGGAGACAATCTCAGACAGTAATCACATAGGATTTTGTCCCTAACAAGAGGTAAACCCTTTGTCCATATAATTGATCATCATCATCATCAAATTCCTGCCATGTACCCTCAAGGGGTGTACAGGATATGATAGTACTCCATGAAAAAAATTACATCATTATTAATTTTCTATCTACAATTTTCCTCCAAATCAGTCTGTTACTTGTCAAGACTCCAACATTATCAGATCTTATATTTCTATCGTCTAAAGCATTTTGTACCGTATCAATCCACCTATATCTTGGTCTTCCTCTGGGTCGTTTTGCTGCCAACCTGGCAGAGAACACTTGTTTTGCTAATCTTTCTTCACCCATTCTGTTTAAATGACCATACCACCTGAGATTAGCTCTGCTAATGCATTCCTGGATGTTGACAATGTCAAGTTCTTTCCTAATATCCTCGTTTTTAATATGATATTGCCATTGATGCCATCTGTTCATGCCTATAATCTTTCTCAGTACTCTCATATCTGTGGTCTCTAGTCTTTGGGCAAGTGTTTTACTTCTACCCAGCTCTCAGATCCATAAGTTAAAACTGGTTTGAACACTGTCTTGTACACAGCTAATTTAGTGTTCTGACTGATTTCTCTCTTATTCCATATGAATTTATTCAAATGACTTCCCACCATACCAGCTTTGCTCATTCTGTTGTCTATTTCTATATTTAATTTACCATCTTCAGTAAAAATCGTGCCTAAATAGCTGAAATGTTTTACTTGTTCCACAGGTTCTCCATTCACAACACAGTTGACATTTTCAATGATTCTGCCTATTTTCATTGTCTTTGTCTTTTTATTGCTGGCCTTCATACCATATCTATTACAACAGCTATTCAATTTAGTCAGAGAATCTTGCAGACTTGTAGCAGATTTATTTAGAAGTATAACATAATCCGCATAAAGCAAAGAACTGACATTAACATCTCCAATTTTGATATCATGTTTAATACCACTTTCCTTCATAATGTGATCCATATAGATAATGAATAACAGAGGGGATAATGTACATCCTTGTCTCACACCAGATTTAACATTAAACCATCTTCCTGTACTTCCTTCAATTCTAACTGCTGACTTACAACTCAAATAAAGACTAAGTATTGCTTGATATAATGTCCCATTGACACCATATAATTGTAACGTATTGAATAGCTTCTCTCTTGGCACCTTGTCATATGCCTTTTCCAGATCGACAAAACATAAATACAGATCTGTGTTATATTCCCATGCTTTCTCAACTATTTGTCGTAAAGTGAAGATCTGATCCTGACAGCCTCTATTTGGCCTGAATCCAGCTTGTTCTTCACCAAGCTTTTCTTCCACAATTCTTCTCAACCGTTTCTGAGTATGCTTGCATAGATCTTGCCACGAATACTCAGTAGGGAAATACCTCTGTAATTCTCACATGCAGTTTTATTTCCCTTTTTATATATGGGTACTATGAGCTCTACTCCAATCATCGGAGTAGAGTCCCTCTGTCCAGGCTTTCTGAACTATGCAGTGCAGCCACTGTAAGACTCTTATACCACCATACTTCAGCATTTCTGGTCGAATATCATCTAATCCTGCTGCCTTTCCACATTTCAAGCCTTTGATGGCTTTTTCTACTTCTAGTATGGATATGTATTCCTGACTGCATGCCTGGTCAGTGTTTTTTACCACTGTGCTGTCATCACTGCTTGTTTCATTTAGCAGTTTTTCAAAGTAATTACTCCATACTTCAAGGATATCTTTTTCTCCCGTTTTCATGTCACCTTTATCATCTCTAATTCCTTTTACAGCACTCTTTCCTCCATTCTTAAGCTTCTTCAACAACCTCCAGAATATTTTGCCACCTTCTTGATATTTATTTTCTATATTCTTGCCAAAGTCATCCCATGACTTTTGTTTAGCTAGTTTTACACAGTGTTTAGCATTCTTGCATTTGTCTCTATATTCTCTAAGAGCACAAGCTGATTTATTTGACAGGAACTTTTGGTATGCTTTCTTCTTTTCCTTCACTGCCTCTTTAACTTCCTGTGTCCACCAGGGAGTTCTGATTTTTTTATCCTTACAGATAACCTCACCACATGCCTCTCTGGCAGAATCAATCAATGTTTTCTTCAGAGTTTGCCACTGAATCTCCAAGGTTTGATTCCTGTTCTCAAACTCTTTCATTTTTTCTTGAATAATCTTTGTGTATTTTAGCCTACAGTTCACATCTGAGAGCTGCTCAACTTTTATTCGCTTTAAAACTTTCTTACATGTTATTCTTTTCAATATGAAATTCAATTTTATCCTGCTCAAGACTAAATAGTGATCACTTCCAATTTCAAATCCTCTGTACACTCTGGTGTCCTGCAACAGGGAGAAAACATCACTATCAACAATAACATAGTCAATGAGACTTTTCTTATTCCTAGCCTCTTCTCTCCATGTGAATTTGTGCACATTTTTATGTTGGAACATGGCGTTAGTAATAACCAGTCCATGTCCTGAGCAGAAATCCAACAGATATTTGCCATTATTATTAGCTTTGCTCTTTTCTCCAAATTATCCCAAAATATTTTTGTATGTCTCACAATCATTTCCTACTCTGCTATTTAGATCTCCAACAAGGACCAACTTTTCATTTTTCATTGTGTCAGTTGCTTTTTCTAAAGCCTCAAAAAATTCCTCCACTTCTACCTTAGTAGAACCTTCTGTGGCACCATAGGCACAAATAAGTCTCATTGTCCAGTTCCCCATTCTCATATTTGCCCACATTACTGTACTTGAGACTGACTGCCATTCAGGAAGATTAGCCTCGTATTTTGTGTTGAATACTATGGCTACTCCTTCTTTTCCTTGATTGTCATTGCCTGAATATAACATTTTGTATTTATTGCTCAGAAAGATCTCACCAGTTTTGGTCTTTTTTGTTTCAGTCACCCCTATTATGTCGATCTGGTACTTATCTAATTTCTCAGCTAGCTCCATTTCTTTGCCAGTCAGGCTTCTTACGTTGATAAAACCGATCTTTAACTCTGGTGATGTTGAGTTGGGGTTTATTTTCAGATTTGTTCCAGTAGCTGACTTTTCGCTGTTTGCCCTGGTTCCCTGGCGAAAACAACAGGGGCCTTGTTTAACCGAGCGACGCCCCAGCCGGCATGAAATTTTGTCATGTTGTACCATCATTCTATATTTTGGTTTAACCAATAAGAATACAATTTGGTTGGCTAAATCCCAAATTGCCAGCCCATCCTCGTCTGTTCAGTATCCAAGTAGATACCCAACAGGGTGCACCACGAGAAGGTGAGGATTGGACATTAGGTCAGAAGCCCTGGTCGGTTCTCCGCATTCCTTTAAAGGCTATGTGGAGGTCTCCTCTCCGTTATACAGCTTTGACCCTTAAGCACCCCATATAATTGATACGCGTGATTATTCTAGAAATCGGCCAGATATATTGATAGTCTTTCTATATTGTGTACTAAAAACAAAATTTAGGCTTAGATCTTGAGAGTAATTAAGGTAAAGGAAAATTCAGATCTAAGTAAGGAAAGACAAGTATAAACTAAAAATTAAACCACAGAGTGGTGACATAACAGTTCCTCCTCTAGCTACGGTATATGCCCAACAAATTCTTGCAGATTTTATCTACAGTAACAGATAAAAGCTATGAACTACTGGCACTTGTTAAAATCATTTACCTGATAAACTACATGTTTTATTTTCTAGTTTTAATGATTAAAAAAAAAACTATAAAATGTATAGAGTACTTCCCACATTATTACTCACAACAGAGCTGATGGTCAGCAGTCAATCAGTATAAATATTAAACAGAGCCACCTTATCCTGTCTAAGGCATAATATCATTCATAATCTAATGCAATTACAATGGGGATATTACAACATATTGCTGTTGTGCTGGGCAGATCAAGTTAAAAAATATCGGTGTTTGTGTTCATCAAATGAAAATTTCAGGACATAAATGTAATGTCAGAATTTCCTAGTAAACTAAGAAATTCGGTATGCTATAGGCAATTTTTTGAATTTTCACTGCTTGAAATAGTGATCTTAAAATAGCACTGGTTCTATGGGATTTAGGCCAGTACTTTCAATAGTTTATTAGTGCATCATTTTGTTATAGTAGTGTTTGCTATAGTGTGGATCACAGTACTGCAAACATACATAGGGCTTTGTTTTAAGATAGCACTGTTTTGGTCTGAAGATATGTTACCACCAGTCTTCAATTAAATCTACATGTCCAATAAGATTTTTTTTTGGGGGGGGGGGTCTAGAATAACTGCACAATACATAGTCATTTCTAGTTTTTGCAAACATACATACAAGCACCAAAAATTTACATTTATAAATAAATGTTTTTTCTTTGTCAACTGTTTTCTTTCTCAGTTTTCTGATGTTACATGTTTTCTCTTAGTGCAAAACTTTAACTTTGTAATAAACAAAATGTACAGAAATATAAGGTCCAAACATCATTGTGAAAAGTAAATTCGATGCTGTTTGCAATAAGCTGTTAAATAATGATAACTATAGATGGTAAAGATACAGCAAAGTCTTGAAATTTGGGAAAGTGAATTTACATTGCTCTCTCTACTGATTGCCATTTGTTTCTAATGCTAACTTTCTCTGTAATGTCTTTCCAACTGAAGTTGGTAGGGGCAATGCACAAAGAAAAGAATAAAACTGGAATATGTTAGATGTCAGGATAATATTTTTAAAGTGTAATTATAAATGATTGGGATTTGCCAAGTTTTGATATTTTTCAAAGTTTGGCAAATCCTAGAGGCAGTGGAAATAAAAATTAAAATGATATAGTAGAAGATCATAAGCTCAAAGTTTACTTAAAAGATATTTAGAGCAACTGCTTGACTGTCTGCACTTTTCCATAACATCTGTTTGGAGATTGACAAAAGCAAGAAATATCCTCTGTGGACTGACAATATGTATGATTATCAGGATGGATAGTACAGAATTTGATGACTTAAGGAATTCTTTTATTTGATTTATTGATGATTACTATTCCAATGCATTATGAAATAATGCATCAATGGAATAGTAATTTAACCTTTTTTTTACTAATGATAACATAGAAACTAGCCAAACTCTCCTTGTTGACTTATTTTCTTTTATAATTTCAATTATATATAAACATAAAACTTTGGGCTACTTTATTTTCATTTTGCTCAGCATTTTTTATACAATATTGACTATTCTGTATCATCATCTCTAAAAATTTAGAAATGACATGATATTTTTTGAAAGAGGAGGCAGGCACATAGGGTGCCTAACATTTATCATACATATCTGTTGTCACTCTCTCTCCCTTTTCTGTTCTCTCTTTTTCTATCTCTTCACCAACCTCCCCCTTTTTTTTTTTGAGTAAGAAGGACCAGTGTTAGGAAGCATCTTCCTTTCAATCTGGGGGGATGGGAGGCAACTGATTGGCAGGTGACACACATCCCATTTTTCTTATGAGAGTTTGAAAATCATACATGTTTCTCACACTACATTTACTTCAATATAGTGTGAGAATTTAGAACTGTATGTGCATGCAAAGAAACAAAACGGGGTTTCCTGTACCACTTCAAGTCCTAACAAAAGCAGTGAGCTACTCATTTTGTCTGATCTGTCAAGTGCTCATTTTATTTTTATGGAATTCTATTACACAATTACATTTCATATTGCCTGAGTGGTCTAATTGTCTCTTTCCTTATGATTTCATGCAATTTTTCTGACATATGGTCAGCACATTGGGAAGACACACCGTTTGACACATTGGCCAGATTTCTTATGCTATAAGCAAAAGTGAATTTTTCCCCCCCTCCAGACAGCAGATAAAGACAGAGAAGTGCTTGGGTTTAACTGAATTATATTCATAATAGATGTCTCCACATGCCAGTGATGTTCAAACATGTTTAAAAGTTGATTTGGTGGAAATTTTTTAAATGTCAAGTGCACTCAAGAAAACTCAAACTTAGCAGTGAAAAGGTTAATGAAAATGTTTTGCGTGAAAAATTCATCACAATCATCATTTGTTTGTAAAATAAAAAAAAATGTAAGCATTGTATACAATATGCTAAATAAGATATAGCTAATTCATCAATGCGAGAAAAGCAAAACCCTTTTTTCTATAACAAATACTGAAGTATTAGGATTCAGTTATTACTTTTAATCACCTTTACTTTTTTACAGCTAATTATTATTATCTGAAGATCCCATGGAGTCACAGACTCATCAAGGAAGTCCCTTCAGTCATATAGACAGCTCATCATACCTTACCTTATACATATTCAAACTCTCTGTGGCCACTATACTCTCAGGCAATGCATTCAAATCATTCACAGCTATCCATGAACAAAAAAAAATGCGAGAAAAGCAAAACCCTTTTTCTATAACAAATACTGAAGTATTAGGATTCAGTTATTACTTTTAATCACCTTTACTTTTTTACAGCTAATTATTATTATCTGAAGATCCCATGGAGTCACAGACTCATCAAGGAAGTCCCTTCAGTCATATAGACAGCTCATCATACCTTACCTTATACATATTCAAATTCTCTGCGGCCACTATACTCTCAGGCAATGCATTCAAATCATTCACAACTATCCATGAACAAAAAAAAAAAAAAAACCTGCTGCTCACTCCCTTATAATTTCATGAAATTTGTATGATATATAGTCAGCACAATTCAGCTCACACCTTCCTTATACAGCTTCCAGGAATGACCTCTTGTTCTCTCCCATCTTCAACTATTTTATGAAAAGCCTCTTCAATGTTAACAATGTTAACCTATAACAACCCCATATTAACTTGTATGTCACTAACATATCATATCATCCCTCTTCCTCCTATCCACTAGACTCTGCAAATTGCATCACCTCAACCTTTTTTTCCAAAAATTGACCAAAAATAAGAAACTATTTTGGTCAATCACCTCTGAACCTTCTCAAACATCTCTTCATTCTTTTGAAAACCAGGTGACCAAATGTGTGCAAAGTAGTCTATATATGGCCTAATAGAGCCTTATACAATGGAATCAGAATTTCCTTACTTCTACAAATCAGTGTCCTCCACATCATTCCCGGAATTTGTTGCCTTGTCCTCACAATTTTGGCAATATGTCCACTAAATTTCAGAGATCCTTATCCATCATTACCTCAAAATCTCTTTTTTTCTCCACTATCAACAATATATCCTCACCAAGAGTAAATTCTATACCCCATCTTTGTTTTCCAAATTTTAAAATCTTATATTTTGCAACAGGGTGCTTAAGAGGGAAAACTGTATAACTGAGACCACCATATAGCCTTTAAAGGAATGCAGATAAATGACCAGGGCTTCTGACCTACTGTCCAATCCTCACCTTCTCGTGGTGTACCCTGTTAGGTATCTACCTGGATATTGGAAAAATGAGGATGGGCTGGCAATTTGGGATTTGGCTGACCAAACTGTATTCTTATTGGTTTAAACCAGCGCTTCCCAAACTGTGGGCCGTGGCCCCCTTGGGGGCCGTGAAATAATGAAAACAAATTTAAAATGTTTTAAGACTAAGTAGATTTTTTTTATTTTAAAAGAAATGTATTTAACTTTTATTATTTATTATTTCTTTTTTGTTATTTTTTATATTTTAATGGAAAAATTCACACATTGGTGTTGGTTCACAAACTTTGCTTCCTGCGTATTTCAGCGCTTAATGAATATTAGTAAATATTGCTTATTCATATGTTTCATTTCAAAGCAGTGGTTAATTGTATTTACTCCGAATGCTCTCCAGGGAAGTTCCAAATCTTCCTGTCCCTTTCATCACGCGTTCGTAATCAGGGACTGTTGATATTGATTCTATATACATATCAAAACTTGTTTTATATTATCACTGTCATCCGAGCTAGTTTTCTGTTACCAATAAAAGTTTCGCATATACTTCACACATGAAAAAAAGCCTAAACAAGTTCATGTGGGGAGATAGTAATTCTCTTGCAGTGGTAAACAACACCCCTCCCTAACAGCCACTATACTGCAGAGGCAATAAAAACAAGTACTTTTATTATGCCAGTGAATAAGGTATGAGGAGTCTGTGTAATATATTTCTTAACAAACAGTGCAATTAGAGACAACTGGGATAAAAACACACTAATTAATGAATCACATGTCCCCTCATACAGAAACTATGCTGTATAGACAGAAACAAATGTTGCATGGGCAAACACAGTCTAACTAAAAACTATTGTTATTAATTAGATGTGTGTGAGTTCGATTTCCCAAGGCAGCAATAAAATTCAACCGAACGTGTTAAAATTCGTAAAAGTGTTAAAACTAAGTAATATATATATATATATACAGGGTGTTCGAGATAAATTTGACAGTTTCGTAAGGAAAAAGAAAATCTTCTTTGTATCTATTAAATTTAATGAATTGACAAAAAACATTACAGGCAGAGTTAATTACAATACTATCAACAAGATTTACTCAAAATAACCACCATTAGCATCGATCACAGCTTCAATCCTGCTTCGGAACCTCGAACAAGCTGATGCTACAGTCTCCCTGGGAAGGGCCGCAAAAACTGTTTTAATTTTATCCATTAACTGGGCTTTTGTATTACTGGAAGTGCGATTGGTGTCTTTTTCAACTGTGCCCCATACAAAATAATCCATGGGGTTAAGGTCTGGGGAGTTTGGAGGCCAAACATTTGGACTGGTGAAGTCGTAGAAATTTTCAGACAACCATTTTTGACTTTTCCCAGAGGTGTGGCAAGGGGCCGAATCCTGCTGCCATACATACGGCCTACCATTGGCTACCCTTGTTATCCAGGGCTTGACTACAGTGTTTAGCAACTCCACGTAGCCATCTGAAGTCAACCTGAGGCCCTCTTGGAAAAAATGCGGAGGCATCACATTGCCTTCAGAGGATACACATCCGAAAACCATCACAGTTTGGGGAAATTTAGTCTGCATTACACGAGGAATGTCCTTTGTACTGTATGCAAGCCATCTGTTATTCTGCGTGTTGTGTTTTTGATCCTGGCAAAAGTTTTTCTCATCGGAAAAGAACCAGATTGTTTGTGGTTCCGCAGGATGTTTCACTTTGCTTAGAAGTTTCTTCGCGTTTATCAAACGTTTTTCACGGGCCTTTTCTGTAAGCAGCTGACCTTTGCGGCGCTTGTATGAGTAGTAGCGGAGGTCTTCATTGAGTGCAAGCTTCATAGTAGAGGCTGCAACATTCATTTCACGTGACAAAGCCCGAATTCCAATGCCAGGGATCTTCAACACCTGTTCCTTCAGATTTGCGAGGAATTCTGCTGTACGAACGCAATCAGATCGTCTGCTAGGGATCTTTCTTCTTGCTACATCCTCGTAGTCACCATTGCAAGTCTCTAGTTCATGCCTGATTGTTTTTACTGTATTCAGGGAGCATTGGGCAGCAGTCGAAATATCCTTATTTTGATGGCCGGCACGAATCATCATGATACAAGTTATTCTCTTCCATGATTCAGGTGGGTTCCAGCTATCCATCCTTTCTGACATCTTGTATATGAATGAAGAAGGGTCCAACCTTTTAAATGAAGAGAAGTGTGTGTTAATACATGTAACTTACGGAAAAATATAATTAATTATAAATATGTCAAATTTATCCCGAACACCCTGTATATATATATATATAATGAATGTTATGGCAGTTTCACATATGGAATTCGGTTGAAGAGAGTTAGGATTTCAACTCAATTGTCAGCTATGCTTTTATCTTTCGGTTGCACGATCTTTTGTTAATACCGCACCAATCATATGCACGTTTTAATAATCCTGCCTTTGCTGTCTGTTTCACGTTAGGCTTAATTACCGTAAAGGGAGAAAAGTCACAAAAGAGAAAAATTTCCTGATCCTGGGATTCCCTTATTCAGGTAATATTCACTAATTTCATGTTACCAGTCTGCGGTGTGCCAGTATCGGTAAGTGGTGATATTATTTGATCTATTCTACGTTAAAAAATTTAACCCTGAGATGGATAAGTGGCTGATAAAAAATATAAAAAAATTCCCGCGAACAATCAGAAGAAGCAGAAACAGACTCAAAAAAAGGACAGTATTTCATATTTTACCGAACAGCCCGCATCGTCTTCAGAACCAAACAGTAAGAGGCAAAAAATGTAATATATGCATTTGATTTTTGCAATATTCGCTGTGTATGTTTTGTATTGAATATAAATACAATAAATATTATAATAATATATCTCTCTATTACGATTTTTTTTCGAGGGGGACCGTGAAATATTTGAATTTTTGCAAAGGGGGCCCTGACATCCAGAAGTTTGGGAAGCACTGGTTTAAACCACAAATAAAATGATGGCACAACATGATAGAATTTCATGCTGGCTGGGGTGTCACCCAGTTAAACAAGGCCCCTGTTGTTTTTGCAAGGGAACCTGGGCAAACAGTGAAAAGTCAGCCACTGGAACAAATCTTGAAACACATCCCAACTCAATATCACTAGAGTTCAAGATTGGTACAACATAAGAAGCCTGAATGGCAAAGAATTGAAACTGGCTGAGGAATTGGATAAGTACCAGATTGATATAATAGGAATGACTGAAACAAAAAAGACAAAACTGGTGAGATTTTACCAAGCAATAAATACAAAATTTTATATTCAGGCAATAACAATCAGGAAAAGGAGTAGCTATAGTATTGAACACAAAATACAAGGCTAATCTTCTTGAATATCAGGCAATATCAAGTAGAATGATATAGACAAATATCAGAATGGGGAACTGGATGATGAGACTTATTTGTGCCAATGGTCCCACAGAAGGTTCTACTAAGGTAGCATGGAGAAATTTTTTTTTTGAGGCTTTAGAGAAAGCAACTGACACAATGAAACAGAAAAAGTTGGTCCTTGTTGGAGATCAAAACAGCAGAGTAGGAAATGATTGTTAGATACAAAAATATTTTGGGAAAATTTGGGAAAAAAGAGCAAAGCTAATAATAAAGGCAAATACTTCTTGGATTTCTGCTCAGGACATGGACTGGTTATTACTAATACAATATTCATACATAAAAAAGTACACAAATTCACATGGAGAGAAGAGGCAAAGAATAAGAAAAGTCTCATTGACTATGTTATTGTTGATAGTGATGTTTTTTAGTCTCTTCATCAAATTCCTGCCTTGTACCCTCAAGGTGTGTACAGGATATGAGAGTACTACATGAAAAATTTGCATCCTTACTAACTTCCTACCTACAATTTTCCTCCAAATCAGCCTGTTACTTGTCAAGACTCCAACATTATCAGATCTTATATTTCTATCATCTAAAGCACTTTTTACTGTATCAATCCACCTATATCTTGGTCTTCCTCTGGGTCGTTTTCCTGCCAACCTGGCAAAGAATACTTGTTTTGCTAATCTTTCCTCATCCATTCTGTTTAAGTGACCATAACACCTGAGATTAGTGCTATCCTCTCTGTTATTCATTATCTATATGGATTACATTATGAAGGAAAGTGGTATTAAATCTGATATCAGAATTGGAGATGTTAATGTCAACTCTTTGCTTTATGCAGATGATGTTATACTTCTAAATAAATCCGCTACAAGTCTGCAAGATTCTCTGACTAAATTGAATAACTGTTGTAATAGATATGATATGAAGGTCAGCAATAAAAAGACAAAGACAATGAAAATAGGCAGAAACATTGAAAATATCAACTGCATTGTGAATGGAGAACCTATGGAACAGGTGAAACATTTTAGGTACTTAGGCACAATTTTTAGTGAAGATGGTAAATTAAATATGGAAATAGACAACAGAATCAACAAAGCTGGTATGGTAGGAAGTCAACTGAATAAATTTATATGGAATAAGAGAGAAATTAGTCAAAACACTAAATTAGCTGTATACAAGACAAGTGTTCAAACCAATTTTAACTGATGAATCATGAGAAGAAAGATTAGGGGCATGAACAGATGGCATCAATGGCAACATCATATTAAAAATGAAAAAAATATTTAAAAATGAGGATATTAGGAAAGAACTTGACATTGTCAGCATCCAGGAATGCATTAGCAGAGCTAATCTCAGGTAGTATGGTCACTTAAACAGAATGGGAGAGGAAAAATTAGCAAAACAAGTGTTCTCTGCCAGGTTGGCAGGAAAAAGTCCCAGAGGAGACAAAGATATAGGTGGATTGATATGGTAAAAAGTGCCTTAGAAGACAGAAATATAACATCTAATAATGTTGGAATCTTAACACGTAACAGATTGATTTGGAGGAAAATTGTAGATAGGAAGTTAGTAATGATGTAAATTTTTCATATAGCTATTATATCCTGTACACCCCTTGAGGGTATATATATCAAGAATTTGATGATGATGATAGGGACAAGAGATCTGGTGGGGGGGTAATGGTGAATAAGGACCTGAAATTTAGGGATCAAAATGCTAAAGTAAGGACATCACAACAGATACAAGTAAGAAAATTCATCAGATCACATATGGATTAGTGTGCAGAGATTGGGTCACCTACATTTCAAAAGGATGAAGGTATATTGAAAACAGGTCTAGAGATGGTAAACTACTTTAGTTTCTGGTCTCTAGAATGTTGGATATGAAGAAGATTGAGGAAATACTATTTGCAGAGACTAGCAGATAAGAGGACATGATTGAGACATAAGTTGGTAAGGAGTTATAACCAGATTAAGGTATAGAAAGTTTTTCAGAGAATAGGGGAAGAATCAGAGATGATCCCTGAAAGCTGCAAGGGATAGGTTTTTTTTTGCATAGACAGCAGGAAGTGATTGGAACACACTGCCTAAGGATGCGGTGAGTGATGAGACTGTGAATGAGTTTAAGGCATGATTTGACGAGCTTTGTATATGACCTCTGACAATGACTTTTTGCTCTATGGAGGTCCGACTATAGTCTTTGCTCAAATGCCATCTTTGAGATGGTAACAGCCAGAATAACTGGAGAAAAGTAAAGAGGGAGCAGGGATTCAGAAAGTAAAGCTTTCTGGAACACTACTGAAGATGGATTTGTTATGCAGGTAATCATTTCTCTCTCAACTTTTCATCACTGTTTCTTAAAGTAGTTTCTAATGAGAATGACTTGTCTCAGTTGTCTCAGAAAAAAAAGATGTAATTGAACCAAATGGTAGGACATTACCGATTCACAAATAACAAGCAGGTAATGTATAATTCTACAATTTATATTAAAAAAAAAAAATGCAATAATTTGGTATTTTTAATGTTGTAAAAATTATGACTAGTAATTATTAAATATGTTAATACTAATTTCTAAAAAGAAATGAGAAAGTTAAAAAGTTGAAAAAAAAAAAAAAAAAGACTAGTGTATTTAGCATTATGTCATAATATGTGTATGCATGCACATGCAAGAAATACATCTCTATACATAATAAAATTTTGCTTATTTCTTAACTAAGACAAATGCAACATTATATTTCAATGTTTTCACGGCAACAAGAAGTTCTACTTGTCCGCTACGTGATGTGTGATATATTATCAAGGATGGGAAACAAAATAGGCCACTTTGTGCATAGCTGAAATAGGATGATCACTGCTATGTTAAAACATGCTGGGATTTAACTTCAACCAATGTTTTCATAGTTATATGTATGCTTTGCTTTTAAGAGTGTTTTTAATTAGTGTATAGTGTAGCTTTTTGTGGCAAATTGTGCTACATTTTTTTTCAGTGTGGATACAAGTGTCCTTCAGTGGTGTTGTTGTTGTTGAAATTTTTTTGTTGTTTATATTGTATTTTGCTACTTGTTTGTTGTACTACTTCAGCTTCTAAAGATAGCGTCCATAAAGAAACGTACGTCAGTGGCATGGAAGGCTTCTGTACGAAAGTCTGCTTTGCCTTGGATTTTTCGCAGTGGATGTGTTGTGAAAACTGCTATATGTATGCACCGAAAAATGTGAAAGATCTGTGGACTGTTTGGGTAAACAAGAAGAAGGAAAGCGTTAGCGTACGTGAAAAGTGTCCGGATAGATTAGAGTGAATAGAAATGGGAACAAATGTCAGGACCATAGTAGAAGAGCTTCAGCAGGAGTTAATGAAAATGAAAAGCAAAATGAAACATCTAGAAGAGGATATTAAACAGCTAAAGGAGAGATTGGCTGATAAGGAGAAGGAGGGAGTTAATGTTATAAAGAAAGAATCAAAGGATAGTCGTATATCAGTGTATGGGGACTCAATCATTAGAGATGTGATTACTAATAAAGTGCACAAAACATGCTTTGCTGATGGAACAATGAAGCAAATAACTGATGCACTGCAGAAAAGGAAATACCGGGCATCAAAATTAGTGGTAGTCATGGGTACAAATGACTTAGTTGGGGGGGAGAAGAAGAATGTTGATAGAAACTTGAGGAAGTTGTTGCAGCAGGTAAAGAAGAATAGTGTTGTTGGGAAAGAGTCATAGGCATGTTGCCCAAATATGATAACAGTGAACGGAAAAGGAGAGCAGAGATAATGAATAGTAAGATGGCTGAGTTGTGTGAGGCAAAGGGGGGGTTCAATTTGCAAATCTGTGGAGTGAACATGAAGGGAAGTTCAAATGCTATAAAGCTGATGGATTACATTTCAATGGGTTTGGTGTTGGGCATTTAGAAAGGCTATTGTTTTCTGAGAAGGCACAGAGTCAAGAAGTTAATATAGCAAATGATCAGAGTCTACATGTGAAACAGGATAGCACAAATCAACAGATTGTACAGTAGGAGGATGGATATGAGGTTGAAGATGTGGTTGCAGCAGCACAAGGTGATGGAATGCATAAAGGTGAGGATGAGACAGGTAAGAATGGAAAGGGAAATGGGACTGGTCAAACCAGAGAGAGAGAGAGAGGGGTGTAGTATAGCAGCTAGAATAGAGAATGTTGGTGCTAGTAGGATGGCCTCAAACAAACATGTAAGGAGTATTCGAAAGAGAGCTGAGTCTGTGGCACTGACTGAGATGGTATGCCCAAAAATAATTGGAATAAGTGAAACTTGGTTGTCTGAGGAGGATGTAATGTCAGGAATAGAATTAGAAGGATATATAATATAAAATCTGTGCATGCACAGATTTTGAATCTGTGTGGTGCGAAGTTGAAATAAACAAGTTAGTATATCTGATAGGATACTGTTATAGGCCAGGAAATGCAGAGAATACTGATTGTGAAATGTTTAGGCAAATTAGTTAGGCATGTAAAAAGAAGGTGATTCTGATGGGAGACTTTAATCATAGGAATATAGATTGGAAGGAGAAGATAGTGTATGGGAACAAGGAGAGCGAGTTTGTGGAATTTCTGAGAGATAAGTATCTTAAGCAGCACGTGATTGAAGCAACTATCAGCTTTAATGTTTTGGATTTGGTGATAACTTCACAAGATGTAGTTGTTAATGAGATGTTGACACTGCCACCAGTTATTGAGCGTGATCATGAGGTACTTGTTTGGGAACTGATGAAACAAGAAAAGGTCACTGCCAAATATGGATACATGTGGAAATAAAAAGCAGGTTATTATAGGAAGCTCTGTCAGTTAGCATCAGTACGTTGGGCAGATCAGCTGAGTGGAAAAGATGTTGACAATACATGGAAAAGTAAAGACAAAAGCAATGTATGACTGAATACTGAGGGTTAAGCGAGTAAATAGAGTGGAAGTGAAATGGATGAACAGCAAGCAGTGCTCGAAAAGAAAATGTTATGGAGGAGTTACAAACAGTTGGTGGTGATTGGGTCCATGAAGAGGTATAAAGTGCAGGCTAGAAAGGTGATGCGCATGGTAAAGAAACAAAGGTGCAATATGAAAGGAGATTGGCTGGTCAGGTGAAGGTTAACTCAAGGGTATTTTTCCACTATATGGCATGCAAGAGGAAGAATAAATATGGCAGACTAACACTGGTGGATAGTCATGGCAGCAGACTAACAGTTGCAAAAGATATAGTGGAATTATTCAATGAGCACTTTATCAGCATATATCATACTGGTATAAATAATCTGGTACAATATATAGAAGAGAGACAAGCATTAGGAGAATTGGAAGTGAAAGAAACAGAGGTGTCTATCAGATGTTGGTTGAGTTAGATGTGAATAAGCTGGGAGAATGGATGACATATCATCATATATGCTTAAGAAATGTGCACCACAGTTGACTATGCCCTTGACCTGATTATTTAATGAAAGTCTTGCAGCGGGTAGGGTTCCTAAGGAGTGGAAAGAGGGCAAAATAGTACCACTCCACAAGCAGAGTTCTAAGACAGAAGTCTCTAAATATAGGCCAGTCTGTATAACTGCAGTTGTTGTCAAAATGTTGGAGAGATTGGTAAGGAATAGCATACAGAATTGGAATGATGGATATGGCGTTCTTTATGAAGGTCAGCATGGATTTGTAAAGGGTAGGTCCTGTTTCAGTAATTTACTTGCATTTTATGATAAGGTGACAAGTGTATTAGATAAGGGAGAATCATATATAGTGATATTCTTAGATTTTGCAAAACCATTTGATAGATTACCACATGATAAGTTGGTGTACAAGCTACAGAGGATGGGAATAAATAGTATATTGATTAAATGGATCACAGATCGGTTCTTTGAACGATACCAGCAGGTTGTGTATGATGGAGCAGTGTCTCAAAAAAGAAGGGCAACCAGTGGTGTACCCAGTTTTCTGTTCTCGGGCCCCTGCTGTTCAACTTGTTTGTAAACGATATATCATGTGGACTGACTGGGGATCTTCAGTTGTTTGCTGATGATGCTAAGTTAGGAAGAATTATAAGTAGCACTGCTGATCTTAATTCCTTTCAGGAGGATTTGAATAGACTTTTTACTTGGACAAAAGAGTGGGGTTGTAGTTTTAATATCAATAAGTAAAAGGTGTTGCATTTTGGAGTGCAGAAACATAAGGTTTTGTACTATGTCGATGGTGCCGTACTGCAGGAAGCGGATGAGATTAGAGATTCGGGAGTGATGGTTGACAGTAGACTGAAGTTTAGAGGACATATTGCTAGTGTTGCACATCGTAGTACTGCTACAATAAGAAGTACTCTAACATGCAAGGATAAGGAAGTGGTATAAGTCCCTGTATAAGGCACTGGTGTCAGACCACACTTGGACTATTGTGCTCAGATCTGGAGCACAATAGTCACCTGGTTTTCAATGTGATGTGGAGACATTGGAGAGGGTCCAGAGACGAGTGACTAAGAAAATATCAGGAGTTTGGAATGCAGGCTATGGAGAGAGGTTGAAGAAATGTGATTGCAAAGTTTGGCGGATAGGAGGAAGAGAAGTGATATGATAGAGACGTTTAAGTTAGTGAGAGGATTTTATCAGATTAATCCACAGGGAATTATAAAAAGAGTAGAAGGTGAGAGGGGAAGAACCAGAGGTCATTCCTGGAAGTTATGTAAAAGTGTGGTGAAGAGTAGATTTTTTACATGGAGAATTGTCAGTGAATGGAATGCATTACCAGAACGTGTTATTAATGCAAAGATTAAGATTAAGGACTTTAAGATTCTATATGATAAATATGTTGTAAGTTGAATGAATCTCCCACGATGAGTCCGTTGACTACATGGAGGGTATAATAATAATAATAAAGAACAAAATAGGCAACAGTTCAGTACAACAAAGTATAAGCAATAATATAAATGTGTAAAAAGTAGATTTTATTGGTCAAAGCAATTGATGAATGTATCAGTATGCTATTTATAACAAGATGAGTTAGTTTTCTTATCAGTATTAAAATCACAAAAAATAATACAAGTAATCTAAGAACAAAGTATACTCACCTTTCTCCAACAGTAAATATGGGTCTATTTGTTTCTGCTACTGAATTAAAATTTAGTTTCATCAAATCATCAATTTGTATCTCATTTTTTTCTTCTTTGCAATCTAATATATCAGTGTTCAGTATCCCAGATAATTGTAGAATAGCACTGGATGATACACTTGACTTTAATTCTGACATATTGTTCGAGTATCCTGGAAAGCTGGTAGTTGTGTTCTTTTGCATGTCCATATTGAAGACTGGATAACTGATGGGTGAGGCAGTTGTTCCACTTCCTAAATATCACACAAAATTAATATATTCATATCAGAAGTAACATATAAATTACAACATTTCACTTTTAGTACAATAGCAAATAAATAGTCTATATATAAAGAACATCAAAATTTCCAGATGTTAATTCATATCACTGAACGGCAATCTGTGATATATTTGTTGGATACCATAGGTGGTCTTAAGGGCATTAAGTCTTGCAAGAAGCATCAACATTAAATATCAAATTTTAAAACATATACATAATATATCAGGGATGATAAAGTAATAACCATAAATTTTTTTTCTTTTGATCCATGCAAGGCAGAAAGCTTTTTCACATCATTCACATCACTGAATGAACAGAAGTAGTCAAGTATCATCACAAGAGCAAAGGTGCCTTTAATGGGCAAAGTCCTAGCAACAATATTCTTGGACAAACATGGGGGTCCTGCTTGTGGACTTTCTGGAAAGAGGCACCACCATCAATTCAAACAGCACAAGGAGATATTCCTGCTGGCCCATAAACATGAATAAGGTCATTCTCCATGACTATGCCTGACCTCAACACCAGTTTACACACAAGGGATGCAACTGCAAAAATCTTGGCTGGAATGATCTTTCTCAACTTGCAATGGCCAGGATCTAGAACTATATCACCTGTTTGGCTCTTTAAAGGATACACTCAAGGATGACATAATGATGATGATGAGCTGAGAGGGAAAAAAAAATAGGAGGCATTACTTCTATACCACTATTGTATTACATTTAACATTACAGTCTCTGTAAGCTCAGTCAGTTTTGCAGAGCTCTAACATACGAGGAAAGACTTACAGGGTCAGCATACATCATCTCAATCAGTGATGGCAAAAGCATATAGAGAATGATGGAGATGAAGAGTGACAGAATGCTAATGAAAGATAGAGGATTAATTCATTCAAAAGCTATTGTTAAATAATATTTCCTGAGAGTGGGAAAAAAATAGGAGGCTTTACTTTTACAATACCATTGTATTACATTTAACATTACAGCCTCTGTAAGCTCAGTCAGTTTTGATTATGCCTTTTGGTTGGAAAGACTTGGGTTTGAATCCCATCTATGATACAAAGAAATTTTATCAGGGCTTTTCAACTCCTGGCTTCATAGAAAGAGGGCAGGGATTTTTCATTCTGCAAAACAGGCAAACTAGTCAGAAGAACATATGCAATATTCAGATAAGATTAAATGCCTTAGAAGTTAATTAGGTTTCCAAGAAGCTAAGTTACTTGGCCAAGACAGGCTCTTGAGCTTAATATAAAGGAGGAAAATATATAAATTATATATAAAGTATGAATAAACATGAAGATCCTTCTGCAAACCACATACATTTCCCTTATCCCTTTGTAACTCCGGATTGTTTCTTCAGCTATAGCTATTGCAAACAAGGTCACAATAGTTTTAACTTTCTGAATCTCCAACATGCTTGGCAATTTTTTTCAGAATTTAAGTATTTCAATTTCAAGCTTCCTTCAAATTATTCAAGTGCACTAGGTGGTGTACCCCCCCCCCCTGCTTCCCACTACCAGAGAATGTCACATTAAACATAACTAAAGGTTGCAATCTCAAATTTAAGGGATCATAGGAATTTAGATTTATACAAGAGAGAGAGAGAGAGAGATTAACTATGCAATCCACATCTGGTCTCTATTTGCTATCCTGGAAAGAAATAAGACTGCTTCTTTATAGAAAGCAGTGAACTAATTATTATTATATGACCATGGAGCCAAACATTTGTGAGAGGTCTATATTCTCTTATGCCAAAAGATCTAGCCCTGCTTCAAACGCATTCACAGTTTCCAAACTCACCACACTCTCAGGCAATGCATTATACTCACCACACTCTCAGGCAATGCATTATACTCACCAATCACTCTCCAAGCAAATAACCTGTTTCTCAATTCCCTGCTCACTCTCCCCTTATACAGCTTCCATGGATGGTTTCTGGTTCTATCCTCATCTCCCTCTAGTGTATGAAATATCTTCTCTACATTAAAACCACCTCTCACCAACTTATATCTCAATCATTTTCCCTCTTCTTTTATTCACAAGGCTCTTTGAGTTGCATTCCCTCAATATCGCCTCATATCTGACATTCCATAGATGTAACACTAACTTAGTAAACCTTCTCTGGACTTTCTCCAATACATCCCCATCCTCCTGAAAACCATGCGATCAAATCCGTGCACAGTACTCCATATGTGGCTTGATCAAAGCCTTATACAGGGGAACCATAACCTTTTGTTTCTGCATGTCAATGTCCTCCTCATCATTGTCCTAATCCATTGGGATCTTCTTACAGTTTTAGCAATGTGACACCCTAAACTTCAAGTCTGTCCACCATCACTGCCAGATTTCTCTCACCTCCTTCAAAATTTTTTCATTAATTGTATACTTTGCATCCCAACCTTGCATACCAAATTTCAGACCTTGCACTTTGCAACATTAAACTGACAACTACAACCATTTGCTCACTCACAGTCTATTCAGATCCTCCTACAAGGCCACATTGCAGGAGGATCTACTTTCCTTTTCACAGACCTTCCCAACTTTGCATCATCGACAAAATTTTTTCATTATTGTATACTTTGCATTCCAAACTTGCCTACCAAATTTCAGACCTTGCACTTTGCAACATTAAACTGACAATTCCAATCATTTGCTCACTCAC
The DNA here is from genome assembly GCF_054136105.1 of Typopeltis vanoorti. Taxonomy (NCBI): domain Eukaryota; kingdom Metazoa; phylum Arthropoda; class Arachnida; order Uropygi; family Thelyphonidae; genus Typopeltis; species Typopeltis vanoorti. Next base: position 39,649,435 of record NC_143564.1, on the reverse strand, counting down.
ATAGTCTATTCAGATCCTTCTGCAAGGCCACAACATCTACTCTCCTTTTCACAGACCTTCCCAACTTTGCATCATCAACAAACCACTGCACATCTCCAGTTAAACCAGTCCCAATGTCATTAGCGTACAAGTTAAACAATAATGGAACCAAAACAGTTCTCTGTGGCACTCCACTAGTGACCTTCTTTTGAGATACCACTCCTCCATATGTACCCTGCTGATACCTGTCTGCTAGCAAATCAGCTATCCAACTTAGTCTGTTAATCCCATTTGTTTCAGTTTAGCTACTAGCATGTTATGTGGCAGTCTATCAAAGACCTCTGAAAAATCTAAGTATACCACCATATATGCATCTCCTTCATTGAGTGTGAGTGTCACATTGTTGAAATATGATCTCTCTCTAACAAATCCATGCTGACCATCATAAAGAATACTGCTATTATCAACTGACTTCTGAATCCTAGTCCTCACCAACTTCTCTAATACCTTAACAAACCCCAGACACAGATTGGTCTATAATTTGTAGGCTTAGTTTTAATCCTCCTCCTCCTTGTGAAATGGAATAATCTTTCCCACCTTTGACTCCCCTTTGGACTTGCTCTATTGCAAGACTCATGTTAAATAGTTGCACTAAAAGTGCCATTAATTCCATAGGGCATTCCCTCAAGCTCATTAACGTCAAGTTTGCTCAATTCCTCATATACTACCTGCTCATTCACCAACAGTCCATCCTCTACCATACATTCTACACTCCAGCATCTCCTGATGTTGCCTTCACAAGGATGAACTGATCACTGAATACTTCAGCTATATCCTCTGCATTGGTTACCAATCTGTCAGTGTCATCAACTAGCATCATTCTCCTATAGTCATTTTTCTTTCTACTTGCCACATATTGAAATAACTCACTTTGATCTTTCTTAGCTTGATTGGCTAATTTCGTCTCATGCTCCACTTTTGCTACCTTTACCAATGAATTACCTTCCTGGCCTGCTCTTTGTACTCTTCATGCAACTGATCATTACCAACATTCATCTTGTGTTACCTCCACAGTGTCTTCTTCCAGATTTCACTCAATCTCTTCATTCATCCATCCATTTTACTCCTACTTTGTTAAGCATTTTCACCTTTGAAATATACTCACACACTGCTGCTGTTAAATAGCTCTTGATCAATGCCCACACAGCATCTACCATATTTGCTGGTGTATAAGACACTTTTTTCCTAAAATTATACAAACAACAATAACTATAATTGAAGAAGACAACAGATACATTCCATATATAGTGAAATGGAACTTAATGCGTGTAGTTTCATTTAAAATACAGTGCACTGTGATTGACAGCTTGTACAGTTACATAACGACAATTGACAAGTCACGCATCCAACAGCCTTTCAAGTGCAATAGAATTAGTGATATTCTAGTGTTTAAGATTATTTTTATTATTAACCCATTGCTCAAAAGGTACATATGCTATAATGGTGCTTTCAAATTTGGTGTCCTTGTATATGCTTAGGAAAATGGTAATAGAGCAGAAGAGCTGTATTTTGGGGAGCTGCAAAAGAGAAAACAAGAACAGAACTTAAAAGAGACTAAACGTAATAAACATAAGCTCCATAAAGGAATTGTAAAATGGTGCCTGAACTTGAAGAATTAAAAATGTGGGTATTATACAACAGAAAATCTGGTATTTCAAATCTACAAATTACTATTCACCAATCAAAATGAATGACAATAGAGGTATTGTTGAATTTACATGTTTAACATCATGGAGCGAAAGGTTTATGAAAAGAAATAACATACGCATGCAAACAAAACATCGCCAACTTTTTTCCCCCAAAAAATGCCCTGAGATACATAAGTATTCTCATGTACTGGTATATCCTTCCCACTGAACTCCTCTTTCCATGCTATAGCTACCAATAGTCTTCTAAGCTTTCCATAATCCCCAACCTTGTAGTTCCACATATATTCCTTCTTTATAGAAGTTCTCAGGTGATTGGCTGCAACCCAAGTGGTCACTTTGGTCACTCTCTACAACTGTGGGAAGATTGGACACTCCATTTACAATTACATCCTTTGATGATATAACCAGAATCTAAGACTTAACTGTCGTGTGCCCTCCAATTACATACTGCCTAAGATTGTTATCCCTTAAGAACTCTCGAGAAATTCATTCTCCTTATTCCCTGATGCTATCTCTTCATTCCAAATCAATATTGCCGCAGTTGAAATCAGCCATAATGCTCACCCTTTGCTGGCTAACCAAGCGAGGTTTTTTATATATTTGTCTTCACCATCTATGTTTTACCTGGTCTGTAGCCCAATAAATATCTCATTCTATCAACCTCCACTTCAAAACCAGTGCTACTTTTTTCTCCTTGTATCTCAACTTTGGGCAGACATAATTTCCTGCTATCATAAGCAGAACACCCATCCTTTCTTGCTTTTACTATCTTCACAAAAAACATCCCTCTGTCATTCTCATACAACATTTCACTTATTCTAACTATTTTCGGGCACACAAACTCAATCAAGGAAACAATTTCATCTCCCTTATTGCTGACACTCCTGGCATTCGTAAATAAACATAATTCATTTCTTGGTCTATAGCCAGTTCTACTCATGCTATCTGTGACTTCTCATCACCTGCTCCTGTCTGTTCACCTTTTGCCCCGCATAGCCTCCCAAACTCAATCTCCCCATGTCTTCCTGGCCATTCCATTCCTACACTGACCATCCACATTCATGCATTCATTATCACTTTCAGAATCCACTTGACTTACCATGTCCCACAGACCTACCCTGTTGCCCTATCCAACTTGTTTTCTTGTTCTTACATTCTCTTCTCTTTAATAATTAAAAAAAAAAAAAAATTCTCTTCTCTATTCACAACCACACCATAATGTAAAGCCTAAACAAAAATGATCAAATCTGAAAATCAATATGTTGAACTTAAGAGTTCAACTTCCCCTTTAAATAAGGTCCCTTCAACATGTGCATATTAGTATCAGCATTCCTACTAATTGTGGGAAGTATATTACTAATACACATCATGGTACTAAAGTTTTATTCAATTTTTTTTTTCTTAATCTAAACAGGATGCAGTTTTTGTTTTTCAAGATTTTTTAACAGGGTAAAAAAAAAAACTCACATGGAACCATGTCTGATATATCAAACAGATACCAAATTAATACATCATGTCTGGTCAAAAAATGTTGCTTAAGGTCGACTGCATATACAGAAGTATAGTAACACTCCATTTTCCATTTGCTGTAGCTGTTTTCGTTGTATTACATTAATATTCAATGTTATTTTTTTAAAAAAATAGTAAAAATCACTGAAAATTACTTGTATGCATCACTGTCATGTGCATTTGGATTAATTTAAATATTCGGAGTGACATACCATTCCATCTTTTATAAATTTAGATCAGTGGTTCTCAAACTTTTTTGTCTGGCGGCACACTAAAATCAATAAATAAATTTCACAGCACCCCTAGTATTATTTGCTTTTTATAGAGAGTAAAGTGCCGATTAATTGATTCTGAAAGACTTGCATATATAACCCATAAATAAATTGATATTACAGATACTAAAGATATGAAGGAAAGCGTGTTTAAAAGAAAACAGATTTTATTTAAACCAAATTGGTTTATTTTCAAACAACCCAAAAACATACAAAACAAAAGCTATTATAAAGGTTCAGATAATAAAATATGAACTTAATGTGAAATATGTGCCTGGTGTTGTTTGCATATTTCTTTGATATTAGGCCTTGTTTTTGAGAGACATATTCTCATCTCATTTTCAAGGGCCTTTAGTCTTTCTCTCTTCTTTGTTTTAATATTTACGAGTGCAGAAAAACCCAGTTCACACAAATAAGATGTAGAAAATTGCAATAAGATGTTAAGTGCTTTGAATCCTATATTGGGGTACTCCTTCATAGTTGTTATCCAAAATGAATTCAGACACATTTCTGAATGCTTCAATCTCAACGTACGATCGTTACTTATATCAATTAATTCTTCGGCTTCTATAAGACTTAACTCACTCATTGCTGATGTTGACTCTACAAATGGATTTCGAATCCAATCGTATAAATTGACTGAAATGTCTGGAAAATAATGGTCAATTTTTTCTTCTAACGATGTTAAATGACTGTAAATAAGCATTTGCAGATCAGTATTCTTACATTTTCTGGAGGCAACTTTAAGGAACATTTCTACATTGTTGGTGCTTAATTTTATCTTCCACATTTTTATTTTATCTTTAAAAGCTCTAATTTTATTTGTAGATGTCAAAATATTCTCATTTCTTTCTTGTGTTGGAGTTCAGCTTGTTCAGATGATTGAATATGTCTGTTAAATAGGCTAGTTTGGAACACCAAAAATCATCTTGTAATAATTTGTAGAATTCTGGTTTGTCTTCATTTTGGAAAAACATTAATATTTCTTCTTTAAGTTCAAAAAAACGATCTAATACGCGACCTTTTGAAAGTCATCTTACTTTGGTATGAAGAAGAAGATTCTTGTAATGAGATTGCATCTCTTCATATAGTCCTGCAAATATTCTAGATTTTAATGGTCTGGCCTTAATATAATTAACCATCTGAATGATTTCTTCTAATACACTTTTTAATTCCAAGCCTATTGTCTTTGCCGCCAATGATTCACGATGAATGAAGCAATGAGTCGTTATAATGTTCTCATTTTCTTTTCTAGCAAAGGAAACAAAACCCTTTTGTAATTCCAACCATAGAAGGTACACCATCTGTACATATACCCACACAAGTTTTCCAAGATAGACCATTTGTATTAAAATATGTGTTTATTATATCAAAAACATCTTTTCCCGTCGTAGTTTTTTCGAGTTCCCTGCAGCATAGAAATTCTTCAATAATTTTATCTTCAATGAATCGAGTAAAAACAAGTAAGTGTGCTTTACCACTGATATCAGTTGACTCATCTAACTGCAAACTGAAAAATTTTGATTCGATTATTTTGGTTATAACTGACTTTTCAATATCGACTGACAGATCATTAATATGTCTACTCATAGTATCATTTGATAATGGAATCTACTTTATTTCTTCTTCTGCCTCAGTACCAAAAATTGTTCTCACAACTGCTGAACAGGCCAGACGAATCAAGGTTTCGCCGATAGTATGAGGCTTCATTTCCTTCGCAATTATTTCAGCGACTAAATAACTTGCTTCTTGAACTCAGTCGGAAATTGTAAACTTTCTTACAAAACTTTCACTTTGTTTTTTTTGTAATCTTATTAACTCTTTGAAATATTCAGGATTTTTATTCGACAAGTTGTCATGTTTTGTGGAGAAATGTCGGAATAATTTGCTAGGAACCATAGCCTCATTTGATAGAACCAAACCACACAAAATACACTTAGGTCTGGGAATTAATTTATCACCACACCACGTAAATCCCATTTTTAGATAGCTCTCTTGATATAAAAAGTTTTTACATTCTTTTTCATTGTTCCCTTTTTACATGAACTTATTCTTTCTGTTTCTGTTGTTTCATTAGTGCTTTTTTGTTGCTGAACGTTAAAAATAGTCAAATCTTCATTAATGCAAGTATCAGTTTTTGATAATTTATTAGTGCGAATTAGTTCGTTAGCTTTGCGACAAGTAGACATTTCTTGATCATCAGAATCTTCACTTTTTTTTTTAAGGAAAAAATTATTCATGATTTTGAAGGGCATATGTAACTTTAATATTTTATTTTAAAATTTATTTCAAGTAAAAAAAAGGAAAAACATTTGTTTACGATGTCTCTCGTTATAGTTGGAATATATAACAATAAGAAAAACCTCTACTCACTGAATTTAACGACTTTAATATCATACTTTGTTTATTCTCACCGATGACAAAATACTCATGATTTTTGTTTAGGGGAAATGATCATGTATAATACTTGTCACACTGAACAGAGAAATACTAAAACAGACAGCAGGACAACTAACCATTCATTAGTTCATTTTCCCCAGTATTTATGTGCCATCACATATCTAGTTACTACAACACGCGGTGATCTAATGAAATCCCAGGATATAATATAAGAGTGATACAAAAAATGATAATTTTTATATACGCTTCATCCATTAAAATCAAAATATATAATTTTTTTTTGTTTTTGATTTAGTTATTTGTGGCAATTGAATATTCTGCTTTTTTCAAATAAACGATTCAAAATTTCACAGCACCCTTGTGGCACCCAGTTTGAGAACCACTGATTTAGATCATTACTGCTATAGACAGGTAACTTAACTGTGCTTATTCTAAATATAGCTTTTTAGTTATGACAGGGTGGTTAATTTGTCTCCGTTCAATGTGTTTGTTCTCTGGAGAGAAAATTCCTGTCACTTCCATGCATGACTAGCTCTCTCATCTGTTGTAAATATGAATGTTCCTCACATCATAGACAGGTGAGCCTAGGTTTTTCCAATCAATGAATATTGTCAATACTTACTTTTGATTTAGTTATTTGTGGCAATTGAATATTCTGCTTTTTTCAAATAAACGATTCAAAATTTCGCAGCACCCTTGTGGCACCCAGTTTGAGAACCACTGATTTAGATCATTACTGCTATAGACAGGTAACTTAACTGTGCTTATTCTAAACATGGCAAGGTGCAACATTGCCATGCAGGCAATGTTGCACCTTGCTAGTTAATTTATGTGCAAAAGTTATTTATCTAATTTTTGCATAAATAATGTGCATATTGTTCCTGATAGAAATTAAGATTAAGGGAAGAATTTTATGAGACAGATTAAAAAATATCTAGAATAATGTGACTGAGTAACAAAACTTATAGGATTTGGAGTTCAGTTTTTCAAAGTGAGATTTTACAACACATTCTGCTACTAATCTGGCATGGATACTTAGACAATGATTATCACTCATGCTGATGTTTGGAGAGGAAAACACAACTTTAGGGATAATTAGCAGGAACATTAGCAGAAAGGCAAACATATATTGAGTGTAAAAAGGGAGGGGCCAACCTTTTTACACTCAGCACATTATTATTATTATTATTAAACAAGACCTCATGGAGTCAAAGACTCATCTAGGAGGTCCTTTTATCTCACACACACATCTCATCATACCGTGTCTTAAACACATTCAAACTCCTTGCAGACACCACACTCTCAGGCAAGGCATTCCAATCACTCACAACTCTGCACGGAAAAAACCTGCCTCTCACTCCCCTACTCACACCCTCTTTATAGTTTCCAGGGATGACCTCTGGTTCTCCCCTGATCTCCCACTATTCTCTGTAGAACTTCTCCACCATTGATCCTATAACAACCCCTTACCAACTTGTAGGTCTCTATCATATCTCCCCTCTTCCTTCTCTCCACTAGACTCGGCAAATTACATCTTTTCAATCTTTCCTCATACTCGACATTCCAGAGGTCAGAAACTACCTTAGTCAGTCGCCTTTGGACCCTTTCCAACATCTCTTCATCCTTCTGAAAACCTGGTAACCAAATCTGGGTACAATAGTCCATGTGTGGCCTAATCAAAGCCTTATACAATGGAACAAGAATCTCCCTACTTCTACACGTCAGTGTCCTCCGCATCATTCCCAGAAGTCTTTGTGTTATCTTCACAATTTTGGCGATGTGTCCCCTAAATTTTAGATCCTTATCCACTATCACCCCCAGATCTCTTATTTCCTCTACTTCCAACAATATATTCTCACCAAGCATAAATTCTGCATCCCATCTTTGTTTTCCAAATTTTAAAACCTTACATTTTGCAACATTGAACTCACATCCCCATTTGCTTGCCCAATCACTCAATTTATTCAAGTCTTCTTGCAAGGCCACAACATCTTCAGTACTCTTTATGGTTCGTCCCAACTTTGCATCATCTGCAAACAACTCAATATCTCCATCCAAATCTTCGCCAATATCATTAATATACAAGTTAAATAGTAATGGCCCTAAAACAGACCCCTGAGGCACTCCACTAGTGACTTTCCTTTTCCTGGATATTACACCCCCATACACAACTTGTTGATACCTATCAGATAGCCAGTCTCTAATCCAATGCGCTAATCTAATATCCAACCCCATCTGCTCTAGTTTGACTGTCAACTTATCATGAGGTACTCTATCAAAAGCTTTTGCAAAATCCAAGTATATTACTGTGTATCCTTCTCCTCTGTCCAAGGCAGCAGTCACTTTATTGTAATAAGTAAGTAGATTACTAAAACATGACCTCCCTTTAACAAATCCATGCTGTCCATCAAAGATTATACCATTGTTGTCAACCCAACTCTGGATCCTAGTTTTCACACGCTTCTCTAACAACTTAACCACAACACCTGACACACAGATAGGCCTATAGTTTGATGCTTGAGTTCGATCACCTCCTTTATGAAGTGGCACAATCTTGCCCTCCTCCACTCTTTAGGAACTTGACCAAGTGCAAGACTCATATTAAAAAAATATGTCAAGGCAGGTGTCAACTCTCTGGCACATTCCTTCAGAATATGCGGTGATATATTATCAAGTCCCACAGCCTTATTTACATCTAGTTTACTCAACTCCCCAAACACCTCTTGCTCACTTACAGTCAGTCTCTCCTCCCCATCATCAACTGCTCTTAATCTCTCCATGAAGTCACATTCACAAGATTGAAAGATCTTTATGAACTGCTCATTAAGTATCTCCACCACAAATTCTGCAACAGCTGTCTTTATACCATTTCCTCCAATCAATGTCATCCTTCCATAATCATTCTTTCTTTTGCTAGCTACATATCGAAAGAACTCCCTAGGATTCTTTTTGGCTTCATTAGCTAACTGCTGTTCATACCTCTCTTTAGCTACTCTCACCAACCAAGTCACCCTCCTTGCCTAGTCTTTGTAGACCTCATGAAATTGGTTACTTCCACTTCTCTTATGCTGCCTCCACAATGCCCTTTTTCTTTGTATTGCATGTTTAATCTCTTTATTCATCCATCTCACACATAACTTATTTAACCTTCTCACCCATGGTATACATTTAGACATTGCATCTACTAAATAGTTTTTGAAAATCCCCCAAAATGCATTGATCTCTTTTCCAGCTAACTCCTCATTCCATGCTATGCCCGCAAGCTGTCTCCTGAGCTCTTCATAATCACCCGCCTTGTAGTTCCACATATACCCTTTTTTCACAGGGGTCCTTGAACTGCTGGCAACCACCCAGGTAATCACCTCATGGTCACTTTCACCAATTGGTGGATGATTTGACACCTCATTGATAATTACATCCTCCGACGAGATGACCAAATCCAAGACCCTTAATCCTCGTGTGCCCTCTGTTACATACTGTCTGAGGTAGTTATCCCTCAAAAACTCAAGAAACTCCAGTTGCTATCTCTTCATTCCAGTCTATATTGCCATAATTAAAATCACCCATAATGATCACCCTTTTCTTATTTGCTTGGCTTATTTGACTATACATTTCACTATCACCACCATCCACATTACCAGGTCTATAACAACATCCCACCAAGTATTTGATTCTATTCACCTCTATCTCACACCATACTGCCTCCAAACCACTGGCCCCATTTCCCCCTTGCATCTCTACCTTGTATGGACATAACTCTTTCTCTATCATCAATAGCATTCCCCCTCCCTTTTTACCCCTTCTATCCTCACTTATTCTGACAATCTCTGGGTGCACAGATGCAATTAGCGCAACCATTTCATCTGCCTTGTTTCTTATACTTCTAGCATTGGTATACAAATACAACAACTCATTTCTGGATCTACAGCTAGTTCCACTGATACCACTCACTCGATGTGATCTCTCCAAGCTGGACTAGGGCCATTTCCCTTTCTGCTTCTTCATTTTAGAACCCTTTGCAATTCCATCTGTTTCCTCTTGATCTCTGGTCATCCCATTACTTTCCTGCCTACACATGCTCTCACCTCCTCTTGGAGCATCCACCTTTCTCATGCTGTGTACCCCTGTCCACCCTGAGTCTCCCCGTTTCCCTGCTCCTCCTGCACACCCATTCTCTCATTTTCTATACTCATACCACTCACTTCCCCATTCATTTCCACTTCTTCAATCGCTCCTGTCTTACTCTCCTGCTCTTCCACATCACTCCCCTCTCGATCTGATTCATTCTCTCTATTCACTTCTCTACTTTCCAGCAGCAGTCTCTCCAAGCGACTCACACCATAACCACTCAAATGCAGTCCATCACTCCCATACAGCTCACTTCGTCCCTCAAACTTATTCCACACATTAACAAACTGTACTCCCATCTCCTCACACATTTCAGCCAGAATATCATTCATAATCCTTGCTCATGTTTGCCTTTTTGCAATGTTCCTTCATCCATATGCTTAGTGTACAGTATTCCTTGATTAATTAATCCCTCGATGTTACCAAGTATATCAAAATCGCGTTGATCAAATATAATAATCAATGGTAAAAATTACAATTCGTTCATGATTGATTACTGTATTAATAATTCATTTTATATGGTACTCTTCTAGGAAAAATAAAAAATGAATGCAAAGTAAATGTTTAATAAATGCATTAGTTACTGCAATTTTTTTTTTATCACAATTAGTTATAAAGAATCGTTTGAACAGTTTTAGCTTTTTTTCCCTATCAGCATAAATTCTATGATAACAAGCAAAATGACTCTCTAGACTTCGGCAAACATGCATTCTTCAATTAACATCTGGATTCATATCCATTACTTGCTGCTTAAGCGATTCTAAAATACATCTCAAAATTAACAAACTGTACTCCCATCTCCTCACACATTTCAGCCAGAATATCATTCATAATCCTTGCTCATGTTTGCCTTTTTGCAATGTTCCTTCATCCATATGCTTAGTGTACAGTATTCCTTGATTAATTAATCCCTCGATGTTACCAAGTATATCAAAATCGCGTTGATCAAATATAATAATCAATGGTAAAAATTACAATTCGTTCATGATTGATTACTGTATTAATAATTCATTTTATATGGTACTCTTCTAGGAAAAATAAAAAATGAATGCAAAGTAAATGTTTAATAAATGCATTAGTTACTGCAATTTTTTTTTATCACAATTAGTTATAAAGAATCGTTTGAACAGTTTTAGCTTTTTTTCCCTATCAGCATAAATTCTATGATAACAAGCAAAATGACTCTCTAGACTTCGGCAAACATGCATTCTTCAATTAACATCTGGATTCATATCCATTACTTGCTGCTTAAGCGATTCTAAAATACATCTCAAAATTTAGATTTTAAGATGTTAAAGATACCAAGCAATTTTATAAGCTGGGTTTTAATCCTTTTTTCCCAAGTGAAGCAAACAGACAAATAAGTCAAGTTTGCGCCTGAACGTAGTTCAAGTCTGAGGCAACTCATAGTAAGATGTTTATGAAATGCAATTCAGAGGTAATTTCTTGCTTGATGAATGTACTGAAGGGGAAACTGACTGCATTGTGGCAACTACCACCTGATTTTAGGATTGTACCCATAAATCCATGTCTCAATCATGGCAGCCTGATGAGTTCAAATCCCATTGTGGGCATGAATGCATGTGTGAATGCCTTCAGTTGGGAAGATGTATTTTATTGCTTGGTGTGAGACCATCTCTTATTGGAGGCATAAAGTGGCATGAAACAAAGTTTCATGTTTAGTCTCAAGAGCAGAGTTACCAAATTATGCAATCCCTAGCCTGTCCATGGTACTATATAATGTACTGTAGGTTTTCAACCTAAATTTAATGGATGGGATTCATAAAAAAAAAAAAAGATTTATGCTGAAAGAAATTTGAAATAATGAAATGTCAATGAATGATTTTCTTGTCCTTCTAAAAAGCAGATTTGACATGAACCTTGCTAAACTGCACTTCGTGTTCATATTTTCATTTAAAATGGGCCAATGGAAATATTAACCTCTTCTGGTATTTTGCATACAGTTAATCAGTATTCATTTTGAATTAAACTGCCACTTTTTTCCTTAGGTTTGTAATTTCTCAATGCTGATGGTTTAGAGTGCAGATTAAATCATTAACTTCTTACTTTACTTTCACACATTCTAAAAAATTATCATGAAACAAGACTTTCAGCTTTACTGGCTTGCAACTGCGGAATGAATCGATATAGCAACTGGCAGCCTATAGCTTAACTCCTAACACAGGATGTTTTGCACAGAAATAATGAGCTCATCGTAAGTTATATGCAGGAATATTAACAGCAAACTTACATCATATGTAGAAGTTAAACTTTGTGAAGATCAAAATGGCTTCCAAAAAAGACGATCACGCATTGACCCAGTTTTTACATTAAAAATCTTAATGGAAAAACATTACGAATTCAACCCAGAAACACACACACAGCATTTTTAGATTATCAGAAAGCCTTTTTCCTTTGACGGAATCTTAAGGAAAAAACTGTGAACCATACTCAAGAATCTAAACATTCCAAACCAGCTGCTTGCTGCATTAACAACTTGTTTCTATCAAAACAACCAAAGCTGTAAGAATCAATGAAAAAGTTAGAGAATGGAAATCAATACACAGAGAGGGGTCCATCAAGGATGTCCAATGACACCACTCTTATTTAATATCTATATAGATGAAATAGTAAAGAAATGGAAGAAAAATATAAAACCAGCATTTAAACTGAATCATGGAACTATAGTTAATACCCTTTTGTTTGCAGATGATCAGATAATCACAGCAAGAAGTGAAGATGAACTCCAAAGATCAATATACTCCTTAAACATAATTGCTAAAAAATTTGGAATACAAATATCAACAAACAAAATAAAAAACCATAGCTTTTAAAGGACCATCTCCAGTTAGAAGTAAAATCATGATTGAAAATAAAACTTTAGAACAATTGCTTCAAATATCTTGGATGTGCTGTATCGATATACAAAAGATGATGGCATTGATATCAAAATTTCAAACTTTCTAAAGATAACAGGAATGATCAATAATATTTTCAAACTTAACCAAGTTCAAAAGCATGCATGAATAAGAGTTTAAAAAGTTTTGGCAAGACCTTCTCTACTGTATGGAAGTGAATTATGGACCATAAAAACTGCAGAAGAAAAAAAATAGAAACTGGAGAAATGAAATTCCTATAAAGGACAGCTGATTATACTCTCTGAGACCAAAGGAGAAGCACAGAAATATGTAAAGAACTAAAAACATATTCAGTATTGAACAAATTATACAAATGCAGAAAGAAGTGGATTGGACTTATTGAAAGAATGGACAGTTCAATCCTTGCTCCCAAATACTCCGATACTATCCAGTTGGAGGATACAGAAGTTAGGGACGACCAAGGAAAAGATGGAAAGAGACTAGAACAAACCATTAGGCCTAAATCACTGAAAGGATGATGACGATAATGAGCACATGGTTGACATCAAACATACATCTAAATCCGTATACTTTTTAAACAGACTTTGTACAATATTTCATCTTGTTCAACATTAAAATTTGCAAATAAGAAAAGCTTGTAAAAAATAATTACAGCAATTTATCATTCAGCTGACCTTCAAAACAATTTGAATCAACCAACCCATTTAGATCAACCAACTTTTGGTAGAGCACCATTTTACTTTACTTCACTTATCTGACCCTTCAATTATCAGAATGGCAAATTGCCTTTCTGCTGTGGTTGGATAAATACTGCAAGATTTGTTTGAGCATATTATTTAAATGTTTTGATAATTTAAATATGAGGCTGTCAAAGCAATGAAATATTAGCCTAAGAAATAAACCACATTGATCTGAAAGGACGTATGAGGGCAGGTGTTGTAAGACAGTGATGGCCAACTAGTGACCCATCTCGGGCATTTGAAATGATTAACAATTGTACATAACTTTTTTTATAATACTACATTGCTATGTTTTTCTTATTCAAAATTAAAGTTTGTTGACTTTAGTGTGTTAGTAGAAAAATTGTGCAACAAATGGTTTTCCTCATAACACACATGAATCAATGAAAGTAGAATTGTAAGCAGCACTGCAACATCACCCAAAGACATGGCTGACCTTACGACATCATTCTTCTCATCCAATTTACAGATAAAGGCAAATCACCTCCTTTACTTAGAATATTGCATCATATGCCTCTTGTAGCTTTCCAAAAGAAAAACATCAGAAGAATCTTGAACAACCTAGATACCAAAAAGGCTTTTTTGGTCCTGATGGAATCCCACCAATTGTGCTCAAGAGATGTATTCCTGAACTTACAGCCATTCTTTATCATCTATACACTATATTATACTTAGGTTGCATTCATCCTACAGCATGGAAGCAAGCAAGCACACATACAGCCAATTCAAAAAAAAAATCATCCAACTATCAACCCATTACAAAAGTAGGAAGGCAGATCATAAAACTATAATTTGCTGAGAGGTCCTCAATGCCAGACCCTATCAGATCCTTGGAAATGTCAAGTGTATTAGCACAGGTTTCTTCAAACTTTTTTGTGGCATGCATTCAGAGGTGTGTGATGAAGGCCAGAAAATCTGCTATGGATCTTGATTGGCAAAATCCATATTGATTTTGCCAAAATCTCATTAATTGAGAGTTCTCCAAATATTGAAGAAGTTTATTGTTGATGACCATTTCCATTACTCTAGACAACACCAAGGTTAGAACAATTGGTCGATAGTTATCACCCTCCTTCACATAAGACAATACTTCTCCTCTGCCCAGTTGCTCACTTTGTACAAATTCCAAATCTGCCAACTTTGAAATATTGCTCTCACACGTTTCTTTTAAAGACTTTTCAGCCACTACTTCAAGCAGTGTCTGCATTGTATTTTTTTCCATGGTCGGTGTTCAGCAGAAAGCATCCATTATGCCTTCCCATTTCTGCAAAACTTACAGGAACATGCTTTTACATCCTTTTACAGTTGCATTGTAGACTCAAACCTGTTACTCACAGTCATCTTCTATTCAATCAGCTTCAGTTCTGTGGAACAGCCTTCTCCAAGAACCATTACACCATCCAGCTCTTCAAGAATAACGTCAGACTACTTTGTTCTTGACCCTAAGACCACACAATGCATGGCATTTATTTGCTAGGCCTTGTGGCATTTCATATGTGGAAGTGATATAAAAAAGTCATTAATACATTCTAGCTTTTTTTTTATTTAGTTCTTCTTAGTCTATTTGTTGGATTTTTACTGACAACTGCATATGCAGTGATTTTATTATTGCAAAAATCATTATAAGGAATCGGAGAGTCATTAGGGGAAGCGATATATATCACTTACACCACCCGTCAAGCCTTCTCTTCAATTCATTCATATTACCTACACTCACCACCTCCAAAGGCCAGCCATTCTGATCATTAACTGCTCTAAGAGAGAAAAATCTAGTGCCCATCTCATCTTGACCATTCTCAATTTCCATGGATGCCATCTCATCTTATCCTTTCCCCATCCTCTTGAATGACTAATTGGCAGGAATGCACAATATACAGCCTCTCCTATAAAATTGACCCCGACTTCCGATGGACCCATCTCCGCAAAAGGAATTCTTGCAAAAACAGGGAACATTCCCAGTGCAAAAGAACCTCATGGCTGCAGGAAATGTCAACTAGACCCACAAGGTGGTAGATGACCATCACCCAGTGAAACAGCACCATCCTGCTTAGTGGGTACCTGAAGTGGGGAAGGCTATGAATGGCCCTAGAGCCAGGGTTCTAGGGCCAACTAGTGGTGGTTTCTATCACTCATCTATTCTCCATTCAGTGTGAGTGATACCCTTCAAGGGCATGCCAAACATGCTTAGAGACTCGGTATCTGCCCCATTTTGAGGATGCACCAGTAAAAACCAATGTACTGCAGGCTAACCACCAGATAGCATATGGGTCAAAAACTGTCAGTAATGAGTCAGTAGGCTTCCAGTTCAGCTGGAACATAATTCTGCAGCGCATACTCTGCCAGGTCATGCCTGGGTATAGTATGGTATGTATTAGCCACTGTCGAGGGCGCATTATGGCAAGCTAACCAGTTGATCTCTGTATGGGTGTGATGTTCAAATCCTCTCCTCTCACTACACATTTCCACTCTTTCCTTTCATCCAACAATAAACCAAAAATGAAACATTCATTTTTGGTTTATCTAGTGCCCTTAAGATCTCCTTTACAGATCTCCCTTAAAAACGAATTCATTCAAACATCAAAACCATGCACAATATTCCAATCATACTAGAATCATACTAGAATACTACAAAAAAGTTACTTTCAGATCCACTTTACAAACATCAGAAGCACAAATTTCAACATAAATGATGTTCATCACTTGCTAACATCCAAACCAGACCTCTCTATAAAAACCTAATTTCAAGCTACATCAACCACGATTCACTTTCAACACCCAAATTACATTCTTCATAATTCATTGCCTGCCAGAGAATGCCAAATTTAGAATCCCTGCTTTTGACCTCATCTTGCACAAGGTTTCCTTGTCCTATTCAGTAACATTCATCTATTGCAATTACCAGTCTCCAAACTCCGAAACCCATTCTGACCTCTTCATCTTCCTCTGCATGAAGTTCAACCATCTTCATCCAGCTGTTCAAATAGCAAGCTGTTCAAATAGTTGGAAAATTGGTATTTTCCAACATTTTCCAACACCACTGATCAAGATGGAAATGTGGAAGTTTTTGCTATAAGCAATGATCTAATGCAAATTGCCTACTTATTCTCGATAATTATCTTCACTCTTCTAATACCCTCAATCTTTTTTTTTAAGCTCTCCTTCCAGATACACTGCAGAGGTCACCTCTCCTCTCAGCAATTTGGATCACAATCCTGTGCATGTTTCCAATCTCAGATTGGATTCAGTATATATACAAGAAAATATTGAATCTGCTGTTTTCATTTAGTCAATGTACAATGTATATGATCTTGTCATTCTTCACTTCAGACCATATAGCATCCAGCACTCTACAACATGGAAAATTACTAATATTGTAATCAGCCTTTCATCATAACGACCTATATAATTAAGCATAATGCATAAGTCATTCGCTCTTATGAATAGATTCTCACCATTCCTCCCATCATAATCTAGTTTCTTTTTTCTCCCCATATTAGGTTTCGTACTAATAAATAATTTCTACAGACTCCTAATACCAAATGCATTCAAGTGAAGACTGTCCCTTTTATAAATCCCTTCTTTCAAACTCTTCACATATCTAAAAAACTCCCAACCAATATTTCTAATACATTCTACACACCAAATCATTTGCCACCAGAGCCCTTCTTAATTCTATGTTTCCATAAATAGTTTGTTTCTATCAGAACTACCATTTATCTTGCTTTATTTTTCTTCTTTTTCAATTATATTTATTAAATTTTTGCACTTGGAAAACTCAAAGTAGTTAACATGGTCATCAATCTCATGTTTTATAATTGAATTACCATACAACATCCTTTATATATTCAATTTTACCTACCTATCATTATGTAATATTTTCCCTGATTCAGTGCCATGCTGGTTCTCTTTCGCTGCTTACCTTTTTTTTGTCCTTCCTATGCCTCTCTAACTGCTTGATCTTTTCAGATTTTCTCGTTATTCATCTAATAATTTGTGTTTTAGTTTTGATATATACAAATTTAATTCATTTGTAATAAGTTAATTCATGCATAGTTAGATGTAGTAATTGGAACTGCATGGAAAGGGTATAGTACTTTTTGGAAGGACAGAAGAGATAGGGAGAGAAGGTGGGCACTACTTATATCTGTTAATTTGAGTCCAGTTAGCATAGAAACTCATGAAAGCAACAGTAATAATAATAATAATTTCTCATATAACAATGAGTTTGAGACCATCTAGTGTGAAGTGAAGCTAACAGGATGAAATGTATGGTGGGATGTTGCTACAGACCTGGTGGTTCAGCTGCAGGCAATGAAATATATATCACCAAATTAAACCGATTGATATTGATAATAAACAAGCAATCATTACAGGTGACTTAAATTATCTGAAAAACTGACTGGGTAGCATAGAATTTATTGAGCAGTTGCAAAACTTTCTCAAGCAATATGGAGAGGAAACTCAAGGCCAAAAAGCATTAGATTTGATCATAAACGTCAGTAGCGGTCTCATCAGGTGGCAAAAGAGTGATGACTCTTTTGCCACCAGTTGGGTGACAATGAGCATGCTATATTTTCTGGGAAATAGCTAACTATATGGATTTTCCAATTATGTCAGGTTACATGCTGAACTACAAGGTTGAAAATTATGACAAAGTCAGGAGAATACTATCACTGGTCTTATGGTATCATTTGCTGAATGGGAAGGATATCAGTAAGGCTGGGAAATTTTGAAAATGTGCTTAAATGAGGCAGTATCTGAACGCATTCCTAGGAATAGAGATAGTGCAAATAAGAGTGAGAGGAGTTATGAAATACATAACATTACAAAATATGTGAACTATAACACGGTGACAAATACCTTGGACAGAGGAGATGTATATACACTGGTGTACTTGGATTTTGCAAAGGCTTTTGATAGACTGTCACATGATAAGCTCTTAAATAAATTGAAAGAGATAGGATTGGATAACAGACTTCTGTGTTGGATCAGTGACTGGCTGTCAGATAGGTATCAGAAAGTTGTATATGGGGTGCAGTATCTCGAAAGAGAAAGGTCACTAGTGGTGTGCCACAGGGGTCAGTTTTGGGGCCATTGTTGTTCAATTTGTATGTTAATGATATTGGGTTGGGTTTAACTAGTAATATCCAGCTGTTTGCAGATGATGAAAAACTGGGGAGAGCAATGCACAGTCAGGCTGATGTTAATGCCTTACAAGATGACTTGAATAGATTGCATGAATGGGCAGGTAAGTGGAACTATCAGTTCAATGTTGCCAAGTGTAAGGTTTTGAGATTTGGTAAGCAACGATGAGATGCAAAGTATACAGTTGGTGGGGAAACTTTAACAAAAGAAGAGGAGATGAGAGATCTAGGAGTGATGGTGGACAAGGACCTGAAATTCAGGGGCCACATTGCACAAGTTGTGAAGACACCACATCAAATAATGGCAATGATGCGGAGAACCCTGACATGCAGAAAAAGAGAGAGAGAGGTTATGATTCCATTGTATAAGGCCTTGATCAGGCCTCGTATGGATTATTGTGCACAGATTTGGTCGCTGGGTTTTCATGATGATGAGGACATGTTGGAAAGCATACAGAGAAGATTCACAAAGGTAGTCGGTGGTCTTTGGAATGTGGAGTACGAGGACAGATTGAGAGAATGTAAGTTGCACAGCCTCGTGAATAGGAGGAAAGGGGGGGGGATATGACTGAGACATATAAACTGGTCAGGGGTTGTTATCAGATAGACATGGAAGAGATTTTTCATAGAATTGGAGAGGGGAGTAGAACAAGAGGCAATTGCTGGAAACTGTACAAGGAGGGTGTGAGCAAAGGAGTGAGAAGCAGGTTCTTTGCATAGAGGGTGGTTGGTGAGTGGAATGCATTGCCTGAGTGTGTTGTGGATGTGGACACATTGAATCAGTTTAAGATGTGGTTGGATGAGCATTGTATGCAATAGTGAGTACCTCCCACAATGAGTCTCTGACTCAATGGAGGTCAGGTGCTGATAATAATAATAATAATAAAGCATAGGCCAGAAAAGTTATGAATATTATACAGAAAGCTAAATCAGAGTATGCAAATATATTGGCTGTGCTGACTAGTTTCTGTTCAGGGAACAGAAACAGAAACCATGTTTCTGGAAATCACTCATAAGATCTCTCAACACATCAGAGTTCAACTTCACAGCCAATTATAGGATGCATCTGCTTAACAATGACTGACCAAGTGCTAACATCCACATTCCATGCGTTTGTGTAACGGTTCCTATGAATTAGATATTTTTTCATCTTTCAGTTCTGTATTAATTCGTAACTTAAGCTCGTTTTTGTTTTTAAGCAGTTAAGTGTAGATTTATCTGTGCCAGAAGAAGCCACCAGTTAACATGGGGAAACTAGTAGGCTAGTAGTTTGTATCAAAATCTCCGACCTATTAAACCCAATTTTTCTGTCATCTTATGTAGATTAATATGAAATAGTGTGTCTGTTTACACTTTGCTGTGATTAGCTTCTGCTTCTCAAAAAGTGAAATAATAATCAAAAAAGGTTGCTATTCGTGTATTTATTTATTTTTTAAATTTAATTCATGATTCCAATGTTATATAATTTTAGCCAGTTTTCAGAAATATACATAATTTTAATGCATTATAAAATATGCTTGATCGAAATAATACAAATGGATATGTGAGAAAGTTAACATATTATAATATATAGACACATTTACACAAGAATATTATATTTTAATTTGCCAAATATTTCAGTCTGAAAATAACAGACTATCTTCAGTGGCTACATAGGAACAGTTTTTAACAAGGTGAGATACCAACAATTGATCATTGAAAAGTAGAACGAGCTGCATCATATAATATCGCTAAGTATTAAAGAGAGGAAAACATTTTTTATCAGAGTAATGATTAAATTAAAGATATTAATTCACAAATTCATATAATAATCTTAATTTATAACATTAGACTAATGTAAGAATTAAATTCAAATAAAAAAAAAAGTATATATATATATATATATATATATTAATGTGTTATCCTGATTAAACTTTCCCATATTTTTGATAAAGATATACAGTCATTTCGATTCAAGTTAGGGCGTTGAAGTAAGGCCTCGGTACTTTCTTTAAATAAACGTTCAAATATATAGCGACATCTGTGTAGGAGGCGAGTCTTGGACCAGAGGATGTTGTGGCTTGTCTCTATTCCGTGCTGAGCCAATTCAGACTTATCGGATTTGTTGTGCTGAATGTATGATTAATGTTCCCGAATTCTTTTTTTCTATAGAGCGTCCTGTTTGTCAAAAGTAGAACAGATTGCAGTTACAAAGAATTTGATAAACACCAGGCAGAGACATAGTTGAGCGTTTATCTTTAGAAGAGGGGAAATAGGTGGATATTTTGTTAATAAGTGGCTGTTAAATCATATTTCTTCAGAATTCTTGAAATTGAGAAATCCCGGAAATATAAGGAATTGGAATCCAATTCCTTATATTTCTGGGATTTCAGAACCAATTTCAAGAATTCTGAAGAAATATGATTTAACAGTCACTTATATACCTATTAACAAAATATCCACCTATTTCCCCTCTTCTAAACATAAACGCTCAACTATGTCTCTGCCTGGTGTGTATCAAATTCCTTGTAACTGCAATCTGTCCTACTTTGGACAAACAGGACGCTCTATAGAAAAAAAAGAATGTGGGAACATCAATCATACATTCAGCACAACAAATCCGATAAGTCTGAATTGGCTCAGCACGGAATAGAGACAAGCCACAACATCCTCTGGTCCAAGACTCGCCTCCTACACAGATGTCGCTATAAATTTGAATGTTTATTTAAAGAAAGTACCGAGGCCTTACTTCAACGCCCTAACTTGAATCGAAATGACTGTATATCTTTATCAAAAATATGGGAAAGTTTAATCAGGATAACACATTAATATATATATACTTTTTTTTTTTTAAATTTAATTCTTACATTAGTCTAATATTATTTATAAATTAAGATTATTATATGAATTTGTGAATTAATATCTTTAATTTAATCATTACTCTGATAAAAAATGTTTTCCTCTCTTTAATACTTAGCGATATTATATGATGCAGCTCGTTCTACTTTTGAATGATCAATTGTTGGTATTCCACCTTATTAAAAAACTGTTCCTATGTAGCCACTGAAAACAGTCTGTTATTTTCAGACTGAAATATTTAGCAAATTAAAATATAATATTCTTGTATAAATGTGTCTATATATTATAATCTTAATGTCACAAGTTTCTCTAAAGAATCAAAGTTAACATATACTTTATTACAAAAAATGTTCCAAAAGTAATGCCTGTATGTGCATAGCACATGCAGTGTGAGGGCATTAAAACATGCCTGGTCTTGTTTTCTTCTTTCATTCCTGTTACCGTTTAGTGATACAATGATAATTGATCACAGTTTTATTTCTTGCATTCTACAAGTTAGTCAAAGTACACAGAAGATTACAGTAATCAAATTTTTGATGCATGAAATATGAATGCTAATAAAATCTGTTACTGATTACAAGATTTTTATGATGATAAAACTGCACATACAGGTGCTATATCACTGAGCATCAAAAACAAGAAAGAACAATGGCAGAGTCAATGACGAATGGTCAAAAAGCAGGCAGCCAAAAACTGCAACCAATGATTTCCATAAGTAGAAATTATGAACAATTAAATCAGAGAAAAATTGACAAATAAATGAAACAGATGAGAAAGTTTGCTGGTGATTGCTTCAATGCTATCACAGAGAAAGCAATGCTTTCTTTCACAAAATGATGAC
This sequence comes from Typopeltis vanoorti, assembly GCF_054136105.1. Classification (NCBI taxonomy): domain Eukaryota; kingdom Metazoa; phylum Arthropoda; class Arachnida; order Uropygi; family Thelyphonidae; genus Typopeltis; species Typopeltis vanoorti. The sequence goes on along the minus strand of NC_143564.1, from coordinate 39,626,996 downwards.
TAGGAACAAAAGTTGGGTCCATCATGACTCCAAATAGAAAATTTAGTCTGTGGAATATCACTATCCTAACTCACAAGTGCCCTAAAGTTCAAAATGCACCCTTCTGATGGAAATTATGTACTAAATAGTTTTTGGAACAGTTAAGGTGTCATTCACCAGTATTGTATTGTGAAAGGAATAACAATAAATTCGCAATGCCATGTGAAAACCTAGAGAAAGTTGAAACAATGAATTAAGTGCTTTCATCAACAACAGAACAATGAAGATGCACAAGAATGAATTTCATTTCAATGGCTATCAAAGAGATCAGATTTGAAAGTGTGGAATCCTCCACACTTTCAAATCTGAAAAAGCAGTCATTTTGAAAATGATGAACAGGCCAAAGTAGAGGTGATGGAAAAGTTTGTTACATGGCAGAGAAAATCTATTGGGAGTAAGATTATGTTGAGAAATAGTGTATGAAAATGAGACTTTAAACTGTTTTGTTTTTTTATTTCACTGACATACCTTTAGATGAAGAGCTATCCATGGGAGACATTACTGTTGAAATTTCTTGTGATCAAGCATATTATCTATATATTTAGTGTCTGATTTTTAATTACAAATACATGATTGAAATGCAGGACTATGTCTAATTACTTCTACCACCCGAGTTGAATATATCTCTGAAGTGATATTATTGATCTCAAGATGTGATTTTAAAGTTGCATTAAAAATTAATGTTAACTTTAATATCACTTTGATGATGACACTAATTTGATTTGATTGTAAGCAGTAGATATCATGTAACTCATAACTGAGAAATGTGATTTAATTCCTAAAACAACTGGATCAATGCACAAAGTTTTTCAGTACAATCAGTACATACTGAAAAAATTTTGATGGCAGGTGAATGAAACCTGGCAAGTTCAGTGAAATCGTATTAATATATGACCCCCTTTTTTTTTGTTGATGTTTACCTAAACTCAGTAATTCAGGTAAGTACACTAGTAAATACATGTTATTTTTTAAATATAAGGAACTAATGAAACATTTCAGTGATTATATTTTATAAATCAATGATAATATCAAATAACATTAGTGTTATTTCACAATTACTCCAGGATTGCTTTCTTGGGTATAATGCAATACAGAAAGGTGGAATCATGCTTATTACTTCAGCATACAATCTTTTCAGCCAAACAGACAACTGGTTCCTGGAGTGATCAGATAATGGAGAGAAAAAGATTGCGCGCACGCACGCACGCACGCACGCACACACACACACACACACACACACACACACACACACACACACACACACACACACACACACACACACACAATCATCCTGTTCTGCTTGTAACACATTTGATATAAAACTGAAATTATAATTTTTCAATTTGAAACTAAAAATGAGCATTTTTATAAATACATACGTGTGCTAATTCCTGTAGAACCATTAACTGCATTATCTTCCTCTAGAAGTGTTCCTTCACTTCCACTTCTATTCAATCTGGAACCTAAGCAAGAATAACTGTTAGTCATGTCACAAATCAACAGTAGGAATAAAACTGAAAGGTAAGCAAATGCACTACAAATCTTAAGGACTTAACATGACTGCCAGGTCAACCGCTAGAGGGTGATATCAAACCTACACAACAGTGCCACATCATCAGTGGTAGATGACATACAGCATGTTACAGTATAGCCTACAACTGACTAAATAATAGAAGTAAAGATGTGATACATTGTGGCTGGCTTCCAATATAAACCTATCCTGATCCATTGTTTTCAAAGGATCTATTTTGCAAACAGGCAATCAATCTATCAACATAAATTGAAATAACTGCCATAACAAATTTGGTTTGAAAAGCGGATAAAAAAAACTATGAAAACAGACAGGAATTTAAAAAGCAATAACTGCATTTTTTTTCTCAGAACAAGAACAAAAAATTACAGAACAAGTAAAGCACTGCAGCTATTTCATCATCATCAAATTCCTGACATATGCCCTCAAAGGGTACATGTCAGGAATTTACTAAAAATTTAATAAAGAAATGGTTCACAACATCCTCCATAAAAATGCCACTAAAAACAAAAAAAGTTACAGGTTAATTACTATGGCATTCATTAGGGGCATTTCAGAAAAAAATAGATAGAACACTACTTAAACACAACATTAAAACTACTTTCAAACCTCCAACAAAATTAAGAAATTTACTTAGTCTTCCAAAGATCCTCTTCCATACTGGCTGACCCAGAAGTTTACAAAATTCAATGTAGCTGTAACACATAGGAGAAACAGGATGCACCATCCCAATCAGAAAAGATGAACACAAATGACACATTAAATACCTCCACTATGGTAAAACAGGTCTATCAGGCCATGCACTCCAAACATGCCACAGAATTGACTGGAAAGGCACTAAGTCCCTACACTGCACCAAAACCTGGTTTGAAAGAAAATTCAAAGAAGCTTGTGAAATGTTGAAGCATTATCCAAATCTTAACAAAAATGATGGATTAATCATTTCAAGAATGTGGAAGACCCATCTGCAATTCGCATAGCAACAAGAAGAGGCCCAAACAGAAGAAAATTTCAATAAGAGAGGAATTTGATAATGTTTAATGTAGTTACATTTATATTTCACCATCATCATCAAATTCCTGCCATGTACCCTCAAGGGGTGTACAGGATATGATAGTACTACATGATAAAAATTACATCATTACTAACTTCCTATCTACAATTTTCCTCCAAAACAGTCTGTTACTTGTCAAGACTCCAACATTATCAGATCTTATATTTCTATCGTCTAAGGCACTTTGTACCATATCAATCCACCTATATCTTGGTCTTCCTCTGGGTCGTTTTGCTGCCAACCTTGCAGAGAACACTTGTTTTGCTAATCTTTCTTCGCCCATTCTGTTTAAGTGACCACACCACCTGAGATTAGCTCTGCTAACGCATTCCTGGATGCTGACAATGTCAAGTTCTTTCCTAATATCCTCATTTTTAATATGATATTGCCATTGATGCCATCTGTTCATGCCTCTAATCTTTCTCTGGACTCTCATATCTGCGGTCTCTAGTCTTTGGTCAAGTGTTTTACTTCTGACCGAGCTCTCAGATCCATAAGTTAAAACTGGTTTGAACACTGTCTTGTATACAGCTAATTTAGTGTTCCGACTAATTTCTCTCTTATTCCATATGAATTTATTCAATTGACTAACCACCACACCAGCTTTGCTGATTCTGTTGTCTATTTCTATAATTAATTTCCCATCTTCACTAAAAATCATGCTTAAGTTGCTGAAATGTTTTACTTGTTCCATAGGTTCTCCATTCAAAAAACACAGTTGACATTTTCAACGATTCTACCTATTTTCATTATCTTTGTCTTTTTATTGCTGACCTTCATACCATATCTATTACAACAGTTATTCAATTTAGTCAGAGAATCTTGCAGACTTGTAGCGGATTTATCTAGAAGTATAACATCATCTGCATAAAGCAAAGGGCTGACAGTGACATCTCTAATTTTGATATCAGATTTAATACCACTTTCCTTCATAATGTGATCCATGTAGATAATGAATAACAGAGGGATAATGTACATCCTTGTCTGACACCAGATTTAACATTAAACCATCTTCCTGAACTTCCTTCAATTCTAACTGCTGACTTGCAACTCAAATAAAGACTAAGTATTGCTTGATATAATGCCCCATTAACACCATATAACTGTAGCGTATTGAATAGCTTCTCTCTTGACACCTTGTCATATGCCTTTTCCAAATCGACAAAACTTAAATACAGATCTCTGTTATATTCCCATGCTTTCTCGACTATTTGTCGTAAAGTGAAGATCTGATCCTGACAGCCTCTATTTGGCCTGAATCCAGCTTGTTCTTCACCAAGCTTTTCTTCCACAATTCTTCTCAACTGTTTCTCAAGTATACTTGCATAGATCTTGCCCGGAACACTCAGTAGGGAAATACCTCTGTAATTCTCACATTCAGTTTTATTTCCCTTTTTATATATGGGTACTATGAGAGCTCTACTCCAATCATCGGGAATTCGTCCCTCTGTCCACGCTTTCTGAACTAAGCAGTGATGCCACTGTAAGACTTTTATACCACCATACTTCAACATTTCTGGTTGAATATCATCTACTCTTTCTGCCTTTCCATATTTCAAGCCTTTGATGACTTTTTCTACTTCAAGTATGGATATGTATTCCTGCCTGCATGCCTGGTCAGTGTTTTTTACTACTGTGCTATCAGTGCTTGTTTCATTTAGCAATTTTTCGAAGTAATTACTCCATACTTCAAGGATATCTTTTTCTCCCGTTTTCATGTCACCTTTATCATCTCTAATTCGTTTTACAGCACTCTTTCCTCCATTCTTAAGCTTCTTCACCAACCCCCAGAATATGTTGCCACCTTCTTGATATTTATTTTCTATATTCTTGCCAAAGTCCTCCCATGACTTTTGTTTAGCTAGTTTTACACAGTGTTTAGCATTCTTGCATTTGTCTCTGTATTCTCTAAGAGCACAAGCTGACTTATTTGCCAGGAACTTTTGATATGCTTTCTTCTTTTCCTTCACTGCCTTTATAACTTCCTGTGTTCACCATGGAGTTCTAATTTTTCTATCCTTGCAGACAACTTCACCACATGCCTCTCTAGCTGAATCAATCAGGACTTTCTTCAAGGTTTGCCACTGAATCTCCAAGGTTTGATTCCTGTTCTCAAACTCTTTCATTTTTTCTTGAATAATCTTTGTGTATTTTAGTCTATAGTTCACATCTGAGAGCTGCTCAACTTTTATTCACTTTAAAACTTTCTTACATGTTATTCTTTTTAATATGAAATTCAATTTTATCCTGCTCAAGACTAAATAGTGACCAATTTCAAATCCTCTGTACACTCTGGTGTCCTGCACCAGAATTTTTTTTTTCCCACAAGAGGTCAGGCTAGGTTAAATGGTTAACAAGCATTTAGATTCATCTTACTTTTGTATAGTCCAGTGTCATGTAGCTTGTATCTTATACATATGTATTTTTTCTGATGGTGATCTCAATAGAGGTTCGACCTCAAATTCAGAGGTCGAAACTTTAAATATTACTTTCCAATGAAATTTGATTCTGACAGCCATTATTTGGACTGAATTCAGCTTGTCTTCACCAAGCTTCCCTTTCACAATCCTTCTCAACCGTTTCTCAAGTATATTTGCATAAATCTTACCAGGAACACTAAGTAGGGAAATATCTCTGTAATTCAAAACATTCAGTTTTATTATTCAGGTTGGATATTATCAAGGAACTGTAAAAAGTTAGAAAGTGGCTGTAGACCATGCAGCTAAATGGCAAAGAAGAAGGGAAGTGGCATAAGTTCTACAAAACCTGGTTGTCTGCAATAGATCTGATGGCGTAATCCTGCATAGATTTGGCCAACCACCCTATTGCTATGTCAGCATTAATCACAGAAGATTACCACAAAGAGTGCCACTGTCATCCTTCATGCATGTGGTTCTGAAGGTCATTTCATTCCCTGTCTTCATTTGTATTGTTAAAATGCCTTTGATAAATTTAACATGAGCTGGCAAATGTCTGCTTGAGCATATTCAATTTTAGTCAGTAAATTATTTATTTGCATTCCAATTTCACATAGTTTTAGTTCTGAAAACTTTGACATGAAATCATCCAAAATAATGTTCTTATGCAGATTCAAGTTAGGGGAGGGGGATCTGCTTGGTAATGAGATAATGTAACAACTAACTATAAGTATGTTATTTTGAACTTCATGATTAATGTCATGCTCAGATAACATATAAAATATAATCCAGTTTCCTGCAGACATATATCTCAAACTTATCAATTACAGATAACATGGGCAGGAAATCTCTATTAGTCTCCATGGCACTTTTCGTGCAGCCATCACAAAAACTGTAAATGACATCTAGTGATACTATATTCCACACAAAAAATTTAGTATCTTTCTTTTCAGCAATATCCCACATTTAAACACTTAATACCAAGTCAAGAAAACAGTCAAGAAACAATGTAGTTACTAATAATAGTTGTGTACCAGCTATATCTCTCAAACATCTGCAGTTGTATTTATGTTGATAAAAAAATAAAACTTAAACTAAATCTAGGAATAAACCTCTAAAATTTGGGAAGATTCCTCCCAGAACAACTTGCATACAGGAATATATTTTCCATTTTAAGTCAATTTCATATAAAATCTTAATGCCTTCAAATTTGAAAACTAGTGCAGTTTAATAATAATGGAACAGCGGGAATGAGTGAAGATTCCAGGGATGATGCCATCCCTGAAAGTTACAAAAGGAAGCTGTGAGCAAGAGAGTGAGGAGTGGTTTCTTTGTGTGGAGGGTGGTTGAACCGTAGAATGCATTGCTTGAGAGAGTGGTTAGAGCAGGAACGGTCAATGAGTTTAAGGAGGAGTGGTATGATAAACTTTGTTTCCTAAAAACGACCTCCCACGATGAGTCTTTTGACTCCATGGAGGCCTGTATTATTATAATAATAATAACAACAACAACAACAATACCTCACTATTTTATTCAGATATTAAAATATCATGGACTCACCTAAAGAATGTGATTGTGAAGAAACTGAAATAGCATCACTTAAAGGATCATTTAACAGCAATGATTCCAAGTGTAATAAACCAAGATTTCGAACAATTGGAAAACCACAAAGTATTTCAATTTGGTGCCATCTATGAAGCCTTTCTTGGAGATCTTTTGTTACTTCAGAAAGGGCAGCTCTGATAAAATAAAGAAAAAACCTTCAGAACATTATGACATTATTTTCTTCTCTTAAATTTATGTATACTTGGTCTCTTATGTTTTTCTGTTTTCAAAAGTTTTGAAAACAAATAAAATTACCGATCATTTTTTTTTTAATGTAACTTACAGATAAGGTTTGATATTTTTTTTCAGAATTAATTCAAATCTTCACTGATCCTAATAAAGTTCCATTCAACCAATACTAATATGTTAAAATCTCTACTGCTATAAACCAGTGGATCAAAAAAAGATGAAATTTCACAAACAAATGTAGCCAATGATGACAAATTACATATACCACCACTTCACCCAAACCTAATCTATTCCAAAGAGAACCCTAGTTATCAGCGATCACAATTAACTTCCAGTTTAAATGCTCTCCTTGATAGAAATACCTAATCCAGAATCTTCTTTTAGGTCTTGACTCAAAAAATGTACTTGCTCCATTCATTTATTCAGGCATATACATTTTTTTTTTAAACAATCAAGACAAGCCTTATAAACTCAAAGAGCTACCATGTTCGTCTACAGCAGATTTTACGAACATTCATGCCCAAGGTGGGATTTGAACCCAGAACCTGCTGGATAAGAGTAGGTATGCTCTCTCTACTTGGCAACCAGGTTGACAATTCTCTGAACTCTACAGCTGCTCTGAATGCTTTGACTTCTTATTTCTGAATTTTAATTTTCTGCAGAAGTACACAGAAATAAGATTATTTTCCTTAATGACTAAAATGTCACTTTTCTTTCTTTTTTTAATTTTAAATTTAATTTTTTTAAACTTTTTTAATTTTAAAGATTTGCTTGATTGATATCAAAGTATCTGCTGTTGTAAATTAAATGAAGACTATTGATTAACCACCAAAATACCATACAATACTCACTACTCCTGTAATGTTCACTTTTCTTTACCAATAGTCCTTCCAATAGACAGATTGGAAGTCTCCATTACACAATACTTGTCACAAGTCTTTCTTATAAAATGCTCTTCACACTCTCAACCTCATCATTTTGGCACTATACGATTTCAAAGGAAATGATCTGTATTCACTTTCTGTAGAATTATTATTCTCCCATTATAAATATTTAGCTCTATTCAGAGTTACAAAATAAATCTTAACATTCCATTTCCCACTGTGCATTAGTCTCAATGGCCTGTCACAAACAAGTAACTTAGCTTCTTTGAAAAACTTGTTTGTGATGCTTTGGATAGGATGGTTAATTCTGTCTGTGGTGTATTATGGCTGTCAATTGCACACATTCTTCTGGCCAGCTTTTCTATTATACAGGATGAAAATAACCACAAATTTCTGGGAGGAAAACCTTGCTACCTGCATAAGAGATTGGTTAACTCACCTGCAACTGAAAAGCTCTGATACATTTTCTTCTCATCCTAGATGGAATTCAAATCCAGGTGTTTCCAAACAAAGGGCATCATTGAAAAAATAAGTTAAAGAAGGAATCCTTGCTGGAATAAAAACTTGCAGCACTGACAAAATAAAGAAAACTTCCAGAGCATTATGAAATTATTTCCTTCTTTTAAATTTACATATACTTTGTCTATGTTATTCTGTTTTCAAAATTATTGCCAATTATTTAGTAATTTTTTCCATGAAATGCTGTAAACCTATAGTGCATTAATACTGTGGATGGGCTAGGATTTTTTTTTTTTTCAATTTTTTCCCCTACATAATTCAGAAATCCTGCTCTAGAGACTAAACATGGAACTTTCAAGCTATTTCAGCCCTCCAATAAGATGTAACTTTTGCCCACCCAGGTTTCCACCACTTTCACATCTAGATAGCAACATAGTAACTTTGCCCAAAAGACAAGGCTGGCTTACTGACATCATTCTTCTCTTCCAATTCCTAAAGTGGTGACCAAAGCAAAGTTCCTCCACCTTTACTAAGAGCTGCTCACACCATGTCACCCATGGTAGTCAGCCAGAGAGACAGAAGAATCCTTAATAAGCTAAACACAACAAGGCATCTGTTCTGGAAGATAACTTACTCACTGTGTTAAAAACTTGTGCCCAAGAATTAACACATATCCTATTCAACTAGAATCAATCCCATAGCATGGAAAAAGGCCTACATCCAGCCTATTCTAAAGAGAGATGATAAAAATCAGCCAGCAAAACACTATCCAATTGCTTGCACTTCTATCCTTTCAAAAACTATGGAGAAGGTCATTAAAAACTAACTTCTGCATCACCTGGAGACCTTACAGAATCCCCCATTCTAGAACCACAGCTGAACTTGTAAGCATTCATCACCCACCTTTGGACTCAGGCCATGGAAAAATTTAGAGACTCAGCTTTCTCCACCAATGCAGGAGTGTTCCAGGATTTTTGTATTTTCACCTACTATCTTCCTCCTGTATATAAATGACCTGTTCTCAGAGACTTTCAATCCTATTCACAGCTTTGCAGATGACAGCATGCTTCATTCCTCCTTTTCATTTGACAAACATTGTAGTACCCAATTGTTAGGATCCTCAACATCCAGGATGACTACTGTCCTTAAATCTGATCTCCTAGATTTATTCTAGTGGGGAGTAAGGACAACCTTGTAGACTTCAATACCACCAAAACAGTCCTGTCCGATCTCTCACAAGAAAGATCTCATGTTCCTTTCCCTAACTTTCAGTAATACCCAGATATCCAAATCGAGTTAGACCTCCCCTTTTTTTATGTGGCTCCGACCCACGAAAAGTTTATTTGTGAACCTATAGTACATTCGTAATGTGAGTAGGTTAAGGATTTTTCTATTTTTAATGATTTTATAAATATATATTTTTATTTATTTATTTATTTTTAACTGATTCAGAAGCCCTGCTCCAGAGACCAAATATGAAATTTTTTTCAAGCCACTTGTGGCCTCCAATAAGTGGGATGGTGGTCTCACACCATATGAAGAAATTCATCTCCTGCCTAAAGACATTCATAAACATCCATGCCCACAGCAGGATTCCAACCTACAACCTGTTTTTTTTTATTTTATTTTATTTTTTTATGCTGAGCCCATACATGAGAGGTTTGGTAGATGAACCTATAGTACATTAGTACCATGTATTGGTTGGTACTTGAAAGAAGGTACTTGTTCACATTGGATTTGAATGACTGCATATTGTATTCCTTAGGGAACACATCAAGGGGAAGACTGTTCCATAGTATAGCAGTTGCAGGGATGAAGGAGGAGGAGAAGAAACTTGTTCTGTGGGTTTCAAGGTGCACTGTGTAAGGATGTTGAGCAGCAGCCGCACGTGTTCCAACGAGCTTAGTACTAAGTGATGGGGAATTATTGATGCTATTTCGGATGAATATTTTCCATGGAAATATTTGTAGAAATCACAGTGCAGAGACCAATCGTTTGTGAGATTGGTCTCTGCACTGAGGGGGGGGGTGAGTTGGTAAGAGATGGGTCATTAATAAGTCTGATTGCTTTCCTCTGTATTGAGTCAAGTATTTTGAGGGAGTTTTTGGGGCCCCCACCCCATATATAGGAGCAGTACTCGATGGTTGGGTGGATTTGTGATTTGTATAAGGTTAACAGCCGTTCAGGGGTGAAGTAACATCTTGAGCGAAAGAGAAATCCTAGTTTTTTAGAAGCCGAGGATGCAATGGTTGTTATGTTTTTATGCCAGGAGAGATTTGATGTCAGGGTAATTCCAAGAAGAGAAATCGCAGATTGTCTGGAAATTTGGGTGTTGTCAAAAATAATACTGGGAGAAAATGGTTCTTTATTTTATGAGAAATGAGACAATACTGGGTTTTGTCTCATTGAAACTGACGAGGTTATCTGAGCCCCATTGGAGGATGGCTTGGAGGTCAGAATTGAGGGCAGTGGAGATTGCTGTTCTGAAGGTTGAGGTGAGTTGTGTGGAGTAAGGTTTATTAAAAGAAAGGGAGGAGTGCAATGTGCTGTCATCTGCAAAACTGTGTATTGGGTTGGAAGTAAGCTGAAGTAGGTCATTGATATATAGTAGGAAGAGGGTTGGTGAGAGGACAGAACCTTGAGGAACCCCAGCATCAGTTGAATGGTGAGAGGATAAAGAATCATCCACCACCACCACACACATAGTGTGTGTCAAGACAGAAAGCTGGCAATCCAACAACAGAGGTCTTGAGATAGACCAAATGATGGCAGCTTGCTTAGTAAGTCCTTGTGCCAGACCCGGTCAAACGCCTTGGAGATATCAAGTCAAACCACTTGAGATTCACCAAACTTCTCCATGGCATTCGTCCACAGATGAGTAACATATGTGAGCAGATTTCCTGTTGTTCGGCAGCAGTGGAATCCATACTGGCAGTCATTTATTAGACAGTTAGCTTGAAGGTGGTGTAGGAGTTGGGAATCGATGGTTTTTTCCATTACTTTAAACAGGACTGAGGTGAGCGAGAAGGGATGGTAGTGAGATGTCGCCCTTCTTGAATATAGGCCAATTTCCAGGTTGTGGGATAGATAACAGTGGAGTAAGACAGCATATATAAGCGACATAGGACGGGAGACGGTTCTGGTGCGCAAACCTTCAGGACAATTGGAGGAATGCCATCAGGGCCAGGAGACTTTTTTCTGTCTAATTTGGACAGTATTTTGCTGATCTCTTTCTGGCAAAAGGATATAGTGGGCATTGTATGTTGGGCATCTGGAATGGTTGGGGGACATTTGCCATTGTCAATTATGAGTGCATTGGAAGCAAAGTGTTGACCTTTTCTGTAGGTGATGATGCAATGGAGCTATCTGGGTATGATAGAGGTGAAAATAGTGTCGGGCAGAAGTTAAGGCCGATTGCTTTGCCGAGGGACCAAAAGGCTTGGCTGCCATTTGGACAGGCTGCTAATTTCCTGCTTTTTGCTCTTTTGAACTCTGTTTTGGAAGCATTGATTTTTTTTTGCATTTATTTCTGGCTTTGATATAAGCTCTAAAGAAGGATGAGGTTCTTGATTTGAGTCAGTAATGGTATATGTTTGGTTTTTCATTTGTACAGCCTTGGTGCATCTTTTGGAAAACCAGGGTTTAGTTAGGGAATGGCAGGTCAGAGTACTGTGGGAAATGTATGATTCCATGCCAGTGAGGATTACTTTGGTTATGAGTTCGGTGCATGTGTTTGGGTTGGAAGGTCAGAAGCAATAGTTTAACCATGGGAATGAAGCATAGAAGTTACGGAGGCTGTCCCACTTGGCACTGTTATAATGCCAAACTACTCTTGTATTCTAGGAGTGGCTGTGTAAGCAATGTTGCATGGGGGAGGAGATGAGCAATAAGTTGTGGTCTGAATTGCCTAGCAGGCTCTCTACATTGGCTGTGTATTTGGAAGGGTCATTAGTCAGGAAGAGGTCTAGGGTATTTGGAGAATGGTTTGGGTTATCGGGTATTCTGGTTGGCATCTGAACTAGTTGTGTAAGGTCATTAATGATGGCAAATGTTTCAGCATCTCTGCCTGCAAGATCTGTACAGATGGTGGAGGAAAGCCAGTTGGTGTTGTGGACATTAAATCTCCTAGGAGAATGATTTTACTGTCGGGAAAGTGGGACTGGAGGAAGTCAATTTTTAAGGAGAGGAAATTGAAGAGCTCAGAGTGGTTGGTTGCATTAGGGGAGCGATAGAAACAGCATATGAATTTGATTGAGTTGGGTAGGGATATTTTCATCCAAAGAAAGTCAAAGTTGGGTGCTCTCTGGCAAGGTATGTTGGAGCGGATGTATGCACAGATGCGACCCTTGGGTCGAAAGGAGTTAAAGAGTGTGTAGTTTGAAAGGTTGAGGTGAATAGTGCTGGAGGGAGGTGAGATTTGAGTTTCTTCCAGAAAGAGTAGGTGGGGATTTGGTAGACTTTACGTGGTAGTGGCAGGGCCGTCGCAAGATTAGATCGCGCCCTGAGGCAAACAATGAAATATCACCCCTGATGGATTATAAAGCAAAAAAATACAAGAAAATATCCAATTGCTATTTTGTTTTCATTACAAGAAAAACATTAATGCAAAACAATTACATAATAATATTAATTAAATGTTTGCTCTACAGGGATATCACACAATAAAATTGTTTTTAAGCACTTCTAAATTTAAATTATAAGCTATGTCTGCCTCTATCGATATAGTTGCTAGACCAAGTTGCTTTCTTAAGTCATTACTGTTCACAAATAATTTTTAATCAGTTTAAGCTTCGAAAATATTTTTTCCGCACTTTCTACGCTAACAGGAATTGCTAATGCTATCCTTAGGGCAGTAGTTACATTGTTACGTTGGGAAAAATTTCAACAAGATTCTGGTTATATATACTGGGTGATTATAAAATAACGTCAAGTGTTCAGAGCCCCTCTAGCGAGTAATGTATTGGACGAAACACACCAATATTCGGTAGACGTACACAGTGGAACATGGGGATTCGATTTAACGAAAAAAAAAGTACCAAAAGTCGCCAACAGGGAAATTTTGGCGCTGCCAAATTAATTTTAGTAGGTGTGACTAATGAATGATTAAATGGCAAATGAGGGACAGCACACATCATTTCATGACATTTATTGTTAATTACAAATGAGGTTCAATATGACCACCATTCTGATGTTCCAGGAACTGCATACGGTGCACGACATTATCCAGCGGCTCGCAACACATCGAAATTGATTTGTCTCATGTGTAACGTTATTCGATCTTTCAAAGTTGGAATATCGGGTACATGTCCTTGATACACAATGCTTTTAAGAAATCTCCACAGCCAAAAGTCACAAGGATTGAGATCAGGCGATCTTGGTGGCCATCGCGTGGGAAATGCACGACTAATGATTCTTCTGTCAGAGAAATGTTGTCGCAAAACATGCTGTACCTGAAGTCCAATGTGGGGTGGTGCACCATCCTGGATGAAGATGGTCGAATCATGAAATCCTCTTTGCTGCAGTTGTGGAACCACAAAGTTCTGTAGCATATTGGCATACCTGTTAGCATTGACGGAACAGGTCACTGGTCCATTTTGGCAAATTTCCTAGTAAAAGTATGAACCGATGATAAAAGATGCTGTAAATCCGCACCACTGTGATGCAGATTTACAGCATCTTTGCTGGACTTTGGGCGAGTGGATAGGCATCTACAGATGCATGTGCGGATTAGTTGCAGCCCAAATGTGACAGTTGCATGTGTTAATATTGCCGTTCAAATAAAAGTGTACTTCGTCACTCCATAAAATCTGCCACGGCCATGCATGATCCACTTCCATGCACGCTAAGAAGCTCAAAGATAAGTCAATTCGTGTGGTTGCATCACCAGGGCGCAATTCTTGAACATGACTGATTTTATAGGGGTAAAACTTCAACATCTGATGTAGGATTTTTCACACCGTTGTATATGCGATATCCGTTTGCCGGGATATTGCTCGTACACTGCTGGTACCCTGCACATTCGTCATCTCCTGTTCCACAATAGCAGTTGCAACTTGTTGGTGATTGATTGGTTTGCATCCCCTGCCTACCTGCACTGCTAGAGTTCCAGTAGTTTCAAATCGCCGAATCGGTTTTCGTAAGTTTGTTACGCTAATCGGTCCTTTTCGTAAATTTTTCATATGCCAAAAATCACGAAGACAAGCACTGGCATTATTGTTCTGCTGATAATAGAGTTTGACTAACAAAGCATGCTCACATAAGGTAAGAGGCATCCAAAAGCAGTTCGTCTACTAATGATAAGAAATCTCACAGGCTTTCCTTTTATTGCATGATCGCTCACAAGAAATGCGATAATGCAAATTAACATTTTACTCGGTAAACAGCGCCAAAATTTCCCCTGTTGGCGACTTTTGGTACTTTTTTTTTTTCTCGTTAAATCTAATCCCTATGTTCCACTGTGTACGTCTACTGAATATTGGTGTGTTTCGTCCAATACATTACTCGCTACGGGGCTCTGAACACAATGTTATTTTATAATCACTCGGTATATTCAAGATACCAAGTAATTTTATATAAACTTGGTTTTTAATCCTATTTCCCAAGTGAGCAAACAGACAAGTAAGTCAAGTTATGTTGGGATAAATTTCTACAATATTTTGGTTATATATATTCAAGATATCAAGTAATTTTTTATAAACTTTGTTTTTAATCCTATTTCCCAAGTGAGCAAACAGACATGTAAGTCAAGTTTGCACCTGCACGTAGTCCAAGTCCTACAATGAGTTGCCTAGAGTGGTACTAGCATGAGTTGCCTCTGACTTGCACTACATGCAGGTGAAAACTCGACTTACTTGTGTGTTTGCTCACTTGGGAAATAGGATTAAAAACCAAGTTTATATAAAATTACTTGGTATCTTGAATACATAATATACCCAAGTTAAAAAACTTAATATATATATATATGATAAAATTCAGTGAGGACCACTTTTCTCTTGTATTTTTGAGAGAATTTTTAATTCTTCAAATAAATCTATTGTATTTACATCAGATGTTGTAAAATATCTTGTTGCCCTAATTATTATTATTATGGGCAAATCACAGGAGTCCTTAGACTCATCGAGGGAGGCCCTAAACATCAAGTCAAGAACTATTCAGCATTTGTGCAGTATCTATCATACTTTGCTATGAACTCATTCACAGTCATGGCACCCACAACAGACTCTGAAAACCTAATGTGGTAACCTTTTCATTTCAAAATACATAACCTTACACTTTGCCACATTAAACTGACATTCCGTTATCCTTTTCCCAGTCTGCCAATCTACCCAAATCATCCTGCAAAATTTTAACATAATTTGTGTGAACTATTGCTCTACCCAACATCAGCAAATAACTGAATAGTTCCTCTCAGTCCTTTCCTTTATAGTTAATGTACACATTAAACAGTAGTGGTCCAAGAACAGAACCCTGCGCCACACCACTAGTCACAGGCCTTCTTCTGGACTCTATTTCTGAATAAACTACTCTCTGATTTCTCTTCATCAACCACCCTCCTATCCATCTCACGAACCCTACTATCTTGATTTTGCGAACAACAAATAGAGAATAAACGGGAAAAGCAATTAATTGATAATTGCAGTGTTCTCATTAATGTCATTATCTTTATCATCAGGTTGAGATTACGATGCACTAAATCATTTGTTTTTTATTTACGCACAATGATCGACTGAATTCAAAGTAAAAAGGGAATAAAAAACCCTTGGCGAATCCCTTCTGAGATGTAATAAAGTCTCTTTGTGATAGGACATGCACAGCATTATTTATTTCGTTGAATGTTATGAGATCAATTTAAACATTAACTCCTTGATAAATTTAAGTGTGGCATACCTTATTTTCGTATTCTAGAAACAGTGGATGTGGTAGAGAACTTTGCATCTTCAGTTTCTTCCCAGTAATGCCATTACTCTCTCTCTCACACACACACACACACACACAGACAGACAGAGGAGATTGTCCATCATTCTTCCCCTTTTAAAAGCAGAATTTTTCTTAATAGGACTATCTTAGTTGGAGATATTAATAAGATCTCCACTAAGTAAACAGAATTCCCTTATGTTATGATGATCTTTGATTATCTCAGATTATCATAAGCAATAGCACACGTGACACATATATGTTTTAAAAACATGTTCGTCTAACTCTAACGCATAATTTATAATTGAATAATATGAAATAATTTTATAATTTTAGTAACACTGACATATTAGCTCTCAGGCAAAGACCATTTGGGAGAAGCTATAATAATATTTTATTAAAACATGAATAATTATAAAGATTTTTTTTTAACATTTATGTTAGAATAAATTACAAACTTGTGAAAGAATCATTTTAATTTCTAATAATTCTTCAATAAAAACAAAAATTATCAAATTTAAAATTCCAGTAATGGGAACAGTGTAATAAAACGAATGAAAATGTTTTTTTTTGTTTGGAAGAAGGAAAATTGGTGAAATCCGTCTCTATAGTTGTTAGTTTTAACTGTAAGGGGGGGGGGCATGTTAAAAGGATGATTTCGTTTTTCTCCCAACACTTTGACAAACACTGACGTTAAAATTGCAGCAAAAGGCATAAGACAGGCACAAATAATGGAATAGAATACAGTTAAAAATCACACACATCTTAAAGAATATTTTTTCCAAGTATACATTAACAAATACTTAAAAGAGGCTACAATCTAATAACCCTTGAAATTCAAGAAATATAATTCCATGATATTTTCAGATTGTTATTAAATTTTATAATAAAAGTACATAAGAAAATATGAGATGCATAAAAGATTTAATTTTTTTTTAAAATTATTGACTAAGTTACCTTAAAAATAAATTTAAAAATTTAATAATAATTATTATTGTTTAAATTATTGTAAATACGATAATAATAAAGATATAATAATTAATAAAATCAATTATTATCATGAAATTAGTATAAAGGTAACCACTAAATCTAATTATCACTCATTATAAACAGATATCAGGAAGAAAGAAAAGCTATATTCATTATTTAAATAAATAAGAAACAAAGAATATGCATGTGTAATTTTTAGGAACTTTATACTCTTAATTCTAACATAAATTATAAACTAAATTTACTGTTTCATCATTACGCTAACGTTTAACTTTTAGCATTTCTAACGATCACAGTTTACATTGAAATACTTTTCTGAATTACAATTTTATTTTAAAAATAAAAGATTCATTTTATGCATAATTATTTCAATACAGTGCCTCCTACCGCAATATGGCTGAACAAGTGCCCTTATTAAGCGTCGTCGTGAGGCAGGCTGCTTCTATGCTACACCCTGTCGATGGTACAGGGTAGTGGATACTATTTAGGTTAGGATTTAGGTCACGGATGTTGGTGAAGTGGATTTGTAAGGTTTTGTGGGTCAAATGTTTGACCGCAGTGGTCTTGCACATTTCCTATGCAATGCCTGCATACTGGTTCCTATGGTAGCTGTTAGTGGTATCACTTGGTTTTTGCACCAATTTAGCTTGTCTGTAGTCAATGGTCAAGCTGTGGTGACCATTTTGATGTTGTTCTGCAAGTTGTCTTCAAAGCTAGTATCCTTGTTCTCTTTATGCAAATGATAAATCTGGTCGAGCACATATGTGCGATTGTGGACAAGTATCTTTGAACTTGTTGATTGCTGTTATTAGTTTTGATGTGCTTGTCGGATTGTTGCAAGTCACTTTTACAAGGCATGGAAAGTTCGTTCTGTCCTTTCTTTTGTTTATGAGTCCAAAATGATGACACCTGATATTTTTAGGATTGATGTTGCATTCTTCTGCTAATTTAATAATGTCTTCTTTTAGTGCATTTCCGTTTTCTTTTGGAAAGTTCAAAATGACGGTGCTGAATTTTTTGTTTTTGCCTTCCATCGAGTAATGCACCGATGATGTGATTATTTCATGGAGTTCATTCGCGGGGAAGAGTGAACTTGCATTGCAGTGCTGAATGTCAGTTGATTCGAGCTTGGTTTCTAGTGCTCGTATTTTGGAAGAAAGAGTTTCCTTCACAGCACTGATGTGCTGTTTGAGGTTTTCAATTTGTTTGCCTAAGTTCAACAGCTGTTTTACAGATGGAAGGCACAGCGAACAGAAATAGGGCTGGTTAAGTTCAATATATATCTTGTGTGCCAATTCATCCATTTTTATGCAGCAAGCGTGTATCCAGTGGCAACAGAATACGCACATTATACTTTTTTTTTAATTGCTGATATCAATTTTGCAGCTGTGGCACTTTGTGGTTTTGTCGGCAATTGACGGTGCTACACTGGCAAGACACATGTGTGTTCATAGTTGGATTTTGTTGCTGCCATCTTTGCTTCACACAGTTGGCATAGCAGGCCTTTGCACATGGTCGATTTTTAGATCTAAATATAACTGGTTTAATGCACTCACAGGTTTTGCTGGAGTTTTCTGCTCCTTAGTACCCACTGTTAAGATTTCCGTTTGATGTTTAATTTGAATAGGAAACTCTTGCAATAGCAATAAAATGCGGGAGCACTAGTTTATAATAGTTCACTCACAGATGCCACATGGTGTTTCGTCGATTGGTTGAAGATTAGATAAATTAATCAATTGCCCAACTGGGCCAGCAATATTCTTTGACTGACCAACTTTCCTGGGACAAATACATCTTAGCCATAGCTTCTGCAGCCATCTCTACAGCTGTTAACTCTGTAAAATCCCAAATCTTCCCAACCATGGAATATGTCTCACATCTGGAGTGTTGCAGTGAAATCCTCTCTAATGCTGCTCAAGGCTACTGCCCTGCAGAAGAGGGCAATCTGTTTAATTAATGATTCCCCTTTCACACACAGAATCACATCAATTCCTCTCTCAGATGTTTAGTTTCTGCCTGTTCTACTTGAAACTTGCTAAACCTAAACCAACTTCTCTGCCTCCTCTTTCATTTCATTTGCCTCTGTTCTTTGGAACAGCCTCTCTCACTATGCCTTCCTCAAAGAAAAATGTTAACAGATTTCTCCATTCCTCTTATCCACACATAGCACTGATAATTACGGGTATCTCCATGGAGTCAGTAGACTCATCGCAGGAGACCCAAACTATCAAAACAATATCTATCATATCTCTTCTTGAATTCATTTACAGACGAAGAACTTACAACTGAATCAGGCAATGCATTCCATTCATTCACCACCCTCCAGGTGAAAAACCTCGTTCTCACACCCTTGTTAACCACACTATTCCTTAATTTCCAAGGATGACCTCTGTGCTTAGGCCATTGTTTAATTTGTACATAAACGATATAGGAAATGGCTTAAAGGGAGATATTCAGTTGTTTGCTGATGATGCAAAGTTGGGTAGGGCAATAAAAAATCAAGCTGATGTTGAGAGTTTGCAGGATGATTTAAATAAGCTGGCAAAAGGTAATGGATGTCAGTTCAATGTGGAAAAGTGTAAAGTTATGCATTTTGGGATTAAAAGATTACCAGCTGAGTATGACATTGATGGAATGGTACTCCAAGAGATTGATGAGGCTAGGGACTTAGGGGTGTTGGTAGATAGGGACATGAAGTTCAGGGGCCACACTAAGGTGTCCAAGATTGCACATAGGATTACTTGGTTATTGAGGAACACACTAACATTCAGAGATAAAGAGGTTATTATTCCCCTTTATAAAGGATTGATACTTCCACATTTGGATTACTGTGCTCAGGTCTGGTTACCTGCATTCCATGGAGATGAGAAGGTTGTCAAGAGGGTTCAAAGGAGAGTAACTAAGTTGGTGAGTGATGTAAAAAATGCTCCCTACATTGATAGATTGAGAGCTTGTGGATTGCAGAGGTTGGTTGATAGGCAGAGAAGAGGGGGATATGATAGAAACATTTAAATTACTAAAAGGTTTTTATAAAATTGATGCAGGGAAAATGTATAACTGATCAGTTGTGTGATAGTGATGGAAGAACAAGAGGTCATCCCTGGAAATTAAGGAAAAGTGTGGTTAACAAGAGTGTGAAAGCAAGGTTTTTTGCCTGGAGGGTGGTGAATGAGTGGAATGCATTGCCTGACTCAGTTGCAGTTCTTCGTCTGTAAATGAATTCAAGAAGGGATATGATAGATATTGTTTTGATAGCCCACGATGAGTCTACTGACTCCATGGAGATACCTGTAATAATAATAATAATTATTATTATTAAGAGAGACCTCCAGGGAATCAGGGACTCATCGAGGGAGGCCATGTACTACATGCACCAGCTATCTTACTTATTCTTAAATTCATTCACACTGCTTGCACTCACAACATCAAATGGCAATCCATTCCAATCACACACCAGCCTATGAGAGTACTAGCCCTCACCTCCTTCTTAGCTGTATTCATTCTCAGCTTCCAAGGATGCCTTCCTGTCCTTTCCCCATCCTCTATAAATTGCAATATTGTATGACCCTTTAAGAAGTTTGTAAGTCTCAATCACCCTTCTTTCTCCTGTTTGCTAGTGTCTGCAGTCTACAAAATCTCACTCTGTCTTCATAATCAGTATTCCACAATTCTGATATAATTTTTAACATTTTCCTTTGCACTCTCCCCAATATATCAGAATCACAACAGAAACCAGGAGACCAGACCTGCGCACAATAGTCCAAGTGAGGTCTTATCAAGGCCTTGTAAAGAGGAAAAATGACATCTTATCTTTACATATGAAGGTATGTTTCAGCACTGCAATTATCTTTTGAGTTGTATTTCCAATCTTTATTATATGACTCCCAGACTTCAACTTCCTATTTACTAAAACTCCAAGATCCCTAGCATCATCAGTTTCTTCTAGCATAATCCCACCAATATAATATGACATTGGATATCCAATCACGCTGAAGTGAATAACTTTACATTTAATGATATTGAACCAACATCCATTTTTTCATGCCCACAATTCAAGCCTATTCAAAGCATTCGGCAAGTACTGCATATCAGCAGCATTCCTGATTAACGTACCTATCTTTGCTTCATCAGCAAATAGTTGTATGTCACTTGTCAAATCATTCCCAATATCATTAATATACAGACAGAATAACAGCAGACCAAGCACTGATCCTTGACAAATAACCTTAAATCTTGCAGACTCACATCCCCATATACCACTTTTTGATATCTGTCAGTCAGTCAGCCATCCTCTTATCCATGATAATATTCTATAACCCAAATCCATATTCTCTAATTTATGCAACAGGCCTTGGCAATCCATAACAGAGTACAATGCTGTATTCTGTCAAAAGCTTTAGCAAAATACGAAAGTATCATGGTGTATCCACTCCCCTTGTCTAGTTCAATGGTAACATTGTTATAGAATGTGAGGAATTCTTGTAGAATAAGCTTATACGTTGGTAACACATGACTATTAAATTATTTAAGGAATTTACAACGTATACTGGAATATTAATTAAAAAAAAACTTTAATAAATACCTCCTATATTGCCATCTTCATGGGAATATACAACTATGATATGTGCATGCAGGCACCACAAAAAGCAAATGAGGCAGAAGAGAGAAACTACTGTTGTTCCTAGAGTCCTAAAGGTGTCCCCTAATGGGCTATATTGAGTTGTCCTGGCTTTGGGCTAAAGTTCTCAAGAGGTAAGCTTCCCAAATTTGGGGCAGTCTCATGAACCCAAATTTGTTGAGGTTTGGAAAGTTTTTTTTAGAGCCGAGGCTGATTCCATGAATAATCTTTCATATTTAAATTTGCTGCGGTGTATTAACGTGGGCTTTCTTCCAATGTATTCTGTGGCGGGTATCCAGATCATGGTCTGCAAGCCCAGAGTGGCTATACTGATGAAACCAAATGTAGTCTTTGTATTCCGAAATCCTGACATTTGCTGTCCTGCCTGTTTGGTCAAAGTAGGACAGTTAAGAGCTGCAAGGGACCTGGTATACCCCAGGTAGGTCTAGGGGAAGTGGATAAGGGATGGCAATTTCTTATATGGTTTGTAACAAGAAGTCAGGTAATATTTTTTTAATATTTTAGTTAACTTTTCAGAGGTGCCCCAGATATAGGGAATGGTGATGGATTTAATGTAATCTTTGTTATGAAGGGGGGGGGGAGGTTGTGGTCAACTGGTTTTAATATTTTTTGGGCGTAAGATAAGAATGTGGTTTAGTTCAGTGGTTAGGGCATTGTCATCTGAACAGATTAATTTTGCCTTATTATATAGTGGTTTTATAACCCATAATGTTGTGAGGGGGGGGGGGATTGCTGGTGAATGTATCTGCCTGTATGGGTAGGTTTTCTGTAAACAGAGAAAACCAATGATCCATCAAGGATCTACTGCAGCCACTGCAAGACTTCATACCTCTGTACTTGAGCATTTCAGGTCAAATATCATCTACTACTTTTCCACATTTTAGGCTTTTGATGACTTTTTCCACTTCAAGTTGGATACGTATTCCTGACTGCATGCCTGTTGAGTGTTTTTTTACCACTGTGCTATCATTGCTTGTTTGATTTAGCAATTTTTTGTAATAATTACTCCATATTCCATTAGGTATATGTGGAATTACCGTGCTGGCAAGTATAACAAGCTTAGGAGATTGCTTGGATCAGTGCCATGGCATGTACAACTGCAAGGGCTGGACATTGATAGAGCATGGGAAGTGGTCAAGGAGCATTTACAGGAGGCTATGGCTGATTGTATACTTAGGGTCCGAATAGCAAAACAAGTAGGGGTCAAATGGATGAATAACACCATTAAGCTTGAACTGCAAAAAAAGAAAACTGTGGAGGGAATTTAAAGAAAAGGGTGACCTGCAGGCACACGAATGGTATAAAGTGCAGGCCAGAAGGGTAATGAGTGTGGTAAAAAAAGCAAAAGCAGATTATGAAAGGAAACTAGCTATGCAAGCAAAAGAGAATCCCAAACAGTTCTTTCAATATGCTGCAAGCAAGAAAAAACTGCACATGGCAAAATGATTTTAAGGAATGACGATGGTAAGGAGGTCACTGAATCAGACGATATAGTGGAGTTACTGAGCGTGCTCTTTGCAAAAGTATATCATCCAGGTGGTGACATTGAAGAAATGAAGGAACCATTAGTTTATATGGGAATTGTGATGAACGAAGTGGAGGTGAATAGTCTATTACAGAACCTTAATGGGAATACATCTGTGGGATTGGATGGTATACCGGCACGGGTCTTGCGTGAAGTGGCTAAGGAATTATCAGATTCCTTAGCCGCTTGATCCTAGGATCCCTTGACCATGTTGTTTAATCTGAGTCTCAGGTCTGGTTTAGTCCCAAAGGTATGGAAAGAGGGGAAAATAGTTTCACTGCATAAAGGAGGATCCAAGACTACAGTTGCAAATTACGACCGATCAGCATGTCAGGAGTTGTTGTCAAGGTCTTGGAGAAAGTAGTCAAGGGAAAAATACAGGAATGGATTGATGAAAATGAGATACTGTACAGGGGACAGCATGGCTTTGTGAAGGGTAGATCATGCCTCAGTAACTTGCTCAAGTTTTATAACCAAAGTCCCAAAGGTGTGGAAAGAGGGGAAAATAGTTTCACTGCATAAAGGAGGATCCAAGACTACAGTTGCAAATTATCGACCGATCAGCATGTCAAGAGTTGTTGTCAAGGTCTTGGAGAAAGTAGTCAAGGGAAAAATACAGGAATGGATTGATGAAAATGAGATACTGTACAGGGGACAGCATGGCTTTGTGAAGGGTAGATCATGCTTCAGTAACTTGCTCAAGTTTTATAACAGGGTGACGAATGAACTGAATAAGGGTAATGGGTTTACAGTGATACTGCTGGACCTGGCAAAGGAGTTTCACAGGATACCACATGCAATTCTAATCTATAAACTGCAATGTATGGGAATGGATATAGGGCTGGTGAGATGGATAGGAGGGTGGGTGATGGAGAGATACCAGAGAGTAGTTTACTCAGGAGTAGAGTCCAAAAGACAGCCTGTGACTAGTGGTGTGCCACAGGGTTCTGTTCTTGGACCACTGCTGTTTAATTTGTTCATTAACGATATAGGGAAGAAACTGAGAGGAATGGTTCATTTGTTTGCTGATGATGCAAAGTTGGGTAGGACGATAGTGAATGCAGAAGATGTCAAAATTTTGCAGGATGACTTGGATAGATTGGAGTTCTGGGCTAAGGAGAATGGATGTCAATTTAATGTGACAAAATGTAAGGTTATGAATTTTGGGGTGAAAAGATTAGCAACAGTATACCACATTGGTAGAACTGTACTCCAGGAGATTGATGAGGCCAGGGACTTGGGAGTGTTGGTGGATAGGGAGATGAAGTTTAGGGGGCATTGCAAAAGTAGCTAAATCAGCTCATCAACTCACTTGGTTGTTGAAAAATACCTTGACGAGCAGAGACCAGCAAGTTATTGTACCTCTGTACCGAGCCTTGATAAGACCTCATCTCGACTACTGTGCCCAGATTTGGTCACCTCAGTTCCATCTTGATGGGGAGGAGGTAGAGAGGATCCGGAGGGGAGTGACTAAGATGGTGGCGGGTCTATGGAATGAACCATATGAGAACAGGTTGAAGATTTGTGGGTCGTAGAAACTGGTTGATAGGCAGAAGAGGGGAGATATGACTGAGACATTCAAATTGCTAAAGGGATTCTATAGGATAATTCAGAGGATATTTTTGAGATCAGGACTGGTGGTGGGAGAACTAGGCGACACCTATGGAAGCTGGGCAAGAGTGTGGTTAGCAGGGGTGTTAGAGCTGGGCTCTTTACTTTTAGAGTGGTAAATGAGTGGAATAAGCTACCAGAGTCTGTTGTGGGTGCTATGACGGTGAGCGAGTTCAAGGCAAGGTATGATAGATACTGTGAGAATGTCATATAGTTGTGTGGATATGATGTTTAGGGCCTACCTCGATGAGTCTAAGGACTCGCTGGAGTCGCCTGAAATAATAATAATAATAATACTTCAAGGATATCTTGTTCTACAATTTCATGTCAGCTTTTTCATCTCTAATTCCTTTTACAGCATCTTTCCTCCATTTCTGAGCTTCTTCGACAACCTATAGAATATCTTGCCACTTTCTTGATATTTATTTCCTATGTTCTTACCAAAGTCTTCCAATGACTTTTGTTCAGCTAGTTTTATACAGTGTTTAGCTTTCTTACATTTGTCTCTGTATTCAATAAGAGCACAAGGTTATTTGCCAGGAACGTTTGATATGCTTTCTTCTTTTCCTTCACTGCCACTTTAACTTCTTGTGTCCACCATGGAGTTCTGATTTTTGTATCCTTACAGACAACATCACCACATGCCTCTCTGGCTGAATTAATCAGTGCTTTCTTCAGGGTTTGCCACTGAATCACCTAGGTATGGTTCCTGTTATCCAACTCTTTCATTTTTTCTTGAATAATGTTTCTGTATTTTTGTCTACAGTTCACATCTGAGAGCTGCTCAACTTTTATTCACTTTAAAACTTTCTTACATGTTCTTTCTTCTTCTTCACTTCACTGGGCATCTACAGATACCGTACTGAAAAGAACATCTACATGTTCTTTTCAATATGAAATCTGATTTTATTCTGCTCAAGACTAAATAGTGATCTCTTCCAATTTCATATCCTCTGTACACTCTGGTGTCCAGCACCAGGAAGAAAACATCACTATAAACAATAACATAGTCAATGACACTTTCTTATTCCTTGCCTCTTCTCTCCATGTGAATTTGTGCACATTTTTATGTTGGAACATTGTGTTAATAATAACCAGTCCATGTCCTTAGCAGAAATCCAACAGATATTTGCAATAATTATTAGCTTTGTTCTTTTCTCAAAATCTTCCCAAAATATTTTTTTATGTCTGACAATCATTTCCTACTCTGCTATTTAGATCTCCAACAAGATCCAACTTTTCATTTTTCACTGTGTCAGTTGTTTTCTCTAAAGTCTCAAAAAATTCCTCCACTTCTACTTTAGTAGAACCTTCTGTGGGACCATAGGCTTAAACAAGTCTCATTGTCCAGTTCTCCATCCTGATATTTGCTGACGTCACCACTTGAGACTGCCTACCATTCAATGGCTACTCCTTTTCCTTGATTGTCATTGCCTAAATATAACATTTTGTATTTATTGCTCAGAAAGATCTCACCAGATTTTGTCTTTTTTGTTTCAGCCACCAGTATTATATATCTGGTACTTATCCAATTCCTCAGCTAGCTCCATTTCTTTGCCATTCAGGCTTCTTTTGTCGATAGTACTGATCTTGAACTCTGGTGATGCTAAGTTGGGTGTGCTTTAGGATTTGTTTCAATAGCTGACTTCTGCTGCTTGTTCTGGTTCTTTGTCAAAAACAACGAGGGCCTTGTTTAACCGGGCAACGCTCCAGCCAGCATGAAATTCTATCATGTTGTACCATCATTTTATATTTTGGTTTAAGCCAATAAGAATACAAATTGGTCAACTAAATCCCAAACTGCCAACCCATCCTGGTTCGTTCAGTATCAAGGTGGATATCTAACAGGGTGCACCACTAGAAAGTGAGGATTGGACATTAGGTCAGAAGCCTCGGTCAGTTCTCTGCATTCCTTTAAAGGCTGTGTGGAGTTCTCCTCTCAGTTATACAGCTTTGACCCTTAAGCACCCCATAAAAGAATCTTAAAATTAATAAATAATTGCTAGAGAAAATGTGAAGTTGAATCAGATTGGTTGAAAGCTAAGGTTATATCTATATTTAAGAAATAAGCAGGAGATGATTGTGAATAGAGTAATAAGCTTATGTACAGATTACAAAATATATAGTAAAATTTTGAATAAGCCAGAAATATTGCAAAAAATGTACATCAGAAGAACAAAGTGGTTTTAGACAAAAAAAGAACATATATGGTTAATATTTATGTCTTAAAACATAACATTATTATTATATGACACCTCCAAGCAGTCCAACTCATCACCATAACCATCAACTGAAAAGTTCCCTGTAAAGATTCCTCTCATTGCGACAAGAATTGAACATAAGTCTTTTCCAACCTCTGGCTGAAAAGGTGCAATTGTCCATTGTTCTTTCAATTGCACTACAGAGGTGTAATTATCATTATCATTATCATCAAATTCCTGACATGTACCCTCAAGAGGTGTACAGGATATGATAGTACTACATGAAAAATTTACATCATTACTAACTTCCTATCTACAATTTTCCACCATATCAGTCTGTTACTTGTCAAGACTCCAACACTATTAGATCTTATATTTCTGTCATCTAAGGCACTTTGTACCGTATCAATCCACCTATATCTTGGTCTTCCTCTGGGTTGTTTTCCTGCCAACCTGGCAGAGAAAACTTGTTTTGCTAATCTTTCTTTGCCCATTCTGTTTAAATGATCATACCACCTGCGATTAGCTCTGCTAACGCATTCCTGGATGCTGACAATGTCAAGTTCTTTCCTAATATCCTAGTTTTTAATATCATATTGCCATTGATGCCATCTGTTCACACCTATAATCTTTCTCAGGACTCTATATCTGCAGTCTCTAGTCTTTGGTCAAGTGTTTTACTTCTGACCCAGCTCTCAGATCCATAAGTTAAAACTGGTTTGAACACTGTCTTGTACACAGCTAATTTAGTGTTCTGACTAATTTCTCTCTTATTCCATATGAATTTATTCAATTGACTAACCACCACACCAGCTTTGCTGATTCTGTTGTCATCATCATCATCATCATCATCAAATTCCTGCCATGTACCCTCAAGGGGTGTACAGGATATGACAGTACTACATGAAAAAATTACATCATTACTAACTTCCTATCTACAATTTTCCTCCAAATCAGTCTGTTACTTGTCAAGACTCCAACATTATCAGATCTTACATTTCTATCGTCTAAGGCACTTTGTACCGTATCAATCCACCTATATCTTGGTCTTCCTCTGGGTCGTTTTCCTGCCAACCTGGCAGAGAACACTTGTTTTGCTAATCTTTCCTCTCCCATTCTATTTAAGTGACCATACCATCTGAGATTAGCTCTGCTAACACATTCCTGGATGCTGACAATGTCAAGTTCTTTCCTAATATCCTCATTTTTAATATGATATTGCCATTGATGCCATCTGTTCATGCCTCTAATCTTTCTCAGGACTCTCATATCTGCGGTCTCTAGTCTTTGGTCAAGTGTTTTACTTCTGACCCAGCTCTCAGATCCATAAGTTAAAATTGGTTTGAACACAGTCTTGTATACAGCTAATTTAGTGTTCCGACTAATTTCATTCTTATTCCACATGAATTTATTCAATTGACTTCCCACGATACCAGCTTTGCTGATTCTGTTGTCTATTTCTATATTTAGTTTACCATCTTCAGTAAAAATTGTGCCTAAGTAGCTGAAATGTTTTACTTGTTCCACAGGTTCTCCATTCACAACACAGTTGACATTTTCAATGATTCTGCCTATTTTCATTGTCTTTGTCTTTTTATTGCTGACCTTCATACCATATCTATTACAACAGCTATTCAATTTAGTCAGAGAATCTTGCAGACTTGTAGCGGATTTATTTAGAAGTATAACATCATCCACATAAAGCAAAGAGCTGACATTAACATCTCCAATTTTGATATCAGGTTTAATACCACATTCCTTCATAATGTGATCCATATAGATAATGAATAACAGAGGGGATAATGTACATCCTTGTCTCACACCAGATTTAACATTAAACAATCTTCCTGTACTTCCTTGAATTATAACTGCTGACTCACAATTCAAATAAAGACTAAGTATTGCTTGATATAATGCCCCATTGACACCATATAACTGCAGCGTATTGAATAGCTTCTCTCTTGGCACCTTGTCATATGCCTTTTCCAAATCGACAAAACTTAAATACAGATCTTTGTTATATTACCATGCTTTCTCGACTATTTGTCGTAAAGTGAAGATCTGATCCTGACAGTCTCTATTTGGCCTGAATCCAGCTTGTTCTTTACCAAGCTTTTCTTCCACAATTCTTCTCAACCGTTTCTCAAGTATACTTGCATAGATCTTACCAGGAACACTCAGTAGGGAAATACCTCTGTAATTCTCACAATCAGTTTTATTTCCCTTTTTATATATGGGTACTATGAGAGCTCTACTCCAATCATCGGGAATTCGTCCCTCTGTCCAGGCTTTCTGAACTAAGCAGTGCAGCCACTGTAAGACTCTTATACCACCATACTTCAGCATTTCTGGTTGAATATCATCTACTCTTTCTGCCTTTCCATATTTCAAGCCTTTGATGACTTTTTCTACTTCAAGTATGGATATGTATTCCTGCCTGCATGCCTGGTCAGTGTTTTTTACTACTGTGCTATCAGTGCTTGTTTCATTTAGCAATTTTTCGAAGTAATTACTCCATACTTCAAGGATATCTTTTTCTCCCGTTTTCATGTCACCTTTATCATCTCTAATTCGTTTTACAGCACTCTTTCCTCCATTCTTAAGCTTCTTCACCAACCCCCAGAATATGTTGCCACCTTCTTGATATTTATTTTCTATATTCTTGCCAAAGTCCTCCCATGACTTTTGTTTAGCTAGTTTTACACAGTGTTTAGCATTCTTGCATTTGTCTCTGTATTCTCTAAGAGCACAAGCTGACTTATTTGCCAGGAACTTTTGATATGCTTTCTTCTTTTCCGTCACTGCCTCTTTAACTTCTTGTGTCCACCAGGGAGTTCTGATTTTTTTATCCTTGCACACAACCTCACCACATGCCTCTCTGGGAGAATCAATCAATGTTTCCTTCAGAGTTTGCAACTGAATCTCCAAGGTTTGATTCCTGTTCTCAAACTCTTTCATTTTCTTTTCAATAATATTTCTGTATTTTAGTCTACAGTTCACATCTGAGAGCTGCTCAACTTTTATTCGCTTTAAAACTTTCTTACATGTTATTATTTTCAATATGAAATTCAATTTTATCCTGCTCAAGACTAAATAGTGATCACTTCCAATTTCAAATCCTCTGTACACTCTGGTGTCCTGCACCAGGGAGAAAACATCACTATCAACAATAACATAGTCAATGAGACTTTTCTTATTCCTAGCCTCTTCTCTCCATGTGAATTTGTGCACATTTTTATGTTGGAACATGGTGTTAGTAATAACCAGTCCATGTCCTGAGCAGAAATCCAACAGATATTTGCCATTATTATTAGCTTTGCTCTTTTCTCCAAATTTTCCCAAAATATTTTTGTATGTCACAATCATTTCCTACTCTACTATTTAGATCCCCAACAAGGATCAAGTTTTCCTTTTTCATTGTGTCAGTTGCTTTTTCTAAAGACTCAAAAAATTCCTCCACTTCTACCTTAGTAGAACCTTCTGTGGGACCATAGGCACAAATAAGTCTCATTGTCCAGTTCCCCATTCTCATATTTGCCCACATTACTCTACTTGAGACTGACTGCCATTCAAGAAGATTAGCCTCGTATTTTGTGTTGAATACTATGGCTACTCCTTCTTTTCCTTGATTGTCATTGCCTGAATATAACATTTTGTATTTATTGCTCAGAAAGATCTCACCAGTTTTGGTCTTTTTTTGTTTCAGTCACCCCTATTATGTCGATCTGGTACTTATCTAATTCCTCAGCTAGCTCCATTTCTTTGCCATTCAGGCTTCTTACGTTGATAGTACCGATCTTTAACTCTGGTGATGTTGAGTTGGGGTTTGTTTTCAGATTTGTTCCAGTAGCTGACTTTTCACTGTTCGCCCAGGTTCCCTGGCGTAAACAACGGGGGCCTTGTTTAACCGGGCGACGCCCCAGCCGGCATGAAATTTTGTCATGTTGTACCATCATTTTTTATTTTGGTTTAACCAATAAGAATACAATTTGGTCGGCTAAATCCCAAATTGCCAGCCCATCCTCGTTCGTTCAGTATCAAAGTAGATACCCAACAGGGTGCACCACGAGAAGGTGAGGAGTGGACATTAGGTCAGAAGCCCTGGTCGGTTCTCCACATTCCTTTAAAGGCTATGTGGAGGTCTCCTCTCAGTTATACAGCTTTGACCCTTAAGCACCCCTTCTGTTGTCTACTTCTATAATTAATTTCTCATCTTCACTAAAAATCATGCTTAAGTAGCTGAAATGTTTTACTTGTTCCATAGGTCCTCCATTCAAAACACAGTTGACATTTTCAACGATTCTATCTATTTTCATTGTCTTGGTCTTTTTATTGCTGACCTTTGTACCATATCTATTACAACAGTTATTCAATTTAGTCAGGGAATCTTGCAAACTTGTAGCAGATTTTTTAGAAGTATAACATCGTCCGCAAAAAGCAAAGAGCTGACATTAACATCTCCAATTCTGATATCATGTTTAATACCACTTTCCTTCATAATGTAATCCATATAGATAATGAATAACAGAGGTGATAATGTACATCCTTGTCTCACACCAGATTTAACATTAAACCATCTTCCTGTACTTCCTTCAATTCTAACTACTGACTTGCAACTCAAATAAAGACTAAGTATTGCTTGATATAATGCCCCATTAACACCATATAACTGTAGTGTATTGAATAGATTCTCTCTTGGCACCTTGTCGTATGCCTTTTCCAGATCGACAAAACTTAAATACAGATCTCTGTTATATTCCCATGCTTTCTGAACTATTTGTCATAGAGTGAAGATCTGATCCTAACAGCCTCTATTTGGCCTGAATCCAGCTTCTTCTTCACCAAGCTTTTCTTCCACAATTCTTCTGAACCGTTTCTCAAGTATATTGGCATAAACTTGCCCGGAACACTCAGTAGGGAAATACCTCTGTAATTCTCACATTCAGTTTTATTTCCCTTTTTATATATGGGTCCTATTAGAGCTCTACTCCAATCATCAGGAATTTGTCCCTTTGTCCAGGCCTTCTGTTCTATGCAGTGATACCACTATAAGACTTTATACCACCATACTTCAGCATTTCTGGTCGAAGATCATCTACTCTTTCTGCCTTTCCAAATTTCAAGCCTTTGATGACTTTTCTACTTCAAGTATGGATATGTATTCCTGACTGCATGCCTGTCGAGTGTTTTTTTACCACTGTGCTATTACTGCTTGTTTCATTTAGCAATTTTTCGAAATAATTACTCCATACTTCAAGGATATCTTTTTCTCCCATTTTCATATCACCTTTATCATATCTAACTCCTTTTACAGCACTCTTTCCTCCATTTCTAAGCTTCTTCAACAACCTCCAGAATATCTTACCACCTTCTTGATATTTATTTTCTATGTTCTTGCCAAAGTCCTCCTATGATTTTTGGTTAGCTAGTTTTACACAGTGTTCAGCTTTCTTACATTTCTCTCTGTATTTTCTAAGAGCACAAGCTGACTTATTTGCCAGGAAGTTTTGATATGCATTCTTCTTTTTCTTCCCTGCCTCTTTAACTTCCTGTGTCCACCATGGAGTTCTGATTTTTCTATCCTTGCAGACAACCTCACCACATGCCTCTCTGGCTGAATCAATCAGGGTTTTCTTCAATGCTTGCCAGTGAATCTCCAAGGTTAGTTCCTGTTCTCAAACTCTTTCATTTTTTCTTCAATAATCTTTGTGTATTTTAGTCTACAGTTCACATCTGAGAGCTGCTCAACTTTCATTCGCTTTAAAACTTTCTTACATGTTATTATTTTCAATATGAAATTCAATTTTATCCTGCTCAAGACTAAATAGTGATCACTTCCAATTTCAAATCCTCTGTACACTCTGGTGTCCTGCACCAGGGAGAAAACATCACTATCAACAATAACATAGTCAATGAGACTTTTCTTATTCCTAGCCTCTTCTCTCCATGTGAATTTGTGCACATTTTTATGTTGGAACATGGTGTTAGTAATAACCAGTCCATGTCCTGAGCAGAAATCCAACAGATATTTGCCATTATTATTAGCTTTGCTCTTTTCTCCAAATTTTCCCAAAATATTTTTGTATGTCACAATCATTTCCTACTCTACTATTTAGATCCCCAACAAGGATCAAGTTTTCCTTTTTCATTGTGTCAGTTGCTTTTTCTAAAGCCTCAAAAAATTCCTCCACTTCTACCTTAGTAGAACCTTCTGTGGGACCATAGGCACAAATAAGTCTGATTGTCCAATTCCTCATTCTGATATTAGCGCACATCACTCTACTTGAGACTGCCTGCCATTCAAGAAGATTAGCCTCGTATTTTGTGTTGAATATTATGGCTACTCCTTTTCCTTGATTGTCATTGCTTGAATATAACATTTTGTATTTATTGCTCAGAAAGAGCTCACCAGTTTTGGTCTTTTTTGTTTCAGTTTCTGGTGATATTGAGTTGGGGTGTGTTTTAGGATTTGTTCCAGTAGCTGACTTTTCGCTGTTCACCCTGGTTCCCTGGCGAACACAACGGGGGCCTTGTTTAACCGGGCGATGACCCAGCCGGAATGAAATTTTGTCATGTTGTACCATCATTTTGTATATTGGTTTAAGCCAACAAGAATACAATTTGGTCGGCTAAATCCCAAATTGCCAGCCCATTCTCGTTCGTTCAGTATCCAGGTAGATACTCAACAGGGTGCACCACTAGAAGGTGAGGATTAGACATTAGGTCAGAAGGCCTGGTCGTTCTCCGTATTCCTTTAAAGGCTATGTGGAGGTCTCCTCTCAGTTATACAGATTTGACTCTCACGCACCTTGCAAAATTATTTAAATATATTTTATCCAATGTCCACCCCAAGTTTATGTGACTGGTTTGATGGATAAATTTCAATGAAATTTGCCATCCTTACAAAAATTTATCAAGCTAATTGAATTTTTGTTTTTGTTTTTGATCAGTCTATTTATAGGAAGCATAAATCACAATGAAATAACTCTGCTCCAAATAAATGGAGTTTAATAAAATTTGGTATTTAGAATGTGCATAGAAATTTATCCATGTGGTTCACTTTTGGTTTTAATTAAAGCATCTTCATTGGCAAAAAATCTCAAACTGGAATTAATAATTACAAACCAGCTGAAGGAAATTTAGTACACTGGTTTCATAAATTAAGGAACAAAGAGAAAAACCATGATAACATAAAAACTGTATGATTACGAATTTTTATGAAATTCAGTGAAATGCAGTACGAGATATGAAATGCCCACAAAAATTTTAAATAAATAGTTTAATTCAGTAACATATGGGTACATGAAGACAATAGTCAAAAACAAGAGATCAAAATGCCTCAATAAGGAATGTAGTCTCTCCTCACAGAAAGACAATGCTTGGCAAACAATGTTTCAAACTTTTTATAATGGTGTCAAGGAGCTCAGTTGGAAATAACCATTGTTCCTGCAAAGCTGTCCTAAGTACTTCAAGGGTTCAGGGAAAGAGGATTGAGAGCAGCAACATGTCTACACAGAGCATCCCAGACATACTCAAGAGGATTAAGATTAGGAGACCTGGCTGTCCAAGTCCACACATAGGAAAGTCTCTTCTTAAAAGATATTAGTCACAAGCTTTGCTTGATGAGGATGAGCATTATCATCTTGTAGAACAGAAGTTTCCTCCACTGCACCCACATATGGATGAACACAGGGGGTCCAGGACCTCATCTCTATACTTATGGTTCCACTAATAAGATTTGTGCATCATACAGGTCTCTGTGTCCATCCAACAAGATGCCTCCCCAAACCATCACACTTCCCCCATCATAAGTGCTTTTCACACATATTAGAGGGATGATAACTTGTCCCCAGTTCTCTCCAGATCAGAGCACAACCTGGTATCACTGGGGAGCAAATTGGATCTGTAAACGACAGAGACCCCCCCCCCACTAGTTTTGGGTCCAGTTGATATGGAGGAGCCTGGCTCATTTCAAACATTCTTTCCTGTGGCATGAGGATAAGGCCATGCAGACTAGTATGATAGCATGGCCTGTATGCTAGATAAGGCCATGCTATCTAGCATACAGGCCACCTTTGTGAAGCCTTCTGTGCACAGTGGAAGCAGATACCAATGTTCCTGTAGCTGATGTGAGATCAGATTATAGCTGATCTGGAGCAGGACTTGTTTCACTGAGTAGATAATCTGAGATATCAGTCACAAACTGCAGATGTCTGTGCCTTCCTTCACTGTATCTCTGGGATACTGTTTGACTGTTGGAAGTTCCAGTCTGTGAAACACAGAATGACCAACATGCGATAATTTGACCATCTCTGCCTGACTGGCCAGTGTCCAGCCATATGATCTCTTTCCATCTGAATGCATTGGTTAAATGATGTTTTGCTAGAATTCAAGTTATTCAAGAATTCTGCTATCACGAACTGTTTTGTTCTCACTGCAGACATAAAATTGAAAACCCACTCCAAAATACTTGCTTTTATGCCATGGCTCATTTGCATATATTGCTGAGCCATGCACTGATTTGTATATGATAAGACTCAGTGTCATTTCTTACATAACATACTTGACTTCCATATGTATTCCCCCACCCTCCATAGTTATCACAATTTCTCTTTGTTCCTTAAATTATGGAAAAAACCAGTCTAAATTAGATAACGGGGTAGCCCATTACCAAAACAGTTTCGTTTTTCCTTTTTTATATCAAATATAGGAGCATCATGAAATTTTCAAATAAATTCAAAGTATTATACCGGATTTTTTTTCTGTAGTTCATTCAGTGCATCATTTTGCTACAGTGGAATTCTCTATAGTGTTTCTACTGCAACTGTAATAAATTCAGTGTGAGAAATTTAGGAATAACATTAGTTTAATAAATAAAAAAGGATGGAATTTCTAGAAAAAACCAAACTGGTTTTTATGACAACATAAAATTACTTTATTTATTAATGTACTATTCATTATACAGCTATAAACTTTTTTTATAATAATATAAATACTAAATAGTAGTGATATATGAGCAGCATCAATAATAATATTAAAAGTATATTATTTAAAATAAACAAAAAAGCACTTTACTTTGCTTGAAGTATTCTGCTGTCCACATCATCGATGGAACTGCCATGAGCAATCCTAAATGCTCCCATAAAACTGGATCGTTTTTTCCGAAGCTTTTCACACTGAAACAAATTTTTCAATTATAAATACGTTTCTTCCAACTGTCACTCACATCCATGAATTTCCCAATTTCATTCAACAGTGAATTTTTGTTTTGATTCATAAAATAAAGTAATTACCATACTGCTTTAATAATAAATTAGTAATATAGGAGAGAATGACTACTATTTGGGTTTTTTTGGTCAAATATATTTATTTTAAACTAAGTTATACCAACTAGTTTCGCCAACTGTGGCTGTTGGCTTCATCAGGGTTAAAATTATATAAATGTAAGAACACTTAAACACTAAAAAACTGTTTGCACTGAAACCATAAATGGACCAAATACAATTGCATTTTTATAAAAGCAAAAGAAAGCGTACATCACACGTATAGCATATTATGTAGGAACGTTCTGTAGTTGGCAGCAAAATTTAATTCTGGCATGTTGAAAGATCTAATGAGGGGCTTCCAGATCTCGCGCAGAATTAATCCTTGGTTTCTATTTAGGTTTTCTTTTGAATGGAGAACTGTTGTGGCTTCTTTTATCATTCGGGAGCAGAAATCCTCCTCTAAGTAGGGCATAGAGCTTTTATTCCATTCCATAACATGGTTAGTCCTAGCAAAATGAAAGTCTAACCCCGATTTGTCTTCTCTATTATCACTGACGTCTCCTATGTGTTCCTTTTTTCTGATTTCAAAACTTCTTGAAGTCTGGCCAATATAGTTTAAGCCACACGAGCAGGGTATATTGTAAACTCTGGCATATTTGAAAAAAGGATGACAATCTTTTGGAGATCTTAATAATTGGCGAATGGTCTGTGAAGGTTTAAAAGCTACTCGTATTCCATGTGGCTTGAGGAGTTTAGCAATCTTATTAGAAACTGTCCCTGTAAACGGAATCACAGTAGTAGAATTGTAATGTATATCTTCCGGTCGTCTTTGTGGGGGATCACAGAAAAGAATCTTGTGGATCAATTTCCTAGGATAACCATTCTTTGTAAGATTATTTGATATCAGGGATAGTTCATCTTGGAGGTCTTTATCATCAGTTGTAATGAGAGAGGCTCTATTTTTTTAGCATGTGAACAATGCTAAGTTTCTGAGAAATATGGTTGAAGAAGTGAAGTGTAAGTATCTACCTGTATTGGTAATATATTTTTCATTGTATTTTCCTTTTATGAATAAAAATAAGAAAATGCTATAATGTAGATGATTATCTTATGAGACTTGAATCTTACCTTTTAAAACTAGAAGGCTAGCCCTGATAACGAGGTTATTGGAGATATGGAGGAGGTTACTGAAAATGAATTAACCTCCAAAATAGCAAAATTACAGCAGATCATCAGAGAGACAGCGTGGGAATTACAAAAAGTCGAGAGGCATTTAAATAAACATGGGGATTAAAATAAAATTAAGCAGCAAAATAAGAAACAACAAAGCCTAGAAACAGGTAAGTCAGGAAGTAACGGAAATCAGATAAGTGATGTTGTTTGTAAAAAGAAGAATGTTATTTGGTATGGTGATTATAATAAAACATGCTATTGATGAGCAAGTTATAACTTTGTGTTTTCCCAGAGTGAAAATTAAGAATATAAAGAAAACAATTCAAAAACAGAAAAGAAAAGTAAACGAGATCATAATTGTAGTAGGTACTTAACTAGCGATAAGTTCAGTGTGAGAGAGGACATAAAAAGGTTGTTGGAAGAGGCAAGAGTGAAGAGTGAGAAAGTGAAAATAGTCAGTAGTTTTCCTCGATATGATAAAAATGAATTAAGAAGAAGGGATATAATGGCAAATGATTTGAGGAGTAGGCTGCGTTGAAGGAATGGATGCAAGTTTTTGGATGTGTGGCGTGAGTTTGAGGGAAGATTGGATTTATATAAGAGGGACGGCCTACACCTGAATGCATTTGGTATCAGGAGTCCTGAAAAACTAATAACAGGTATGAGACTTAACACAAGAGAATCAGGGAAACTAAATTATAAAGGGAGGAATGGTGAGAAAGTGAGTGTAAGAGTGACAGCGTTAATGATGAGAATGGGCTTTATCATGGAAATATTGATGAGGAGAGAACAATTTCGATTATGTTTGTCCGGTTTGAACTCATCAAACGTGTTCAAAGATGTCTACATGTATAAGGAACTAGAAGAGAACAGAGATCTGCAAACTGTCCAACTGTCATGCAGACTGCAGACAAGAGTATACAAAAGAACATGCAGATAGATTATTGTATCTGTACACGAATGCTAGGAGTATCAGAAACAAAGGGGTAGAGTTTGTTGCCTTGGTCAAAATTGTAGGCATTAGTATCTGCCTACTAATGCCTACACTCAATACCAATTAGTATACCAAATAGGCATACTAATTGGTATTGAGTGCAAAGGTACAGTATTTTTTAGGAAGAAATAGAGAGGATAGGAGAGGAGGGGGCATGCTGCTAATGATATCAGATGACTTGAATCCAGTTAGAGTTGAGACCTATGATTGTAGTACTACAACTAACAGTATTTCATGTGGCAGTGAGTTTGAAGCATCTGGTGTGAGGTGGAATCTAACAAGATCAATTATATAGTGGGGTGCTGTTACAAACCTGGTGGATCAGTTGCTAGCGATGAAGAAATGCATCACCAAATTGAAAAGATGAGCGTGAAAAGAGTAATTAATCATAATGAGAGACTTTATTTATCCAAATATTGATTCAGTAGCTGCAGAATCTCATGAGAAGAATGAAAATGAGTTTATTGCAGGACAACTTCCTCAAGCAGCATGTGACAGAAGGAACTTGAGGTCAAAGAGTGTTAGATTTGTTTATAGTGTCAGAGGGCATTTCAGTTAAAGACTTAACTATTCTGCCTCCAGTTGGTGACAGTGATCATGTGGTACTCACTTCGAAAGTGACTAAATTTATGAATGTTCTATTCAGAAAAGGC
The DNA here is from genome assembly GCF_054136105.1 of Typopeltis vanoorti. NCBI lineage: Eukaryota > Metazoa > Arthropoda > Arachnida > Uropygi > Thelyphonidae > Typopeltis > Typopeltis vanoorti. The sequence goes on along the minus strand of NC_143564.1, from coordinate 39,587,852 downwards.
TGCATGCTGAACAACAAAGTAGGAAATTATGACCAACTCCTTTGAGTTCAGTGGAATGCATTTAAACAATACCTAAATTATGCGATATTAGAATGTGTCCTGAGAGTTCAAACAATAAATAGGGTAGGACTCAAATGGATATGTAATCTTAATAAGAAAGAGATTTGTAAGAAAAGGATGATGTGGAAGGAACACTGTGTGCATAAGGATGATGTCCGTTATGAAAATTATAAGACGCAGGCTAGAATAGTCATAACTGTTGTACAGAAAGCAAAGTCTGAGTATGAAAAGAAAAACTGGCTCTGCATGTTAAAGATAACCCACAAGAATTTTATCGATACGGTGCAAAAGAAAGAAAGAATATGAAAGAATCATTATCAGTGTTCTGAACAAGCACTTATGCACCTACAATCTTTCCAAGCATTTTTGGACTTTGCAACTGCTACCGTATCGAGGATAAGTTGGTTAGTCCTATGTCTGCAGACACATATGTTCACTGGGCCGGTTTGCCTGTTCTGGACGACAAAAAAACTGGGTTTCCAGGTGAAAATAACCCCCTACATCCGTAGACTGGCTAACTCACCTTTCGTCAAAAGAGACTAGATAAAGGCTCATTACGTCACCGACAGGAATCGAACCCAGGTCTTTCTGAGGAAAGGGCTTTGTCTATACCAACTGCGCTACAGAGGCTTGAATATGAAAGAATAAGTCTTCGAAATGAAGATGCCGTGAGGGTAAGATACAGAAGAAGTTGTTCAAGTAATGAGTGCCCATTTTGTTAAAAGCTATCAACCTGGTGTATGCAACATTGAGCTCACTGCTGAATCTCCTCTGGATGAAGAGACTCAGGTGTATGAGGACAAGATATTAGAGCTGTTGTGCAAACTGAATAAGAATTCAGCAATAGGGACTGATGGGATACCAGCACATGTGCTAAGTGTTCAGCTGAACTGGCTATTCCTTTGACCAGGCTGTTTAATGCGAGTCTCAGAACAGGGAAGATTCTGCAGGAATAGAAAGTATGTATGGTAATTCCATTGCACAAGGGTGATGCAAAGACCGATGCATCCAACTATTGACCAATTAGTATCTCAGGAGTGATGGTGAAGATTTTGGAAAAATTGGTTAGGGCTTGCATTCAGAAATGGGTTGACAGTGAGTCTCTACTTTGCAATGAGCAACATGGGTTTACTAAGGGAAGGTCATATTTTAGCAACTTGCTCACGTTCCATAACAATGTTACCATTGTCTCAGGTCTGACAAAGTTCCAAGAGAAGGAGGAAGGAGGGCAAAATAATTCCTTTGCATAAAGCAGGATCAAGTCTGTGGTAGCAAATTACAGACCAACCAGTATTTCAGGATAGGTGATAAAAGTACTAGAAAAGTTGGTTAAAAAGAGAATTCAGGAATGGGTGGATAAGAAGAGAAATTTGAGGTCATGCTTTAGTAATTTATTAAACCTTTTATAATAGGGTGACAGCTAAGCTGGATAATGGGAATGGCTACATGTTGATAATACTGGTTTTGGTAAGGCATTTGAGGATACCACACAGAATTCTATTACATAAAATTGCAATAAATGGGGATGGATATGAAATTGGTGGTATGGATAAAAGGGAGGTTCATGGATAGATACCAAAAAGTAGCATATGGAGCAGCAGAATCCAGCAAAAGACAGATGACTAGTGGTGTGTTGCAGGACTAATGCTGTTTAATCTGTATATAAATGATATAGGATATAATTTGAAGGGAGATATTCAGATTACTGATGATTCAAAGTTGGATAGGGTGACAATTTTAATCAAAGCGATGTAGAGAGCTTGTGGGATGATTTAAAATTCTGATAGTATGGGCAAAATACATGTAGAAAAGTATAAAGTTGTGCATTTTGGTATAAAGATTACAACCTGTGTACCACATTGAGGGAACTGTACTCCAAGAAATTGATGAAGCCAGGGATTTGGGAGTAGAAATAGACAGAGAATTGAAGTTTAGAGATCATACTGCTAAAGTAGCCAGGGTAGCATGGTTCAATAACCATTTAATCACAGGATTAAATGGTTATTGAAGAACACACTAACAAGCAGAGATAATGGAGTTATCATTCTTTCTCTTTAAAAAGAATGATATGACCACATTGGGATTATTATGCTCAGGTCTGGTCACCTAGTTTCTTGGAGATGAGGAAGTAGTGGAGAGGATCTAGAGGTCACTAACCAAGTGGAATGCTCCCTATGAGGATAGATTGAGGATTTGCAGATTGCAAAAGTTGACTGATAGTAACATTTAAGTTACTTAAAGGATTTCACAGGATTGATTCAGGGGAAATGTTTCAACACTTGGTGTTGAAACATTTTCAAGTGTGAGGACAAAAATCTAGTCCTCACACTCTTGCTATCCACACTATTATTCAACTTCCGATAGCAAGGGGTATGAGGACTAGATTTTTCAGTTAGAGAGTGGTGAATGAATAGAATGGGTTCTTGAATCAACTGTAAGTTCTTTGTTTAGTAATAGTTTCAAGGAGAAGTACGATAGTTTTGTGTTGATAGTTTGGGTCTACCATGACGAGTCTTAGGACTCCATGCTAGCATTCCATGCAATAATAACAATAATGGGAAACATGAAAGCCGATCAGCTGGCTAAAGAAGAAGAAATTATGAATGAACACTTAGAAATAAGTTACTGAAAGTACCCAAAATCAGCTATAAAAACACAGGTAGAAGAAATAAGCCTAAGATTGTGGGACGAAGAATGGAAAATATCTAAAAACAGAACAAAATAATTTGTGTCAAGTATCAGAAATAGATACCAGCTGAAAATAGATACATCTTAACCACACTACTAACAAAGCAGGAAATATTAAGACATTATCTAAATAGATTTCATATTTTTGGACTCGCCATTTTGCTTTTGTTGTCCACACCTTCAACAGACTGTCAATCACTTACTCTATGACTATTGGCTATTGTACTCCATCCAGATACCCCTAATACAACACATCACTTTAGAACACAAGTGGCTAGTAGCAAAACCTACTAATCCACAAGTACTACTCAAAATTATTTAATTTGGCCATTTGATTCAGCTAGGGAAGCATATATAAAGAACAACACAGAGAAAAATGTAAAAGTAGCTAAACAAATGTCACAGAAAGACTTTGGCAAGAATCATCATAATGAACAACATTATGATGATTCTCGCCCAAAAAGAACAACACAGAGAAAAATGTAAAAGTAGCTAAACAAATGTCACAGAAAGACTTTGGCGAGAAGCATCATAATCAAATTCCTGACGTATATTGTCACGGGGTGTACAGGATCATATGATAATACTACATGAAAAGTTATATCATTACAAACTTCCTATCAACAATTTTCCTCCAAATGACTGTTATCTGTCAAGACTCCAACATTATCAGATCTTATATTTCTATCTTCTAAGGTACTTTTTACCATATATCAATCCCTATATCTTGGTCTTCCTCTGGGTCTTTTTCCTACCAGCCTGGCAGAGAACACTAGTTTTGCAAATCTTTCCTCTCCCATTCTGTTTAAGTGACCATACCACCGGAGATTAGCTCTGCTAACACATTCATGAATGCTAACAATGACAAGTTCTTTCCTAATATTTTAATTTTTAATACAATGTTGCCATAGATGCTATCTGTTCACATCCCTAATCTTTCTCAGCACTCTCATATCTATGATCTCTAGTTTTTGATCAAGTATTTTATTTCTAACCCAACTCTGAGATCCATAAGTTAAAATTGCTTTGAACACCCTCTTGTATACAGCTAATTTATTGTGTTGACTAATTTCTCTCTTATTCCATATAAATTTATTCAGTTGACTTCCTACCATACCAGCTTTGTTGATTCTATTGTCCGTATTTAATTTAGCATCTTAACAAAAAAAATTGTGCCTAAGTAGCTGAAATGTTTTACTTGTTCTATAGGTTCTCCATTCAAAATGCAGCTGATATGTTCAATGTTTCTGCATATCTGAGTTATCTTTGTCTTGTTATTGCTGATTTTCATACCAAATTTATTACAACAGTTATTCAGTTTAGTTAGGGAATCTTGCCGACTTGTACTGGATTTATTTAAAAGTATAACATCATCTGCATAAAGTAAAGAGTTGAGATTAACTCTCGAATTCATGACTTATTTTTAACAGTATTAACAGCATCCAACAATTTCATCAAAAGATGTTTTATTAACTGCTTATATTTTGCTGAATTTCAAATCAGCATCATCAGAGCACAACACAGCTTGTATACGCTACAGTAAGTGAAACAATACAATTGTAATGGACAAAAGATCTAAAGTCCTATTTTGCCGCCCTCTAATGTTGTAAAAAAAAACATTACAGCTATGTGGGAGTTGCTCTTAAGATAACAGTCTCCCAAATTTTTGGCAAATTAATGCAACCACATTTGCTCAGGTTAGGAGAATTCTTAAAAGTCATGGCTGACTCAAAAAATAATCTTTCAGATCTGTAATGACTTCTAAATAGCACATTCGTTTTCTTCCATCTAATCGTGTGGGAAGGAGTGTCCAAAGTGTAGTCTGCCAGTCCTGACTTGTCATAGTAATAGTAGTGAATGTATTTTTTTTTTATGTTCTTCCAGGCAGATGTTAACTGATCCTGTTTATCCAGTTGGCCAAGTCACAGGGGACTTCATAAACTCCAGAGTGTGAAGTTTATCCTTAGGCAGGAGTATAAGAGTTGCTAGTTTAACATGAAAGTGGTGCGAAGCCCATGTTTCATCAGTACTTTGGCTATCTTTCTTTCTGATGTACCTCTGACATAGGGAATAGAAATGGTCATGTTGTGTTCCTGTGTATTAGGGGAGGTAATGGGGCTATGTAGTATTTTATCTATTTTGTAGGAATTGTACCCGTTGGCTAAGAATGTATGATGCAGATATTTGAGTTCTGTGGACAGAGCTGTATCGTTAGATCAAATGGCTCTGGCTCTCACCACTTTCAAACCTCATGTTAAACTAGCAACTCTGATCCACTTGCCTAAGGATAAACTTCACCCTCCAGCACAACCTAACCTATAGTGCCTGAAGTTACCTGTGACTGTGATTTGACCTGCTATAGGCAAACAGGAAGATCAGTTAACAACTGTCTGGAAGAGCATAAAAAAAATAAAAACATTCGCTACTATTGCTATGGCAAGTCAGGACTGGCAGACCATGCTTTGGACACTCCTTCATACAGGATTAGACGGAAGAAAACGAATGTGCTATTTCAAAGTCATTACAGATCTGAAAGATTATTTTTTGAGTCAGCGATGGCTTTGAATAATTCTCCTAACCTGAACAAATATGGTTGCATTAATTCGCCAAAAATTTGGGAGACTGTTATCTTAAGAAGAACTCCCACATAGCTGTAATGTTTTTTTCTTTTCTTTTAGGCTTGCATGGTGATCCGAATGCATTTTTGGAAATTATGGAGACAACTACCGTGTTTGAATAAAAACTTTAGTTTACTATTACTAAATTTTTTTTTTTTTTTTTTTTTTTTTTTTTTTTTTTTTTTACTATTACTAAAAAAATTTTAGTAATAGTAAACTAAAGTTTTTATTCAAACACGGTAGTTGTCTCCATAATTTCCAAAAATGTAATGTTTTTTTGTTTTTAAATTAGAGGGTGCCAAAATAGGACTTTAGATCTTTTGTCCATTACAATTGCATTGTTTCACTTACTGTCATGTATACAAGCTGTTTTGTGCTCTAATGATGCTGACTTGAAATTCAGCGAAATATAAGCAGTTAATAAAACATCTTTTGATATATTGTTTGGTGTCTTTAATACTATTAAAAATAAGTCGCAAATAACTGTCAACACCTAAGCTTATCTGTTAGATTTAACTCTCCAATTTTGATATCAAGTTTAATACTGCTTTCCTTCATAATGTGATCCATATAAATACTGAATAACAGAGGGGATAATGTACATCCTTGTCTGACACCAGATTTAACATCAAACCACTTTCCTGTACTTCCTTCAATTCTAACTGCTGATTTACAACTCAAATAAAGACTAAGTATTGCTTGATATAATGTCCCATTGACACCATATAACTGAAGCATTCTGAATAGCTTTTCTCTTGGTGCCTTGTCATATATCTTTTGCAGGTCTACAAAACTTAAATACAGATCTTTGTTATATTCCCAATTTCTCAACCATTTGTCGTAAAGTAAAAATTTGATCCTGAAAGCCTCTATATGGCCTAAATCCAGCTTCTCCTTCCACAATTTTGTCATATACCTTTTGCAGGTCTATAAAACTTAAATACAGATCTTTGTTATAGTCCCATGATTTCTCAACCATTTGTTGTAAAGTAAAAATTTGATCCTGAAAGCCTCTATTTGGCCTAAATCCAGCTTGTCCTTCACCAAGCTTCCCTTCCACAATTTTTAACCGTTTCTTAATTACGAACACTCAGTAGGGAAATACCTCTGTAATTCTCACATTCAGTTATATTTCCTTTTTTTTTTTGTACATGGGTACTATGAGAGCTCTACTCCAATCATCTAGAATTCGTCCCTCTGTCTAGGCCATCTGAACTATGCAGTGCAGCAATTGCAAGACTTTTATACCTCCATACTTGAGCATTTCTGATCAAATATCATCTACTCTTGCTGCCTTTCTACATATCAGACTTTTAATGGCTTTTTCTACTTCAAGTATGGATATATATTCCTGATTACGTGCCTGCTGAGTGTTTTTTTACTACTGTGCTGTTTTGTTTAGCAATTTTTCGAAGTATTTACTCCATACATCAAGGATATCTTTTTTTCCTACAGTTTCATATCACCTTTATCACCTCTAATTCCTTTTATAACATTCTTTCCTCCATTTCTGAGCTTTTTCTACAGCTTCCAGAATATTTTGCCACCTTCCTGATATATATTTTCTATGTTCTTACCAAAGTGTTCCCATGACTTTTGTTTAGCTAGTTTTACACAATCGTTAGCTTTCTTACATATGTCTCTGTATTCTCTAAGAGCACTAGCCGACTTATTCGCCAGGAACTTTTGTGCTTTCTTCTTTTCCTTCACTACCTCTTAAACTTCCTGTGTCCACCATGGAGTTCTGATTTTTCTATCCTTGCAACTGCATGGATATGAAACCATGCAAGGTTCCAGGTTTCGATGGAATTCATCCTGATTTCCTGTTGAAGACAGGCCAAAAAGCTCGACAATGGTTGGCTTGCTTTTTCTCTGACATCCTCCAGACTGGTAGACTTCCAAAAGAGTTTAAGAGGACAAAAATTATCCCTATCTTAAAACCAGGAAAAACCAACAACAAATCAGAACACTACCGACCAAATGCCCTGCTTAGTACCTACTATAAGCTCCTAGAAAGGCTCATCCTAAATAGAATTGCCCCTAAGATAATAGAACAAGTCCCAGTAGAACAGGCCAGATTCAGACATAAACGAAGCTGCTGTGATCAGGTTCTGTCACTCACCACACATATAGAGGCAGGCTACCAACAATGCTGGAAAACATCTGTAGCTTTTGTAGATCTTACTACAGCTTATGACACAGTCTGGAGGCATGGCGCAGTCTGCAAGTTGCTCCGTGCAGTCACATGCAAAACAATAGCAAAACTAATCGATAACATGCTAAGCAACCACCTGTTCCAAGTGTGTATGGACGAGAACAAAAGTAAACAAAGAACACTGGATAATGGATTACCACAAGGGTCAGTTCTGGCTCCCTCCTTTTTAACTTATACATCGCAGATATGCCTCATACAGCCTCTAAGAAGTTTTGCTATGCTGATGACATTGCTCTAGCCACCAGACACACCAATTTTACTACAATGGAAGATACACCAACAAATGACCTTGCAGTCTTAGATGAATACTTCAGCAAATGGAGATTACACCCAAATCCTAGCAAAACACAAGTTTCATGCTTCCACCTGAACAATAACCAGGCTAACAAAGAACTCATGGTTTACTTCAACCACAAACTGCTACACTACAACAGATTCCCGAAATATCTGGGTGGGTGTCACTCTAGATAGAACACTATCTTTTAAACCACATCTCATTAACACAGCATCCAAGCTAAAAACAAGAAACAATATACTGCAAAAACTATGTGGAACAACTTGGGATGCCTCAGCAACAACGCTTCGCTGCACTGCTCTTGGCCTCGTTTACTCTACAGCTGAATACTGCTCACCCATATGGCTGAACAGCGCCCATGTGTATTTGGTTGATGCCCAGCTTAACACCACTATGCACCTTATTTCTGGAACTGTAAAATCAACTCCAACCTACTGGCTCCCAGTGCTAAGCAACATCCCACCTCCACACATCCGCAGATCCAACTTTCTTCTACATGAATACAGCAAAATCATGGAAATCCAAAATCTTCCAATCCATGAAGACATTCCACCGCTAGAAATAAATAACAGGCTAAAGTCAAGGCATCCTCCAATCTTAACAGCAAAAAATCTTGCATAGACAAGTTTCAACATGAAGGAGAAGTGGAAAGAGTCCTGGTGTAACACTTCAACAGGGATCTTCCATGAATTAGTAGACCCAACACAGATACCTTCGGGTTTTGACCTACCTCGGAAAACTTGGTCTGCCCTTAACCGAATCCGCACCAACCATGGCAGATGTGCAGACCATCTTTACAAATGGGGCATGATTGCCTCACCCAGGTGCGACTGTGGATCACCCTGCCAGACAATTAATCATATTATAGCAGAATGTGTCCTACGTGCATACAGTGAAAACCTGTCAGACTTCATCTATACTATACCAAGTGCAGTCGACTGAATAATCAACCTAGACATTCAGTTGTAGCCTATTCTTGATTCTTGAGTGTCTCTTTTATGACTGTATTATGTCTTATTATTGTATATATGTCTATTATTATGTCCATATTTATTAAGGATTAATGCAATGTAACTTTTCATGTGTGAGCCATATGCTAAATAAATAAATAAATATCCTTGCAGACAACCTCACCACATGCCTCTCTGGCTGAATCAATCAGTGTTTTCTTCAGGGCTTGCCACTGAACCTCCAAGGTTTGGTTCCTGTTCTCAAACATTTTCATTTTTTCTTGAATAATGTTTATGTATTTTAGTCTATAGTTCATATCTGAGAGCTGCTCAATTTTTATTTGCTTTAAAAAACTTCCTTACATGTTCTTCTTTTCAATATGAAATTCAATTTTTTCTTGCTCAAGACTAAATGGAGATCACAATTCCAATTTCAAATCCTCTGTACACTCTAGTGTCCTGCACCAGTAAGAAAACATCACTATCAACAATAACAGTCAATAAGACTTTTGTTATTTCTTGCCTCTTCTGTAGATGTGAATTTGTGCACATTTTTGTTGGAACATTGTGTTAATAATAACCAGTCCATGTCCTTAGCAGAAATCCAACAGGTATTTGACATTATTATTAGCTTTGCTCTTTTTTCCAAATTTTCCCAAAATATTTCTGTATGTCTGACAATCATTTCCTACTCTGCTATTTAGATCTCTAACAAGACCAACTTTTCCTTTTTCATTGTGTCAGTTGCTTTCTCTAAAGCTTCAAAAAATTCCTGCACTTCTACTTTAGTAGAACCTTTTTGTGGCATCATATTCACAAATAAGTCTTTTTGTCCAGTTTCCCATTGTGATATTTGTGCACATCACTCTACTTGATATTGCTTGCCATTCAAGAAGATTAGTCTCATATTTTGTGTTCAGTCCTATAGCTATGCCTTCTTTTCCCTGATTGTCGTTGCCTGAATATAACATTTTGCATTTATTGCTCAGAAAGATCTCACTAGTATTTGTCTTTTTTGTTTCAGTTACCCCTATTATGTCGATCTGGTTCTTATCCAATTTCTCAGCCAGGTCCATTTCCTTGCCATTCAGGCTTCTTGTGTTGATAGTACTGATCTCGAACTCTGGTGATGTTGAGTTAGGATGTGTTTCAGGATTGGTTCCAGTAGCTAACTATTCGCTGTTCGCTCTGGTTCCCTGGTGGAAACAACAAGGGCCTTGTTTAACCAGGCGACAATATCTTTCAATATATTTTTAATTTTCAATGTTTCCTTCTAGTAAAGGAGTACTACTTTTTTTTTCTTTTGTTAAAAAAAAAAAAAAAAAAGCACTAAATTAAGGTACTTGATGAAGCTGGATAATCAGCTAGTAACTTCATAGTACAGTGTATTACCTTGCCATATAAAGTTCTGTAAGCATTCAATGATTTTGATATAAGATCAATTTTTAAGTTTGAATACAAAATGCATCCACTATATAATTCCAGTTGATTAATCAAAATAAATACTAGATTTTCAGCCTCTCAAAATACTAATGTTAAAGTTATAAATTTCAAACCAACAAGTTATTAATTTTGCTTTATTGTGTGATGACAGCATAATGGAGTAACTGAGATATCCTCTTTCCTTCACAACAAGATAGCTATAATTCACTGATGAAAAATGCAAGAATACGTACTAAAAAGAAATTATATGTTAACTACATTAGTTTTTTGTTTAGTATACTAAACTATCATAATCAAAACACAATAACTTGCATTGTGTGTAGTCTCATTTCAAAAAGGCTTCTTACTAGATGTGTGTGCTATGCTGATAGCTATTCTGTTCTCCCTACATCAAAAAGTGACAACCCAGCAGTTGAATGTGAAAAGCTTGGAATCAGAAAGACATTTTTAAAAATGTGCATTTTTTTGGGGAGGGGGAGGGATGATCTTATGGAAATGATTCATTTAAGAAAGTATTCTTTTTGGATCACTGGCACATTTTTATTTCTATGTCAATCAAGTAACTCAATTCATATGAGTAATAGAAAGAGATAATATTAAATAGATCTTAATTAAGACTTACACTTAAAAGAAGTGAAAATTTTTGTCATTTTTAAAAAAAAATTTCATGGCAGAAATTACTAAGACTAATACATACACTGCTCATATATTGATGTAGAATTTTTTTTTTTCACTTGATTATAAATAAGATTAAGCTTGATAAGAAATTATATTCTTGTTTAATCCTTTATCCAAGTATAAGCAAACAGTTAAGTATCTTCATGACAGGCTACATATACAGGGTGTTCGGGATAAATTTGACAGTTTCGTAAGGAAAAAGAAAATCTTCTTTGCATCTATTAAATTTAATGAATTGACAAAAAAACATTACAGGCAGAGTTAATTACAATACTATCAACAAGATTTACTCAAAATAACCACCATTAGCATCGATCACAGCTTCAATTCTGCTTCGGAACCTCGAACAAGCTGATGCTACAGTCTCCCTGGGAAGGGCCGCAAAAACTGTTTTAATTTTATCCATTAACTGGGCTTTTGTATTACTGGAAGTGCGATTGGTGTCTTTTTCAACTGTGCCCCATACAAAATAATCCATGGGGTTAAGGTCTGGGGAGTTTGGAGGCCAAACATTTGGACTGGTGAAGTCGTAGAAATTTTCAGACAACCATTTTTGACTTTTCCCAGAGGTGTGGCAAGGGGCCGAATCCTGCTGCCATACATACGGCCTACCATTGGCTACCCTTGTTATCCAGGGCTTGACTACAGTTAGCAACTCCACGAACAAAGCCCGAATTCCAATGCCAGGGTTCTTCAACACCTGTTCCTGCAGATTTGCGAGGAATTCTGCTGTACGAACGCAATCAGATCGTCTGCTAGGGATCTTTCTTCTTGCTACATCCTCGTAGTCACCATTGCAAGTCTCTAGTTCATGCCTGATTGTTTTTACTGTATTCAGGGAGCATTGGGCAGCAGTCGTAATATCCTTATTTTGATGGCGGGCACGAATCATCATGATACAAGTTATTCTCTTCCATGATTCAGGTGGGTTCCAGCTATCCATCCTTTCTGACATCTTGTATATGAATGAAGAAGGGTCCAAACTTTTAAATGAAGAGAAGTGTGTGTTAATACATGTAACTTACGGAAAAATATAATTAATTATAAATATGTCAAATTTATCCCGAACACCCTGTATATGTACATGGCTAATGACTTCACATTAATTGCTATAATATCTCATGATGCAAAGCACACATGCTTTCGGATATATATAAATGCTATGCATTATGGGAAGTGCTACTATCCAGACCAGTTTTGACTTTATTGAGGTCTTATCAGTGGAAGCAAAACCCAGAAGAGATACCAAGGTCATATTTCCCGTATACAAGTACTGAAAAGGTGAATATGACAAATATGACTTCTGCATTATTTCAACCTTGGTATCCCTTCTAAGCCTGGCTTCTACTGAATATCCATAATGCATAGCATTATATACATCTGAAAGGATGTATATAATGTTATACCTGAAAGGATGTATGCTTTGCATTATGGGATATTTAGGCAATTAATGTGAAGTCATTAGCCTCTATATACAAGTAGTCTAGTCAAAAAGATACTTCACATGCAAACTATTTGCTTACATGTTAATCCTTCATTCACATGAAGAAAGAATATATTTCCTGACAAGTTTAATTTAGATGATACATAGAATTCTGAAACTATAAAATATTAAATTTAACAGATGTAAAATTCTGTAAAATACACATACCCCTTCTTTTGCTGCAGCAAGCTGTTGTTCTGCAGCTGCTTTTTTTGAATTATAGTGCTTAAGTTCAAGCTCGTGCGTCATTTGTAACCAATGTTGGAGAATAAGTGGAGCAGCCCAAGATCGAGATTCCAGTGCTTTTTCTGCCAAATTAAGTTGTTCCTTGGCTTGTTTAAGCTCTTCTTCCAATTCTTGAACACGTAAGTTGGAAACCGTCTGTGATGCATCTTCCTTTTGATTTATAAGCACAAATAAAATATCTAGCATCTGATTAAATAACATCATTTTATTTCAACTAATACTCTATATAAACACAATTTGTATTGTTGTATTGTATTGGTGATTGCTAAATTTAATTATCAACCCTCACTTGCTATAGCAAACAAAAAGTCCTAGAAAACTCTCAGAGGTAAAAGCTATCCAGCTAATGCTTTTTATTCCCAAATTGGGAGTAGTGAGGCCATTCAACCCTTACTAGCTTTTTTGGAAAACTGGGGACAACACAGGCCAATATTTACCATTAAGCAATCATGATAGCTGCCCAAGACTATCAATGACTTAATTAGCATCCAGAGAAGAGAGTAAGGCAGACAACTGCCACCATCTTGTGGTACCTATCCCTAACACTATATATTCCTCTGAAATACTGCAAGTTTTATGGTTGATTTTCTTGAGCTACAGGATTAAAAAACAGTTTCCAGGAGAAAAAAAGCTCTACTTGCATATGACAGAGATCAACTAACTATGGAACTGGTCAAAGAATGGCTTATAAAAAGTTCCTCCAGTTAGGAACTAGAATCAAACTTAGAATAGTCTTTCTTCAGGTGTAAAATATGTGATAGCATCTAGTACTACAGATGCAAACATCATTTCAACAGCAGGCATTGAGGTAAGCCAATTTTAAAGGAAATTTACTATAGCAAATTTTCACTACAAGCTATTTCTCCTACACCACAGAAGTTTCTCATTTATATCATTAAGGGTGTTTGAAATTAAGCTACTTGCTTATGAAATGTATGTATATGTGTCTATATATATTTATTGGCCAGTTTGTAGATTTTGCTGGAATAAAGACTTCCTAGTAAAAATGCACTGCTATTTCTGTCTGAGCTTCATGCAGTTATAAGTGTAGTATATAAGACTAATGAATTTGATATAATTTAATGTAGCACAATTTTTCTCAAAAACAGTCTAAACTAATTAAAGTAATTAGAGCAATAAGTTCAATAAATTGATTTATTTTTACCATGAAGCACTTATAAGTAGTCAATATTAATTCACAAGGCAAGAAAATAAGAAATAAGAAAAATTCTTATGATTATTATTGTTAATACTGACAGTTCTGGATATGAGTTAAAACGTTATGAAATATGAAGTGATCATCTACTTTTGAGTAGAATAAAAACAGTAACATAAGGAGAGAGGGGGGGAACTGGAAAATTTTAAAAAATAATCAAGCTGAGCATATTTTGTATGTGAATAAAACATACACCTGAAAATATTGGAGAAAAAAGTAGAGTTTTGAAAAGAAGAATCCCTACAAACCACAGAGCAAAATGTTTTAACCAGATGATTATCAAAAATTGTAAAGACTAGGTGTTACTTCTGGAGTGGAGCGCAGATTTTAGGTCACTAAAACTTGCGCTCGCTTTTTAGGTCACTTGGTTTTAGTGACCAAAAACAAAGTTTTAGGTCATTAAAACTAAAGCTTACTTCCATACTATCATCTGACAGCATAGAAGTAAGCATATATTGAGACCATTCCAAAAAAGGATATAAAAACCAGCCATCAAGCTATCACAAACCACTGCCTTCAATTCTATTTGAAAATAATAGAGAAATTAACAGTCTATTTCTTCACCACCTTCAAGCCTCCCAGTACTACCAACAGTAATTCCATTATTCTTGATCTTCAGTGGATCTCTCTTTGCCAACATTAATATCATTTATTGATACAAGCTAAGGAAATGTCAGGTGAAATTCGAGTGCTTTAGACGTTTCCAGAGAATTTGATCAGCATTATCACTGTCACCAACTAGAGGCAGAACAGTCATGTCTTCTACTGATTCCTCCCCCCCCCCCCCCCGACACTACAATCAGGTATAATACTCTTTGACATCAAGTTCCTTCTGTAACAAGCTGCTTAAGATGGTACAACAGCTCAATAAATCTGTCTTTCTTCTGCAAGAAATGAACATAAACTGGGTTGTATATTGGCCAAAGAATTTTAATAATAGAAATAAAGTAAAAAAACATTGACAAGTTTCGACTTGGCTGTTTGGCTTCGTCAGGGCATATAAAAGTGATAAAAACAACTTAAACTGTTCATGAAGGAATAAACCGAATACAAATGTATTTTTTTACAAATTCAGAAAAATGCATACATCAAACACATGGAGCATATATGATATCAACTGTTGTTATGCAGGAACGTTCTGTAATTAGCAGCGAAATTAAACTCTGGCGAACTTAGTGATCTTATGAGGGTCTTCCAAATATTAGCTAGAATTAATCCTTAATTTCTATTGAGGCTATGTTTAGAATGGATCACTACTATAGCTTCTTTGATGTTTCAGGAGTGGAAGTCTTCCTCTAGATAGGGCATGGAGCTTTTGTCCTATTCAATGGTATGGTTCGTACTCATGAAATGAAGGGCTAACCCAGAGCTGTCTACTCTGTTGTTGTTGTTTACATCTCCAACGTATTCTCTTTTCCTTATTTCCAAACTTCTTGAGGTCTGACCAATGTAGTTTAATCCACATGAACAGGGGATGTTATAGAAACCGATGTATTTGAAGAAGGCATTACTGTCTTTTGGAGATCTTAAAAAGTGGCGGATAGTCTTTATAGGTTTGAAAGTCACTCATATTTCATATGGTTTGAGGAGTGTAGCAATCTTTTTTGAAACTGTCCCAGCATAAGGAATGGCAAATTTGTAATGTGTTTCCTCAGATTGTTGTTGTGGGGGGTTGCAGAAAAGTATCTTATGGATCAGTTTTTTTGTATAACCATTGTCTACCTTAATTAAAAAAACAAATGGATGGGCATATCAGCCTTGCAGTTTATCACAAACCAACTAACACAGGTCAATATTTGCATTTCACATCTTCGCACCACATTTCTCAAAAACTGAGCATCGTACACATGCTCAAAAGATTGGTAATTATTATTAATAAATAGATAATTATTATTATTACACATATCTCAGGAGTCTGATGACTCATCACAGAAGCCCACTTTGACTCTCAACCAATTCTACTCTCACTCATCATTCTCCAAGCAAAAGAACTAGTCTTTATGCCCAGTTAACCACACACTCTTATTCAATTTCCAGGGATAATCCCTTGTTCTTTCTCCTCAGTAATGCAATGAAAAATTTATTTATCAATTCCATAAAACTTTCAGTAAGTTATGCTTATCACATTGCCTCTTTTTCACCTAGTGATCAATTTCTGTAACCTACAAATTTTCAATCCTCATGAAATCTATCTTCATTCCATAGACCTACCACCATTTCAGTCAGCTGCCTCTGGATCCTCCACTTCCTCCCCAAGAAACCCAGATTGTGATCACATCTGTAGACAGTAGTCAGTAGGCCATAACAAGGATTTATGAAGAAGTATAACAGCCTTATCTCTGCTTGTGAGTGTGCTTATCAATAACGAGATAATCCTAAGTGCTATTTTAGTCACCTCTGCAAAATGCCCTCTGAATTCCATCTTCCTATCCACCAGCACCCCTGAAATCCCTTATCTTATCAATTTTCAGAAATTAAGTTCCCTCAGTGTGGTAACAGTTGGTAATCTTTTCATCCTGAAATGCATTACCTTACACATTAAACTAACACAACCTTTCTCCTTTGCCCACACTATCTATTTAACACCTTCATTAACTATTGTTCTACCCATAGTTTTGCATCATCAGCAAATAACTGAATATTTTGCCACTGATCATTTCCTATTTTCATTACTGTACAAATTAAACAACAGTAGCTCAAATACAGAGCCCTGAAGCAGAGCATTAATTATCCATCTTCTCTTGAACTCTACTCCATAAACTACATACTCTGATGTCTGTCCATCAGCCCTCCTCTTAGCCATATCACCAGATTCACATCCAATCAGACAAGCTTAGGTGTTGAACGTTATAACTTATTTTAACAATATTAAGAACACCAAATGAACTATTTTATTAAAAAGAAGATGTTTATTGACTTGCTTATATTTTGTTGAATTTCAAATCAGCATCTTAAGAGCACAAAGCAGCATGTTATAGTTTATACACTAAAATGAGTAAGTGAAACAGTTCAAATTGTAACAGACAAAAGATCTGAAGTCCTAATCTGTGACTGACTTCAAGTAGACAGAAAGATCTGTTAACATCTGCCTTGAAGAACATAACAAAAATACATTTGCTACCATTATTATGGCAAGTCAGGACTGGCAGGCCACACTTTGGACACCCTTTCACACATGATTAGATGGAAGAAATTCAGTGTGCTATTTAGAAGTCATTATAGATCAGAAAGATTATTTTTGGAGTCAGCCATAGCTATGACGAATTCTCCTAACCTGAACAAGTATGGTTGCATTAATTTTCCAAAAATTTAGGAGACTTATTTTAAGATGTATTCTTATATAGCTATAATACTTCTTTTTTTTTTTTACATTAGAGGGTGCCCAATTAGGAGTTTAGATATTTTGTTTGTTACAATTTGAATTGTTTCACTTACTCATTGTAGCATATAAACTATAAACATGCTACTTTGTGCTCTTAAGATGCTGATTTGAAATTCAGCAAAATATACACCAGTTAATAAACATATTTTTTTTTATAAAATACACCCAATTCTCTTTTTACTCTGCTTTGTTTTACACGGTTTAGAAAACAAAAACAATTCTATTTTTCCACTGTATATTTTGATTCAACACGGTTCAAATGATGCTTATTTTTAAAATTTCTATTTGAATCCAGTTCTGTTAAAAAGGGTATTTTCATTAAATTATCATTTCCTAGTATGGTACATATGTACTTAAACTTAAATTTTGGGGACCCCCCCACCCCCAATGTTTTAAATATCAGGGATTAGTCTATGCAACAGAATGTACACAAATGCCAAGTGGAACTTATATAGCAAAATCACAAAAAAAAAAAGTGTTGGTGGCTTTAAAGCAGCTAAGGATCACGTGACTATTATTTTGCAGCAGTGCTTCAGGAGATCATATACGAGTATTAAAACCATTACTCATTAATCAGTCCCTAAGACTGTGGGCATGAAAGGTGTGGATTTTAACACATTATCAGTGGAAGGCAAATAAAAAAGGTTGGGTTACAAAAGAAATTTTTAATGAATGGTTCCATCAATGTTTTGTTCCAAAAGTTAAATGCTATTTGATGGGAAAAAAAATCTGGACTTTATAAAGTTTTATTGATTATAGACAATGCCTGTCCATCCTGTTTTAGCACATCTGAATGTGGAATTTTGTTTTCTACCACCTAATACAACATCCTTAATACAACAACTAGACCAACTGTGATTGCTACCTTCAAAACTTACTACATAAGAAGAACATTCGAAAACATTTTGGATAAACTAGATAAGGATAATTTACTCACAGTTGTTGATGTGAGGAAGAAATTTTCGATTTTGGATTGCATCAAACTTACTAAGTTGGCATTATCAGAGTTGAAATCATCAACTTTAAATGAATGCTGGAAAGCTACCTAACCAGAATGTGTGAAAAAGAAAAACCCTGTACCTTTGCATACCAATATCATCAGATTAGAATATCCAGTTGGCAGAGAAGGATTTGATGATTTTTTGTCTGCAGATATTGAAGAATTGATGGTTGACAATGCTGTTAGTGATGACGAAATAATAGAAGCTGTCCTTGAGAATCGCGATTAAAAAAAAAAAGTGATGGTGATGAAGAGATTCCACTTACTGCAGGATTAATTAAAGAAGGGATTCAAATGGCTAGTAAAATTGCAAAGTCATTTTCTTATACATGATCCAAATACCGAACGAGCAGAACAGTTTAAACGTGAACTAAAGTCATGTATGGTAGGATATGAAGAATTATAACAGGATTTCAACAATTAATTACAGAGTTATTTACTAGTCAAAACAGGATTTCAACAATTAATTACAGAGTTAGTGATAAAAAAAATTAAAAAAAAAAATCAACCTTCAGAATTATTGGATTTAGTTCCTTTTAACTGAAGAAAATGTTTCACCATTGCAGTATGAACAGGACAGCCAAAGTGTTTCAAGTGTTGGAAGTGATTTAATTCCAGTCTCACACAAAAGAATGCGGCTACTGTCAGAAAGTGACAGTGAATAAAATTTAACTAATAACCATATGCACGGGTGTATTTGGACATTTTCGAATTCCTGTTTTATTAGTGGCACACTATTTTCTTTAAGAAATGCATATATACATACATACTGTTTGAAAATAACTTATTGTTCATATCGGGTTTTCACATCTGGAACCATTCTATTTTTTCATATGCACTGTATCCTTTTTTTTACACGGTTTTCATTTACACAATTTTTTCTGGAACCAATCTACCGTGTAAATGGAGAATTGGGTGTTTGTTTGGTGTTGTTAATACAGTTAAAATAAGTTATGAACATAGATATAATTTCTGGGAAAATTCCCAGAACCCTCTCCCTGGCCCCCCTTTTCCCATAAACCCTTCCCCCCCCAAAAAAAAAACAAATTTCTATTTTCATCCTCCTCCTTCACTCTTCCCCCTCCTCAAAAAAAGCACCCTTAAAAATAATAATATATGTATATATTGTATAAAAAAACCCGAGGTTTTTTTCAAATTAATTCTCCCACATTGCCTCAACCCCCTCCCACTTTTTCCAAAACTCCCCTCCCCTTTTAACACCCTAAAGCAGAAGTGTGCACATCGCAGAAAGAAGACAGCCAACAACATCCAAAAAAAAAGGTATGTATGAATTTTCTTCCTCTATTACTCTGCATATATTTGTCTTTTATTCTTGAGTAAAAAGCCAATGCCATTAAAAAAGAGGCACTCCTAAATGAAAGCAGGCAAAATAGCTGTAAAAATAAAATATTATGAACAGGTTCATATCCATTCCCATCTGGTGTAATTTACATAAAAGATCCATGTGGTATTCCGTTAAATGCCTTTGCGAAGTCCAATAATATCATCTTGTAGCCATTCCTTTTATTCAATTGCTATAACTTTATTCCTTCACAAAACCATGCTATTCCCCCCCTTCCACACACATCAAAGTATAGTATCTATCCCTTAGCAACCCAATCAAGCCATTCCTAAATTTTTCTCTTGTAACCAACTTCTCCCATATCATGATTATCAACACTCCTGAGATGCTAATGGTTCATAATCTGTCATCTTGTCTTGAAGCCTCCTTTATTAAATAGAATGGTTTTCCCCCTTCTTCCACTCTCAATGGAACCTACTAGAACTTAAATAATTAAATAATCTGGTCAGAGACACAGCTAATTTCCTGGCACATTCTCATAATACACAAGTTGATATCCCATTTAGTTCCACAGCTATATTCAAGTTTGTGTGAGATTCCGTAATATTCTAAGTACATCTATTTCATCTACCTCTATTTCCATATTAGTCCATATCACATCTGTTACTGCAATAGCTCCACCTAGATGACATGCTGCTACAGAGTCATCAATCCGTAATTCAATTATTTCATCTACTTGGGTCACCTTTCTATAATTAGTTCAAAGTTACCCCGCAACAGTTATTCTTCCTTTACTTGGCATACTGTAAAAGAACTTTGGAATTTTCTTGGCTCACTTGGCTAATTTCCTCTGAATGTGCCCTCCTTACCATGCTGATATCTTTCTTTCTTGGGCTTTGTATTACTCATGAGCTTGCTGATGATCTTTCTCTTTAAATTCCTTCTAAAACCTTTTCTTTTTTTGCACCAACTGTTTAATGTTGCTCATCCATTTAATTCCAACCTGATTTATCCTCATGAATAGAGATGTGGTCAGATACTATTTCCAAAGTCATACTAACATCATTCCTTGCAGTTTCTTATGCAATGGTAGTACTGCTCCAAGCAGTCTCCTTTGTCATTATAAGCTTCACAATTCCACACTCCTCCTTAATTGAAAATTCCATACATTTAGCCACCTCCCAGGTCAGGGACTGCATGATCATTCTCCCTCAATTAGAAACAATGTAGCGATCTTAGTTATAGACAAATCCTTTAATGCAATCATGAGGATACCCCTGTAACACTCCTTCAGATGCTGCCTCAGGTAATTATTTCTTAGTAGCTGAGTAAGTTCTATTCTTTTCACCCAAATATCCTTTTCTCCTTCCAATTTATATCCTTATACTTGAAGTCCCTCATACCGAGTGCAAGGCAAATAATTTACTCATGCTGCACTCATTGAGCTTGTTTACAGATGCACACCAGATAGATCTTCCTCTGCATCCCCTAATAACTGATTATATATTTTGTTGTGTTGATCTACCTTAAATGGACTCAAATGCATTACCTTTTGCTTCTTGACCTCCTGCTGACTCCTACTTTTTGCTGCGATCAGTAATACGTATCCACCCCCAGCCTGTTCACTCAATTCACTCTGAAAATACTTATATCTCTCACATTCTATCCCAATAACTATATTATCATCTGTCAGCCATGTCTTGCTAATGCCAATAATTTTTGGCAAAGTAGGACTAACTAATGCCAAAAACTCTTCCCACTTATTCCAGATGCTTCTTGCATCAGTATACATAAACTGCATGAGTTTTTTTTTGGTTCCACAACCATCCTTACACTTTGTATTGACTGTCCCATTCAAATTCACTAGGGTACTATATTTACATAAAAGATCCATGTGGTATTCTGTCAAATGCCTTTGTGAAGTCCAATAGTATCATCTTGCAGCTATTCCTTTTATTCAATTGCTATAACTTTATTCTTTCACAAAACCATTTTTTGGTCATTTTCACACACACACACACACACACACTTCAGTAGTGTCTGTGCATCAGTAATGGATGTTTACCTGCATCCTCCCCTATGAAAAAAGGAGGATGCATTTTATAAAACAGAAATATATCTAAAGTAATGATCATAGACAACACACACATTTTTTTTTAAATTAAACAAACCATTATTATATAAGAGAACATCCACATCTTACCTGTGTGCTTTCAATTTCATGTTCCAGTTTATTAAGAAGTTTCTGCTTTTCTATGACCACATTTTTCTGTTCTTGTCTAGCTTTATCAAGCCTATGGAATAATATGAACAAATAATTATATTAAAATAAAAAATATGAAATTATATTTTAAGCTTTGTTTTAAAAAATGATTTATTAACAATTTATACTTTCAAGTTTTTTTTTTATATATATGCATCCCATCCATGAAAGATTGAGAACTATTATACATTAGTACAATGAGTGAGCTAAATCCAACAGTCTGAATTAAATTTTAATAACACATGTAGTTGGAAGTACCTGTCATCCAGGTTTGAATCCTGTCATGGATGTTTGTGATTGTCTTTAGGCCAAAGATGATTTTCATTGACAAGTGTGAGACCACCACTCCATTTACTAGAATCCTGAAGTGGATTGAAAAAAAAAAAAAAAAAACCTCCATGTTTGGTCTCTATAGCAGAGTTTCTTGATTATGTAAAAATAAATAAATTTTTTTTAAAAATAATGAAAATTAAAAATCCTTAGTCCACCTATGGTACTGACAGAGTATAAGTTTACAACCTTCTCTGTGTACGTGTGTGTGTGTAGTAAATTATACTTGACAAGAAATTACCTAAATGTAAGGAAACATGCTTTGCACATGAAATATCTTTATGACTAGGCTACTTGTATATAGGCTAATGAATTCACCTCAATTGCTTAGTATCTCATACTGCAAAGCACTTCCTTTTGAGCATGAATAATGCTAAGCATTAAGGGAGAGTCACTACCCAGACTGGTTTTGACCTTGATTAAGGTGAAAAAAAAAGGGGGGGGTGTTCATCATAGGTCTAGAGTAGTATAGGAATGCAAGAGAGCCTGACAGTATTAGGACAGATGGATAGGAGAGAGAGAAAAAAAAAAAATAGGGGATAGAAAAAACTGGTCATTATGTAGCCAAAGGCTATAATTTTTCCTTTTTAACCAGTCTCATGTAGCTGAATAACCAAAAGACCAATTAAAGCTAAAATCAAGAAATGACTGGAAATGGTTAGCCTTATCTAAGGTAATAACCTCAAGTTGGCCTTCACTGCCTAGAATTGCTCTCCAGTTGACCATAAGACCACAGTGAACTTATAGGGTGAAACTATGTGAAAAACCCCTCATAATAAAACCAGATTCTCTCCCTACTCAATAATGAATAATATGGGTGGTCTACCACACCTACCCAAAAATTTGGTATCTCTTGGAATGGTACTTAATTTTTATAAAAATTGTTGGATTGAACAATAAAATTTGCATAATACAATATTATTGTAAAGAATTGTGTCATATTGCTGTTTTCAAAACCATATTTTTTCCTAACTTTCCATAAATGATATTTTAACTAATTAATTATAAAAAATTCTCTTTCCAAAGCTGACAACTGTATGTGTGTGGGAGGAGGGGGGATTGCAAAAAACTGCTGCATTGTAAGTAATGAATTACCCAAACATATTAGATAATTTGTTCCAAAACATAGGGTACAAATAGAATGCATATTCTACTGTTTCCAATCTGTAACAGATGCCACAGATTGGATCTCCAATGTTAAAGTATCCACATTTGATGCTGTTTACTAGAAGATGACTACATGCATTTTCTACAAGCAAGATCCCTCCTGTTAGGGTATCCTTAGAACTTCAGTAAGTTATTAAACGGAATGTCACTGTTAGTACCCAACTGTGAAAGTTTGCAGCAGAAGAGATTAAAGATTTCTTTATACCAAGTTCTATTGTTATTAAGGAAAGAATGTCAGTGCCAGAATGCCATAGTATTCAGGAACAATTTCAGCTTCTAGGCCATTGTAATCATTTACTCCAAACAGCAGCAGGAGACGAAAACCAAGTAGTACCAGAGAAGGTCTGCATATGTATGATCAGTCTGCAATATTTTATTCATTTTTGAGGCTGTATTGCTTAAATAGCAGAATTTTAATACTGGAAGACTGAAGCCTCCATGATTCTTTGATAGTTGAATAAATTCCTTTTGAACTTACTGATTCAAAAGGAACTAAGTCAACTAGACCAAAAAAAAAAAAAAAAAAAGCACAGATCATCATCAATTTCCTGATACATACCCTCAAGGAGTGTACAGACTACTACTATGACAGTAGTATATGATTAAAGTTACATTATTACTAATCATCAATTCAACAATTTTCCTCCAAATTAGTGTTATACTTGCAATCACTCCAATAGTGAAATCTAATATTTTGGTCTTCTGATGCACTTCTGAGTCAATCCACCAAGATCTTGGTCTTCTTCTGGGTCTTTTCCTGCCATCTTGGCATCAAAAGACCTGTTGTGCTGAACTTTCCTTCCCCCCATTCTGTTTAAGTGACCAGTCCAACTTAGATTAGTCCTGCTCAAACATTATTGAATGCTAAGAATGTCAAGTTCCTTCCTAATATCTTCATTTTTAACATGATTTTGCCATCGATGCCATTTGTTCAGACTTCTAATTTTTCTTAGACCCCTTTTTCTTTGATCAAATGCTTCATTTCTAACCCAACTTTCAGATCCATAACATAAAATTGGTTTGAACTCTGTCTTAAATACTGCTAATTTAGTGTTTTGGCTAATTTCTCTGTTCTTCTATGGTTAGAAGAAAGTGGAGCAATCGTAACAGCCAATTCAGAGGAACAAAGCCCTATAGAAAATTTTCAATACCTATAGAAAAGAGGTACAATACTGAAACAGAGCACCTATGATAAAGTTACTTAAGGGAGTCTGTGAGGGAAGGATTGTCTATTAAACAGATTACCTTCTTCTGAATATCGTCAAGAATTCATAGAGGGCCCCAATTGTGGGAACGATACTGCAAAGTAAGATGGATCTGAAACTTATCGAGTATTAGGAGTTGACAGGAAGAGAAGTAATGTTCAGAACAGAAAAGAACACCAAGTTTTTTAGAGACTAAGGAGGCTATGAGAGTAATATGTTTCTGCCAGGATAAACTGGATGTGACAGTCAACACAAGAAGAGAAAGTTGACCTTGAAAGGAAACTGGAACGTTATCAAAAAATAAGAGAGGATGAAGAAGGATTTTTCTTACAGATAATAAGGCAGGCTTCATTTTTTTGGCATTGAAATTTACTAAGTTGTTTTAATTGCATTTCAGGATGTTGAAGAAGTAATGTTCAAGTTACTGGTTATAGAAAATCTTGAGGCATCTAACATTAGGGTACTGTAGGGTTTATCGAATGATGAAGAGGAATGAGGAGTACTGTCATCAGCAAATCTGTGAATAGGATTTGAACTCAGAAAAAGGAGGTCACTGATGCAATGGAGGAAGAGCATGGGTGAGAGCACAGAACTCTGAGGCACTCGAGCATTGATGGGAAAGTCTGATGAGAAGAAGCCATCCACTATGATACACAATGAACGACCAGTGAGGAAACTAGCAATGCAATCACAGAGTGTAGAAGAGAGACCATAAGATGGCAGTCTGATCAGGAGACCTTGGTGCCAGCAATCAAATGCCTTAGAAATAACGAGAGCAATAACATGAGCTTCTCCAAATCTTTCCATTGTCTGAGTCCAAAAGGTAGGTGAGATTAGCTAGGAGATAGGTCAGCTGTAGAACAAGAATGATGGAATCCATACTGGTGATCAATAACTACCTGATGGGTCTCCAAGTAATGAAGAAGCTGGTTGTTGATAACCTTCTCCATCACTTTTGAAAGTACTGAGGTGAGAGCAATGTGACGATAGTTAGATGGCTGACTTTTGTCTGCCTTTTAGGATACAGGTTGGATATGGACTTGCTTCCATGCTGTTGAATAGATACCCATAGAATATGAAAGTTTATATGGGTGACAGGATGGGTGTCAATTCTGGAGCACATATCTTGGGCACACCAGAGGAATACCATCTTGGACCAGGAGCCTTATTAATATCAAGATTAATGAGGGTTTTTCTGTTGTCCTTTTGGCAAAAGTTCAGAGGAGGCATGCAGTAGACAGTATATGGAAGTGCAGGAGGTGATTTTAAGCAACTACTTAAACCTAAATTAGCACTGATGCAAAAGGTGAGTAACTGTACCAGAGGATATTGTGGTCAGTGATGACTTCATGTTGAACAAGGCCAGATTTTTCAGGTTTATTGTTGTTGTCGATTGGTGTTCTTATAGTCCGTTTCTCAACAGAATGTCCTGTTTATCCAAAGTATGAGCAGCAGCAGAAGCACACACAACGAATCTGGTAAACACCAGGAAAGGAAGGAGGTTCTTAAAGTTAGGCTTGCAAGTGTCCAGAAGGCATTTCAACTTACTTGAGGTGAAGCCATTCTGTAGTATGATGCATTGGATGGTGCTCAGTTCTTGTTGGAGATCCTAAAAAATTGGAGTAGTAATGTGCTCTACTGCAGAAAGTTTTTGAAGATGCTTAATTTTTGAGATGGATGGTGTGCCAAATCTTATTATATGTAGCGATCTGTGAAAGTCAGATATTGTAAGTAGTCCTTTTTTTCCATCCTATTCTTTTTGTTCGAATTGATTGGTGGATGGGTGTAGTATCTCATTCAAAATCAGCAGCCTACTTCTGCCTGGCAAGATGGTGAACACATCATCCACGTAAAGGAAAGTCGAGGTTGTATTGAGGAGAATACTGAGTCTTCAAGATGCTTTATGTAGAAATTGGCAAGTGCAGATGACAAAGGGCTTCCCATAGTAGTTCCTTTGATTTCTCTGTAGAATTTGTTAATGAAGATGAAATAGCCTGCTTGCATAGTCAAACAGTTTGACTATGTCCAAAGGGAACTTCTGATAACCTGGAGAGTGCCAGCTAGAGGTATACTTGCAAATAAGGACTGGATTCAAAACTGACCATGATGTCTGCAGGCTCAAGGGTTAAGTTTTTGTTTTGTTTTTTGTCAGAAATTCTGATGAATTTTTCACAGAGGCTCATGTGTGGCCTGTATGGGAACTTAAAGATGAGCTAGGAACTATGGCTAGGCAATAGGCAATTTTTTAACCACCTGTACAATGGCATTCTGCCATGTGGCTCAGCTTTGAAAACAGGATTAACCTTCTTTGTTCTAGCTTCACTTAGTGATTATGCTGATACACTGATGATGGCCTGTTAATTTCTGCCAAATTATAATGTTCGTTATTCTTTATTCTTGTAAATACATGTTTAATAATTGTTACTGTCACAACTGCCATTAAAAACTTGAGGCAGTATTATGCATCATCCAAAGTCTTCAACTTTGGATGATGCATAATACTAGGGGGATAGAAGTTGAAACACATTGAGTATGGCATTCTGCTCATGAACAGTTCAATTTATTTTTAACTTCCTTATCACAGCAAACTATTTATTAATGTCTTAAGAATAAATATTGAAATTTTTATGTTCTCCCTCCACGGAAGTAGATCAGTTGTCTTTTTTACTTGGTAACAAAGTTAATTATACTTTTCAAGTATAATTAACTTTGTATAAATTACTGTTTAACCCTTTACCCAAATGTAAGCAGACAAAGTTTGTGTGTGAAGTATCGTCACAATACTTGTATATAGAGGCTGATGAGTTCCATCAACTGAAGTATGATGATATGAGAACATATGTATGAACTTTGTTTGCTTATATTAGGATAAAGGATTAAACTAAAATATAATTTCATGTTTCCACAAAAGGGGCTTTGGCAAAAATCAGCAAATATTCTTGCTACAAAGGAATACTTTCCTAGTTGGAGGAAATGCCAACTGCACTCTAGGTAGTAGACATCCTTTCATCCATGGTGAAATACTACCACCTGGCTTGGTCTGAATAACAAAACAAAATAAGCTATACAATTTTAAGTAATGGATCTGAAGATTGGGTTAAAAATAAAACAAGTGATAAAAACCTAGAAACCAAAGACATGAGAGTCCAGTGGAACAAAATGGGATGAGTAGATAGCATGAACAGCAGAGGTTTACAAAAAATTGAAGTTAAAAATTATCATCATTCCAGAACAGAAACAGTCTGATGCTAGCATGACAGTAAAAGAACCAGACGAAGACCAAACTTTAGGTGAATTGATGCAGTTTACAGTATCTCAGAAAACTGAAATTTAATTTCTGACAATAATGGTCAGTGCAAGAGAGAGAGAGAGAGAGAGAGAGAGAGAGAGAGAGAGAGAGAGGAACCGGAGAAACCTGATTGCATCAACTACAGATAGAAGGGTTATTTGGTTTATACAGGGTGTCCCAAAATTCATGCAAGAAGTAATTTTGATAGAAAACACAGGTTTTTAATTAAAAATTGTAATTTCTTATTGATTCATAAAGTATACAGTATAGGATTATGCATGGAATAACATATCGGGTAAATGGCCTCCATGGCTTTGCTGGAACATACGCACTCTTTTGTCGAAATTTTCCATGACTGTTTTGCATAAATGTGGCTGAATTTTGTTGATACAGTGCTCAATTTCCTCCTTCAAGGCGTGGGTGGTCATGGGCTTGTTGGCATAAACCTTAGACTTCAAAAAAAAACCCAAAGAAAAAAGTCCAACGCCGTTAAGTCACATGATCTGGGCGGCCAATTCTGATCACCAAAACGGGAAATTACACGACCAGGAAATGACTCATGCAGTAATTGAATTGTTTCTCGGGCTGTATGGCATGTGGCACCGTCTTGTTGAAACCACATGTCGTCCACATCCATATCTTGCAATTTAGGCACAAAAAACTGGATTATCATGTCACGATAGCGAGCACCATTAATTGTTATTGCCTTACCAGCTGCATTTCAAAGAAGAATGGACCAATCATACCTCCAGCCCAAAATCCGCACCAAACAGTGACACGTTGTGGATGCATTTGTTTCTCAACAATCACTCGTGGATTTTCTGAACCCCAAATGCGACAATTTTGTCGATTAACAAAGCCATCAAGATGAAAATGAGCCTCATCGCTAAAGATGATTTTGTTCAAAAAATAAGCATCCACTTGTTGTTGTTCCATAATCCATTCAACGAACTCACTTCGCTGTATGTGGTCAGTAGGCTTCAGTTCTTGAGTCAATTGAACTTTGTAAGCATAAAGATGCAAATCTTTCGTGAGAATATGCTGTAGAGAGCTTCTCGAAATGCCCAATTCAAGACCACGGTGCCGAATTGGTGTTCCTGGACTCTCAGCAACACTCTCACGAACTGCTTTGATGTTTTCTGTTGAATGACTTGTTGAAGGACGGCCAGAGAGTATAAGATCCCTAAGTGATCCAGTTTCCTTGAATTTTTTAATTAATCTTTTCACAGTTGATTAAATCACTATTCCAACCATATTTTGTACGAAAATTGCGAACTGTAGCTGCCAAACCTTCATTATTTTTAAAATATTGCTCAACAATGAAAATGCATTGTTCTTTCGTGTAGCGCTCCATTTTTAATAACCCTGAACTGTCAGCTGTCACGCTGTCTGTTTTTTCTCGTTGGCAACACTCTTTACCGCACAAATGGCGCTAAATTTAAATCTTGCGTGAATTTTGGGACACCCTATAGATTCTTGGTAATCCATATTGGCAGGGAGAGATGGCTAAAAGGTTTCAGGACCAGGTGGTTGCCCAATCCCTTTATTGAATAATCCTTTTAAGAGTCCCCACTTCCCACCAAGAGCTGGCAGAGCCAAACTGCCTATAAGTGACAGTTTGTTTATGACTAATTAAGTGGTAATTTTTCAGTTGTACAGATGGGTATACAGAACTAAATAACTCAAAACTTTTAGGGAATGAGACTCACATAAAAATGTTAGTGACATCAAGCCTTGTGTTTGCAATATCTGTACACCACATTCTATACATAACAAAAGGTCAAATTCTAGTACTTGTCTAGGGTCACTGATGCAAAGCTGTATTGGCAACTAACAATGCTGATGGCTGTTGAGTTAAGCCCTTAACTACCATATGGCCATGATGCATTTACATATCAGTACATATGTGAAATCGAAGTGACATTTGGATACCACTAAAATAACATGAATCTTCTTCTTCAGCTGTTCCCATTTCTATATGGGGTTGCTGTTTCTGATGAGTCTTCTCCACTGGTTTCTATTGTAGACTGCATCTTTGTCCAGGATTTTTTCTCCTTCAGATCTTCCTTTACATTATCTTTCGACCTCTTCTTTGGTCTTCCTCTTATTCTTCTTCCTCCTTGTATTTCCATCATCATGATACTTAGTCCATCATATTTTTCATTTCACTTCATTACATGTCCATACCATCTTAATCGCACTTCTTGTATTTTGTTTGTAATCTTTATAGAACCTCCGATGTGTTCATGTTCATTCCTCACCTGATCTTTCCTTGTTACTCCACACAGCCAACGAAGCATCCTCATTTCCATAGCACTAATCTTGCTTTCTCTGGACCTCTCCATAGGCAGTGTCTCCATTTCATACAACATTGTAGGTCTCACTACTGTTCTGTATATTTTTCCTTTCAATTTCACTGGAACTTCTGTATCAAAATTCCTGACATTTCTTTCCAATTCTCCCATCCTGCCTGAATTCTGTTATTAACTCCCCTTTCCACTTCACCTTTACTATCCACTAATGAACCCAAATATTTGAATTTATCTACTTTCTTGATGACTTCTCCATTCAGCACATCTTCGTCAGTAACTAAAATAACATGAATATGAAGCATAAAAAATTAAGAAACAAGGAAATTTAATTTTAAAAAAAATAATAAAATGAAATGATTGCTTCATCTAAATGTTTATTTACTTACTCCTTCTGCAATTCAAACAAGGCCTCTTCAGCATACTGGAGGCTCTCCATATCTGACATCATTTTATGCATATGAGTTTGGGCATATCTGTGTTGAACAAATGCAAACCAGCAACCTCCAATAGCTATCACCAAGGAAAAGACAAGCAGCACATCTTTCAAATAGTTGTGGGCTAACATAATACACAGACAAAAGAGAAAAGGAAAGAATTAATAAAGAGGGACATATTAGGTAAATTAGACTGTTAATTTTTGCAGCATATCTTAAATAAAAAGCAGCATTAGCTTTGAAGAACTTTAAAACATATAAATTATATAAAGAGAAAATAAGGCATTTAGAAAATGACTTCACGGTATTTCACTCTGAGTATGCACAAAAGCTTTTCAAAAACTATATATATTTAGA
This sequence comes from Typopeltis vanoorti, assembly GCF_054136105.1. Taxonomy (NCBI): domain Eukaryota; kingdom Metazoa; phylum Arthropoda; class Arachnida; order Uropygi; family Thelyphonidae; genus Typopeltis; species Typopeltis vanoorti. The sequence continues at coordinate 39,556,918 of NC_143564.1, read as the reverse complement.
CTAATAATAATAATAAATTATTATCATCATCATCAACAGAACTCCATGGAGTCAAAAGACTCGTCACGGGTGGTCCCACTCTCACATGCACAGCTCATCGTACCTCGACTTAAATGCATTGACTGTCCCTATGCTCACCACACTCTCAGGCAATGTATTCCAATCACCCACCACTCTTCATTCAAAAAATGCACTCCTCACCCCCTTTGATTACACCCACTTTATACAGCTTCCAGGGATAGTCTCTCTTCCTTTCCGTCTTCAGATATTCTATGAAAAATCTCATCCACATTAATCTGGAAATTATCCCTTATCAACTTATACACCTCAATCATGTCTCCTCCTCTTCCTTCTATCCACTGGGCTCTGTAATTTGCATTCTCTCAATCTGTCCTCATATTCCATTGGAAAGGGTCCAGAGACCAGAAACCAACTTAGTCAATTATCTCTGGTCCCTTTCCAACATCTCATCAACCTTCTGAAAACCTGGCGACCAAATCTGTGCACAGTAATCCATACGTGGCCTGATCAAAGTCTTATACAATGGAATCAAAATATCCTTACTTCTACATGTCGATGTTCCCAGCATCATTCCCATAATCTGCTATGTCATCCTCACAATTTTAGCAAAATGTCCACAAATTTTCAAGTCTTTATCCACCACAACCCCCAAATCCTTCATCTCCTCCAAAATATCCCCACAATCCTAAACTCTACATCCCATCAATGCTTCCCAAATTTTAAAACCTTACACTTTGCAACACTAAACTGACATCCCCACACACTGTTTAGGTCCTCTTGCAAAGCTACAACCTGCTCTACTTCTCATAACTCTCCCCAACTTTGCATCACCTGCAAACAACTGTCTATCACCATTAAAGCCCTTTCCAATGTAATTTACATACAAATTAAACAATGGCCCCAAAAACAGATCCTTGGGGCACATCACTAATGACTTTCATCTTCTGGGATATCGCTCCACCTCAATACACAAACTGTTGGTACCTATCCAGCAGCCAATCTCCAATCCACTGCACTAATCTACCATTCAACCCCATCTGTTCCAATTTAACTACTAATTTGTCATGTGGGAATCTATTGAAAGCCTTTCCAAAATCTAAATATTACCCCCCCCCCTCATTCAATGTATTTGTCATCTTGTTATAATAAGTAAGCAGATTGCTAAATCTGCTTACTTATTATTGCTAAAACACGACCTTCCTTCAGCAAACACATGCTGTCCATTAGAGAGAATTCTACTGCTGTCCACCCAGTTCCAAATCCTTGTCCTCACTAGCTTCTCCAACACTTTGACCACAACTCCAGGCAAGCAGATTGGCCTATAATTCAAAGCCATAGTCTTATCACCTCCTTTATGAAGAGGCACAATTTTACCATCTTTCCATTCCTTTGGGGCCTGTGCTAATCTAAGACTCATGTTAAAAATGTACATTAAAGCTGTTGTTAACTCCCTGAAACATTATCTCAAGACATATGGTGATATACCATGGCCTTGTTGACATCAAGTTTACTTAATTCCTCATATACCTCCTGCTCTCAAGTTCTGCATTATGTTACAATCACAAAGATGGAATACTTTAATGAACTGCTCATTTAACACCTCTACTATATACTTCTCAGTGTTTATCATTCTCTCATTGGGGGATTGAGACAGCCTTCCCATGCCTCCACCCCCTGCCAGTGGTATTACCTTGTGGTACAAAAGAAGACCCTGTGATTCATCTCTGGGTTTGAGACATGAAGCTAATGTCTCAAACAAGGCGTCCAAAGGTACCAAACCTCCTGGACCACTTACAGCAACTATGATGAATACAAAACTTAAAAAAGCTCCATGCCGGCTCGATCGTTGTCTGGAATAACAAGGATCACATTTGTAGGCATAGGTTTCTGTGGTTTAGGAGTTCATAAGAAAGATTCCGGTAATTGGACCACATGTTTATTAAGGTAAATAACAATAAAAATAAAAAACCCGACAAGTTTCGTAAGTCGTTTCACTTACATCTTCAGGGATCAAAGGTAACTAAAAGTTTAAACACAAGAAATGAGAAATTACTCAAAATAGTTCATTCTGTGCAGCTGTGGCCATCTAACTCTTCATTAAATTAAATATCCGAATGCAGATTTAGTGCAATGCTAAGTTTGAACAATGCTGGATGCTGTCACGTTCACATTGCCCGAGGTCTGACTTGGGTATAGTTTTTATCAATGCTGACGAAACTTGGTGTAGAATTAGGCCTTAGTTTTTGTTGCGTTGGAATTACATAAGAAAATTTAAAGAAGCTGCAAACATGCTTAGAATTCCAATACAATGCAACAAAAACCAGAGCCTAATTCTGCACCAAGTTTGGTTAGCATTGATAAAAAATATACCCAACTCAGACCTCGGATAATGTGAACATGACAGCATCCAGCATTGTTCAAACTTAGCACTGCACTGAATCTGCATTCGGATATTTAATTTAATGAACAGTTAGACGGCCACAACTTCATAGAATGAACTATTTTGAGTAATTTCTCATTTCTTGTGTTTAAACTTTTAGTTACCTTTGACCTCTGAAGATGTAAGTCAAACGACTTACGAAACTTGTTGGGTTTTTTATTTTTATTTTTTATTGTTATTTACCTTAATAAACATGTGGTCCAATTATCAGAATCTTTCTCATGAAAGATCGCATTGCTTGTTTGGGTGGAGGGCAGGCTTCGAAAAATGAGTTACAGTCCCCTAAACAACACTCTCTCAAGATATGTTCCCTAAACATAGAAGGACTATCTAAATCCAAAGTTGGAGTCATCAGCAAAATAGCCAAAGACAAAGCAATTGATGTCTTGGCTCTCCAGGAAACCAATGTGCATGACACAGCCCTCAATAGACTAAAGATCCCAGGCCTAATTCTTGTGTCTTATAACTGTGTTATGTAATAATCTAGTTAACTGAATGGATACATATAACCTGCATTTGATTTATGATGCCAAGCAGGAAGGCACTTTCGACTCAGCCAGATGGAACAGAACCTACACCCCAGATCTGTGCATAGTCTCTGAAGACCATCCTCTGTCAACAACCAGAACCATCCTCAACAGATTCCCTAATAGTCAGCATTGTCCTACACTAATAGAGACAGTCCCAGTCATCAGCGTAACACCAATCGCTAGATGGAACCTTCATAGGTCCAACTGAAATGCATTTCAGAAACAAATTGAGCAAACCATTAGAGCAATTCCACCCACTCCTAATTGCTATATAAGATTTGTTAATCTAATCAAAACTGCAGCCACTATTCCTAGAGGCTACAGAAAACAATACATCCCATGCTAGAGCAGAGAAACTGAGGAACTTTTAGCCAAATATGAAGAGACTGAAGACCCAACTGTTGCTAAGGAGTTCATAGCAACGCTGGATAAAAACAGAAAGGAAAGATGGATCTCAACCATCCACGAACTTGATTTCACCACATCTATCCGGAAAAGCTGGTCACTTCTGAGAAAATTAGGTGGAGCAGGACCAACAACAACAACAGAGATAACTCCTGATTAAATGGCTAATCATTTATTGAAAACCTCCAAGATACATCCCAGCTTTATCAGGAAAATTACTGCGCAATCTTCCATCAGACAAATCCTGAAGATGGGCCCCGAGCTTCCTGAACTTGTACACCCAGTATCTTGGGAAGAGGTACAGGTAGCCTTAAAACTCACCAAGAATGGCAGGACTGCAGGAGTGGATGGTAACCTCCCCGAGTTTATAAAACATCTCTGTTAACAAGGCCAAACATGGCTGGTTTCGCTTTTCTCAGAAATTATAATGACTGGAAAACTACCAAATCTGTGGCGAGATGCCAAAATAATTGCCATGCCCAAATCATGGAAAGAACCAAATGATGTGAAAAATCTATGACCTATCTCCTTGCTTTGCTCCACCTTTAAGCTCTTTAAAAGAATTCTCCTATAAAGAATTTCACCACTTATCGAAAGAGCACTCCCAATTGAACAAGGAAGGGAAGAAATTGCTGTGACTAGGACCTGGTCACAGCAACTTCTTTTGCTACCATTACTAAGTGAGTCACAGCAACTTCTTCCCTTCAGGCAGGAAAGAAGTTGCTATGACCAGGTCCTGGCCCTGACAACACAAATTGAAGCAGGCTTCCAGAAGATCTGGAACCATTTTCATTGACCTAACATCAGCTTATGACACAGTCTGGATCAGGGGCATCCTCCTAAAGCTAGGAAATACGAGGTAGTATCAAAACGTTTTGAGACTAGGTTTGTAACACGCCAACAGATGGCAGCACAAGGCTGCACGCACAGTCACAGGGAGCACCTACCTTCATAAGTCAGTGTGCTAAAAGACATCGTCCTGTGTACATTGGGAGCTGTGCAACTGATGCTATTCTGACCACCTGCATTACCACATCTGCGATTTCATCATGGACAGCAATTTAGAACAAAGAGCAAACGTGAAATTCTGCATGAAACTGGGCAAATCTGCCACAGAGACGTTTGACATGATTCGGCAAGTTTACGGCAATGCTGCAATGAGTCGTTCGAAGTGTTCTGAGTGACATGCGTGCTTCAAGAGCGGAAGAACGTCACTGGAAGACGATAAGAGATCAGGAAGACCTTCAACGAGCTCAACCCCCAAAAATGTCGAAACCATTCAGAAACTTGTGCATGAGGATCGTCGGAGAACACTCCACAACATTGCTGTCATTGTCAGTGCCATACGGAACAGTCCAGGCAATCCTCACATGTGATTTGAACATGCACCGTGTTGCTGCCAAGTTTGTCCCCAGGCTGCTGACCCAGGAGCAGAAGGAACACTGTGTTGAAGTCTGCCAAGAACTCCATCAGAGTGACGTGGATGACCCATCCTTCATGTCGAGGATCATTACCGATAATGAAACTTGGGTGTATGGGTACGACCCTGAGACGAAGCAACAGTCTTCACAGTGAAAGAGCCCATCATCTCCACGACCGAAAAAGGCGAGGCAAGTCCACAGCTCGACCAAATGCATGCTCATCGCTTTTTTGACATTCGGGCATTGTGCATCAAGAATTCGTCCTCAGGGGCCAGACCGTCGATAGCGAGTTCTACTGCCAGGTTTTAAGGTGTCTGAGGGAGGACATTCGGCAAAAACGACCAGATCTGTGGCATGCGAAAAACTGGATGCTCTACGACGACAATGGACCCTGTCCCCGAGCTCTCCTCACACGTGAGTTTCTCGCCAGAAACAACATGATCTCACTTCCACACCCACCCTACTTGCCCGATTTGGCTCCTGCAGACTTCACCCTCTTCCTGAAGATGAAGATCCAGCTCAAAGGTCACCATTTTGACACCATTGCGGAGATCCAGCGCGAATCGCAGGTGCTTGACATGCTTCGAAAAGAAGACTTCCAGGACACATTCCAGAAGTGGCAAGAATGCTGGGAGCGCTGTATTGATATGCAAAGGGACTATTTTGAAGGTGATAGTGTGTAAACGTAGATAAATAAAGTAATTTCTCCTAAACAGAGCTAGTCTCGAAACTTTTTGATACCACCTCGTATTATAAGGTACAAAAAAACTTTTCAGCTTTTTGAATCCATTCTCTCCAACAGAAAGATCCAGGTCCATATTGGCAGAAAAAAGAGCAGGCCCAGATTCCTTCACAACGGTCTCCCACAGGGCTGTGTTATCCCTGTTATTTTTTAACATCTATGTGTACAACTAACCACATACCAGCTCAAGGAAGTATGTGTACGCTGATGACCTAGCAATCCTACATCAATCCTACCACCCTTTGCCAACCCGGAATCGACCTTGAACACAGACCTGAACATCCTGGATGAGTACGTCAAGCAGTGGTACTTGAAGCCAAATCCAACAAAAACTGTGTCCACAGTATTTCACCTGAACAATGCAGAGGTGAATTGACACCTTAACCTTTCTTTCTGTGGAAAAATGGTAGAACACGAGCCTCACCTGAAACACCTTGGAGTGAGCCTGGACAGAAGCCTAACCTATAAAAGGCACATCATCAACCTGTCCAACAAAATTAAAATGAGAAACAATATCATATCAAGGCTTGCTGGAACAACCTGGGGTTGTGGTGCAGAAGTCCTAAGGTCGTCTGCACTAGCCCTTGCATTCTCTGCAGCAGAATATTGTGCCCTGTCTGGGAAAAGAAGTACAACATTATAGACACCCAGCTAAACTCTACCATGCGCACAATTAGAGGGACAGTGAGAAGCACCCTCCCTCTCTCTCTCTCTTATCTAACATTGCTCCACCAAATATACGGAGAAGACAAGCCTCGATTAAAGAATTTAATAAAGCAATGAGCAACCCACTCCTGCCCCTGCACCAGACTCTCATAAATCCACCTAGTCTTTGCCTAAAATCTAGAAAGCCTTTCTGGTCCATGGACGAACTCTCTTCAGCTGCCCTGCCATCAACACCTGACGCGTGGAGAGAATACTGATTGACGATCTCCCAACAAATGGCCTCCTGGTAGAAGATCCCTGTGCTCTGCAGCCTGGTTTTGCTCTTCCTAGGAAAATTTGGTCATCAATCAACAGGATCAGAACTAACCAGGGCAGATGTGGCTACCAATTACATAAATAGGAACTGTTAGACCACCCTTATTGTGATTATTCTCCCGTGGCTCAGATAATTACTCATATTGTGAACGACTGCCCAAGGCACCAATTTCATGGTGGTGGTGTACAGGACATCCACAAGGTGACGGATGAGGCCTTGGATTGGCTTTACGACTGGACATTGACCTGTAGCTGTTCTGTATTCCTTTTGCCATAAGAATAAATAAATAAAATTCTCTCATTTTCACTGACCAACATCATCCTCCCACGATCATTCTTCCTTCTACTGCCTACATATTGGAAAAACTCCCTAGGATTTCTTTTAGCATCATTTGCTAACTGCTGCTGCTGATACCACACTTTTGCTACCGTTACTAAGTGAGTTACCTTCTTTGCTTACTCTTTGTACTCTTCATGTAACTAATCATCTCCACTCATTTGTGCCACCTCCATTCCTTTCAGATTGCACGCTTCACCTCTTTAGTGATCATTTTACACCTACCTTCTTTAATTTCCTGTGAATAGACCAAGTAGTACTGATCTCCTTCCCATGCAAGTCCTCATTCCATGATATTGCTGAAGTAGCCTCCTGAGTTTGCCATAATCACTGGCCTTATAGTTATACATATAACCTTTTCTCACAAAAGTCCTGATATGGCCGGCCGGCCGCCACTGAAGTAATAACTTCATGGTCACTTTCACCAACTTGAGGAAGTGGCAACACTTCATTTACAATATATTGTGATGAGATAATCAAATCCAAGACTCTCAATCCATGTGTTGATTATGCACTGCTTAAGATAGTTATCCCTTAAAAACCAAACAGACTTTGGTTCCTGATGCTGTCTCTTCATTCCAGTCTATATTACTTTTTATTATTATTATTATTATTACATGACACCTCCAGGGAGTCCAAAGACTCATCGAGGGAAGGCACCTACTCTACAACTCTGTCTCCACCACTCAAATCCACCAACGCCATCTACCCCACTACCACTAATATTTCCACAGACAATCGCAAACATCCATGCCCATGGCGGGATTTGAACCCATAGCCTTTTGGCTGGAGAGCAGATACACTGACCACTCAGCCAACCATGCTGGCATAATTGGTATCCGGAGAGTTCATCGAAAAACAGTTTACCGAAAGACGATTCATCGAAGGCAATGCATCGAACAACAATTCATCGAAAATCAGTTTATCGAACAACAATTAATCGAAAAAGCAATTCATCGAAAGACAATTGCCCGAAAAAGCAATTCACCGATGAGCAGTTAATCGAAAAGACAATTCATCGAAACGCAACTGATCGAAAAACAACAATTCATCGAAAAATCACAATTCATCGAAAATACAGTTCATCAAAAAATGAATTATACGGCGTGGGGGGGCGAAGATGTGTGTGCAATTTTTTTTTGGTTTGTTTTGGTTTATTTTGAGAGGTATATATCTTTTTATTATCCTACTATTTATAACTACTATTTATCCTACTTCGTACGGAAAGCGATTTTTTGGCAGGGCATACTGGTTGCAGTGAATGATATCCACTGAGGTGGGTATAGTTGAAATGTTAAAAGAATATTTCATAAAGGGATTTCATCCTCGTGAAATTTTTTAGCTCATATTCTAACCGTTGATGAAACATGGCTTCGTCACTATGACCCAGAGAACAAACAACAGTCAATGGAGTGGAGACACAAAGGTTCTCCATGGCCAAAGAAGTTTCGAACCAAACAGTCAGCAGGAAAAGTTCTTGCCATTATCTTTTAGGATATGGATAGTGTAATCCTTACCTTACCTCAAGAAAGGTGAAACTATTACAGCAGCTCTGAAGGAATTGAAGGAGGTATTGAATTGAAGGAAAATCGGTTCGAGAAACTAAGCAGAGGCATATTGCTTTTGCAGGACAATGCACCTGCTTATGAAATCCAACAGACAATATACAACTTGAGATTACAATATCTACCTCAAACACCATATTCACCAGGACTGGCCCTAGGGCCTGCCCTAGAAATTTTGTCACCACGTGCAGTAGCATATTTTTCCACCCCTTCCCCTTAAAAAAACTCTTTTACTTAATTATTTATACACAAATATAAATATACGCAAAAGAAGAAATCCATCGAAATCAAATCGGGACTGCGGGGTGACGACAAGCAGTAGGATACTTGCAGTCGCCATAATGTGGAGTTGCTCCATCATGTTGGAAAATGAGGTCCTACACATTCTCAATCTGGGGAAACACAAATTTCTCTAGCATATTTAGGTATGCCACTCTCGTAATCGTCTCCTCATGGAAAAAATGGCTCAACAATGCGATCATGCATGATCGCATTGTTGAGCCATATTTTCGAACCAACTCGAAAATTCCAAAACAGAAAAATCAACTTTAAGAAACATCTCATCTCTGGAAAATGGAAGACTACAAAAAAACTCGGCGTGAATGTATAAAAAAAAGTCCTCCATCCTAAACTTATTTTCTACAAAACTGCAGAAACCGAGAAGAGAAAAATTCTACAGCTCATTTAATGAAACTGCTGAAAAGGACTTCAGCATCCTACGTTTATCAAGGATGTCAAGCGCCTTTATCAGGGCGTTTAACCTGAAGGTGAGTAATCCTGTCTCATATGAGGATGGAAGGTTTTCCTCTCTGAAACTTGGTTTTTTTTTTCTTGCCGAAAAACAAATGAACCGAATTGGAAAAACACGCAGGGATTTAAGGCCAGTTGCTTCTTCCTTAATTCAAAACAACTCAACCCAATTCCAATTTCCTTTAACACTGTGTTTTCTAACTGTGATCTGTGACCACTGGCATCCTTCAAAAGTCGAATAAGACTTCCAACCACTGCTGATCTAAATATAACACCAGATGAGTATGCTTCTAAAAGGTTTACAGGTTTGTTTTTTAAGATTCTTTATTCATCATTCCTTATTTTATTATTTTCCTTTCCTAGAGAATATTTTAACCTTTTATTTATTTTTTAACAATCTGCACCGATCACCTCCTCAAAACCCAGAAATATACCTACACATATACTCATCAGTATTCTTAGCCTAATCCTTCCCCTTATTAACTGCAATTATTTGCTTTCAAGGTTATTCGGGACATAAGTGCATGTGGCACTCCTGTCGTTGAGGAATAACAGAAACAGGAGTAAATAAGCGAAACGTGATTGAAAAATCTCCAGGAATGAATGTTTTCCAATATTTTTACTCTGAATTCCTGTATATTTTATTATTATATTGAAAAATATTTACATCAAAGAATCAATTTATTAGTAGTAGTAGTAGTTGTAATATTAATGATTAATACTATTTTCCCTCATCCTCCTCAATATAATGATTGTTGGTTTACTAAGGAATAATTACAGAACAATATCGATTCTTATTGTTTTTCTTGTCCGATTTGCTTATTTCCAGGAGGAAAAGCCTAGTCCTCTCACAATTAGGCCTATTAACTTACATTCAGTAAAGTTATTTATTTATTACATTTATTAATGAAAAAATTTTATTTAGATTCTGTATTTGAAACTTTTACAAAAAAAATGTCGAACCCTTCCAGTTTTCAGTTCAGCTATATTCGGGGCTACAAGGAATAGTGTCGAAATTATGTATACAATAACTCGCAGAAGTTTTCAGAACAAGAAGCTGAATGCACGGTTCAGTTTTAGTTCATAATGGATCACTTGTAGCATGACATTTCTGTAAAGAAGTTCCTAAATGATATTAGCAATTTCGATCTGGCTGGATGAAATTTAATGAACTTTTTAATTTCAATCGATTAGACTTATTGAGACATAATTTGGTAGAACGAATTTCTTAGCCTATTCCTCCCCTTATTAACTGCAATTACATGTTTTCGAGGTTATTCGGAAGATAAGTGCATGTGGTAATCCTGTCTTCTCTACAGATAAATCGCTAACTGTACAATGAAGCAGGATGTACACTTACATTAAATGCTCTAAAATGCAAGAAAATAATTATTATGTTTCAATGACCACTTAAATATGTTGTCTGTATCATGAGTAACGTTCCGCATTGTTACTGAAGATTTTTAAACAATACTTTGCAAGAAAAATGACTTTTCGATGAATTATGAAAGAATTCATTGAAAAATTTTCGATGAATTGCATTTTCGACGAATTGTCGTTCGATGAATTGCCTTTTCGACGAATTGCCATTCGTTAAATTGTCGTTCGCCGAATTGTTTATTCGGCGAATTGCTTTTTTGATGAATTGCATTCGATGAATTGTCTTTCGATTAACTGTTTTTCGATGAATTTGCCTGTAACCGGCATAATTACCATAATCGAAATTGCCCATAATGTTCACATTTTTCTTATCCAGACCAATTTTTCTAAACATTTCCTTCTCAGTGCCTTCTGCATTACCAGGTCTATAGCAACACCCTACTAAACATTTCATCCTGTTCAACTCCACTTCACACCATACTGCTTCAAAACCACTGTCGGTATCTGCAAAAGACTACATATCCATCCATTTCTATTCCTGTCAGAATATCATCCTCATTCAACCATGTCTCACTTATACCAACAGTTTTTGGGCAAATGAACTCTACTAATGGTACAGTTTCATTCCCTTTGTTTTGAATACTTCTAGTATTTGTAAACACACACACACACACACACACACTAGCTCATTTCTCTTTCTATAACAAGTCCCACTAACTCCACTTCTCAGATATGACTACTCTACACTTCCCCTGCCAATTCCTGTCTATCATCACTAATATTACACCCTTCCTGAGCAGTGGAAGGGTGTAATATCAGTGATGTAATATCTTTTGGCCCCTCTCAATACGTACCAAAATTACTACAAAAAAGTCAAAACAACATACAGGGAAATAAATTAAAACACTACGTTTATTTTTGAAGTAAACCTTTAATTCCAACATTCTAAAATGTTATTTTTCTTGCTTTTCCATTAGCAAAATCATCGATGACATTGTCAAAGTCTATTTCATCATTCAGTTGCTGTTCTATAAACAGTATGGCAAGATTTCTTAAACACAAGATACTCATTGCAGATCTTAGGTAATTATTAATCAATTTTAATTTAGAAAAACTCCTCTCATAACTAGCAACACTTACAGCAATTGTGAGGAAAATTTGCAGTAGTATTACAATATGTGGAACTGAGTTCTCAATACTGTATTTTAGAATAAACTGCAAAAGTTCAAGGGGGACCATCCTTCCACATCTGTTTCATTTTGCGAAGCAGCAACAGAAATAAAACTCTGAAGTCTTTTCTCTCTCAATGAGGAATTCTTCCTTATTAATGTCATAGTGATCATGATTTGGTTGACATTCCTATTTATCATTCAAAAGATTCGATGGCAAAAGATTCGATGGAGTAAGGCTTCAAGAACATGAAGCTATTGAAATGATGTGGCGATTTCTTGGATCACTCTGTCCAGTGAAAAAAACATTTCTCTCCTCAACTCAGTTTCGTATGGCAATTCAGCATCTTGTGATTCTTCACCTGCCAGTCAGTTTCTTCTTTCTACACTGATGATCCATGACTATCCCCAGATCATCATAAATTTCTTTGGCATAAACCACTGAATTGTCAATTCGTCCCTATTTTCAGTTAAAAATACTTTTAAAGCCTCGAGTTTTATTTCACATTGTTGCATATTCAATACTTTGGTTTGGAGGTAGATGTGTGTGTGTCGTTAATTTCTAGAAGGACAAATTCCCACAGGCCAAGAAAGCAAAAGACTAACGCAACAAGCAGCATGCCAGCATCTGACCTGGTAACTATTTTCTTCTTCACCAGTTAAATGTTCTACAGCACTTAAGATTTTTGAGTATTTTTTTTCGTGGTGCATGGGGCAGACTGCCCACCCCCCAGCTATGCCACTGCTCCCAAGACTTAAATGTCATCCCTATACTGCCAGCAAAGGTTTGTCAATTGGTAGAGCCTCTGCTACTAATGGCTCACAAAAAAGTTAAGCAAGTTTGAGCATGGTTAGTAGTTGAAAGGGATCAATCGTTCGATGTTATTGGCACACTCTCCCTCGATGAATCTTTGGACTCCCATATAATAATATTATATGGGAATAATAATACTAATAATAATAAAAATACCCCTGACTATCTAAATCCTTTCTTGTACACTTGCACATCTACTCCTGAAACCATTATCTACACCAGGGTTTCCCAAACTGTGTTCCGTGGAAGGTGAATAAGTGTTCCACGAGAAGTTCTCCTGGAATTTGTCATTTTAGTTTTCTAAGCATTTTAATGAATAAATATTTTATAGTAGAAATATTCTGAGGAGAATAATATTCATGAATATGTCGAAAAGCTCAGACCCAGAACGCCTAAAAAATCTGTGTATCATTAATTTTCACACATCGAAACCTTTCAACATTTGGGAAAGGGAATACAGCTGTTTACGACCAATCATAAAAATTGCCTGCAATCCTCTGAATTATCGCTAATTTTCACACATCAAAACCTTTCAACATTTGGGAAAGGGACTACCGTTGTTTATGACTGGTAATAAAAACTGCCTGCAAGTCGATTACAACAATGGGTGGTATATCTTCTGTTCTGAAAGCTGAACGAAATAACATCTGTGTTGCAAATGTTAGTGACCAATCAGCAAGGAAGTATAAAGAAAATTTTTCCACTGAAATTGAAAATTAAGGTAGTCCGTATCTGGTTCTTACATCTAGTAATACTGAATACTTTCTTCACAAGTTCGTATTGTAGGATGAAAGTGCTTGTTTCAAAACTATAGTGCCGTGATTTTTTAGAATAGGTCTACAAGGGACTTTCTTTAATTTTGGTGTTAAGAAATCTCTTATCGAAGGTGTTTGTGACACAACAGATAGCGATTCATCGACCTCCAGGATGTAGAAAAGAAGGGGAAAACTACCAGCACACAGGAGAAAAAGTCTGCATTCGCGCTTAAGTACTTATAATATTATAAATTTTTGGTGATCAGAATGGGATATGTCAATGAAAATCAGCATAAATTAGTTTAATGATGTTTATGTTTAATTGATGTTTAATTAATTATTAATTAATGATAAACAAAACAGCTAAATTAACAATTAATTATTAATTAATAGATTACAAAATAACCAAGGTGTTCTGTGAAAATTTCAGGATTTGTGAAGTGTTCCGTCGTAGGAAAAGTTTCAGAAACGCTGATCTACACTTTTCATGGTGTCCCCCTGTCCACCCTGACCTCCCATTTCCTGTCCACTCTGTATTCCTTCTCTCTTATTCTCTTCACTCATACCACTTACCTCTCCATTCACAAACTTGCCTACCTTACTCTGCTGCTCTTCCACAACACTTCTTTATAATAAAATTAGTTTAATCCTTTATCCAAGTGTGGGCAAACAAAACTTTCAACACAACACTTCTTGCTTTCTCAGTACTATTTATATACCATTTATAATGGTCTCCAGCAGCTCAGTCCGTAATAACATCCATTGCTATCTTAAGTTCGAAGTTATAGACAGGGGGATTCAGAGCAGCAAAAAAAAGTCAACCTACTGAGCATATCAAGTATCCAGAGATGATTAATAGGATTAAGGTCAAAAAACAGAGCTGACCAGTATTTATACGAGTCTTTTTAAAGATATTGGGTCCATAAGTTTCATTTGATGAATTCAAGGATTATCATCTTTTAGGATAAATGTCTCTATTGCACCTGCATGCAGACAAACATAAGGGGAAGGGCCCCAGGACATCTCTAAGTTGCAGCATTCATAGTTTCACTAGGAAGCACATACACATAACCTGATGCCTTCCCAAATCATCACACCACCTCCACCATAAGTGTGCCTTTCAGATATTAGATGATAACATGTTCCTGGTTCTTTCTTGACCATAGATGGCAAAACTATCAGCAAGATTTTTTTTTTTAAGTTGGTACATCTATCATAAGCATCCATGTGAAATTGCAAGTCATTATATCAAGTAGTTTGTTTTATACAGCTGTCTGAAGCAAAAGTGTTGTCTGTATCCCTTGAAATGGATAAAATTGAGTATCATGCAGTTATAAAATTCTTTGTAAAAGAAGGTTTAACGCCAAAAGAAATTCATTTGAAATTCATAAAAGTTTATGGGCTCTTTTTCTTCATTTTCGATAATTAAGAAACGGGCTGCCGAGTTTAAACATGGCCATACTAGACTTGAAGATGATCCACGTGAAGGACATCCAAAAAGTGTAAAACCGCCAGAAATCATTGATCATGTAGGACTGGTAAGTTAAAATGTGTGAAATTGCTGAGACTATAGGCATTTCAAAAGAACGTGTAGGATATATTTTGAATTAAGAATTGCAAATGAAAAAGCTTTGGCAAGATGGGTGCCACGCTTGCTCACAGCAGATCAAAAATCCACTCGCATGAAAATCTCTGAACAGTGCTTGGAGCATTTTAACAAGAATAAAACTGATTTTGTGCTGGATTCACCATTACACACCAGAATCCAAACAGCAGTCAAAACAGTGGACAGAAGCCAGTTGTTCAGTGCCAAAGAAGACAAGGTCATGGTATCAGTGTTTTGGGATGCTAAAGGCATTTTGTTTATTATCTTGAAAAGGGTAAAACAAATAACCGGGGAATATTATTCCGATCTTTTAACCAGACTAAACGAAAAAATTTGTGAGAACAGACCTGGTTTTCAGAAGAAAAAAATCATCTTTCATCAGGACAATGCACCTGCCCACAAAGGTGTTTTGGCAATGAGAAAATTAAGGGATCTGCACTATGAATTGTTGGAACATCCACCATATTCCCCAGATTTGGCTCCCTCTGACTTCTATCTCTTCCCAAAACTAAACCTCTTCCCTGCTGGTCAGCATTTTTCTTCAAATCAAGAGGTGAATGCAGTTGTAGAGGGATATTTTGCAGATCTTACTGAGAACCACTACAGGGACAGGATAATGGCGCTGGAGCATCGCTGGAATAAATGTATTAGTCTTAAGGGAGATTATGCTGAATTGAATTTAAACGGTATTGAATCAAACACAGATTGATAAGAAATTAACTATTTATTAATTTAAAAGCTAATATTTCACTGGTATTATAACCAGCATCTTCAGAGCACACAAACAAAGTTTGTAACAAATGTGAGACAACCACAATTCGATGTAACAGTGGGGTTAGTATAAGTAATTGCAGTGTGCAACACAAGACTAAAGTCCTAATATGGCGCCATCTAAGTTAAAAAAAAAAAAAAAGTAGTCCAAAGTTTGAAAAAAATATAGTAGTCCTTGAAAGTTTTGAAAAAAATAAAATTAAAATAAATAAATATTAATTTGGTCTTAGGATGACAGTCTCCCAAATCTTTGGTAGATTTATACAGCCATACTTGTTAAGGTTTGGAGTATGTTTTAAGGCTTCTGTTGATTCCAGGAACAACCTCTCTGACTTGTAGAAGCTTCTGTGCAGTACTTTTGTTTTTTTCAATTGATCCAGTGTGCTGGGGTATCCAAAGCATGGTCTGTCAG
The DNA here is from genome assembly GCF_054136105.1 of Typopeltis vanoorti. Classification (NCBI taxonomy): domain Eukaryota; kingdom Metazoa; phylum Arthropoda; class Arachnida; order Uropygi; family Thelyphonidae; genus Typopeltis; species Typopeltis vanoorti. The sequence continues at coordinate 39,540,819 of NC_143564.1, read as the reverse complement.
ACCCGACTTGCCACAGCCCAGTCACTGGGGAGGGCAAGTTAGCCCACCTCAGTGCCGGTCCCAAGCCTGAATAAATGGGGATGGCTGGCATCAGGAAGGGAATCCAGCCATAAAAAACATGCCAAAACCAGGGATGAAATGTCGAATAACAGAGAAAGGAAACGGCTAGGGCGTCCCCCATAAGTGACGTGCAGTTCTGTCGCTCGAGGACTGCGAGAAGTGGGATTGGGCTACTGAACCAAGGACCGGTTCGGCTAAAGAAGTGAGTCCAACAGAAAGAGAGAGTGTGTAAAGTAAGAATTGGGTTGCTGAATGTGGGTATAATGAATGAGAAGAGTAGGGAGATAGTAGACATGATGAGAAGAAGGAAGCTGAAGATCTTGTGCGTGCAGAAGACAAGGTGGAAGAGCAATAAAGCAAAGGAGCTGGCAGAAGGATATAAACTGTTTTACAGCAAGGTGAATGAGAATGGAAGAAATGGAGTTGGAATCATCATCGACAAGGAGCTGAAGGATGGAGTGTGTGAGGTGTGCCGGAAGAACGATCAGATTATGAGTGTTAAACTTGAGATTGGAGGAAGCGTGGCTGTGATAGTGTGTGGATACTACCTGGATACGCTCCACAAGTAGGTTGTGATGAGGAGGAAAAAGAGGCATTCTGGAGAGAACTAGACCAGGTAGTAATGGGAATCCCTGATGGTGAGAGAGTGATCGTCGGAGCAGGCCTGAATCGGCATGCAGGAAGGTGACGAAGTGGTGAAGAAAGGGTGCACAGGGGTTGGAGTAGTTTTGAAAGAAATGAAGAAGGTAAAAGAATTGTAGAGCATGCTGTGCCCTTCAACCTGGCTATAGCTAACACGTGGTTTAAGAAGAGAGTTGGACACCTGATAACTTATAAGAGCAGGGGATAGGATGAGTCAGATTGACTATATTATGTGCAGAAGGAAACATCTGAAGAAGGTGAAAAACTGTAAAGCGATTAACGGAGAAAGTGTAGCAGCACAGCACAGCACAGGTTGGTTGTGGTAGACTGTGATATAAAAGGGGAAAAGAAGAATACACGGACGTGACGGAAAAATAGGAAAATAAAGTGGTGGAAATTGGAAGAGGAAGGTGCAAGGAATGAGTTTAAAGAAAAGGTATTGGAAGGAATGAACTTACTAGAGGACGTGGAAGAATGGTGGGATGTAAATAGTCAGAATATTAGAAAAATTGGAGAAGAGGTATAACATCAGGAAAGGGGCTGCCTGAGGATAAGGAGGCATGGTGGTGGAATGAGGAGGTGCAGTTAGAGATCAGGGAAAAGAAAGAGGCAAAGAAAAAATGGGACATGACTGGAACCAGAGACGACAAGGAGGCATATAGATTAGCGAAGAAAAGTGCAAAGAGAGCTGTGGCAAGGGCAGTTGAAGAGGTTTATGTAGTAGTGGAGAGAAACGGTGGTGAAGCTAAGTTAGTGAGAATAGCGAAAGCTAGAGATAAGGCCTCGAAAGACATAACATCAGTTAAGCAGATAAAGGATGCTACAGGAGTAGTACTACAAGAGGAGGACAAAATCAGAGGAAGATGGCAAGAATATTTTCGTAATCTACTAAATGAGGAGAATCCAAGAGAGAGGTGTGAGGATGGAGAGGCAAACAAAGGATCGGTGCAGGACATAAGCAGAGAGGAAGTGTATTGGGCACTGAGGAAAATGAAGAATGGAAAGGCTGTGGGGATGAACCAGATACCTGGAGAAGTGTGGAGAAGCTTGGGCAGCGAGGGCGTAGACATGTTATATCTGATGAAGAAAATAGCCCAACAGGAAAAGATACCAGAGGAATGGAGGAAAAGCATTCTCGTCCCAATCTACAAGAGAAAAGGAGATGTTCAAGACTGTGGCAACTACAGAGGGATCAAGCCGATGTCACACACATTGAAAATATGGGAAAGAGTAATTGAAGGAAGGATACAGCGGAAAACAAAAATTGGTGAGGAGCAGTTTGGATTTATGCCAGGAAGAGGGATAACAGATGCAATATTTGTGCTAAGGCAATTGATGGAGAAATATAGGGAGATGCAGGCGGAGCCATATGGTATTTATAGACCTGGAAAAGGCGTACGATGGAGTGGCCAGACAGGAGGTATGGAGGTGTATGAGGAAGAAGGGGTGTCGAAAAGTACGTGAGGTTGGTGAAGATGTATGGGGGAGAGGAAACTCGGGGCAGGTCTAGTGTCAGCATGACAGAGGGGGTTCCCCATTGTTGTAGGGCTCCATCAGGGATCAACTCTGAGCCCCTACTTCTTTGATTTGGTCATGGATGTACTGTGGAGGACGTCAAAAAGGAGGCGCCATGGAGCATGATGTTTGCCGATGATATTGTTCTCTGCGAATCATCCCGAGAGAAGCTTGAAAAGACCCTGGAAGAGTGGAGAAAAAACATTGGAGGAGAGAGGCATGAAAATTAACCAGGTAAAGACCGAATATATGTCAACGGGGAGTGACGACGATATGATCATACGACTACAGGGTGAAAGGTTAACTTCAGGGAAGAAATTCAAGTACCTTGGGTCGGTCGTCAAGAGGAATGGTGACCTGGATGAGGAAATACAGCACTGAATAACATGCAGCTGGGTGAACTGGAGGAAGATGAGCGGGGTCCTGTGCAACAAGAGAGTGAGTTGTAAGTTGAAAGGAAAGCTGTATAAGATGGTGGTGAGGCTGGCGATGCTCCATGGGCAGAGACGTGGCCTATAACAAAGGCACAGGAGAGGAAGATGGAGGTGGCAGAGATGCAGATGTTGAGATGGATGAGTGGTGTGACAAAGAAGGACAGGATAAGGAATGACTACATCAGAGGGACGATCAAGGTGGGCCCAATCGGTAAGAAGGTACAAGAAAGCAGCTGAGGTGGTTCGGTCATGTAGAGAGAAGAAGTGAGGAGTATGTTGGTAAACGAGTGGAGTGTATTGAGGTGGAGGGAAGGAGGAAAAGAGGCAGGTCCAAACTCAGATGGAGGGATAAGGTGGCAGAGGATCTTAGGGAGAAAGGATGGAGTCGGGAAGATGCCCTGGACCAGAGAATCTGGAAGAAGCAGATTAAAGATGGGAACGCCGACCCTGTTTAACATGGGATAGGGCATAACGAAAGAAGAAGAAGAAGATTGCAAGCACTGTATTGCTGTGGGGGGGGGGGTGACTACCTTCCTTATTCAGGCATTTTGAACTCTTATTTGACCACTGTCTTCATGTAACCATTTGTTACTGAATTAAACTATTTACAATTTTTGTGGGCATTTCTTTCACATCTCTTATCATATTGCTTCCACTAAACTGCATAAAAATTCATCATACAGTTTTTGCATTATCGTGATTTTTCTCTTTGTTCCTTAGTTGTGGAAATGGAAACCAGTGTAGTTTAAGGCAAGATCTATAAACAACTATAAAGTTGTTTATAAACAACAGCTATAAAGCTGTTACCTTCTACTGGAATCTGAGCAGATGTTATTCTGTTTGAGAAAACAGCACATGATCCCACTAGATATTCCTCTGATTTTCAACCATCTATGTAAACATGCACAAAATCAGAGTATTCAGTTCTATATGCTTGAAAGAGGTGCTGGTAAACTACTGGATAGGTGGAATGTTTGCATAACCTGCAGAAAGAAAAATTGTATGGTAGTGTATAAGAATTCCACAGCAGTAGTATCTGCAAATTTGCAAACTTGCAAGACCAAAGTGACAGATTGCAGTCCAATGAGTGTTGTACAGATTCTCACACCATAGACAAAAAGTATTTGGACACATGGAATGGTCTGGCAGGGATTTTATTTTGGTAGGATACAACAGACAGCTGTTGACATTAAATGTGAAAGATGATTCATTTGCCTCTATGTAGAGACTAGGGATCAGCAAAGTTTAACATGCTTCAGTTGCAATTCTTATGGCTTGACGGTGGATAGGTTCCAACCACTGGTGTACTCTTTCTGGTAGAAAGAATTTGAGACCCATAATCAAGTTTCAATCTTATCAATGCATCCTAAGAGGTCGAAGATAAGGTGTGAAGGATGTTCATCCCTACATCCTCAAATGGCATACCTGATGGAGAAAACTAAATTTCTTTGTCAAATATGCACCCTAAGAACTTTGCTTATGGGATTAAGATTTGTTTTAGAGTTCTGGATCAGGATGAAGACCAAGTGTGTAATAAAAATACACACAAACCATCTTCTGCTAGAAAAATCTGAACATATTCTCAAGCAAACATTTTGAAAGACAGTCAATGGGTTGCTGCAGCTTTCATTATATGACCTTCATATCACATGAATGACAAAAGATGGTAAACTCATTCACATTGAGGACATTACTTACAGTTGGGGGATAGTTGATCAGTTATCAAATTAACCTTGACTGCAAAAATGAGTTACACTTAAAAACGAACCTTGTGAGACTTCTTCTTCTTGGGTGTAGTCAAGATAGAGTGGTTCCAACTCATACTTGAAAGATTCATTCGGATAAACAGTTCTTCACAAAATGAGGGAGGTTCCTTCTGAGACCAAAGTTGGGTAGATCTTTCAACATTCAAAATCTCCAAGCAGTGTTGCATGGGTTTTCCATATCAAAGAGAACCAATATTAAGTGCTAAATGTCTCAGGAAGGCATCTTTAATGGATGATTCCAGTTGGACTAGATGATTAGGTAGTATTATTCTTGAATAATAAATTCTAAAATGTATTTTCATTTTTAAAGATAAGGATAAGCTAAATTCTTACATTTTGGAGGACCAAAAAGAACTACATCCATGGCTTTCAATGTAATCTTCTGTTTATGAATAGGATCTTTTATTCCCAAAACACTGGACAGAAAATTATGATTACCAACTGCCATTCTTGAATTGGTGGAGACAGAGAGGGAAAAAAAAAAAAAACATTAAGCAATTATTTCAAGTGACCAAGGAAAATGGCAGAAAATAAATTTGAACCATATAAAAAATACAAGATTTGTAAATAAATTGTAATATATATGATTATTATTAAAAAACAAATAAAATAAAATAAAAACATACACCTACACATCTGATATTTTTATGATACTACCACATAAATGTTAGCACTTTCAACACCTTCTATTTACACATCCCATTACACAGATAATAATGCACTGCAAAATACATATATACATCAGGATTCAAGAATGAATTTGACAGTTCAATCCCCCTCTCTGTCCAAATGTCAAATGCTGTAATCAGCCATCAAAATGGCAACTGGATGTAAGAAGTATCTTCAAATGTTCTGAATATATTATTTAATAGTTAGCAATAACTTATAATAGAGTAGTAAGCATTTGCACTAAGTTAAATCCTTATTAAAGCAATAGAGAAAGATATGCACTAACCCCATTAACTAGATTTGAGAGCATTTTTTGGAAATTATGGAGACAACTACCGTGTTTGAATAAAAACTAGTTTAATATTACTAAAATTTACAATTCGACGTTTCGACCTATATATCAAGGTCATCTTCTGGAGCGTACAAATATACACAAGAAACAAGCTATACTACAATCAGACTGGTTCGTTAAAAACACTGACCGACCACTACCACAATTGTTGGCCTGACCTCTGGTGAAAAAAAAATTAATTAATTAATTAAAAAAAAATATATAAAAAAAAAAAATTATACATAAACGCTAGAGTCTTATTATTTGTGTTGTCTACTATATACATATATTAACATCATTCCAGCCGGTTGGAGTGGAATGGTTTCTAATACTAGCGGATTGGCTAGAGTCCTGACTTATGTTGAATCTTTCATATTAGGTTGGCTGAATGTGTGCCATCCAGATCCTTGGAATTTTCATACCATCTTTATTGTTGATATTTGGGTGGTTTATCAGGATTTCGCAGGATTCTTTAAATTTTCTTTTGTACCATGTTTTTGTGCGGTGTAAGGAGCAGGTGCTTTTCCAGTTGATTTGGTGTAAGGTGTTAAGTGCGTGGTCTGAGAGGCCTACTTCACCATAATGGTTATATTTAATGTGTCTAATGTGTTCTTTCTTGCGTATAGGGATTGTCCGTCCTGTTTCACCAATGTACAGTAAGTTACAGGTGCAGCGGATGCAATAGACTCCAGGATGTGCTAATGGGAGGAGAGGATCCTTAGAGGAGCTGAATATGGTTTTAAGTTTAGTGGGTGGTTTAAAGGTGGCATTGAGGTTATAATGTTGTAGGATTCTGTTGATTTTTTCTGATAACCCTTTAATGTATGGGATGGCTATGGTTTTACTGTAATCTAGATTCATTTTTGTTGTGGTTTTATAGAGTATTTTATTGACAGTATTTTTGTTATAGCCATTATTTATGAATGTGTCACTAATGATTTTTAGTTCTTGTTTCAGGGCTTGCTGGTTAGAGCAAATAGTTGTGGCTCTGTTTTTAAGGGTGTTAATGACTCCATATTTTTGTGCTGGGTGGTGGTATGAATTTGCATGTATGTATTGGCCCAGGTGTGTCGGTTTTCGGTAAACCGTGAAGGATAGACTGCCTGAAGGAAGACGTGTAACTAGTGTGTCTAGGAACGGGAGCGAATTTTGGTTTTCAATTTCGATGGTAAATTGTATGCGTTCGTGTTGTTTGTTTAGGTGGCTGAGGAATGTGTTTAGCGTTTGTTGCCCGTGCGGCCAGATCGCGAACACGTCGTCAACGTATCTGAGCCAGATTGTCGGTCGAAGCGTGGCGGAATCAAGAGCCCTTTGCTCAAAGGTTTCCATGTAGAAGTCCGCGGGGGGGGGATAATGGTGAGCCCATGGCTGTACCTTTCTTTTGTTTTTTTAGAATTTGTTTTGCCACACGAAGTAACCGGACTTTAGTACGTGGGCAAAGAGGGCCGTAATGTCGGGCGGAAATTTGTTCTGTAGTAAGAGAATTGTGTCATTGATGGGGACATTAGTGAAAAGGGCAGAAACGTCAAAACTGACTAATAAGTCATCTTTGTCGAGTGTTATGTTTTTGATTTTGTTTATAAAGTGTTGTGTGTTTTTTTATGTAGGAGGGGGAATGACCTACCAACTCCTTGAGTGTTGCTGCTAATTTCTTGGCTAGGTGGTAATTGGGACTGTCTATTCCTTCCACTATTGGTCGAAGAGGCACATTTTGTTTGTGTATTTTCGGAACCCCATATATTCTGGGGGGGCGGGCGTAGTGGGGTTTGAGTTTTTTAACTGTGTCTGGTGGCCAAGAAGTGACGGACTTTAGTAGTTTTTCTGTTTTGTCCTTTATCCTTTTTGTTGGGTTATAATTTACCATTTTATATGTGTTGTTGTCGGCTACTAGTTGGTTCATTTGCAGTATGTATGTTGACCTGTCAAGGACAACAGTGGCACTGCCTTTATCCGCTTTCGTTATTATTATGTTTTGTTTGGCTTTTAATGATTTAATTGCTGCTAATTCTGTTTTAGTCAGGTTGTTCTGTATGGTTTTCTTGGTTTTTTAGACATTACTGGTTTCTAGTTCTATGTTGTTAGGTAGGGATCTGATGCCTCTTTCAATGTGGTAGATAAAATCCAATTTGTTTACCTTTTTAGGTGCTATTGCATAGTTCAGTCCTTTATTCAGCAGTGTGAGTTCGCCATTGTTCAGGGTGTCGCTTGATAGGTTAATCACATGGTTCTTGCTTGTCGGTGGTTGGTCGCTCCTTGTCTCCCTTGTTTGTTGTTCATTGTTGTTTCTCGGGGAGGAAGTCCTCTGATTGGGTGGATTCCTGTGATTGGCCGCCATATTTTGCCGTTGTTTCAACCTGTGGAACTTTTTCTTGAGTTTTTCTTTATTCTTTTCCAGGATATGCTTGGCCGAATTGTCAGTAATTCTTTCAAGTGTTTGTAGAATGTCTGGATTAACATAGTTCGATAGTTCTGATTGTAATTTAGAAACCAGATTTTGTGTTGTAGCTAGGTTTTGGCGGGCTGTTTGGATCTGTTCTCTAAGCATTGCTTTTTCTGTGCGGTCATAGATACGGAGTGCCTTAGCGGACGTAAATTTCTTTTTTAGCCTGATGCAGATCGGAACGAGGTTATTGTCTCTGCTTCTGTATCTTTCACCAGAGGTCAGGCCAACAATTGTGGTAGCGGTTGGTCAGTGTCTTTAACGAACCAGTCTGATTGTAGTATAGCTTGTTTCTTGTGTATATTTGTACGCTCCAGAAAATGACCTTGACATAAAGGTCGAAACGTCGAATTGTAAATTTTAGTAATATTAAACTAAAGTTTTTATTCAAACACGGTAGTTGTCTCCATAATTTCCAAAAATGCATTCGGATCACCGTGCAAGCCTAAAAGAAAAGATTTGAGAGCACTTAATAAGTTGTGCAAATGCACAAATGTACTGTCAAGGAGTTTATATATATATTTGTTAGTAAAGGTGAACAGCTGAGAGAAAGGAGAGGATGATCAGTGAAACTGTCAGAAGTGTGGAACGCAAACAGAAGAATATGAGATTTTGATTAGGAGCAAGATCTTCAGTGAAGGATCATATGAGTAGACATAGCAGGTTGTAACACAGGAAAGAATATTATTATTATTATTATTGTGTGACATCTCCAAGGACTCATTGTGGTAGAGCACTCCACTATTCCAGTACACACATCTATTCTCTCAATCTACCCTACTACTTAATTCTCCACCTACACACAGCGACACTACTACCATCAATGCTATCTACTGCCCACTAACAACAGTATTTTTTGTCTGTAAATTGTGTGTGTGTGTGTGTGTGTGTGTGTGTGTGTGTGTGTGCGCGTGCGTGCGTGCGTGTGTTCTCATGGCTGACCTGCTACCGGCATTGGATTGGCTAACTCACCATCAATTGAAAAAAAAAAAAAGCCCATATAAAGATTCGTCTTGTCAGTATGAGAAATGAACCAAGATCTTTCCAACTGAAGGATGCAATGTTCCGTTGTTTATCCATATGAATGGAAGTGGTAACATATGGCCATAAGAGAAATGTAAAAGAATGCATGTGAGGTAAGTAATATGGAAGTAGGAGGGGGAAAAAAAATAGAAGAATGGCAATGCCATATAGTGACAGAAATCTCAGAGCCATATTACTTCATAATAAGAAATGGAGAAACTTAAGTATAAAGAGCTAATAAGCTTCATTTCGGCAATGAAAACATTACTTAAATAAGGGGATATTAAATCCCACATAGTTTTAAAACCGAATAAGAAACTCAAAGATTGGAATCCGAGAGTTTCTTGCCGAATATAGTAAACTATAAAGTATCGGCGACACTAGCGTTAGCCAATGCAAGTGATCCTAGTATGTAGTACAATACCGGGCAACTCGTTGCAAAGGTGGGGGAAGTTCAGATCGCTATTCTTAGGTATTTTCCATAATGTAAAAACACATCCCCTTATTTAAGTAATGTTTTCATTGCCGAAATGAAGCTTATTAGCTCTTTATACTTAAGTAACTTAATGGTTGCACCTGTTTGGAAAACTCGTTCGCAGAGTACATAAGTTCTTTTCGCTATACACTTTGGTATTAGGTCTAGCTACTCACTGATGAAGCCTCAAAAAAGGCTGAAACCGGTCTGGGTAGTGACCGCCCTCCATAATGTAATAACAGCATACATTTCCTAGGAAATGTGTTTTTACATTATGGAAAATACCTAAGAATAGCGATCTGAACTTCCCCCACCTTTGCAACGAGTTGCCCGGTATTGTACTACGTACTAGGATCACTTGCATTGGCTAACGCTAGTGTCGCCAATACTTTATAGTTTACTATATTCGGCAAGAAACTCTCGGATTCCAATCTTTGAGTTTCTTATTCGGTTTTAAAACTATGTGGGATTTAATATCCCCTTATTTAAGTAATGGAGAAACTATTTAATAAGAATTCAGAAAGCTAAGAAAGGAAATGAAATATGAATGGGGAAAAAAGAAGGTAGGAAAGAGCAAAGGGATGAAAAAGGATAGAGTAATGCATGGCAATTCTATTATTAGGAGTGTACTAGATAAGTGAATAATAAAATCATGTTCTCTGAGGCAAATATTTGCAACATGATTGAGGTTGTAAGTAAAAAAGATAGTAAAAGTGAAAGTTTTTCCACTTGGTTATAATATAAATTAAAGATGCCAAGAAATTATATTCTTGGTTTTATTCTTTATCCAAGTGTAAGCAAAGTTTACATGTGAAGTAACTTCACGACTGGACTAATTATATGTAGAGGGTAATGATGTCTCCACATCAATTGCCTTAGTATCCCATAATGCAATGCATATATTCTTACAGACATGTATAATGCTATACATGTCTGTAAGGTCCTACCCATAATGTATACATTATGGGTAGGACCACTAACCAGACTGGTTTCAACCTTAATTGAGGTCTCATTAGTGGGAGCCAGACCCAGAAGTAATACCAAGGTCGAAGTAATACAGAAGCCATATTTCCATATACAAGTAGCCAAAAGCTTATCTCTAATCCAGAGTACGTGATGAGCACTGTTAATTGGTATTGACTTGAACAAATCAGGATGGCTGCCAATTTTGGTCTTTACAACCAAATTGAATTCTGTATCGGATTAAACCAGAAATAAACATGATCATGATGGTACAACATGATGAAATTTCCTGCTGGCTGAGGCATCCATCAACTGAATAAAGAAAACCCATGCTGTTTTCATCAGGGAACCAGGATGAACAGTACAAGTCATCAAGTGGAACAGTCATGTCAGCAGAAGTGAAGATAAGCATGGAAAAGAAGTCAAACAAGCAAAAGAACCAAAAGTACACATGATATAATTAGTGTTAGTAAGATGAAGAAGGCTAAAACAGGTGAGACACTGCAAAATAATAAATATATGATGTTATATTCAAGCAACAGTGAAAAGAAAAGGAAGGAGTAATGATAGCATTCAACACCACACATGAAGACAAACTTCAATGGCAGGTAGTATATCTCTAATCCAGAATATTTTAGTAATAAAGTGCGACACCTTTTGGCTACTTGAATATGGAAATATGACTTCTGCATTACTTCAACCTTGTTATCACTTCTGGGTCTGGCTCCTGCTGATGAGACCTCTATAAAAGTCAAAACCAGTTTGGGAAGTGGCCCTCCCCATAATGCAAAGCATTATACATGTCCATAAGGATATGTTCGTTGCATTATGGGATACTTGGGCAATGGATGTGAAATCATTAATCTCTATATACAGTAGCCCAGTTGTGAAGTTACTTCATAAGTAAACTTTGTTTGCTTACACTTGGATAAAGAATGAAACCAAGAATATAATTTCTTGGCATCTTTAATTTAAAATTAAAAGGAAAGATGTAACTGTATTACTCAGAACAAATGACTACAAAGATTTAAGTATGGTGACAAGATATGAAAGAGTTCTTGATGAGGTTAAAGAGCATGATGAGGGATGTGCTAGATGAATAACAAAAGCATGTTTTAGAGGAGTGGAGATTAATATGAAATGACCAAGGCTGCAGGGGGAACAAGTGGAAGACAATAATATATCAAAATAAAAAATTTTTTAAAAAATGACTTGAAAGGAGTTAAGTGCTCACAATCATTAGCAATTGCAGCTCTCTGTCTTAGCTCTTGTGTAAGAATTATGAGTTGTCATTCAAGTATGTCGAGAGCTGAGATGGATTCCCTCAAATGGAGGAGGTTCTTGTTCTCTAGTTAAATGATTACAGCATGGGGAGCATACCCAGCAAGGTCATCACCTACACTGCATATAAGATAAGATGAAAGAAGAGACAGAAAGAGATCCAGCTGTAGTGAAGAAACATGGTAATAGCCACCACCACTACCTTACTCATCGGAGACACAAAGTGTTGCCAGTGAGTAGGGTGAGGGTGATGTTTCACCTGGCAATGAAAATCATCTAGCACCTCAATATGATGGCAGTTCATATTTAGGTGCTAGATGATTTTCATTGCCCGGTGAAACATCACCCTCACCCTACTCACTGGCAACACTTTGTGTCTCCGATGAGTAAGGTAGTGGCTATTACCATGTTTCTTCGCTACAGTTGGATCTCTTTCTGTCTCTTCTTTCATCTCTTATCTTATATGCAGTGTAGGTGATGACCTTGCTGGGTATGCTCCCCATGCTGTAATCATTTAACTAGAGAACAAGAACCTCCTCCATTTGAAGGAAATCCATCTCAGCTCTCATGACATACTTGAATACTCAGAACAAATGACTACAAAGATTTAAGTATGGTGACAAGATATGCAAGAGTTCTTGATGAGGTTAAAGAGCATGATGAGGGATGTGCTAGATGAATAACAAAAGCATGTTTCAGGGGAGTTGAGATTAATATGAAATGACCAAGGCTGCATGGGGAAACAAGTGGAAGACAATAATATATCAAAATATTTTTTTTTTTTTAAAATGACTTGAAAGGAGTTAAGTGCTCACAATCATTAGCAATTGCAGCTCTCTGTCTCAGCTCTTGTGTAAAGATTGTGAGTTGTCATTCAAGTATGTCATGAGAGCTGAGATGGATTCCCTCAAATGGAGGAGGTTCTTGTTCTCTAGTTAAATGATTACAGCATGGGGGAGCATACCCAGCAAGGTCACCTACACTGCATATAAGATAAGATGAAAGAAGAGACAGAAAGAGATCCAACTGTAGTGAAGAAACATGGTAATAGCCACCACCACTACCTTACTTATCAGAGACATAAAGTGTTGCCAGTAAGTAGGGTGAGGGTGATGTTTACATCATTCATAGATAAGTATCTTGTTCTTCTTCTTCTTCCTTTTCTCCTATTTTACCTTGCGGTGTCGAGAGTTTTCAATTAATTTAACCACAACTGTTTTATGAGGATAAGGTGGTTAGCCCTATGCCTCCAGGTGTATCCTATGTCTGTAGAAGCATCAAGTTCTCAAGGCCTATTTGCCTGCTTGTGGGTTGAAAAACCCCAGATAAACGGGAGAAAAACCCTGCAGTCCACACCAAGACCAGCTAACTTGGCTATATCTGAGAAAGATCCTAAGCTGACGTTAGCAATGGCAATCGAACCCAGGACACTTCTTTTTGTTAGTGGTTTTTATAACATTCTATGCAGGACTGATTTCTCTTGTGCTTTTCAGAGATGAGGCAGTGTTCACTTAAGATGGTATTTTCAGTTAGGAACACAGTCATGTATGAGCCAATTAAAAAACCACATGCGGTCATTCAGTCAAGACATTGCCAATACTTCTTCTTCGGCTTCTCTTTGAATACAGATAAGTCTGTATATTAGTTTGCCAATCACATTTACAGCACATTTTTATGGTGACCTCTTGCAAAAACAACCTGGTTAAAAACATCTTCCATGATGTTTTAGTGGTATTCACGTGGCATGGAGAAGATTCAAGTATGTCATGAGAACTGAGATGGATTTCCTCAAATGGAGAAGATTCTTGTTCTCTGGTTAAATGATTACAGCATGGGGAGCATACCCAGTAAGGTCATCACCTACACTGCATAAAATGCAGTGTAGGTGATGACCTTGCTGGGTAAGCTCCCCATGCTGTAATCGTTTAACTAGACAGGTCCAGTTCAACCAATCCATCCTTGATTAAGAAACCACTCATTAAGGAGGACTAGGGGACATCCATGGAAACTGGGCAAAAGTGTGGTTAGTAAAGGTGTTAGAGCTGGGTTCTTTACTTTTCGAGTAGTGAATGAGTGGAATGCGCTCCCTGAGTCTGTGGTGGATGCTGTGACAGTGAATGAGTTTAAGGCGAGGTATGATAGATACTGTATGAATGTCAAATAGTTGTGATGAATATGATTTGGGGCCTCCCTCGATGAGTCTAATGACTCCCTGGAGTTGCCCGTAATAATAGTAATAATAATAATAATTAAGATACCGTTAGTCCTTCCAAATAAAGTATGGTGGAGCTCCATGAGACATGAGCATGACATTTCTTCTCCATGCCACGTGAATACCACTAAAATATCATGGAAGATGTTTTAAACCAGGTTGGTTTTACAAGAGGTCACCGTAAAAATGTACTGTAAATGTGATTGGCAAACTAATATACAGACTTATTAATCTGTATTCAAAGAGAAGCCCAAGAAGAAGTATTGGCAATGTCTTGACTGAATGACTGCATGTGGTTTTTTAATTGGCTCATACATGACTGTGTTCCTAACTGAAAATACCATCTTAAGTGAACACTGCCTCATCTATGAAAAGCACAAGAGAAATCAGTCCTGCATAGAATGTTATAAAAACCACTAATAAAAAGAAGTGTCCTGGGTTCGATTGCCATTGCTAACTTGAGCAGCTTAGGATCTTTCTCAGACATTTCCAAGTTAGCTGGTCTTGGGCATGGACTGCAGGGTTTTTCTCCCATTAATCTGGGGTTTTTCATCCCACAAGCAGGCAAATCAGCCTTGAGAACTTGATGCTTCTACAGACATAGGATACACCTGGAGGCATAGGGCTAACCACCTTATCCTAATAACAAGGTTGTGGTTAAATGAATTGAAAACCCTCGACACTGCAAGGTAAAATAGGAGAAAAGGAAGAAGAAGAACAAGATACTTATCTATGAATGATGTAAGCGCCTGTACTATGGTTAAAGGCTAATTTCAAGCACACTTTAAATAAAACTGCTTGGGGACAACCTCTTCTGCTGCAACCCTCCATGTGCAAGTGTGTATTCCATGTCGCCAGATGATGTTTTCCTCAGTTTTTGGTTGTTTCTTCATCCCCCACCCTCCCCACACACCATTTTGTGGTAAAAAAAACTGGACCAAACTCACAAAGGATGTGATGAAGAAAAGGCATGAATGGGCAAGATCAAGGAAATTCAACAACCAGTTAAATCCACTTGATAAAGTCAACATGCTTCATGTGCATTTCCATTCACATGTCTATAATAAAAGTGTGTATCAGCCAATTCATTAAACACTAACTCTCCCTTCACTGGAAAACTGACATACAACTTAGAAACACTGAAATAGCAACTGCAACTTGTTCAGGGTAAATGGGTTAGACTTAAAATGAAACACTAAGCTCATCTTGTGTCCAATTCTGTTTTTGTTTTTACAATCACATGATTCATCAGTTTGTATATATCTACTTCGTATGCAGCCAACATTTGTGCTAAACCACAAAAGGCTGGTTCTCAGAAATGAGGTTTACTTATTAGGACTTTATTTTTTATTTTGTCTTGAAATGTTTAAAATATGCCTTGAACGTTTATGACATTAGTATGAAATGACTTTCAAGTGTACGAGTTCAAAGTGATGTACACAAATAATGGTTAGCATGGGCTTCCAATAATGAAAGACTATGGAGATGCTTGATAAAATAATAATATATAAAATGAGCTATTGTAATATATTTTCTATAAGGTTGGATTAACTGTCTTCACTGAGATCAATAATTTAAGAAAAGCTTTTTCCTGAATTAATAAAACTAAAAATAGGTATTATTTCTGAGAAAACTCCCATGTTACTCCTCTTAAAAACTATTATTTTTATGGCTATTTTGCCTGCTTTTGTTTAGGAGTGCCCCTATTTTTAATGTCATTGGCTTTTTTACTCAAGAATTCTTAGGACATTGCAGATGTATTGGGTTGGCAAATAAGTTCGTTCGGTTTTTCAGAGTGGAATGAAACACATTTTATTTAATATATATAATACATACTAGTCAGTTATTATATTGACCCTCTTTATCAATAACCTCTTGCCATTTGTCCACCAACTTCATTATGCTGCGTTCATAAAACTCCTGAGGTTTACTGGTGAAAAACTGATCCAGGTGTCTTTTGACAGCCTCCTCATTAATGAAGGTTTTCCTGTTCAAAGAATTCTGCAATGATTGGAATAAGTGGTAATTGGAAGGTGCCTGGTACAGTGAATATGGAGGATGTGGCAAAACATCCCAGCCAAGATGTAACAATTTACTCCGGTTATTAACGATGTGTGGGGTCTGGCATTGTTGTGGTGAAAGACAACTCCTTTCCGATTTGCCAATTCAGGACGTTTTGTGCTAATTGCACGGGCCAGTCGCATTAACTGTGAGCAATAGACAGTTGAATCAATCGTTCTGCCTAATGGTAACACCTCGTAGTGGACAACACCTTTATAATCCCACCACACAGAGAGCATGATCTTCTTTGGGTGCAATCCCACTTTCGAGGTTGTTTGCGGCAGTTCGCTCTTGTGCCCCCATGATCTTTTATGTACCACATTACCGTACACGACCCAGTTTTCATCTCCTGTAATCATCTGCTTCAAAAATGGGTTATTTTCTTGGCGACGTCGCAGTGAATCAGAGATGGATATGCAAGCAATCGTATTGGCCTGAGTCAATTCATGCGGCACCCAAACATTGAGTTTTGAAACATATCCCAGCTTTTGCAAATGGTTTTCAACACTTGTATGGGATTTTTGTTGACAGATTTTTGTCGACGATATCCTTCACAACACTTGAATCAACGTTGGTTAGGCGACAAGTGCAAGGCACATCACTGACGTCGAAATCTCCAGAACGGAATTTGGCAAACTACTTTTGGCATATGCGTTCTGTTAAGACATAATCCCCATATATGTTACATATTTGTTATGGGACTCCACAGCTCATTTGCGTTTTTTGAAATAAAAAAGCAAAATATGGCAGTAATGTACGTTATTTCCTTCCATTTCTAAAAATATGTTACACACACACGCAACTGAAGTCGGCCGAGCGAAAATTCACTGAAAGGTTATGTGAAATGTCGCCTTTCAACTGCACAATAACATTGCATGGTAGCGCAACAATAGCGACAGGCAAAGTAGCGTAAACTTGTACTAACGCATAAACTGAACAAACTTATTTGCCAACCCATTATTTTAGAGACAAATATATGTAGCATAATAGAAGAAAATTCACACATACCTTTTCTTGGATGTTGTTGCCTGCCTTCTTTCTGCGGCGTGCATACTTCTGCTGTTATGGTGTTGAAAGGGGAGTGGGGTGGGGGGCTTAGGCAATCTGGGAGAATTAATTTGAAAAAAAAAAAAAAAAACGTTTTTTTTTAATATAATATATACATATCCGTGGCGGCCCGTAAAGTTTTTTAAGTGGGGATGCTGCCTATACAAAATAATTTTAAAAAAATTCTCTTTTTCCTAATTAGTTAAATAGGAAATTAATAAATTTTTCCTAATTTATTAATTAATAAATAAATTACAGATTTATTAATTAATCAATTGATTACTAATTAGGAAAAAAAGAATTTTTTAAAATTATTTTGTATAGGCAGCACTCCCACTTAAAACTTCACGGGCCACCACTGATACATATATTATTTTTAAGGGTGGGCGAAGCGCTTTTTTTGTAGGGTGGGAAAAAAGATGAAAAAGGGGGCTGAAAATAGAAACTGTTTTTTAGAGGGTTGATGGGGGTACAAGTCGTTTCGATCATGTGAGTCATTATCTGAACTCATGGAGGAAATGGATGCTATGTCATGTCAGCTTGGTGTTTTTGCCTTTGAAGTGTTTGTGTTATTGCCTATTGGTCGGTGACCTAATTTTTATGTTGTGGAGCTTTCAACACTTGGAGATTATGTAGGGTCGGTGAACATTGATTGCGTTCTCGTCACATTTTATGGCTATCGTTTCCGATATTCCAAGCATTATTTCATTGTCATGTCTTGTCTATTATGATGGCCTTGTCAATTTGTTGGGTATGTTTCTGTTCAAGGTGCGTGGCCTACTATTTTTGTTTTCCCTGTACTTTGTATTCTATTTTTCTTTTTGATGTTGCGCTTTTTAGTGTTTAAATGTTCTGGAATAGGGATGTTACAGTCACGGAAGTGTTCTTGTAGTCTTGCCCATAAAATACTTGATGGTAGAACCTGTGTACGTGATATCAGTCTTTTTGGCAGGGAAATTTGTAGACTACATGGTGGTGTTCTAATATTTCTTTGTGTGTGTGAGATTTAGTGGGTTTTAGAAGATTTGCCAATTTTTGGTTTGTGTGAATACCAGTTTGTAGTCAGTATGTTTGAAAATGTATTTGTAGGCTTTGTATGTGTTCTGGATGTATGGCAGTTTGATAACTTTTTGTGTTGGGAAGTTTGTTTTGGTTGTTGGGTGTTTTGACAGGTATTTCCTGTCCTGTTTGAATAATTAATTAGTTGTGTGGGATAGTTGCGATTTTTAAAAATCTGTGTTAATTTTTTTTATTTCTGTGTTGAGATAATTATGGTTAATTGAAAACTTGTAAGCATTTATGAATTGTGATAGGATGACCGATTTTTTTTTAACAGAATATGGATGGTATGAGTAGAAATGGA
Source organism: Typopeltis vanoorti (assembly GCF_054136105.1). Taxonomy (NCBI): domain Eukaryota; kingdom Metazoa; phylum Arthropoda; class Arachnida; order Uropygi; family Thelyphonidae; genus Typopeltis; species Typopeltis vanoorti. The sequence goes on along the minus strand of NC_143564.1, from coordinate 39,522,537 downwards.
GGTAGTTTCTGATATGACCACACCCTACACTCTGATACAAAATTAAGACCTAATAATATTATAAACTTAATCAAACTAATAATCTTGGCAAACTTCTTCATGTTTAACAACATGTATATTCAAATTTTTGGACTCCCTATAGGCCAAAACATCAGCAAACAACTAACAGAATTATTCCTAGCACACATAGAATCACTCCTACTCAGAGGTGTGCCGACACAGTGTGCAATGTGTGTGATGCGCATAAGCGCCGAAGAGGAGGAAATACTTTAAAAAAATTGAAAACGTATTTGTAGGCTTTGTATATGTTCTGGATGTATGGCAGTTTGATAACTTTTTGTGTTGGGAAGTTTGTTTTGGTTTTTGGGTTGTTTTGACGGGTTTTTGCTGTCCTGTTTGCATAATTAATTAGTTGTGCGATTTTTTAAAGTGATTTTTTTATTGACCGGGGGAGATAGGGGTGCCAACTAAAGTTTTGCACACAGGTGCCAGACACTACTGGGTATTGGAGCGCCAACTAAAGTTTTGCACACAGGCGCCAGACACTACTGGCACGCCCCTGCTCCTACTCCACCCTTCCCTCCCTCCCTGGCATCAACTTTTATGGCAGATATGTGAATGATATTCTTACCACATCACCACCTTACAATCGTCCCTTAACAGTTACAGCAACAAATTCACCATAGAAACCGAACAGAAATCCATCAATTTCTTAAACTTGACATTAATCAGAAAAAACAACAAAAAATATCCACAAAAATATACCACAAACCCACACATATCGTGGTACTCACCACAAACCAAAAATTGGCAAATTTTCCAAAACCCACTAAATCTCACACACACAATGAAATATTAGAACACCACAACGTAGTCTACAAATTTCCCTGCCAAAAGACTGTGATACCACCTACACAGGTTCTACCATCAGGTCTTTATGGGCAAGACTACAAGAACACTTCTGTGACTGTAACATCCCTATTCCAGAACATTTAAATGCTAAAAAGTGCAACATCAAAAAGAAAAATAGAATACAAAGTACAGGGAAAACAGAAATAGCAGTTCACGCCATTGAACAGAAACATACCCCGCAAATCGACAAGGCTATCATAATAGACAGACAAGACAACGAAACAATGCTTAGAATATCGGAAACAATAGCCATAAAATGTGACAAGAACTCAATCAACGTCCACTGACCCTACATAATCTCCGAGTGTTGGAAACTCCACAACATAAAAATTAGGCTACAACTCTGACCTACTGGCGATAACAACACTTCAAAGGCAGAAACAAAATACCATGCCGACACGACATAGCATCCACTTCCTCTATGAGTTCAGATGACAACCCACATGGTCGAAACGGCTCGCACCCCATCAACCCTCTCCATGGCTCAATTTTTCCATAAACCCTTCCCTTAAAATAGTTTCTATTTTCAGCCCCTTCTTCATCTTTTTCCTACCCTACAAAAAAAGCGCTCCGCCCCTTAAAAATAATATATGTATATATTATATAAAAAAAACAGGTTTTTTTCAAATTAATTCTCCTACATTGCCTAAGCCCCCCTCACTCCCCTTTCAACACCATAACAGCAGAAGTATTGTAAACATATATAATTTTATGGTTGTTTTACTCAATTTTTTTTATTTTATACTTGATTCTAAATGTCTATTCAATATTTATCCGTTACTTGTTCAATTATACTTATAAAATTCTTGAAGGCCGCATTCAATTAGCATAAATAAATTGTTTTATTTGACAAACAATTTGCCTGATTCCTGCATACCAATGCACCTCATAAAAATCGAAACTGTGTGACCTAGAGTGTTAAGCAGCCACAACTCAAAATTAGTATTTTTGCATTGCTAGATTCAGTATTAAGTGCGGCCTTGAGACAAATTCTTGTCTCAAGGCCACACTTAAAGAAATTGGCTCCAGCCAGAGGCAATTTCTTAGTTCTAAAAGTTTTGTGCACATGTAGAAGCATAATTGTGGCATTGAGACATAAGCATAATTGCGGCCTTGAGACAAATTCTTGTCTCAAGGCTGCAATTATCTTTCCTCTGGCTGGAGCCAATTTCATTGTGTGAACTACTGGCATTTTTCTATTTTTGAATTCTGAAAATTTATTTGTTTATATCGACTGTGCCATCAGAATTCACAGATAGGAGTTGAATATTCTTCCAAAGAAAAACACTCAGCAAGGCACAGAACTTTCCTCTCTTATACTTAATACTAAGTCTAGCAACTCAAAAATACTAATTTTGAGTTGTGGCTACTTAACACTCTAGGTCACACAGATTCGATTTTTATGAGCAGTGCATTGGTATGCAGGAACCAGGCAAATTATTTGACAAACAAAACAATTTATTCAGGCTAATTGAATGTACATTAAAAGTTAACACTAAACACACAAATAATTCAGGATCTATACTTCTACAGCGATATCTGTTTGGAATTATGTATATTCCTCCTAGTTTAACAATTCTCTCTAACACAACTTGTCTGAGGTAATAATTTAGCTATCACTTAGTCATACACAGAGCAACTTACACACTAAACAATAGACAGGTTTAGCTAATAAACAATATTAAGCCTATTAAATTTTCACTTTACATTAATTCTATCCTTTCTCTACAACTAAACAAGTTAATTCGATAATTAGCTAAATGCCTTCAGTCCACAAACAATATTAACTTAAAAACTTCAGAGTAATCTCTGTCAAAATTTCCACCTCTAGTAAAATACAATATATTAGACCTTACTTTGTATATAGTCGTCTGGTCCACATTAATAGATTCTTGAAATCACTATCCTCCGTTACATTTCAATCTTGGCTACACATACAGGCACCTTTTTTCGAGATCGATGAGATCACCTCTTATTTCTGAGATCGTCAGGAACTTGGTGGCTGGAAATCCGGAACTCGTTCTTCAAAACTCAAATGAGTTACCTCGCATTTCTGGCATCTGTTGGCTGGAACGTAGGTCACTGACCTTGAATCGGCATGACATCTTCAAACATTGATATGACCTTTGTTTCTATGTGGCCATCCACCAGATAATGACTGCCTCTACCACGGATTATGAAAAACCCGTGACAACAACGAATGACAGCAAGAACCACCTTCCAACGATGAATACCCAGATTCCTTGTATGTGTCCCTTTGCTTTTGATATCTTTCCCTTTTATATCGCTCCATCGACCTTGGGTCCTGTTATGATTTTATTCCCTTGAGTGTTTCATGAGTCTTCACACGGCACCCTTTTAGGTCACTGCGTTAAGGCGGGAAACCCCATACATACTTGACCTTCGCGATAGTGATTGCCTTAGGTCATATCTTAATCCGTCTGGGATATATCTTTGTTTTAACAATCCTTTGTTACAATTTAATTTATACTTAACTTTCTTTGTTCTTTGTTATTATACAATAATTTTGGCGGTTATACGATTTAACAGTTCACTCTAAAATATTTCCATTTTACATAAACATAAGAAAAAATTCTAATTAACTACAAGTATGTTGAATGGATTTTCGTTCTCCAGTAAAATCAGTATATGAGGATTTTTATACAAAAATCCCTCTATACAAGATTTTACAGTATGCACACTGCAGAAAGAAGACAGGAATCCAAGAAAAGGTATGTGCAAATTTTCTTCTATTATGCTACATATATTTGTCTCCAAAATATATCTGCAATGCCCTAAGAATTCTTGAGTAAAAAGTCAATGACATTAAAAAAAGGGACACTCATAAACAAAAGCAGGCAAAATAGCCATAAAAATAATAAATCTAAAAAATTTAATAGGTAAATGGGTGGAAGGAAATGTCAAAAAAAGTGCACTTTTTGGTATAATACCTGTTGAAAGCAAGTTTCCAAATCTACTGGCATCAAAACGTTTACCACTGAACAGAATATCAAATAACAAGTAAAAAGTACTGAACAGCAAAGGAACTAGTTTTAATAAAAAGGCACAAATCAATTTTACTCACTATTTATGCAAAAGGCAAAGTTTTTGCTCATGCATTTGTGACAAAAAGTATATTTAGTTTTTAAGGGATATTTTTAAACTATATATCACGGTTTAAAAAATTTTGCTCACTAATCAGTCAAACAAACATTTCACTTATCAAATGACAGTCTGAGTGTACTGTATCCATGCTCACCTGATCTATTGTAGTCACGGTTCGATCACTGTGCAGCTACCTGTTGAACTGCCCTGTGTAACTGGAAGCTACAGCAGACAGTTAGCCTAGAAACTAGACATTGTTAAAATAATATTTGTTAACTATCCACTTGTTAGCCGCCTTCTTCACTGCAAACCGATTAATTAGTGATAGCCTTGGGCCAGCTATCTCTGATTGGCTACCAGTGGAGACTGAACTGCCCACTCAGCCTCCAAAGTTAGATAGGGCTAAGCGGCCCCACCTACTCCCCATATATACGGGAACAAAAAAAAAAGGCATTAGCTGATTTTTTTTTAAATTTTATTTTTTTTAACTACCCACAATGTCTAGTCAAAACCTTATTCAGATCACTGAATGCTGCAAGAAGTATGATGTGCCATGTCATCACAAATGCTTCCTGTAGATCTGCAAGTGTTCTGGGTGGAGAATTCAAATGTCAGATCTTTCACATGATCCCAGAGATGTTCTATGGAACTCGGCCTGGTTGGCCAATATTTAGCGTATTCGCTCTCTAGCCAAAAGGCTGCATATTCGAATCCCACCATGGGCATTGATATTTGCGATTGTCTGTGAAAATATAGTGGTGGCGGGCAGTAGAAGGCGCTGATGTAAATAATGATGGTAGTTGGTGAGTGGTGGAGATGAAGAGTTGTAGAGTGGGTGCTCGAGTAGACTTTGGACTCCCTGGAGGTGTTGCGTAATAATAATAATAATAAATTCAGTAGCCATGGTAGAACCTAGAAGTCACTATCATGTTTGGCAAACCACTTTTGAACAATACCAGTAATGTGGTGTTATATTTGAAGCTTGATTGTGCCAGTTTGTTATGCTGTCAAGTGACTGTACCAGATATGTTATTCTCCACCTTGTCTATATATCTAACCATTTAATTATAGTCACGGTACTTAAGATGACACTGTTATAAAATAATATTTCATCTGGTTAGAATATTTCAAATTCATATCCATGATGGTGCATTGATTTCAAAGATCAACATAAGTATATTCAAATAGTGAAGCTCAATTATAAAAATAAAATATTTACTGTAAATATATACAACTGATACAAATTCTATATCACAAGTGCTTTTATTTCTCTAAGGAGATCATAATTCTCTCCTAATTCTGTGTAGAATTACAGTTAGTAAATAGTTTTTTCTACTATTCTCTATATCTAACCTTCAAATTCTTACTAGATACAAACAATAATAGCCTGTGTAGCTCAGTAGAAGTGGCATTTGCACTCTATGCTGCTTGACCACACGACGAAAGACTTTATTTTGAATCTAGTCGCTGAGTAGAGGAACATTTTCCAAGCCTTTTCTCGACTGGTTCCCGAATTAGTCGATTTCTGGCAAGTGAGTTTTTTTCTCCCGAAACTCAAGAAAATCAGCCGTCAAACCCACACTATTTTCAGACATTAAAAATAGTGTTAGGGTTATGTACCACAAGATGGCGGCACTTGCTAGCTGCCTTTTTCACTGTGTACCAATTAATAAGTGATAGCCTTGGGCCAGCTATCCTGATTGGCTACCAGTGGAGATTGAACTGCCTACTCAGTCTCCAAAAGTTAGATAGGGCTAAAAACGGTCTCACCTACTCGCTATGCAGAAACAAAAAGGCATTAGCTGATTTTTTTTTTTTATACAAAAAATAACTATATGGCCATTCTAGAATTATTCTATATGAGCCAAAAGAAAATTCTTTCCCTTTCTGACTCAAGTTAAATTTAATTCTAAGAAAATCACATTAAATACCATGCAAAATAATGAACATAACATTCAGCTAAAAGTTCTCTTCCCATCTTTATCTTCCTTTATTTTATTTGCTCAATCATTCATTGTCTTATCTTTCAAATTCCTTAGAATACTACAAAAGTTAAAGAGCTCACTTGACTAATATACTTGATTATGTCTTCCGATAAGCAAGTCTACTTAATGCATTTTTGTTTCATTTTCTGAAATATATGAATCTGAAGAATAATTGCTCTGGCAATAAAATTTATTTAAATGGGTAGTTCAAAATGCACTTCCAATAAAAGAAATTTTGCTGCCTTCCATATTGCTCCTTGGAACTTATACAACTTGCTTCTCATTAACCCTGCAGAGGTCGCGGTTGAAAAAATTGCAGCGTAGGTCGCATGTATCTGAGAAATACGTTCATTACTATTATGTGCTAAAATGCGATAAAATTTAGAAAAAAAAAACACTGCAAATATAACACATGATGGTTTATTTATTTTCAGTTACAATCTAGAAATTATTGAACAAAGAAAAAAAAAAAACTAAACCAATACTATACTGACATCAGAGTTTGCGGTATCTCTCAGATACAATTTACTATCAAATATCACTTTCACTTTTGGACTTGGGTAACATTCGCCGAATCTCTTCAACATCTCATGGATTATCCAATCAATATATTTTTCCAGCCATTTTCAACGGTAAATATAAATAAAACAACTAAACCAATACTATACTGACATCAGAGTTCGCAGTATCTCTCAGATACAATTTACTGTCAAATATCACAAGCCTTTACATAACACGTGTTACACCAAACTGACAGCAAAAAACAGTGTAGAATATCACTTGTAACATAAGCATGTGCAGCTGACCTTCAAGTTATACAGTGAATTACATAAGAATATTTATATTAAACAATTTGCATGTATCTGTTAGATCAGCCAAGACCTCAGCAGAGTTAATTACATAAAGCAACATAAGAAGGATCAATGTATTATACTACCCTTCAATACTTTGATCCTTCTTATAATAGTGAAAATGTTATGTATAAGGTAACCAAAAATGTTCATGCGGCTTTTGGTAGAGTTCACTGCAATGATTTGTTTTATTTTGTAGTGGTTTGCAGAGCACAATTTTTTATGTGCATCATAAGACACAGATATGCATCAGTCATTCGGTGCGCTCTAACTTGGCATGTACTCTTTTTCTGTGACTTTGAACCCTTTAAAATGTCAGCTGAACTTGGTGTAATTTGAGATTGTTCGCTTTATTATTATTATTGTTCTGGAAAACTCCAAGGAGTCGACAGACTCATCGAGGAAGGCCCTAACATCATGTCTGGAACAACTATTCAACATTCACACAGTATCTATCATACCTTGCCTTGAACTCATTCACGGTCGTAGCACCCACAACAGACTCTGGAAGCTTATTCCACTCATTCACCACTCTCCAAGTAAAAAACCTAGCTCTAACACCCTTGTCAACCACACTCTTGCCCAGCTTCATGCATGGCCCCTAGTCCTCCCACCACCAGTCATATTTTCAAAAATATCTTCTGGATCAATCTTATAAAAACCCTTCAGTAATTTGAATGTCTCAATCATATCACCCCTCCTTCGCCTATTGTCCAATTTCTGCAACCCACAAATCTTCAACCTATTCTCATAAGGTTCATTCCACAGACCTGCTATCATCTTGGTCACTCGTCTCTGGACCCTCTCCACTTCCTCCCCATTACGAAGAAACCCTGGTGCCCATAACTGGGCACAGAAGTCCAGATGGGGTCTTATCAAGGCTCGATACAGAGGAACAACAACTTGTTTGTCTCTGCATGTTAAAGTATTTTTCACAAGCCAAGTGATTTGGTGAGCTGTTTTAGTCACTTTTGCAATGTGTCCCCTTAACATCAACTCCCTATCCACCAACACTCCCAAATCCCTGGCCTCATCAATCTCCTGGAGTACGGTTCCACCAATGCGATATACTGCTGCTATTCTTTTCACCCCAAAGTGCATAAACCTTACACTTTGCCACATTAAATTGACATCCATTTTTCCTAGCCCAGTCCTCCAAACTATCCAAATCATCCTGTAAAATTTTGACATCCTGTGCACTCACAATTGCTCTACCCAACTTTGCATCATCAGCAAACAAGTGAACACTTCCTCTCAAATCCTTTCCAATATCATTGATGAACAAATTGAAAAGCAGTGGTCCAAGACAGAGCCCTGCGGCACTCCACTAGTCACAAGACGTCTTTTAGACTCCACTCCTGAATAAACCACTCTCTGGTATCTCTCCTTCAACCACCCTCCTATCCATCTCACCAACCCTATATCTATCCCCATCTGCTCCAGTTTACTGATTAGGGTTCCATGTGGTATCCTATCAAAGGCCTTGGCAAGGTCCAGTAGTATCACTATAAACCCATTACCCTTATCCAGTTCAGCCGTCACTGTGTTATAAAACGTGAGCAAGTTACTGAGGCATGATCTACCCTTCACAAAACCATGTTGTCCCCCATACAATATCCCATTTTCATCTATCCAATCCTGTATTCTTTTCTTGACTAATTTCTCTAAGACCTTGACAATGATTCCTGATATGCTAATCGGTCAGTAATTTACAACAGCAGTCTTGGCACCACCTTTATGCAGTGGAACTATTTTCCCCTCTTTCCACCCGCTCGAGACTAACCCAGACCCGAGACTCAAATTAAACAAAATGGTCAAGGGTACTGACAATTCTTTAGCTGCTTCTCGTACTACACGAGCTGGTATACCATCCAATCCCACAGATGTATTGACATTGAGGTTATGCAATAGACTACTCACCTCCACTTCATTCACCACAATTCCCATATAATCTACTGGTTTATTCGTTTCTGCAATGTCCCCACCTGGATGATATATTCTTGCAAAGTGCTCACTCAGTAACTCAACTATCTCAACTGATTCAGTTACCTCCCTACCATCGGCATTCTTTAAAATCATTCTGCCATGTACATTTTTCCTTTTACTTGCTACATATCTAAAAAACTGTTTAGGATTTTCTTTAGCCTGCATGGCCAATGTTCTTTTGTAATCCTTTTTTGCTTTTCTTACCACACTCGTCACCCTTCTGGCCTATGCTTTATACCGTTCATGTGCCTGCCGGTCACCTTTCTCCTTAAATTCCCTCCATAGTTGTTTCTTTTTTTGCAGCTCAAGCTTAATGGTGTTATTCATCCATTTAACCCCTACTTGATTTATTATTCGGACTCTAGGTATACAGTCAGCCATTGCTTCATGCAAGCACTTCTTAACTACCTCCCATGCACTATCAACTTCTAGTCCTTGCAGTTGTACATGCCATGGCACTGAACTAATCAAACTCCTAAGCTTGTCATACTTTCCAGCCCGATAATTCCACATGTACCCTGTCTTAATTGAAAATTCTACACCTTTAGCCACCTCCCAAGTCAAGACCCTATGATCACTCTCACCGATTGGTGGCAATGTGGTCATATTTGTTACAGCCAAATCCTCAGATGTAATTACTAAGTCAAGCACTCTCTGACCCCTAGTATTTTCCATTACATGTTGTCGCAGATAGTTATCCCTTAATAACCGCATAAAATCCAATTCCTTCCTCCCGTGTGTTCTCTCCTCACTCCAATCAATGCGACCATAGTTGAAATCTCCCATAATAATCACCCTCCTTCCACTCATTTCTTCTATTTGCTTGTGCATACTGTCACCACCATCTTTTCCATCACCTCGTCTATAGCAGCGCACCCAATTGTATATTTAGTTCTTCTAGCCACAATCTCCCACCAAATGGCCTCAAATGTGCTCTTTTCTCTATCCTGCAATTCAACTTCTATTCTCCTTGGCTGTAGCTCATCAGCTATCATCAACAATACTCCTCCCCCCCAATTAAATTTATGAATTTAAACTCAGTTCGAAGGCTTCAGAAGTGTCCTGTAAGATATGTGTGGCATTTGAAAAAGATGCGGTAGCAGAATGTACTGCACAGAAATGCTTTAACAAATTTGTTTCTGGTGATGAATTATTTGAAGATGCATCATGTTCAAGAAGACCCTCCATTATTGAAAATGAAACATTATGTGCCACTGTAGAAAATAATTCAAAATTGAGTTCAATAAACAATCATGTGAAACTGTGGGAAGTAATGAAAAGAATGGGTTTTCCTCAACACACTATCAGGTTGATAGCCAACTTGTACAGGGAGCAAGAAGCCACGGTAAGAACAGGTGTTGGATTGACTGACAAGCTTCGAGTTGGAAAAGGAGTTAAGCAAGGATTTTTACTTTCTCTTCACTTGTTTAGTATATGTGCGGAGGACATCATGCGTAAAGCATTGGATGAGCTAAAGACAGGAATTAGGATGGTAGATAGATCAGTAATCTGAGGTATGCTGATGATACAGTACTCTATAAGGACAAGTAAGAACTAGGACAAATTCTTGACAAAGTTAACAAGAGCAGTAATAACAGAGGACTTCAACTCAATCATAGCAAGACAAAGATTATAGTTATCAAAGGAAATACAAACAGGGCAGCTCTTGAGAAACAAGTGTACCTTAATGGAGAAAGAATTGAGGAATTCTTTATTCTCTATTCCAGGGGTTCCCAACCTTTTTGTTTCCTAAAGCACATTCTAAAATACCGGCAGGGAGATGGCACATCTATTTTTTCAAGGAAATTTTTTGAATTCTTTTGTTAAATGAGTATATACAAAGTTTACTTTATAATCAAATGTTTTATTACTTAAAAGTTTACATTATATAAAAATTTAAATATACGTATATCAGTTAGTGTGATCTTTGGGATTGCATTTCATTGGCAAGTGCTTCATAATTAGGAGAATATGATGATATTCCAGTTCTTAAACAATCATCAAGATGCTCATCAGTGAGTCGTGATCTATTTGATTTTATGATATTCATGGTTGAAAACAATGATTTGCAAAGGTAGGTGGAACCGAAAAACGATTTTATCTTGAACGCCACTCTTTTTAAGGATGGAAACTTTTTCTCTCCACTAGATTGCAGAAGTCTTCATCTGTTATATGGGATTTTAGCGTAATGTCATTCTGAAGATCCAAACTTTCTAGCTCCAGTTCTTCAGCATTTACTTGAACAAGCTTTGCAATGCATGCAGCTATTTCCATTACATTTACTTGGCAAGTAAAAGGATTGATAAAAAGATCATTGGCTCTATGATGGTAAACTCCTGAAATCTCTTTTCAAACTGTTCTTTAAGCACTTGAAGATGTTTAGCAAATGGTGACAAGTTAAATTCACTATCGCCTACCATTTTTTTCATATTTGGGAAATGAACGGGAGTTCATTGAACGTCACAAATCCAGTGATGTTCAATGCCATGTTTTTTCAGAATTGCAATGCTACTGTTGCACAACAAACACAATTATCATTAAAATTAATGAAACAATATGTTTCCTCCCAGTCAGTGTTAAAATTATCGGTTCGTTGTCTTTTACTTGATTCACTCATTTTAGGATTAAAAATCAAAATATTTCAAAAATTTAAGTACAAGACACCTTTTAAATTATGCGCATATAACTAGCAACAGATAATGAACAACTTCGAATGCGCGTCTACTTTACATAGTATGCGTTTAATACTCATCATGAGTCATTAACGCATGCCATGAATTGTTGCAAGTGATTATTTCAAACTATACGGCACATGGTTGAACAGCAGCGGGCACACACAAATTGGTCGATGAGCGCCATGGTGCCCGCGGGCATAGGGTTGAGAATGCCTGCTCTATTCTCTGTATTCTCTAAGAGCACAAGCTGATTTATTTGCCAGGAACTTTTGATATGCTTTATTCTTTTCCTTCAATGCCTCTTTAACTCCTGTGTCCACCATGGAGTTCTAATTTTTCTATTAATATTTCTGAGATAAAAAAAAAAACCTCAGATTTTATTCATGATACATTATTATTAAGGACATGTGATCATTTTCATATGGTGTTTCAGTTCTAAGAGTATGTTTTGAATCACTTATAAAAATAATAAAAAATATAAAAAAGTAATTTATTTTCTGCCATTATAAAACAAACATTAGAGTAAAACATGCAAAATCATAAAAATCCCCAATACAATAAAATCCTTAGGTCTATATGCATTAACTATATTAGTAGGTTTTCTGAATTCTGAATGGCTCGGAAACATTGTCAGATGGATTAGGCTGGTGATGTCATATGACATGGCAGCAAACATGAAAACAACTGAAAACCATAAGTTACATTTTTGGAATCAATATAAAGAAATAAAATATTTTGGGATAAAAATCTGTAATACTTCTTTCTCAGCTTTCCAAGTTTTAATATCTACTATCAATGGTTCAAATTCTGCATATTCAATCATTAAATGAAAAATAAGCTACTGCTGCTGTGCATCTATTTTAGGTTACCATGTTGCAATTAATGGTTAATTTGCAGTACAATGCAACTGTGTGCTCTCTAAAGATAGAGATAATGACCAGCATGACTCCACAGGTGCAATAAGCAAAGTTTTTAATACAAAAACTATTTGTGACATAAAAACATGAAGTAGAATCTACATTATGCAAATCTAAAATCCTGCTTAAGGCAGAATCTTTTCTGGCAATTAAAAATTTCATTACAAGGACACACACACACACACACTGGTTTAATGATATTTTTTTAAATGTATTTCTGAGTCAATTTACAAAAAACTTTATAGCAATTAAAAAAATACCTTTCTAATAAAGATTAATTATGAATCATTACTAATTAAATGGTACTATGCATTATCAAGTATGTAGACTAATTTTTACATAAAAGCATTACTAAGCATATAAAAATTTGATATACCTTGGTAAAGTTGTGCCATCTACTGCATTATCCTGGAAATTCTTCTCATACTGATGCAGTTCTACTGAGGTAACAAGCCAGTCAACTGTTTCTTCTACAGTCCAGTTATGCACTATGCATTTGATATGGAATACATAAAAACAGATTTCGATTCATTGCTTTTAGGAAAAAATACAACTAAAATACAACAAATACTTAATACAACAGTTATAAAACTTCTACATAACTCACTGAAATATTAACTAAAATACATGTTGATTTACAATGAGTAGCAACTTCAGTAAAGTACATCTGAATATGTATGTTTAAGAAAGAAACTAATTAAGAATAAATCCCATAACACATCCCAATTCAACATCAGTGTTCAAGATTGGCACTATCAACATAAGAAGCATCAATGGAAAAGAAATGCAACTAGCAGAAGAATTGGATAAGTACCAGTTCAGCATAATAGATGTGACTGAAGAAGACAAAAACAGGTGAGATCTTTCTAAGCACAAATGCAAAATGTTATATTCTGGCAATAACAATCAGGGAAAAGAGGGAGTAGCCATAGTATTCAACACTAAACACGAGGATAATCTTCTTGAATGACAGGCAATATCAAGTAGAGTGAGGTGGGCAAATATCAGAATGGGTAACTCGACAATGAGACTTATTTGTGCCTATGGTCCCACAAAAGATTCTACCAGTGATGGCTCATTCATAAGGGCTGCAATGAATGCAGCCCTTATGGACAAGTCGCCACTGGATTCTACTAAGGTAGAAGTGGAGGAATTTGACATGGCATAAAGCTCTTAGAACTGCACTGGGCTTCCAAAGTTGCTGACAAATGAAAGAGCTTGCTTTGAATAGAGAAAGGTAGAAGGTTCTTTTCCATGGGAATCTTAACCGATCTTGAGGATGGAAGAGAAGAAAAATGATCTAACACCAATTATGCAGGCTTTTTGTTTTTTTTTAATCTCATTCTCACACACACACACACACGAGTGATTACAAAACCTATACATTGGCAAACACAGCTTCCCAACACCAGAAATCTAACCAAGACCTCTAGATGAAATGGGAAATCCACCAATCAGAATACTGGTTAATCTTAATAAGCCCACCCTGGATGTTTTCTTAATTAGAACACTACAAATATACCTCTCCTCTTAGTAACAAACCAAAACCATAACCTTTATCTACATCTCCTTTTCTACAGATTGACTTTTACCAAGTCATGTTTACCCTTCTGTTCCTTGGTCACTACTGGGTAGTGCCATTGGCATTTCTATCCATTTTCCATAGTCTATTTTCCCTTACCAACCCAAACATCTACTCTGACTAGAAAAGCCAAAATAATTCTTGTTGGAATGATGGCATTATTTCTCCATTCCACACAAATATGATCACTTTAACAAGTCATACTTCTGCAACAAATGCACCAAAGTAAAAGATAAAATTTAGCATACATCAAATGGCTCAAGTCTAAAACCACTGTTTCATGCTCACGATACACCAGTAAAAAAATCAACAAATCCAAATCACTCTGGAAAAAAAAAAGAATAAATAAGTAAATAACAAAAATTATTCCTACTCAAATAGTAGACAAGCTATTATCAACCTTCACTAAGACTACTGAGTGCAACTTTTTCTCTTCCTTTTTCCACCTCTCACATTCATATAGTACCATGATACTATCAATACTATCACCTAAAGATAAGGTTGATTGACCTCTTGGCAACAGTCTTTTCCAACTCTTGTACAGACAACTAAAAGGAATACTACTTTCCACTATACCTCCTCTGATCTTTTGCAAGAAAGAAAGACGTTAAAAAAATTTTCAATAAAGAACCAAACGGCTTCACTTCAGTGATGCAAATTTATAAAAATTAAGTGGATATTAAATCCGGCATTATTTTAGTAAATACTTTTACGCACTGACTGAGAGTTCGCTTACGAAAAATACACTTCCCCAATGTTTCAAGTTACTTAGTAGTGAGAGTTTTTGCTCTCTTAAGGTTTCTGCCTAGTCTCTGGCGAAAACCAGCTTGAAACAGCCTGTCAGGCTAGTGAAACCTGTTCAAAATGAACCAATAAGAGGGGAATACATGGATGTTTGGGCAGCGACCATCTCTCCTATAAGGTCTGGCTAGGGCAACTCGAAATATTGGCGAGTGTATTCCCGTAAGCTCTCTGGTCAAATTTCATATGAAACTTTTATAGTTTCTATATTTGGCTTTGAAATAATGCTGGATTTAATATCCACTTAATTTTTATAACACAGAAATGTTGTTTGCATGTTATAAATTATTTTATTGTTTACTGTAGTGTTCCTATATCAAATACTTGTGACGTGCAATTGCTGTGTTAATGGTAATCAAGCTATGACTTCAGTTTTGCTCTGAATCTCAGTAACAGACATGCATATTAGATGTTTATTTGAAAAGCTGTCACTGGGTAACAAGAACCCTAGCCAGAAAAAAAGTAGGCAAGCAGGGTAGGAAAGCCAGGAAGGTCTAATAAAGTACTGGGTTAATTTCTCTAATCTCAGAAAAGTTTTATACATCTTTAATTACTCTCCAAGGAGCAACTGTGAAGTTAATGACTGAAGGACAGTATCAGGTATCCAGCCTTCATAGATTAGAGACAATATTTTGTGCTTAATGAAAAGCAAGTGATACATGTTCCAAGAAGCAATATGGAATCTGCAGAAGAGTTCCTTTTATTGGAAGTATATTTGGAACTGCGCAATTAAATTATTAATTGTATTCCTATTGTCTCAGAGATTATTCATCATGCCTACTGAAGAAAAATGAGGGAAAAAAATGCATTAAGGAACTTACTGGAAGAAGAAGACATATGCAAGTATATTAGTTAAGTGAGGCCTTTTGTCTTTGATTCTAGTATATCAAGAAATTTGAAGAAAAGACTAAATGAATGAGGAAAAACAATAAAAGTGCTGCAAACAAAGTTCTCATATGGCCAAGTGAAACTATAGAACTTTTAGCTGAATACTATGTTCAATTTGTTTTGTCAAGTATTTGATGTTGTATCTCAGAATTGTATTTCCCTGTGAGTCAGAGTGAAATATATATCTTAATGAGTCCAGAATGTCCAAGACATGAGCAATCTTTATCTGGTCTCTTTCGACTAAAGGTGAGATAGCCGGTCTCATACAGAGGTAGAAAGTTTTTTTCTCCAAGAAACTTGAAATTTTTTGTCCCTTAGAATAAGCAAACTGACCCTGTGAACACACGCACACACTGCTACAGTCAAAAGTACACACCTGCTCCCTTGCTTGTTGACCGGCCGGTTGGGGAGGGGGGGGGTTGTACTAACAAAGTCGCATCAACGTAATACCTACATCTTTAATAAGAATAATTACATAAGAATTCAGCAAAAGGGACTGATGGAATATCAGCATGGGTGGTAAAAGAGTGTTCAGCTGAACTGGCTGTTCCTTTAGCCAGGCTATATAATTTCGATCTCAGAACAGCGAGGATTCCACAGGAATAGAAAGAATGCATGTTAATCCCATTGCACAAGGGTGGTGCAAAGACTAATGTATCCACCTACCAACCAATCAGTATCTTAGGAGTGGTGGTGAAAATTTTGGAAAAATTGGTTAGAGTTCAACATTCAGAAATGAGTTGACAATGAATCTCTACTGTGCAATGAACAGCATGGGTTTACTAAGGGAAGGTCATGTTTTAGCAACTTGCTAACATTCTATAATAATGTTACCAATGAACTAGATGATGGGAATGGATACAGCATGATACTTTTGGATTTTGCTAAGGCAATGGAAGAATACAGAATGGAAGACTGTTGCATAAATTGGAGATCATGAGTTCGAATTATAAAATATCAGCATGGATAAGAGGATGGCTTACTGACAGATATTAAAAAGTTGTATACGGGGGATGTGAGTCTGCAAGATTTAAGGTAACCAGTGGCATACCACAAGGAACAGTCCTTTGTCCATTGTCATTCAATCTGTACATTAATGATATTGGGAAGGATTTAACAGGTGACATACAGCTATTTACTGATGATACAAAGACAAGCAAGTTAATCAGGAATGCTGCTGATATACAGTACTTGCAGAATGATTTCAATAGGCTGGAATTGTGGGCATGGGAAAATGGATGTTAGTAAAAATAAAGTCATGAACTTTGGTGTGATTAGATATCTAATGTGGTATTATACTGTTGAGATTATGCTAGAAGAAACTGATCAGGCTAGGGATCTTGGAGTGTTAGTAGATAGCAAGTTGAAGTTCAGAGGTCAGACTGCAAATACAACTCAAAAGATAACTGCAATGCTAAAAAGAACTTTCACATGTAAAGATAAGGATGTCATTTTGTCTCTTTACAATGCCTTGATAAGACCTCACTTGGACTATTGTGTGCAGGTCTGGTCTCTGTTGTGATTCTAATACAGTGGAGAGAGTGTTAAAAATGATATCAGGATTATGTAATACTTTTTATGAAGACAGATTGAGAATTTGTAGACTGCAGACACTAGCAAACAGAGAAACAGGGGGTGATATGATTGAGAAACTTCTGAAACGATTATACAAGATTTCAGTTGATTGAATTTTTTATTTAATGAAGGGTGGGGAAAGGATAAGAGGGCATCCTTGGAAGCTGAGAATGGATTGCTATTGGATGTAGTGTGTGCAAGTAGTGTGAATGAATTTAAGAATAAGTATGATAAGTTGGTGCATGTAGCATGTGGTCTCCCTTGATGAGTCCTTGACTCCCTGGAGTCTCTCTTAATAATAATAATTTATATGTATTAGGAAATTAGAAATTAATTTACTACTTTTAATTCTATAGAGAATATGAATGTGAAATCTCTTTAGCAAGATAAAGTGAATTATTTAATATAGAGAATTGCATCTATCATATACATTTATATGTTTATAGTAAATGGTTTAATTTTTTTATAATTGAGCTTCATTTATTAGAGTACACATGTTGATCCTTGAAGTCAATGCACCATCATGGATACAAATCAAACATTCTAACCAACTAAAATAAATATATACTAGGGTGGGCTGGAAAGTTCTCGGCCTAACAATGAAAAAACAAATTTATAATTTCAAAATTATTTTTATTTTTCAACATAATCTCCCTTAAGACTAATACATTTATTCCAGCGATGCTCCAGGACCATTATCCCATCCCTGTAGTGGTTCTCAGTAAGATCTGCAAAATACCCCTCTACAGCTGCAATAACCTCTTGATTCGAAGAAAAACGCTGACCAGTGAGAAAGAGTTTTAGTTTTTGGAAGAGACAGAAGTCAAAAGGAGCCAAATTTGGGGAATGGGGTGGATGTTTCAACAATTCATAATGCAGATTCCTTAATTTTCCCATTGCCAAAACACCTTTGTGGGCAGGTGCATTGTCTTGATAAAAGATTATTTTTTTCTTCTGCAAACTGGGACTTTTCTCACGAATTTTTTTGTCTAGTCTGGTTAAAAGATCGGAATAATATTCCTCGGTTATTGTTTTTACCCTTTTCAAGACAATTTGGGATGCCTTTAGCATCCCAAAACACATGCCATGACCTTTCCTGCTGATGAAACCGACTTTGTCTTCTTTGATACTGAACAACCAACTTCTGTCCACTGTTTTGACTGCTGTTTGGATTCTGGTGTGTAATGGTGAATCCAAGTCTCATCCATAGTAATAAATCGACACACAAAATCAGTTTTATTCTTGTTAAAACGCTCCAAGCACTGTTCAGAGATTTTCATGCGAGTGTGTTTTTGATCTGCTGTGAACAAGCGCGGTGTAACAAATGGTGTTGTTTTCCTATACTTGTATTGTAATATCTTTATTCTCTTATATTTCTATTCTTTAGCTTTATCCTTATTCTATATTACTAATTAGCTGTGCACACTTTTCCTCTCGTGACCTTTCTCACTTATTCTGTTACGTACTAAGTTTATCCACATCCCGTATTTACTAGTCGTATGCCTAAGAACACTGAAAATTTATTTGTAAGACTGCACCATCAGTATTATTTATTATTGGCAGAAGACTAAGTAATACGTCAGGTAGATTTCTCTCTCTCACTCTCTCACTAGCATGAGTTCCTTCAACAAAGTTTACATAAACAGTCATGGTTCTTAAGTAATAAAACTGCGCTTTTAATGCCTTAGTTGTTTCCAGCTCACAAGTCTGATTTATTTAGGAACAGTGCAGTTGTAAAATAAAGGATTAGGCAGCACTCTTTTAAAATTAAAACACCTTTATTTACATTAATATGAAATATACATGAATCAAATGACAGGGAGATGCTTTTTCTGCCCATCTATAAAATCTTTAGCATAAAATTAGAATCCTTTCACTTCAACACTAAATAATTTCTTTAACTCTAAAACTTATTTACTCTCTGCTTACAAATTCAACTTATTAAACTTCTAGTTTATTTGCAAAGAGGTTAGCTAACTCTCTGTTAAGTTATTTTTACAATTTTGATGTCAACTTTCAACATGCCAACTGACTCTCTTATGGACACTTTTATTACTATTAAACTAATTCTTAACAGTCCATATACAACATATCTCCTAGATTATAAGAGAAAATATACAAAGGGAAGTAACTTACAGAGGCTCTGTATCACACATTCAGTCAAGAGTCTTTTACTCAAGTCTTTATGGCTTTTCTTTCATCTTGAGTTTTAGGCTTCCTTCAGGAGTATCTTGCTACAGCGGTATCACTTCGGGATATTAGTGGGCTTTTTGATTGCAATCTGCAGTACTTGAATAGCACATATACAAGAGGTTTCAGCATACGGGCAAATTCACCTCTGGATCCTTACATCGGGAACTTCTGCTTCTAATTGCCACCACTTCTGCTACTAATCGCCGATGACTGATCTGGCTCTCTTTGGTAACAGTGCTTTGCCTTTTGCTCTCTCGGCTCTCCTCTTTAGTAACTGGGGTCTTGCCTCACCTCTTTTCTCTGCCGCCACTGCTCTGGTTCAGACTCCGCTTATGGTCTGCAGTTCGCCTCCTCTCTGGTTCCGACTTCTGATGACTCTCTGCTGACGACTGGAAGCCTCTTATGCTCGGCTCAGTCCCCTTTTATTTTGCAATCTTGAGTTCTTACACTAAGGGTAGTAAACCCCGAAGAATTCGGCATGATTCTTTCATCTTCTTTTAAGTTCAACCCGCTCTTTGTTTTCTTCAGTGCACTCTTTTAATTGTAAGTTGCTGGCCAGCGGAAAGTAGTTTGAACCTTTCTGGCTGACTTTGGAGGTGTTTATGCACAGAGTTTGTAAGCACTTTCTCATACACAAAAGTCATAAACCACCTTTCTTATGCCCTCATAGAGAGCTATTACACAATGTTCTGGTGGCAAAACATTGCCTCTGTTTTTAACACTCTAAAATATTCTTGTTAAAGGAGTATATACAGTTAATTTCCAAAGGGTTATTTACAATAATATCTAGCATAAAATATACAGAGATAAACAAGGTTATTTTTGCAATATTCTCATGGGACTTGACCTCTGTAAAAAACCTATGTAAAGCACTTTGGTATTTTTAAGCTACATCGAGTTTTTACAGCAGCACCCATCTTGCACAAAGCTTTTTCATTTGCAATTCTTCATGCAAAATATACCTACACATTCTTTTGAAATGCCTATAGTCTCAGAAATTTCACGCACTTTGACTCACAGGTCATCCAATACCACATCATGCACTTGTTTAATGATTTCTGGTGTTGTTACATTTTTTAAGCGTCCTTCACGTGGATCATCTTCAAGGCTTGTATGGCCACGTTTAAACTCGGCAGCCCATTTATTAATTTTCGTAAACAAAGAAAAAGAGTGCCCATAAACTTTTATGAACTTCGAATGAATTTCTTTTGTAAAACCTTGCCGTTAAACCTTGTTTTACAAAGAATTTTATAATGGCATGATACTCAATTTTATCCATTTCAAGAGACACAGAACACTTTTGTTTCGGACAGCTGTATAAAACAAACTATTTGATAGAATGGCTTGCAAATTTCACATGGATGCTTATGACAGATGTACCAACTTAGAAAAAAAAATCTTGCCGATAGTGTTGCCATCTATGGTTGAGGCCAAGAACTTTTCAAACCACCCTCTTATATAATTATATTGTTATCTATAGTCCATGACTGCTTTAATATATAGGTTGGATATAGATGGTTTAATGTATTTGTTGCTGAGAGTGAATGGGTTGTGGTGAGAGAGAAAGAGAGGGAAAATGGAGAGCATATTTTTCAGAAATGTTTTGTAAGTGTAAGAAATATGAGTCTTGTCAGGAGTGAAACAATGAAGTTACTGATATTATGAATTGTGGAGGAGTTGTGCAGAACGTAGCAGAAACAGTAAATTATTGTACATGAAGACAAGCAAGTTATTGTACCTCTGTACCGAGCCTTGATAAGACCTCATCTTGACTACTGTGCCCAGATTTGGTCACCTCGGTTCCTCCTTGATGGGGAGGAGGTGGAGAGGATCCAGAGGCGAGTGACTAAGATGATAGCAGGTCTATGGAATGAACCATATGAGAACAGGTTGAAGATTTGTGGGTTGCAGAAACTGGTTGATAGGTGGAAAAGGGGAGATATGATTGAGACATTCAAATTGCTAAAAGGATTCTATAAGATTAATTCAGAGGATATTTTTGAGATCAGGACTGGTGGTGGGAGAACTAGGGGACACCTATGGAAGCTGGGCAAGAGTGTGGTTAGCAGTGGTGTTAGAGCTGGGTTCTTTACTTTTAGAGTGGTAAACAAGTGGAATAAGCTGCCAGAGTCTGTTGTGGGTGCTATGACAGTGAGCGAGTTCAAGGCAAGGTATGATAGATACTGTGAGAATGTCGTATAGTTGTGTGGACATGATGTTTAGGGCCTCCCTCGATGAGTCTAAGGACTCCCTGGAGTAGCCTGAAAATTATAATAATAATAATAATAAAATACAAATGAGAGTCTGAAGGAAGTAGTTGAAAGTAATAATGTGGATGAGATGCAAGTGCAGAAAGAAATTGCACACTGAAGCAGACTCCACAGGACAAAACGTGAGTTTGAGTAACCGGTAGAGCAGGACAAAGAATGAAAGAAATAGTGAATGGGAAAAGCATACAGGTGTGAGAAATTGGGAGAAAAGAGAAAGTATTGTATAGGGATTTGATGATAAGAGGTATACTTAATGAGAAAATGACGTAACATGCTTTCCAGGTGTGACAATAAATGATGTTAGTGAAGCTGTAAGTTTGCAGATGAAAGAAGTTAATAAGTTAATTGTTTTAGTGGGCACAAATGATTTGGAAGGTGAGAAATATGCAATGAGAGAAGATATGAAAGATTTGTTAGAAGAAGAATGAAGAGTAAGAATGTCAAGATTGTGAGTCTGCTGCCAAGGCAGCAGACTCACAATGATAGGACAAAATTGAGTAGGGCCATGATTGCCCAATGAGTAGATTGTGGAGGAGGAATGGTGTGCAGTTTATGGATGTGTGGAGTGAATCTAATGGGCATAAGAACCTGTATATGAGTAATGGACTGCACTTAAATGGTTGTCGGATTAGGTGCTTGGAGAAAGTGTGGTTCAGTGAGAGCTTGGAAATGCAAAACCAGGGAAACTAGAGATAGTAGGGGAAGCAATCAAGCACATGTCTAGCCAACTGGGATAAATGAGTGAGTGCAGTAATGAATATGTGGAAATAGCCATCCCTGGGATAGATGAGTATGAGAATGATCGTGAAGAGTTAGTTTTCCAGGTTTCAAATCTGAATGGGCAGGTAATGAGATAATGTAAGGGTAACAGTGGGCACAAGAGGATGTTAAAACGCATGTACATGAATGCCCAAGGTGTAAAAAAATAAAGGAGCAGGGCTTCTGACATTGGTCAGCTTAACTTGGTCCAAAATTAGTGGCATCAGTAAGACCTGGTGGTCAGAGAGTGATGTAGTTACAGAGATAGAATTTAATGAACATTGTATTTTCAAAGGATATAGAGGAAATAGGGCAGGAGGGGTATTATTAATGATAGCTGAAGAACTTCAACATTAAGGAAGACTGTATATCTGATAGAAATGGCTCATTTAAGGCTGTCTGGTGTGAGATAGACTTGGCTCAAAATTATTGGCAGATAGAGGCCAATAGGATAAAATATATTGTTGCTTGCTGCTATAGACCTACAGATTAGCACAATGAGTGCAGGCTGAGCAATTATCATGGGAGACATCAAGTATAGTGATATAGATTGGAAGGAGGAAAGGGCAAATAACATGGAAAGGAATTTATGTTGTTACTAAAGGATAATTACCTAAAATAGTATGTGAAAGAAGGACCAAGGGTTTCAGTGTGACCTGGTAATAGCATCAGAAGATGCTATCTGTAACTACAGTAGCAACTCTACCTCTAATCGGGGAAACTGACCATGCCGTCTTGTCCTGGGAGGTTGCTCAACATGTGAAAATTTCAGTCAAGATAGGGTTTATGCAGAACTACAAAGCTGGCAATTATGACAAACTTGGAACAGTGCCATTGCATAAGAAACTACATGGAGTGAATGTCGTCATTAGTGCATGGGAATGGGTCAAGGATTGTTTCAGGTTGCATATCCAGGGTCATGAGGATAAGCCGAGTAGGGATTAAGTGGATGACTAGAAATATAAAGCAGGAGCTACAAAAGAAGCATTGTAGAAAGAATATAAAATGAGGTGATCAGCATGCCTATGAGCAATATAAAGCACAAGGCTAAATCAGATTTTGAGAGAAAATTAGATAAGCAGGCTAAAGTAAATCCAAAGAGTTTTTATGCTACATAGCAAGTGAGAGAAAATGATTATGAAGGGATAACTTTACTCAGTGCTGAAAGTGACAGAAGCAGAAGAAATAGTTCGATTCCCAAGCGATGATGTAACAAGGGTATATCATCTGAGTGGTGACTTTGCAGTTACTGAGGTGACAGAGACTGATGTGAGCACTGAAGTAGATTAACTGAAGGTACTCAGTATATTGAAAAATATCAATGTAAATACAGCAGTGAGTCTGGACGGTATGTTAGATCGTGTGCTACAAAAATGTGCAGGTGAATTGGCAGTGCCTCTGAAGAAGTTGTTTAATCTAAGTCTCAGCTCTAGCAAGGTTCCAAGTGAGTGGAAAGTGGGTAAGATAGTTCCATTACATAAAGGTGGCTTCTAGGCAGAAGTTTCAAATTACAGACAACTATTATCTCTGGAATGGCAGTTAAGTATGGGAAAAGTCAGTTAAAAGTAAAATTCAGGAATTGATGAATAATAAAGGTGTCGCACTGATTAGATCGTTGGCTTGTCGAGAGCTCCTGAAAAGATTAGTATTATTTTGTGTTAACATTAGATATTTTACTAGAATTTTAAGTAGTATTGTTTGCTTTTTATTTCTTGGTGTGTCTGTGCAATTTTTGCGTGTTTTCTGTTATTTTAATTATTATTTTTAAGAAAAGATAGCGTACACATGGCACCGATAAAGAAAAAAATGGCGGCCAGGTCGCCATGTTTGTTTAAGAGTTTTGATGTAAACGAATTTATGCAATGTGCTGTCTGTGAGATATATGCCTTGCGAAGAGAGGTGGGAGTCTGGTTAGAAAGTGATAATGGAGTTAATATGTGTAGAAAGTGTAAAGAGAATGAGGACTTCAAGCGTGTTTCGTATGTCGAGAGTGATATCGTTAACGATAGTCAGAATGTAGAAAATGACGGTGTGCTAGAGAATTGCGTGGGTAGTGCCAGATAGGTGTGAGAGCGTCGCTGAAAGTGTAAATGAAGGTAGAAACACAGAAAGAATGGATGATTTGATCGATAATGAAAATGGTGAGATAAATGCGAGTAGCGAAATTGCCCGTTTGAATGGTGCGATACACAGAGCCAAAAGACAACTGGAGCGTATGGAAAAATGTGTGGTGAACGTACCGACAAATAACCGGCGGAAGTCTGTGACGGCAAATAATAGAATGTTCGTAAACGTCAATAAAATGAAGGAGCGAGTGCTATATGGGGATTCGCTATTAAGAGGCGTAATAATTGAGAGTTTAATGAAGTCGTACCAGCCGGGTGCGAACATAAAGGACGTCAGCGAATCTAATCGACTGCAAAAACAGAGGGTGAAAGAGATGATAATCATGGCAGGAACGAATGATTTGAAAGAGGACAAAATGGAAATGATAGAGGATGTGAGGGAGTTGTTTGAGGTAGCAAAAGAGAACAGTGAGAGAGTTAGGATGGTGAGTATCTTACCGCGGTATGACAGCGAAGTGTTTAGAAGGAGGGCCATAATTGCCAATGACTTTATGCGTGGGTTATGCATGGAGAGTGGTGTGGAATTTGTGGATGTGTGGAATGAGTTCGATGGGCGAAAGGACTTATATAAGATGGATGGGTTACGTTTGAATGGAGTTGGTGTACGGAGACTTGAAAGAGTGTTGATGAATGATGTGGAAGTGGATGTACAGACTCAGGGAAACTAGATTTATTAAGGGGGGGGGAGTAGATATGCAGACTTTTGGGGGGGCGGTTAAGTGTATGAATGAGTATATTATGCCCGAGCAAGTACGACAGACAACAAAACAGAATGGGATAGTTAGTATAAGGCATCAAAGTAGGGATGGGACAAATGGGCTTCTGCAATTCATGTACACTAATGCCAGGAGTATTAGGAAAAAGAAGGAAGAGTTTTTGGCCATGGTTGGCACTTCCAGGCCACAGGTTGTCGGTATTAGTGAAACATGGCTGACAGAAGATGATAAAGCTAGTGGGATTGAATGCGACGGGTATAGCGTGTTCAGGAGTGACAGGGTGAATAAAAAGGGGGGGGGAGTGTTATTGATGATAGCTGATGAACTTCAGCCAAGGAGTATAGAAGTTGAACTGCAGGATGGGGAAAAAAGCACATTTGAGGCTGTTTGGTGTGAGATAGAATCTAGCATAACAAAATATACAATTGGGTGCTGCTATAGACCGGGTGATGGAGTGGATGATGGGGATAGTATGCATAAGCAAATAGAAGAAATGAGTGGAAGGAGGGTAATTATTATGGATGATTTCAATTATGGTAACATTGACTGGAAAGAGGAGAGGGCACATGGGAGGAAGGAATTGGATTTTATGCGGTTATTAAGGGACAACTATCTACGGCAACATGTTTTGGAAAATACCAGGGGGCAGAGAGTGCTGGACCTAGTAATTGCAACTGAGAATGTAGCTGTAACGAACATGACCATGTTGCCACCAATTGGTGAGAGTGACCATAAGGTCATGACTTGGGAGGTGGCTAAAGGAGTCGAATTTACAATTAAGACAGGGTACATGTGGAATTACCGAGCTGGTAAGTATGACAAGCTTAGGAGTGTGCTTGGCTCAATGCCATGGCATGTAAAACTGCAAGGGCTGGATGTTGATAGTGCATGGGAGGTGGTTAAGAACTGTTTGCAGGAGGCAATGGTTGACTGTATACCAAGAGTCCGAATAATAAATCAAGTAGAGGTTAAATGGATGAAAAACACTATTAAGCTTGAGCTGCAAAAAAAGAAACAATTGTAGAGGGAATTTAAGGAGAAGGGTGACCATCAGGTGCAGGAACAGTATAAAGCTCAGGCCAGGATGGTAACAAGGGTGGTAAGAAAAGCAAAAGCAGATTACGAAAGGAAATTGGCCATGCAGGCTAAAGAGAATCCCAAACAGTTTTTTCAATATGTTGCAAGTAAAAGGAAAAATGCTCATTGTAGAATGATCTTAAAAAATGCTGAGGGTAGGGAGGTAACCGAATCAGTCGATATTGTGGAATTACTGAGCAAGCACTTTGCAAGAGTATATCATCCAGGTGGTGACTTTGCAGAAATGGAAGCACCAACAGCTTATACTGGAATTGTGATGAATGAAGTAGAGGTAACTAGTCTATTACAGAACCTCAATGTCAATACATCTGTGGGATTGGATGGTGTACCAGCTCGTGTCGTACGTGAAGCGGCAAAAGAATTGTCAGTGCCCTTGACCATTTTGTTTAATTTGAGCCTCAGGACTGGGTCAGTCCCAAGGGGGTGGAAAGAGGGGAAAATAGTTCCACTGCACAAAGGTGGTTCCAAGGCTGCTGTTGAAATTACCGGCCAATCAGCATAACAGGAATCATTATCAAGGTCTTAGAGAAAATAGTCAAGAGGAAAATACAAGATTGGATAGAAGAAAATGGGATACTGTATCGGGGACAGCATGGTTTTGTGAAGGGTAGGTCATGCCTCAGTAACTTGCTCACGTATTATAACACAGTGACGGCTGAACTGGATAAGGGTAATGGGTTTACAGTGATTCTACTGGACCTTGCTAAGGCCTTTGACAGGATACCACATGGAATTCTAATCAGTAAATTGCAGCATATGGGAATGGACATAGGGTCGGTGAGATGGATAGGAGGGTGGTTGACGGAGAGATATCAGAGAGTGGTTTACTCAGGAGTAGAGTCCACAAGACGGGCTGTGACTAGTGGTGTGCCACAAGGATCTGTTCTTGGACCACTGCTGTTTAATTTGTTCATAAATGATATAGGAAAGGATCTGAGAGGAACAGTTCATTTGTTTGCGGATGATGCAAAGTTGGGTAGGGCAATAGTGAATACAGATGACATCAAAATTTTGCAGGATGATTTGGATAGATTGGAGGTCTGGGCTAAGGAGAATGGATGTCAATTTAATGTGGCAAAATGTAAGGTTATGCATTTTGGGGTGAAAAGATTGGCGGCAGTTTACTGCATTGGTGGAACCGTGCTCCAGGAAATTGATGAGGCACGAGATTTAGGAGTGTTGGTGGATAAAGAATTGAAATTTAGGGGACACATTGCAAAAGTGGCCAAATCAGCTCATCAAATCACTTGGTTGCTGAAGAATACGTTGACAAGCAGAGACAAGCAGATTATTGTTCCTCTGTATCGAGCCTTGATAAGACCTCATCTCGACTACTGTGCTCAGATTTGGTCACCTAGGTTTCTTCTTGATGGGGAGGAGGTGGAGAGGATCCAGAGGCGAGTGACCAAGATGATAGCAGGTCTGTGGAATGAACTGTATGAGAACAGGTTGAGGATTTGTGGGTTGCAAAAATTGGTTGATAGGCAGAGGAGGGGAGATATGATTGAGACATTCAAATTACTGAAGGGTTTCTATAAAATTAATTCAGAAGATATTTTTGAGAACAGGGCTGGTTGTGGGAGGACTAGGGGACATCCATGGAAACTGGGCAAAAGTGTGGTTAGTAAAGGTGTTAGAGCTGGGTTCTTTACTTTTAGAGTAGTGAATGAGTGGAATGCGCTCCCTGAGTCTGTGGTGGATGCTGTGACAGTGAACGAGTTTAAGGCGAGGTATGATAGATACTGTATGAATGTCGAATAGTTGTGATGAATATGATTTGGGGCCTCCCTCGATGAGTCTAATGACTCCCTGGAGTTGCCCGTAATAATAGTAATAATAATAATAATAATAATAATAATAATATGATACTTTATAGGGAGCAACATGGCTTTGTGAAAGGGAGGTACTGCCTCAGTAATTTATTCACATTTATAATAAGGTGACAGTAGAATTGGATAAAATAAATGGCTACACCATGATAATGCTGGACTTTGCAAAGGCATTTGACAGAATACCACTTGGAAAACTATTACAAATAGTTGGAGCAAATGGGAATGGATAGTATATATGTCTGTAAGGATACGTGTTTTGCATTTTGGGATACTAAGGCAATTAATGTGAAGTCATTAGCTTCTATATACAAGTAGCCTGGTTGTGATGTTACTTCACATAAAAATTTTTTATTCGCTTACACTTGGATAAAGGATTAAACCAAGAATATAATTTCTTGGTAGCTCTAATTTATAGTATAACCAAGTGAAAAAACTTTCAAACAGGTATTGTGTTAATGGATAGAGTAGGTCTCTCATGATGAGTCTTTTGATTCTAGGGAATCAAAAGACTCATTGTGAGAGACCCACTTTGCTCCAACTGGGGAATAACAGTTGGAGCAATCAAGCTCTCTTTCAAAATAAACAGCGGTATATTTTCTTTATGAATTTTTGGAAGCCCCATCCTCCAAGCAGACCATTATAAATCCATCTCACCACCCTATGTATCTGTGACCCCTTACAAACAACACAAAAAAAAGTTAGCATCCTTTATCTGTTTGCCTAAAGATCAGTAGCTACCTTTGGATTTACCTTGGTCCACCAGGTGGCAGAAGGTGCATACTTGAGTAGTAAGAACCAAGAGTAGATCAGCTGGCTAACAATGCAGCTATAAATGAATGGTTAGAAATAAATTAGGAGAAGTACTCAAAATCAGCCATAAAAACACTTGAAGAAATATGCCTAAATCTGTGGAAAGAAGTATGGAAAACACCTAAAAATGGATCAACAACAAACAAATTGATGCCAAGTATCAGAACCAGACTGTGGCTGAAAATAGATGCCATCTCTCTAGGTTTATCCATGCTATTAACAGGATATGGAAAACTGAGACACTACAGAGATTCCGTATTCTAGAATTACCATTATGCATTGTTCCACACTTTCAACCAATTGTTGATTGCATACTCTATAACTGAAGCTGGATGCCCTTAATACATTATTTTAGAAGACAAGTGGCCAGCATCAAAAGTAATACTCAAAATTATTTAATTCTGCCAACAAGAACAATTTTCAATCATTGTAATGTAATATGAATTACTTGTAATGTCAGTATTATAGAGCATAAACATATATGTATACATGTATTAATTATATAAATATGTAATACGAATATTGTATGCTATCTGAGCATGTAGAAAAGTAACCTCCTAGTAGGGCAACTACTGGGAGGAAAACACAAAATACACACACACTTCTCACCTTCAGAAATTTTCCACATATTCCAGAGTTCTTCTACTGTTATATACTTATCATTACGATGAAAACTCTTCTGCCGCTCATATCCATTTTCATACTGGAGTTCATCTCGTAAAAACTGCAAACAAATACATTAAATAAATAATTGCACACTGGACAAGAATACTGAAACAACAAAGAAAATTCAAATATGAAGAAACATTGCATTTTTGGAAATTATGGAGACAACTACCGTATTTGAATAAAAACTTTAGTTTAATATTACTAAAATTTTACAATTCGACGTTTCAACCTTTATGTCAAGGTCATCTTCTGGAGCGTACAAATATACACAAGAAACAAGCTATACTAAACTCATACTGGTTCGTTAAAGACACTGACTAACTGCTACCACAATTGTTGGCCTGACCTCTGGTGCAAAAAAAAAAAAAAAAAAAAAAAAAAAAAAAAAAAAAAAAAATTATACATCAATGCTAGAGTCCTATTATTTGTGTTGTCTACTATATACATATATTAACATCATTCCAGCCAGTTGGAGTGGAATGGTTTCTAATACTAGCGGATTGGCTAGAGTCCTGACTTATGTTGAATCTTTCATATTAGGTTGGCTGAATGTGTGCCATCCAGATCCTTGGAATTTTCATACCTTCTTTATTGTTGATATTTGGGTGGTTTATCAGGATTTCGCAGAATTCTTTAAATTTTCTTTCGTACCATGTTTTTGTGCGGTGTAAGGAGCAGGTGCTTTTCCAGTTGATTTCGTGTAAGGTGTTAAGTGCATGGTCTGAGAGGCCTGCTTCACCATAATGGTTATATTTAATGTGTCTAATGTGTTCTTTCTTGCGTATAGGGATTGTCCGTCCTGTTTCACCAATGTACGGTAAGTTACAGGTGCAGCGGATGCAATAGACTCCAGGATGTGCTAATGGGAGGAGAGGATCCTTAGAGGAGCTGAATATGGTTTTAAGTTTAGTGGGTGGTTTAAACGGTGGCATTGAGGTTATAATGTTGTAGGATTCTGTTGATTTTTTCTGATAACCCTTTAATGTATGGGATGGCTATGGTTTTACTGTAATCTAGATTCGTTTTTGTTGTGGTTTTATAGAGTATTTTATTGACAGTATTTTTGTTATAGCCATTGTTTATGAATGTGTCACTAATGATTTTTAGTTCTTGTTTCAGGGGCTTGCTGGTTAGAGCAAATAGTTGTGGCTCTGTTTTTAAGGGTGTTTATGACTCCATATTTTTGTGCTGGGTGGTGGTATGAATTCGCATGTATGTATTGGCCCGTGTGTGTCGGTTTTCGGTAGACCGTGAAGGATAGACTGCCTGAAAGAAGACGTGTAATTAGTGTGTCTAGGAACGGGAGCGAATTTTGGTTTTCGGTTTCGATGGTAAATTGTATGCGTTCATGTTGTTTGTTTAGGTGGTTGAGGAATGTGTTTAGCGTTTGTCGCCCGTGCAGCCAGATCGCGAACACGTCGTCAACGTTGCTAAACACATTCCTCAGCCACCTAAACAAACAACACGAACGCATACAATTTACCATCGAAACCGAAAACCAAAATTCACTCCCGTTCCTAGACACACTAATTACACGTCTTCCTTCAGGCAGTCTATCCTTCACGGTCTACCGAAAACCGACACACACGGGCCAATACATACATGCGAATTCATACCACCACCCAGCACAAAAATATGGAGTCATAAACACCCTTAAAAACAGAGCCACAACTATTTGCTCTAACCAGCAAGCCCTGAAACAAGAACTGAAAATCATTAGTGACACATTCATAAACAATGGCTATAACAAAAATACTGTCAATAAAATACTCTATAAAATCACAACAAAAACGAATCTAGATTACAGTAAAACCATAGCCAACCCATACATTAAAGGGTTATCAGAAAAAAATCAACAGAATCCTACAACATTATAACCTCAATGCCACCTTTAAACCACCCACTAAACTTAAAACCATATTCAGCTCCTCTAAGGATCCTCTCCTCCCATTAGCACATCCTGGAGTCTATTGCATCCGCTGCACCTGTAACTTACCGTACATTGGTGAAACAGGACGGACAATCCCTATACGCAAGAAAGAACACAATAGACACATTAAATATAACCATTATGGTGAAGCAGGCCTCTCAGACCATGCACTTAACACCTTACACCAAATCAACTGGAAAAGCACCTGCTCCTTACACCGCACAAAAACATGGTACGAAAGAAAATTTAAAGAATCCTGCGAAATCCTGATAAACCACCCAAATATCAACAATAAAGAAGGTATGAAAATTCCAAAGATCTGGATGGCACACATTCAGCCAACCTAATATGAAAGATTCAACATAAGTCAGGACTCTAGCCAATCCGCTAGTATTAGAAACCATTCCACTCCAACTGGCTGGAATGATGTTAATATATGTATATAGCAGACAACACAAATAATAAGACTCTAGCGTTGATGTATAATTTTTTTTTTTTTTTTTTTTTTTTTTTTTTTTTTTTTTGCACCAGAGGTCAGGCCAACAATTGTGGTAGCAGTTAGTCAGTGTCTTTAACGAACCAGTATGATTGTAGTATAGCTTGTTTCTTGTGTATATTTGTATGCTCCAGAAGATGACCTTGACATAAAGGTCGAAACGTCGAATTGTAAAATTTTAGTAATATTAAACTAAAGTTTTTATTCAAACACGGTAGTTGTCTCCATAATTTCCAAAAATGCATTCGAATCACTGTGCAAGCCTAAAAGAAAGGAAGAAACTTTGCAGTTTTGCTATAAGCTTTCCAGATTTTGGAATTGGGTGGGGTAGAGGAAAGGAATTGTTTAAACTTCAGTGTTAAAAGTTACTGCACATAATATTTCAAGGATAACCACACTATAGCATGCCAGTTAATATAAATACTAATATTCAATTTTCAGTGATTTAATATTATAAGCACCTATGAAGACCTTATAGATTTGATCCTAGTTAGCTAGAGAAACTTCCAAATCTTTTTTCAGCCAATTCCAGAGTTAGTCAGACTTTGGTTGAAGATTAGCAAGGTTCTTTCTCAAAAAGAAATTTGAACTTAAACTTGACTTGAAAAAAAAAAAAAAAAACACTGTAGAATAAAGGCACACTATACAAAATAGCATGCTAGTTATAATTAGGAACGCAAGATAGTTGCAATTAATATGGAGTATTTGTGTATTGCATCTATGCCAAAAATATTCTGACAATGACAAAAGGTGGAGGGTGGCTGCCAACTGATTTTTAAAAATAAAAAAAAGTATACCCTATAGCATGGAAATAAGCATGCATTCAGCCCATTCACAAAATATGTCAACAAACTAGTCTAATTGTTCTTCAGTCCTCTCAAAACTATGGAGATACACAACAGCCAAGTTCTTCACTACCTCCATGGATTCTTCCATTCTTTATCTACAGCTGATATTGTGAAGAGTGTAGTTATTGACGTTAAAGTGGACTATAGAGTTGAGGCTACTATTTGAGTTTCTGTTAAACATAATTAGGATGAACACTTATTTATTCATATGGAGTTTCCTCCCTTTTCTCCCCCATCCCTATTGGGACGAGTTGGCCCCCTCATGGGGGGTAAAGTATTTATGGCTGTAGATCCATGTGTGTTCACGGGGCTGGTTTGCCTGCTTGTGGGATGAAAAATCCCAGACAAACTGGGGGAAAAAACCCTGCTGTCCAAGCCCAAGACCGGCTAACTTGGCTATGGCTGAGGAAAATCCTTAAGCTTCTCACATCGGTGACAGGAATCGAACCCAGGACACTCCTTCCCCAGGCATATGGTTGTGAAGCGCAAAGCCACTAGGCTAATCGCACGGACAGGATGAACACTGTTATTATCATATGTAAATCCAATAGGACTGCTCATGAACGTGCAGAAAATTTGTAGCAACATTTGGAAAGTACTGCAGTGTTTTTAATATTTAACGTAATTGAGAAATTGGGGATCTATATTAGGGTTACTATTTGGTGAAAAGACTAGCTGTAAGAAAGCTCCTGCAAGATCTGTGCTTTTTGTTGATTTATTGGTTGTTTTCTTAGATTTAATGGTGTGTTTTTTAGTATATTATTGTAGTTTTTAATGTATTTATTATTCTACACCATTTTATAACACAATTGCAGAATTATTATTAGTTTTTACTACTCTTAAGAATGGTGTCGAAAACTCGTCACAACAGGGCAGTGTCTAAAGCTCAAGTTGTTACTATTAAGTAGAGCATTTGCACTGATGAACAAAAGTGCTTCTGCAATGATGATAATTTATCTGAGAATAAGCTGACATTAGAAATATCTCGATTAAAAGAAATTATTAGAAAATCGACCAGAGAGTTGGAAAAAGTGGAAAAACATTTAACTAAACTTAGGATATGAAAAAGGATCAGAAAGAGGTATGATATGGCAATTCAATCTTAAAATTTGTGTTTGTCAAGGGAGTCACCACTTAAAGTTTTCCAGGGGCAAAAATTAAAGATATGACAAAAGTAATTAAAAAAAAAAAAGTAAAGTAAAAGAGATGGTAGTTCTGTTAGGTACTAATAATTTAAGTAGCGACAAATATAGTATGAGAGAAGATATGAAAGGTTTGTTGGAAGAAGCGAGAAAGAAATGTGAGAGAGTAAAAATTGTAGGTTTGCTACCCAGATATGAGAGTACTGAGTTAAGAAGGAGAACGATGATAGCAAATAATTTTACACATATGTTGCCTCAAATGAACCATTTCCCTCAGATCTACAATCTTCCTTAACTTTTATTTTTGTTGAAGTTTTTCAACAATCATTAATAATAGTTCTCCTCCTGCCTTGTTTCCTCTATCTCCTTGGAAAATACAATATCCATTACATTCTCTCTGTAACTACATCAGCAAGATCTGGTGGCGAATAATTTTGATCCCAGTTGAGTTGACTAATGCCAAAACTCTTCTTTATTTCTGATACCTCGGGCATTCATATACATGTATTTTAATATTCCTTTGGACCCATAGTGACTCTTACATAATGTCATTACCTGCCAATTAAAATTCAAAACCTGGAAAACTGCAACCTGCTTTCACAATCATTCTTGCACTCACTTATCTTTTATCAGTGCTTTTCAATGGAAGGTGAGTTAGTTGGTCTCCTGCAGAGGTGTTATGGTTTTTTCTTCCCAGAAACTGATCTTCATCCAGCAAAACAAGCAAACCGACCACATTAACACCACATGCAATTTACAGACATAATAAACTGCCCTCGTAGCCTTACTTCTCAGAAAGAGTCGATCAGTCCCATTATGAAGAAGGATGCAAATACAACTCCTAAGTACAAAATACAATCACTGATTCCTGGTCTATTATACTTTGGGTAATGTGTACATGGGTGAACATTAAACCAGATGAACATGGGTTCTATTATTACAAAACATAAGTAGTACCATGATAATGGAGCTTTTTTTCCTCTTCCAAAACAGCAATTCGTAATCTTTAGTATACTTACTCTAAATAAATCTGATGTTACAGAAAAATGCAATATGTCTTAAGAAAAAAACAAACATCTATGGTCATTACTGCACTCACTCATTTGTCCCAGGGGTGACTAGACACATGCTCAATTGCTTCTCCCACCCCTAATATCTCTAGTTTCCCTTCTCCAGAACCATTTAAATGCAGTCTATCAGGCATATATAGAGGCTCTTATGACCATCACATTCACTCCACATCTATAAACTGCAAACAATTCTTCCTGCACAATCTTCTCAATGACAATCATGGCTCTTCAATTCCATCCAATCATATGAAGGCAGCACTCTTACTTTGAAGAAAAAAAAAGGTGATAACCAGGTCAAGAATTTTAAATTTATATTTCTGCAGTGATTATAAAGTTTTAGCTATTTTTTTCAAGACGTCCTGGATAGAGGAAACAGCAATATCATTGCTGTAGTATGCATGTTGAGAGGGAGTTACAGATTACAAAAAATGCTATTACTATTCCCTATATAGCCTAATTCCCTATAGCTGATGAGCTACAGCCAAGGAGAATAGAAGTTGAATTGCAGGATAGAGAAAAGAGCACATTTGAGGCCATTTGGTGGGAGATTGTGGCTAGAAGAACTAAATATACAATTGGGTGCGCTGCTATAGACGAGGTGATGGAAAAGATGGTGGTGACAGTATGCACAAGCAAATAGAAGAAATGAGTGGAAGGAGGGTGATTATTATGGGAGATTTCAACTATGGTCGCATTGATTGGAGTGAGGAGAGAACACACGGGAGGAAGGAATTGGATTTTATGCGGTTATTAAGGGATAACTATCTGCGACAACATGTAATGGAAAATACTAGGGGTCAGAGAGTGATTGACCTAGTAATTACATCTGAGGATTTGGCTGTAACAAATATGACCACATTACCACCAATTGGTGAGAGTGATCATAGGGTCTTGACTTGGGAGGTGGCTAAAGGTGTGGAATTTTCAATTAAGACAGGGTACATGTGGAATTATCGGGCTGGAAAGTATGACAAGCTTAGGAGTTTGATTAGTTCAGTGCCATGGCATGTACAACTGCAAGGACTAGAAGTTGATAGTGCATGGGAGGCAGTTAAGAAGTGTTTGCATGAAGCAATGGTTGACTGTATACCTAGAGTCAGAATAATAAATCAAGTAGGGGCTAAATGGATGAATAACACCATTAAGCTTGAGCTGCAAAAAAAGAAACAACTATGGAGGGAATGTAAGGAGAAAGGTGGCCGGCAGGCACATGAACGGTATAAAGCGCAGGCCAGAAGGGTAACGAGTGTGGTAAGAAAAGCAAAAAAGGATTACAAAAGAACATTGGCCATGCAGGCTAAAGAGAATCCTAAACAGTTTTTTAGATATGTAGCAAGTAAAAGGAAAAAAGTACATAGCAGAATGATTTTAAAGAATGACGATGGTAGGGAGGTAGCTGAATCAGTTGATATAGTTGAGTTACTGAGTGAGCACTTTGCAAGTATATATCATCCAGGTGGTGACATTGCAGAAACGAATAAACCAGTAGATTATATGGGAATTGTGGTGAATGAAGTGGAGGTGAGTAGTCTATTGCATAACCTCAATGTCAATACATCTGTGGGATTGGATGATATACCAGCTCGTGTCGTACGAGAAGCAGCTAAAGAATTGTCAGTACCCTTGACCATTTTGTTTAATTTGAGTCTCGGGTCTGGGTTAGTCTCAAGGGGGTGGAAAGAGGGGAAAATAGTTCCACTGCATAAAGGTGGTTTCAAGACTGCTGTTGTAAATTACCGACCGATTAGCATATCAGGAATCATTGTCAAGGTCTTAGAGAAATTAGTCAAGAAAAGAATACAGGATTGGATAGATGAAAATGGAATATTGTATGGGGGACAACATGGTTTTGTGAAGGGTAGATCATGCCTCAGTAACTTGCTCATGTTCTATAACAGAGTGACGGCTGAACTGAATGGGGTAATGGGTTTACAGTGATACTACTGGACCTTGCCAAGGCCTTTGACAGGATACCACATGGAACCCTAATCAGTAAACTGGAGCAGATGGGGATAGATATCAGGAATCATTGTCAAGGTCTTAGAGAAATTAGTCAAGAAAAGAATACAGGATTGGATAGATGAAAATGGGATATTGTATGGGGGACAACATGGTTTTGTGAAGGGTAGATCATGCCTCAGTAACTTGCTCATGTTCTATAACAGAGTGACGGCTGAACTGAATGGGGTAATGGGTTTACAGTGATACTACTGGACCTTGCCAAGGCCTTTGACAGGATACCACATGGAACCCTAATCAGTAAACTGGAGCAGATGGGGATAGATATAGGGTTGGTGAGATGGATAGGAGGGTGGTTGAAGGAGAGATACCAGAGAGTGGTTTATGCAGGAGTGGAGTCTAAAAGACGGCTTGTGACTAGTGGTGTGCCGCAGGGCTCTGTTCTTGGACCACTGCTTTTCAATTTGTTCATCAATGATATAGGAAAGGATTTGAGAGGAAGTGTTCACTTGTTTGCTGATGATGCAAAGTTGGGTAGAGCAATTGTGAGTGCACAGGATGTCAAAATGTTACAGGATGATTTGGATAGTTTGGAGGACTGGGCCAGGAAAAATGGATGTCAATTTAACGTGGCAAAGTGTAAGGTTATGCACTTTGGGGTGAAAAGAATAGCAGCAGTATATCGCATTGGTGGAACCGTACTCCAGGAGATTGATGAGGCCACGGATTTGGGAGTGTTGGTGGATAGGGAGTTGAAGTTTAGGGGGCACTTTGCAAAAGTGACTAAATCAGCTCATCAAATCACTTGGCTTCTGAAAAATACTTTAACACGCAGAGACAAACAAGTTGTTGTTCCTCTGTATCGAGCCTTGATAAGACCCCATCTGGACTACTGTGCCCAGTTATGGGCACCAGGGTTTCTTCGTGATGGGGAGGAAGTGGAGAGGGTCCAGAGACGAGTGACCAAGGTGATAGAAGGTCTGTGGAATGAACCTTATGAGAATAGGTTGAAGATTTGTGGGTTGCAGAGATTGGACGATAGGCGAAGGAGGGGTGATATGATTGAGACATTCAAATTACTGAAGGGTTTCTACAAGATTGATCCAGAAGATATTTTTGAAAATATGACTGGTGGTGGGAGGACTAGGGGCCATGCATGAAGCTGGGCAAGAGCGTGGTTGACAAGGGTGTTAGAGCTAGATTTTTTACTTGGAGAGTGGTGAATGAGTGGAATAAGCTTCCAGAGTCTGTTGTGGGTGCTACGACCGTGAATGAGTTCAAGGCAAGGTATGATAGATACTGCGTCAATGTCGAATAGTTGTTCTTGACATGATGTTAGGGCCTTCCTTGATGAGTGTGTCGACTCCTTGGAGTTGCACAGAACAATAATAATAATAATATCTGGGGGGGGGGGCACCTCACAAAAAAGACCCAAAACTAAGAAATATAACTTCTGTAATGCTTTTAAACATCGTCTAAAGCCGACTGCAGCTATCTATTCTCCTAAGGATCCATTCCCTTCCCTCCTTGGTCCAAGTGTTTGCAATGTTTCTTGTTCTTGCAACTCATACTATGGTCAAACCTAGAGATCTGCCAACATCTACCTTGGAGAATACAAGAAATACATCTGCCACCAGAACTATGGTCAATCAGGTGTAGCTGAGGAAGCCTTGAATACCTTACACAAAATCAAATATAAAAGAACTATGATTCATAGGTAGTAAATAAAAACTTTACTTTCTACTTACTATGTAGCAGGTAGAAAGTAGAAATTTTAGAATCAGCAGCAGATTTAAAAAAAAAAATTCAATCTAAATAAATATTATTGTAAACTTCTCAAGATTTAGGACACATTCTTAGGCCTCCTGTCCTGTCCATGAAGTCCCCTCATATAAATTAAAAATACCAAGATATTATATTATATACTTGGTTTAATCCTTTATCTAAGTGTAAGCAAACAAGTTTGCGCCTGAACTATTTTCAGGACTGGCAACTCGTATAAAGAAGCTAATGACTTCACATCATTTGCCTTAGTATCCCATAATGTAAAGCACATCTACTTACGGACATGTATAATGCTATACATTAAGGAAAGGGTCACTATCCAGACTGGTTTCAACCTTTATTGAGGTCTCATCAGTGGGAGCCAGACCCAGAGGTGATACTGAGATTGAAGTAACGCAGAAGTCATATTTTAATATATGACATGCCAAAAGGTAATGCAAACTTGTTTGCTTACACTTGGATAAAGGATTAAACCAAGTATATAATATATATATATATATATATCTTGGTATCTTTAATTTATAGTATAACCAAGTGGAAAAACTTCCAACAACTTTCTCTAATCCGGAATATTTTAATAATAAGGTGCGACACCTTTCTCGTATATCAAAATATGACTTTTGCATTACTTCACCGTTAGTATTACCTCTGGGTCTGGCTCCCACTGATGAGACCGCAATAAAGGCCGAAACGGGTCTGGGTAGTGATCCTTCCCATAATGCATAGCATTATACATGTCTGTAAGGAGATGTGTTTTGCATTATGGGATACTAAGGCAAGTGATGTGAAGTCATTAGCTTCTTTATATGAGTTGACCCAGTCCTGAAAATAGTTCAGGCGCAAACTTATTTGCTTACACTTGGATAAAGGATTAAACCAAGTATATAATATATAATATATTTGGTATCTTTAATTTATAGTATAACCAAGTGGAAAAACTTCCAACAAGTCTCCTCATCGTAATTTAGTCTTCTAGTCTAACTTCTTCCACTTAATCTGTGTTTATTTTTACAATTTTGATATAGTTATCCCTGATGTCTCTGACAGATGAAATACAGGAACTAAATACTCATCATATTTCAACATATGTTAATCAGA
Source organism: Typopeltis vanoorti (assembly GCF_054136105.1). Lineage (NCBI taxonomy): Eukaryota > Metazoa > Arthropoda > Arachnida > Uropygi > Thelyphonidae > Typopeltis > Typopeltis vanoorti. Next base: position 39,482,459 of record NC_143564.1, on the reverse strand, counting down.
TATGAATTATTTGCATATGTCCAGCACATGTGAGAAAAACAACAACAGGTATGAATACATATAAATTTGTTACAGATAAATCCAATTTACTGCTGTTGCATTATGGGTGGTGTAATAAGTTACTATGGCTGGGAATGAATTACACATCTTATACGTCTCAATCATGTCTCCCCTTGTCTTTTTATCCACTAGGCTCTGTAATTTGCATTCTCTCAATCTGTCCTCATATTCTACATTCCAGAGACTAGAAACCAACTTTAGTCAATTATCTCTGGATCAATCCTCTCCAACATCTCATCCTTTTGAAAATTTGGCGACCTAATCTGTGCACAGTAATCCATATGCAGCCTAATCAAAGTTGCAAGTGCAACTTTATTCTTAGATATAAGGGATGGGGAAACTACTGATTGCAACAACTGACTGTTTCCTTTTGACGTTTCTGTAGATAATGACCACTGGTATGATTATAAAATAGAAATATCGCTATGCAAATGGCAGAGAAACCAGTCCATTTATGTAATGCATATAATTTTTAAAAATCATTTTTATATATGCTCAAAATAAGAAAACTTTACTATCTATATCATGAAGACAATTCATAAATATTAGTTTTACACAAAAATGTACTAAAAAAAACTTTAAATTGGCATGCCACATATATTGAAAAATGTGCTTGCCCAATGGGAAGGCTTGATTTGCCACAAGGCTTTGGGCCAAAGCATTTTCTACTACTGTATTTGGAAATATCATATTCCATGAACCCAATTTTTAACACCCTTACAAAACCATTTTGAAAAATTTACAGTGTCAATGTAAATTCAAATGTGTTTTTGGAAGATGTCAAAACAGAATATGGTGGTCTGACAATGAGATGGTTAAGAAGAGAAAAAGCGTATTGAAGATATTTTTTTTCCTTCCCATTTACAATCTGAAAGATATTTTGGATGAAAAAAAGGGATAAAAACCGAACTGCTTACCTGATAAAACAGATTCATGTCACTCCTTTTTTGGAATCAAACGTATCTTAATGAGCTTAATTTTAAACATCAGTGAAAAGGAAAGTTATTGGTTAATATGTTTTCTGATGCTAAAACTTTTAAAGTTAAATGAAGTTTGTGGTATAGATACATGCATGAATAAAACTAGAATCCTATCAATTTTGCAAAATAGCTTCAGAATGTCATTGCACTAGCTGACTGCTCTCAATAAAAACTGTTAGAATCATTCAATGGTTTCAAAAATAAATTTAAATTTTTCACCAGGTTTGCTTGATTTTCATCAGAAATTATTATACAAAATTCATATGTACTTTGGAAAATAACACAGATGTAAATAGAAATGGCTGAACTAAAAAAAAAAAAAATCCTGAAAAACGCTACAGGAAACTTCGCATAATCACAACAGTTAGTTATTTTTGAGGAAATATTCTCGTCGAGTATTTCAGAAAAAGCATCTTAAATTCATATTAGATATTTCAGCATCCAATTTTCTGTGAAAGCCATTTAAGAGATGCCATATGCAAATTATCCAGGGATATCAAGCCTTAAATTCAGATGCACCAAATTCAGAATTTTTTATAATTTGAATATCAATATTAATCTGTTTATATTTATCTGAAATCCATCGTATCTATTAGTTTGAGTTGATTTGACATTTAAGAAACTTAACTTCATATGTATACTTGTATATAATAAATAGCCAAAAAAGGCACATCGCTTTTTTCTCCAAGATTCTGTAGTTCAGCCAATTTAGATGACACCTTCTGGTTGGAAACTGGGTTTGAATCCTATCTAGGACTTGAACCTTGATCAGTACTTTTCAATGGAAGGTAAGTTAATTGGTTTCCTACAAAGGTGGTACAGTTTTTCCCTCCCAGAAACTGATGCTATTTTTCCAGCAAAACAGGCAAACCAGCTACATGAAGCGCTGTGGATGTGTCTAAGAAGAGTTCCTGATTGAGATAAGTTATTCTAGGAATAACTTATCTCAATCAGGACTAAACAATTAAGTATATATGCGTAATTGTTTGAGTAAGAGCGGCTGTAAACGTTGTGCACTACCGGTATTATTAGTGTGGGGTATTTTTCTTGTCTAAACTTAATTACGAAATCGTTATTATTAGACCTAGTAACCTGCAGAGAAAAAAAAAAAAAAATGGCGGCGACATTGTCATTCTATGATTTTAATTTAGATTTCAGTCGTTTCGTTAAGTGTGAGGTCTGTTATTTGTATTCCTTCGATTACATAAATGATTTGTGGATGTTTAGCACGGATAGAAGAAGAGTGCGTACGAAGTGTGACATGAAGGAGGAACTGATGAATGCAAATATGAAATTGATGACAGAAAGTGTTAGTCACGAGAAAGTCACAGGAAACATGAGTGCACGTTTGAAAGAGAATGATGGTGAGAAAGAGAGAGACGAAAAAATGTTAAAAAATCCGTAAAAAAGAAAAAGAGCGATTTGAAAACCGTAATGGATGTTAAAAGGGACGAAAGTGAGGCGAGAGTGGTGGAAGGAAACGAAATTGAGAGAACGAATGATACTAGAAATGGCGTGACGCAGAAATCGAAAGTGAAAAAATTCAAAAGAATGAATGATAGCAAAAAAAGAATGAATGATGGCAAAAGTTGGACGCATGTTAGACCGAAAGTACAGAAACAAAGAAAGATAAATGAGAGTGAAAGTGAGAAGAATGATAGCGAAAGTTAGATGTATGTTGGACCGAAAGTATGGAAACAAAGAAGGATGAATGCGAGTGAAAGTGAGAAGAAGGGATCGAGAGTTAGAAAGTTAGAAAGATTTAATGATAGAGAGAATGCGTCATGAGATTCAGAAGTTGAATTGGATTGGATGAGGCAAGAAATGAAATGGATGCAGAATGAAATTAAGAAAATTCAGGTCAAAACTATTAAAATAAATCATGATGGCATGAAAGAGTTAACGAAGGATGAGCGAGTGGCGTTGTACGGCGATTCCATTACTAAAGATGTGCTAGAGGATAGAATACACAAGGTAATATTTTCCAGGCAGTAAAATGAGTAGAGTGATTGAGGCATTGGTATTAGGCGGGAGCGAGCAAAAGAGTTAATAGTATTAATTGGTACAAATGATTTGAGAGAGGACAAAGAGCATGTCAGAATGGATATCAGGAGGCTGCTTGGAAGGATAAAAGAGAATAGTGTGACAGGAAGGGTAGTCAGTGTGTTGCCTAGGTATGACTGTGGTGAAATCAGGTGGAGAGCAAGGATTATGAATGATATGCTGGCTGAAATGTGTGAGGAGATGGGAGCACAGTTTGTTAATGTGTGCAATGAGTTTGAGGGACAAAGTGAGCTGTATGGGAGCGATGAACTGCATTTGAGTGGTTATGGTGTGAGTCGCTTGGAGAGACTGGTGCTGGAAGGTAGAGAAGTGAATAGAGAGAATGAATCAGATCGAGAGGGCAGTGTTGTGAAAGAGCAGGAGAGTAAGACAGGAGAGATTGAAGAAGTGGATATGAATGGGGAAGTGAGTATAGAAAATGAGAGAATGGGTGTGCAAGAAGAGCAGGGAAACGGGGAGGCTCAGGGTGGACAGAGGTACATAGCGTGAGAAAGGTGGATGCTCCAAGAAAAGGTGAGAGCATATTTGGGAAGGAAAGGAATGGGATGACCAGGGATCAAGAGAAAACAGTTGGAATTGAAAAGGGTTCTAAAATGAAAAAGCAGAAAGGGAAATGGCCCCAGTCTAGCATGGAGAGATCACATCGAGTGAGTGGTATCAGTGGAACTAGCTGTAGATCCAGAAATGAGCTGTTGTGTTTGTATACCAATGCTAGAAGTATAAGAAACAAGGCAGATGAAATGGTTGCACTAATTGCGTCTGTGCACCCACAGATTGTCGGAATAAGTGAGACGTGGTTGGAAGAGGATGACATCCTGACAGGAACAGAGATGGAAGGGTACGATGTGTTTCATGAGGATAGAAGGGGTAAACAGGAAGGGAGAGTGCTATTGATGATAGAGAAAGAGTTATGTCCATACAAAGTAGGGATGCAAAACGGAAATAGTGCCAGTGGTTTTGAGGTAGTATGGTGCGAGATAGAGGTGAATGGAATCAAATACTTGGTGGGATGTTGTTATAGACCAGGTAATGTGGATGGTGGTGATAGTGAAATGTATAGTCAAATTAGCCAAGCAAATAAGGAAAGGGTGATTTTAATTATGGCAATATAGACTGGAATGATGAGATAGCAACTGGAAGTAAAGAAAATGAGTTTCTTGAGTTTTTGAGGGATAACTACCTCAAACAGTATATAACAGAGGGCACACAGGGATTAAGGGTCTTGGATTTGGTCATCTCATCAGAGGATGCAATTATAAATGAGGTGTCAAATCATCCACCAATTGGTGAGAGTGACCATGAGGTGATTACCTGGGTGGCTGCCAGCAGCACGAGGACTCCTGTGAGAAAAGGGTAAATGTGGAACTACAAGGGGGTGATTATGAACAGCTCAGGAGACAGCTTGCAGTTTAGCATGGAATGAGGAGTTAGCTGGAAAAGAGATCAATGCAGCTTGGGGGATTTTCAAAAACTATCTAGCAGATGTAATGTCTAAATGTATTCCAAGGGTGAGAAGGTTAAATAAGGAAGGTGTGAGATGGATGAATAAAGAGATCAAGCATGTGATACAGAGAAAGGGGGCATTGTGGAGGCAGCATAGAGAAGAGGAAATAACCAATTTCATGAAGTTAATTACTCCTGCTAAAAATAACAGGAGTAATTAACTCTATATTTAAACCAAACCTAGTTCAAAAACAAACCAGGCTAAAAGTATACAATACATTAGCCCTACCGGTCTTAATGTATGGAAGCGAAATCTGGACAATAAAACAAAAAGACAAACAAAGATTAACAACAGCAGAAATGAAGTTTATGAGAAAAACTGCAAAGTATACCCTATTTGATCACAAAAGAAACGAAGATATTATGAAAGAATTAAACCAAGAACCAGTAATTGAAAAAATTAAAAAATATAAACATAGATGGATGGAACACGTTCAAAGAATGAAAACAGAAAGATTACCAAAACAAGCCTTAAAGTACAAGCCATTAGGAAAAAGAAAACCAGGACGTCCTCTTAAACGATGACTTCTAAGGCCGGAGTAGGCCATACTAGGCCTAAATCCTTGATACGTATGATGATGATGATGATGAAGTCTACAAAGACCAGGCAAGAAGGGGTGACTTGGTTGGTGAGAGTAGCTAAAGAGAGGTATGAACAGCAGTTAGCTAATGAAGCCAAAAAGAATCCTAAGGAGTTATTTCGATATGTAGCCAGCAAAAGAAAGAATGATAATGGAAGGATGACATTGATTGAAAATGGTATAAAGACAGCTGTTGCAGAATGTCTGGTGGAGATACTTAATGAGCAGTTCATAAAGATCTTTCAATCTTGTGAATGTGACTTCATGGAGATATTGAGAGCAGTTGATGATGGGGAGGAGAGACTGACTGTAAGTGAGCAAGAGGTGTTTGGAAAGTTGAGTAAACTAGATGTAAATAAGGCTGTGGGACTAGATAATATATCACCGCGTATTCTGAAGAAAAGTGCCAGAGAGTTGACACCTGCCTTGACATATTTTTTTAATATGAGTCTTGCACTTGGTCAAGTTCCTACGGAGTGGAAGGAGGGCAAAATTGTGCCACTTCATAAAGGAGGTGATCAAACTCAAGCATCAAACTATAGGCCTATCTGTGTGTCAGGTGTTGTGGTTAAGTTGTTGGAGAAGCTTGTGAGAACTAGGATCCAGAGTTTGGGTAGACAACAATGGTATAATCTTTGATGGACAGCATGGATTTGCTAAAGAGAGGTCGTGTTTTAGTAATCTACTTACTTATTACAATAAAGTGACTGCTTCCTTGGACAGAGGAGAAGGATACACAGTAATATACTTGGATTTTGCAAAAGCTTTTGATAAAGTACCTCATGATAAGTTGACAGTCAAACTAGAGCAGATGGATTGGATATTAGATTAGTGCATTGGATTGGAGACTGGCTATCCGAGAGGTATCAACAAGTTGTGTATGGGGTGCAATACCCAGGAAAAGGAAAGTCACTAGTGGAGTGCCTCAGGAGTCTGTTTTAGGGCCATTACTATTTAACTTGTATATTAATCATATTGGCGAAGATTTGGATAGAGATATTCAGTTGTTTGCAGATGATACAAAGTCGGGACAAACCATAAAGAGTAGTGAAGATTTTGTGGCCTTGCAAGAAGACCTGAATAAATTGAGTGATTGGGCACGGAAATGGGGATGCAAGTTCAATGTTGCAAAACGTAAGGTTTTAAAATTTGGAAAACAAAGATGGGATGCAGAATTTATGCTTGGTGAGAATATATTGTTGGAGGTAGAGGAAATAAGAGATCTGGTTGTGATAGTGGATAAGGATCTGAAATTTAGGGGACACATAGCCAAAATTGTGAAGACAACACAAAGGCTTCTGGGAATGATGCAGAGGACACTGACATGTAGAAATAGGGAGATTCTTGTTCCATTGTATAATAGGCCACGCATGGACTATTGTGCCCAGATTTGGTCACCGGGTTTTCAGAAGTATGAAGAGATGTTGGAAAGGGTCCAAAGGAGACTGACTAAGGTAGTTTCTGACCTCTGGAATGTCAAGTATGAGGAAAGATTGAGAAGATGTAATTTGCAGAGTCTGGTGGAGAGGAAGATGAGGGGAGATATGATAGAGACCTACAGGTAAGGGGTTGTTATAAGATCAATGTTGGAGAAGTTCTACAGAGAATAGTGGGAGATCAGGGGAAAACCAGGTCATCCCTGGAAACTGTATAAAGAGGGTGTGAGTAGGGGAGTGAGAGGCAGGTTTTTTTCGTGCAGAGTTGTGAATGATTGGAATGCCTTGCCTGCAAGTGTGGTGTCTGCAAGGAGTTTGAGTGTGTTTAAGGCTCGGTATGATGAGATGTGTGTGATAAAAGGACCTCCCAGATGAGTCTTTGACTCCATGAGGTGTTGGGGTAATAATAATAAGAAGAAGAACACATGCAATTTACAGACATAATAAACTGCCCTCATAGTCTTACTTGTTTGGGCCATAAATCCAAACATCATTTTACCCTGACACCTCAGAAAGAGTCGATCAGTCCCATTATGAAGAGGGATGCAAATACAACTCCTAAGTATAAAATAAGATTGCCAATCCCTGGTCTAGCATCCTTTGGGTAATGTGTACATGGATGAACATTAAACCAGATGAGCATGGGTTCTATTATTACAAAACATAGTAGTACCATAATAATGGAGCTTTTTTTTTTCTTTTTCTTCCAAAACAGCAATTCGTAATCTGCAGTATACTTACTCTAAATAAATCTGATGTTACAGAAAAATGCCATATGTCTCAAGAAAAAAACTAACATACTGTGTGTGAATATACATAGATGAAATCAGCAATATAGTATTTTGAGGCTCCTGTGAAGATGCATTGCAAGGAAAAATAAATAAATCTTTCATTTAGTAGTCTTGAACCTGGGATTAGTTTAAACAATAAAAATCACAGCATGCAAATATATCCACCATTCAGTTGCACAAAAATGAGAAAATAAAACAGTTGTTAATTTTGTTAGCATTTTCAAAACCAGATGCCTTAATACACTTTCTGGATTTGCAGCTTCATTCATGCATGCACTCAAACCTTAATAACTGAATATGTAAAAGAGGAAAAAAGCATACTTCATCACTTTCTGCAACATCAACATTCCCATTTGCATCATCATCTAGCTGTCCATGGAGAGCACGTATAGCTTCATATCCAAGTCTGTCTGAACATGCATGTACAGCTTCACAATCCCAATCTGAAATGAGCACAAAATCTTAAATGTTCATTTTATATATGGTAGTACTATATACAGTAACTCCAGGACCAATCAGCTGCCCATTAACAATACCTGAACAGTCAGGTAGCTAATAACATCTTCAAAACATGGTTGGCTTCATAACAGATACCCAAAAATCTACTGATTGAAATTATTTTGTGCATAATACAAAATACAGCTCTGCTAAACATTTATTTAGTTGTTTTTTTTTACTGATTCAAAATTAATTTTGATTAATATAATAAGTAAGCAAATTCCCTGTACTTTCTTTAATAGAGACTGAAGCAACATTACTTCATAACATGCATTCAAGCTTAAATGTTAAACTGAACAACTTGTGGATTAATTATGTACACTTGAGGAATAAAATTAAATAAGAATTTAATACTTAAATCCAATAAGTTCTCTATCACAGAAACACATGCATTTAAAACTAAGAATGTAGAATGTATACTGGTAAAGGAAAGTGGGGAGTGCATTATAGCTTATGTAAGTAGTCTTGGCTATTGGAGAGGAAATCTTAATATTGCTGTTTTCCAATATCCAGGGAACTTAAATTAATATTTGTTAAAAGTTTGTTTTGAATGTTTATTGCAGATTTGCAAAAAATAATTATGTATAAATTGTGTGTAATTTAATATAGTACCTTTTCTCCCATCTGATTTATGATTGGTGTCTAAAAGTTTAGTCTGCCAAGCCCAGCTATCATAACGATGAATGCATTTTTTGTGCTTATCGAGACATTACCAGACTTGCTTCCTTCCTTCAGCTATATAGAAAGATTACAGGAGCAAGAAACCTTATAGACTCCTGGACAAAGATTGCAGCTGATCCACAAGTGAATGGTGAAAGTACATTAGCTGAAGAAATCCAACAACCTAACCAGTTTGAATAACACCTTCATGGGTTTATTTGTCTAAATATAGCATCTGAAAGTAGCAAACAACCTTTCATTGTAAAAATCCTATAAAGCAACCATCAGCATATATATCCAAGCCACAAGAACAGTCATATAAACAAGTACCAACTTTGGACCTTAAAGTGCATATATACAATCAGTTTAGAACAATGTTAAGTCTCAAGAGAACAGTTTCCTGATGATCTTGCCATTAGCTCACCTATGGTATTAACGTGCTATAAGTTGCAACCTTTTGTATATATGGGAGTGGCAATAAATACAGAACATGCTAATAACAGACTATGTATAGTAGAAAGTGTTTCTTGATTGTTTATTACAACATATTTCAAAACTAAATTATATTCTTAAGTTAAAGAGGAGATGGTAAATCCCGTTTAATTTTATAGTCGGGTACGAAATCCATCGAATCCATAGAGTTTCATGCCGAAAAAACTATCGGCGAGCCCAAGTGTAAGTAATTGGGTAAGTAAAGTAATTTTTTCGGCATGAAACTCTATGGATTCGATGGATTTCGATCTGAGTTTCGTACCCGGCTATAAAATAAAATGGGATTTACCATCTCCCTTTAACTTACCTTATCTCGCCAGTAAAATAGTCTTTTGGCTCATTATCGTAAATTATATTCTTGTTCCTTTACCCAAGCATAAGCATACAAAATTGAGCATAAAAAATCTTCACAAATAAGTTACTTGTATATGGAAGTACTATATGGTTAGGGATCCCAGACGTCCCATAAAATATGGGATTGTCCCATTTTTGGCTGATGCGTCACATTGTCCCGAGAAAACTCTTCGGAACAGCATTTTGTACTGTATTTTAGAGTTCAAGACTGAATAACAAAATCGATGAGTTACAATTTCAATTCTGTTACAAACATCGCTCTCCGTCATTATAGGGAACTGTAGACATCCCGTAAAATACGGGATTGTCCCGTTTTTGGCTAATGCGTCCCATTCTCCCGAGAAAACTCTTCGGGACAGCTTTTTGTACTGTTCAAGACTGAATAACAAAATCGATGAGTTACAATTTCAATTCTATTACAAACATCGCTCTCCGTCATTATAGGGAACTGTAGACGTATTATTTTCTCATTCTATCATTCTTCGGTGAAGATTGTGTAGCTTTTCATGACATGATTCTTAAAAACAAACAATTGTTAAGTGAAATTCATTCTTCAGAAAAGTATTGCAAGAGTAAGCAAGGCTGATTGATTAATAAGAATATTGTCAGGTGAGAAGAGCATTACTGTATTAACAATCTATTTTGTATCTATAATAGTAAGTAAAAAACCATTTGAAGGCAACTTAAAGTGGCTTAATGAAAAGATACATAAGAAAAGAAAAGCTGATATCCTAACAATTGGATTTACTGTTTGTTTACTTATACTTAGTAAAGTGTGTGCATAGTAAACCTTACCACGTACACGGAAAGTTAGAATCATTTTGTAAGACTGGCATATGTGATGGATGCGCATACTAAACTTTCACCCTCAGTCATAAGTGTCCCGTATTTTTTTCCAATGTATCTGGGATCCCTATATATGGTAGTACTATATACAGTAACTCCAGGATCAATCGCTGCCCATTAACAATACCTGAACAGTCAAGTACCTAATAACTTGTTCAAAACATGATTGGCTTAAAAAATCTTCACAAATAGGCTACTTGTATATGGAAGCATATGACTTCACATATGAATGTACAACACACTTCCCTTTGGATATGTGTGACAACAATGCAAAAGCCATTTTTTTATATACAAGTAACAAAATGGTGCATTGCTATATTATTAAAATACTCTGCATTAGAAACAGATGTGAGGAAGTTCTTTTTCCACTTTATTATAATAAACTTTGTAACAGACAAGAAATGATGTTCTTGTTTCAATCCTTTATACACAGCTAACATCCTTGTTTCAGAAAAATCTGAGAAGAGAAACTACCTCATTAACAGACAAATCACTTACCCATAAGATCACTAGCCAAGTAATCTTATGGGCTACCTTAGCAACCCGTCCTCTAAACTTGAACTCTCTGTCTGCCACCACCTAAATCTCTAGCTTGATCTATTTCCTGGAGTACAATGCCATCAATGTGATACACGGCTTGTAATCTATTTATCCCGAAATGCATAACTTTACATTTCTCAACAGTAAACTGACACCTATTAATTTTTGCCCATACTGACAGCCTATTTAAATCATCCTGCAAGCTCTCCACATTGTCTTGATTAACTATTACTCTACCTAATTTCACATCATCAGCAAACAACTGAATATTTCCCTTCAGGTTAATTCCTATATCATTTATGTACAAATTAAACAGCAATGGTCCCAACACAGAGCCTTGTGGCATACCACTACTCATCTGTTTTTGTCTTGATTCTGCCCCTCCATATACTACTTTTTGAGCAGCCATCCTCTTATCCACTTAACCAGTGCTGTATCCATTCCCATTTGTTCCAATTTGAGTAACAGTGTTCCATGTGGTATTCTGTCAAATGCCTTTGCAAAATACAGCAAAATCATCATATAGCCATTTCCTTTATCCAACTCAGCTGTTACTCTATTATAAAACGTTAGTAAATTACTAAGGCATGACTGACCACTCACAAAGCCATGTTGACCCTCATACAGTATCATGTTTTTATCTACCCATTCTTGAATTCTCTTTTTTACCGATTTTTCTAGTACTTTTACCACCACGCCTGAGATATTGATTGGTCTATAATTGCTACTGTAGTCTTAGAACCTCCCTTATGCAAAGGAATAATTTTGCCCTCTTTCCACTTCCTTGGAACTCTACCAGAGCTAAGACTTAAATTAAACAGCTTAGTCAAAGCATTGCCAGTTCTCTTGCACATTCTCGCAAAACCCTAGCTGATATCCCATCTAATCCCACAGCAGTATTTACATTGAGATTCTGCAATATTTCACCTCTGTTTCCACATTAGTGTCTGTCACACAGGTTGAAGCAGTAACCTCACTAGGAAGATATATGCTTGCAAACTGGTCACTCAGTAATTCAACTATTTTATCCGCTTCTGTTGCCTCGTGACCATCATCATTCATTACAGTCAATTTTCCATAGTTATTCCTCCTCTTGTTTGCCACATAACAAAAGAACTCCTTGAGATTTCCTTTTGCCTGCTTAGATAAATTCTTCTCATAATCTGATTTTGTCTTCTTTACCATACTGGTCACCTTTCTTGCCTGAGCCTTGTACTGTTCATGAGTTTGTGGTCACCTTTCTCTTTATATACCTTCCACTGCATTTTCTTCTTCTGCAGCTGATGCTTAATGATATTCCATCTAACTCCTACCTGATTAACCCTCCATACCCAAGGTATACAATTTAAAACTGCTTCCTCTAGATGATCCTTAACTATATCCCATGTACTACTAACATCTTTACCCTGCAGTGTTTCATGCCATGGTACAGATTTAAGCTTCTTTCTAAGCATGTCATAATCACCTGCCTTGTAGTTCCACAAATACCCCTTCTTGATAGAATATTCCTTATGTTTTACAATCTCCCAAGTCAAGACCGCATAGTCACTTTCACCAATTGGAGGCAATGTTGTTACCTTGGTTATAGAAAACTCTTCTGATTATATGATCAGGTCCAATACTCTCCCACCCCTAGTCGACTCCATTACATGCTGCCTTAAGTAATTATCTCTCAGCAGATGTATAAATTCTATTTCCTTCCCGCCATGTGATCTTTCTTCCTTCCAGTCTATATCTCCATAGTTGAAGTCCCCCATAATAATCACTCAACCTGTACTCATTGTACTAATTTGGCAATGCATGTCTTCCAGATCATCTGTGGAACTCCTTGGCCTATAGTGACAAGCAACTGTACATTTTGTCTTACTGGTCTTAATCTCACACCAGATTACTTCAAATGAACAGCCACCCTCCTGCCTGTCTCCTATATATATATTTTTTTTTTGGTTGGAATTCATCTGCTATCATCAGCAGTACTCCTTCCCAATCCTATCTTCTCTATCTTCCCTGGAAATACTAAATTCTTCACGTTCAATCCCTGTAACGACATCATCTGCTGTTGGCCAAGTCTCACTAATGCCTATAACTTTTGGCAAGGTTGCACTAACCAATGCCAAAAACCCATCCTCTTGTTCCTGATACTTCTTTCATTAGTATATAGAAATGGCAACATCCCTTTATTCCCTCACCCACCTTTACTTTCTGAATTGACAACCATATTCAATATTTTTGCTTGAGAGACTAGATTCCTAACTTCATTATTCTCACACTCACTCGCTTCATAGATGTGTTCACGCAAACTCACTTGCTTCCGCCCTAATTGCTTAAGTTTCCCTGAATTTGTACATCAGTATGCTCGGTGAACAAAGCTCTCCAGACACCCAACACCAAAACCATTCAGATGCAGTACGTCCGCATTGTACGAATCCTGCTTTCCGTCAAACAGAGACCACAGATCCACAAATTCTACATCTTTCCTTTTGCACAATCTACGTATAGACTCATTGGCTATCAATGCCCTCCTCCTCCTCAGTTCGCCTCTATCATAGCGTGGTAGGAGACTTACAAACTTAGCCTTCTCGCTCTTAAGTTTTGCCTCTTCTAACAACTCCTTTACATCCTCCCTCATAGAATACTTCTCGTCTCTCAAATCATTGGTACCAACCAAGACAATCATTTCCTTCAACTTACGTTTTTGCATCCAGATGGTGTGTAATCATAATATTACCTGTATCTGCCTCCTCTAGGCTGCAGAAAGAAAGCCCATTATAGGTTTGATTCTAGCTGCCAACTAAACACTTTTTCTATGATTTTTTTTTTTCAGCTGATAACCAAGTTAAACTATCTTTATCTCTGGTGCAAAACAACTAAGGTATTTCCTCCCTGCAACAAACTTGCACTATTTCAAACAATAATATATACCTGTTAGGGTTGACAGCCATGAGATGCCTAAAGTGATTTTTCCCTGCTTCCCAATTTTTCTTGAAATTATGTCTTGAGCTCAGCTATCAGTTATAGCAAGGGTGGGGACCAGCTATATACTAACCTTCCAAAAACTAGGGTTAGAAGCACAGTTTACTCAATTTGGGAATAAAAAAAGTATTAGATGATATATTTATTTAACACACACACACACACACACACACACACACACACACACACACACACACACACACACACACACACACACACACACACACACACACACACAGGGTATTTCAAAAGGATGTATACAACTTTGCAGGAATAGATAACTCGGAAGACATACAAAAGTTGAGCGAGTGTAATAATGTAGTGAAACACATCAATTTTTGGTCATGTAACTTTATTACCAAATGACAATACTAGATGACGTGATATGTCACATAATTTGAAAATGGTGACTTTCGATGGTGCATAGCAAGCACATTGCATATTTTGGTTTGAGAAAACAAAGTCTGCAACACAAGTTCAGAGGAATTTCTGCACACAATATGGCAAACAACCTCCTAGTAAGTGCATGATCTACACGTGGCACAAGAATTTTGTGAAAACAGGCTGTTCTGTGCGTCATATCAATGGGAAGGCCGCATGCTGCCAATGCTGTTGTGGAAGAAGTTTGGGAAGGATTCCAGAGAAGCCCTAGAAAGGCAACCAGATGGGAATCTCTCAAATTGGAATTCCACATGTGACCATGTGGTGTGTTTTACAACATCTGTATTTAAAGCCCTCATACAATATTTGAAGAAAGACGATAAGAAGGTATGCCAGGATTTCTGTATGGAAATTATCGGTAGGATAGAACAAAATTAGGACTTTTTGGACACGATAATTTTCAGTCACGAGTGCACTTTCATGTAAGTGGGCAAGAAAACTGCAGAATTTGGGGAAGCGAAAATCCATAAGCCATCGTAGAAAATGTACATGGCATCCCAAAGACTAATGTTTTTTGTGATATAAGCACAAAGAAAGTGTATGGACCCTTCTATTTTTTGGCGTCTACCGTTACTGGTGGTGTGTATTTGAACATGCTACTTGGGTACCTGATGCCACAATTAGATGACGATGACCATGACGGATACTTACGTTTACAGCAAGACAGAGCACCTCCTCATTACCTGACAGATGTAAGGTCATACCTCAATACCCGTTTTCCAGGTAGATGGACTGGTAGAGGGACACCTGTAGCATGGTCATCACATTCCCCCAACCTTACACCATTAGAGTTTTTCTTGTGGGGCTTTATGAAAGATTAAGTGTTTGTACCACCACCAGCCAATTTGGATGAGCTGTGTTCCAGAATTACTGCTGCCATTGCAGAAGTTACACCAGATATGCTCTCCCACATGTGGCAGGAAATTGATTACAGATGGGATGTCTGCAGAATTACTGCAAACAGTTATATCGAACTTTAACTGCCTGTGTTAAAACTTCAAGTGTTACACTACACTTGCACAGTAACAAAATTGTTCATCTATTGCTATTTACCTTCTATTGTCATTCAAAGTTGTATACAACCTTTTGAAACACCCTGTATATATCCTGTCCTGTCAGGTGTCTTCTCCCTTCAGGAGACTGACTACCATGTGTCTCCACCATGTCCTATTCTGCGCCTCTCTGCTGCATTCCTCATATGAGAGATAGTCCAGTCATCTATATTTTTCATCCACTTCAGTCTTTGTCTTCCTCTCCTTCTCTTTTCCTCAACAGTTCCTTCAAGAAGTGTTCTTTGTAGGCAGTTATGTCTCAGAAAATGTCCAAAACAGATGACTTTTCTCTTTTTAATTTCTTTCATCAGGCTCCTGTTTATGCCTACCATCTCTAGTACCACTCCATTTATCTTTTTCTCTTTACACACACACACACACACACACACACACACACACACACACACACACACACACACACACACACTAGGGGGGGCTATGCCCCCCTGGTGCCTACAGAGCCCAACCCCCCGAGTTCCAGACTGGTAGGAATTTCGAGTCATCAAAATTCCTTGAATTTTGATGACTTGAAAGGGGGAGTCTGCCTCCCTGGTGCTCCCCCTTTTCTTCTCATAAATCTCATTGTTGTTTTTATTCTTTGTTTACTGCCCAAATTTCACAGCCATATAATAATGTGGGCACTGCTAAAGTATTGTATATTTTCAAGAGTGTTTCTTTTTGTACTATATTTGGGTTGAGTGTTCTATTTATCAGGCTTATAATCTGTAAAAATTTTGAAGTTTTTAATTTTATGTCTTTTTCTCCTTCATCTGATATTTCACATCCAAGATAATTGAAAATATTTATCTGTTCTATTATTTTATTATTAATAACTATTTTGCTTCTAACTGGAGTTTGTCCACAAAATGCCATTGTTTTAGTTTTTGAATAAATACAAATTTAATATATAAATTTATACAAATAAATATAAAATATATACAAATTTTTAAATAAAATTTGTATATATTTATCTTTATTGTATATATGTAATCTTTAATGAATTTTAAAATTTTAGTAATCTTTAATGAATTTTAAAATTTTAGTAATCTTTGATGAATTATTTTTCCAGCAAATTTATAAAGGTCGGGTTTATCCCATCTTCTCCTGCTGATTTGCCATTTTTTATTTTATTTAGGTTGTCCTTTAATTCTTTCATTGTTATCATATCATTTAAGGTATTTTGTCAGTTTCTGGTGTAACTATTTTTGATGCCAGTATTATCCATCAAAAGATCTGTAAAGTAATCCAAGAATTCTTTTACATCTATTTCACAGTTTATATTTGCAGTTTCTTTTATATCCGCATTCATGTGTTGTAGTATTTTGTACGCATTGGGTCTTATTTTGCACATGTCATTTTCTAGATATGATACAAATTTTTCCCAGCTTTCTCTGTGTCTCTTTCTGGTTTCTCTTTGGCTATTGCTCATTTTTTTTTTTTTTTTTTTTTTATTCAACTCATCCTCTTGTTTTTTGCTATTTAACCATCCTTTTAAGAGCAGGAAAAGTTAAAGCAAATATCGCTGATTTTCAAAGTCTTGTGGACTCAACTGCTATGTCAGGGTTATCTCAAATGGGTAGAAATGTAGAATCTTCCATAGAAGTTTCAAAACAGTTGTGTAAGGCACATCCATGTGCTTGATAAAACAGCATGTGCACTGCAGGGAACATTGTTATTCATGGACTGCTCCACAACAGCAGTAGCAACTTCATTCACTTGTTGTGGGCTAACTGGTTTGAGACCACTGTCAGTTCTAACTCCCAATGATCATGTTTCTTCAAGACAACTAAATCATTCGTCACAGAGCACATGGAGATTGCGGATGTCAGAGACATTTGTTCACACGCTGAAATTCCCTTAGTGCAGTAACAGTATTGCAATTGTTTAAGTACAGCTTCACGAGCAAAGCACACTAACCTTGTCCCAATAGACTTTGCTTGTGAAGCACAATCTCCATGTGCTCTGTGATGAATGATTTAGTGCAACAACAGTGCTGACCAGCTGTGTTTACCATTGAACACACTGTGCAAAGAATGTGGTTTGTGGCACACCAGGAAGCGTAGCACATTAATTCATCACTGTGGACAGTACTAACAACCAAAATGAAGGAAAAAAATCCCATGTCCATCTTTATAAATCCTCCTGGCAACTTCTAAGTTGCTTGATATGCAAATTCCACACATTTGGTGTTTACAATAACCCTGGTGGTGAATTTTGGAACTGTTCTTCCACCCCCGCATATCGCTTCTACATGACCAATAATGTATTTGTGCCAAGCTTCACAGCAATGGATTACTGGATGATGCATCACAAGGCCTTAAAACAGCATCATCAAATTCCTGACATTACCCTCAAGGGGTGTACAGGACATGATAGTACTACATGAAAAACATCAACACTAACTTCCTATCAACAATTTGTTTCCAAATAAATCTGTTACCTGTCAAGCCTCCAACATTATCGGATCTTATATTTCTGTCTTCTAAGGCACTTTTTACTGTATCAATTCACTTATATCTTGGTCTTCCTCTGAGTCCTTTTCCTGCCAACCTTGCAGGGAACACTTGTTTTTCTAATCTTTCCTCTCCCATTCTGTTTAAGTGACCATACCACCTGAGATTAGCTCTGCTAACACATTCTCCTGGATGCTGACAATGTCAAGTTCTTTCCTAATATCCTCGTTTTTAATATGACATTGCCATTGATGCCATTTGTTCACGTTCCTAATCTTTCTCAGGATTCTCATATCTGCGGTCTCTAGTCTTTGGTCAAGTGTTTTATTTCTAACCCAGCTCTCAGATCAACAAGTTAAAATTGGTTTGAACACTGCCTTGTATACAGCTCATTTAGTGTTTTGACTAATTTCTCCCTTATTCCATACAAATTTATTAAGTTGACTTTCTACCATAACAGCTTTGTTGATTCTGTTGTCTATTTCCAAATTTAATTTACCATCTTCACTAAAAATTGTGCCTAAGTAACTGAAATGTTTTACTTGTTCTATAGGTTGTCCATTCACAATGCAGTTGATATTTTCGATGCATTTGACTATTTTCATTGTCTTTGTCTTGTTATTGCTGATTTTAATACCAAATTTATTACAACAGTTATTCATAGTCAGGGAATCTTGCAGACATGTACTGGATTTATTTAGAAGTATAACATCATCCACATATAGTAAAGAGCTGACATTAACATTTCCAATTTTATCAAGTTTAACACCACTTTCCACCATAATGTTATCCATATAGATCATGAACAAGAGAGGGGATAATGTACATCATTGTCTGACACCATATTTAACATTAAACCATCTACCTGTACTTCCTTCAATTCTAACTGATGACTTACAACTGAAATAAAGACTAAGTATTGCTTGATATAATGCCCCATTGACACCATATAACTGTAGCTTTTTGAATAACTTTTCTCTTGGCACCTTGTCACATGCCTTTTCCAGATCTACAAAACTTAAATACAGATCTTTGTTATATTCCCATGATTCTCAACTATTTGTCGTAGAGTAAAAATCTGAAGAAATGGTCACTTCCAATTTCAAATCCTCTGTACACTCTAGTTTCCTGCACCAGTGAGAAAGCATCACTATCAACAATAACATAATGATACTTTTCTTATTCCTCGACTCTTCTCTCTCTCTCTCTCTCCATGTGAATTTGTGCACATTTTTATGTTGGAACATGGGTGTTAGTAATAACCAGTCCATGTCCTGAGCACAAATTCAATGGGTATTTGCCATTATTATTAGCTTTGCTCTTTTCCCCAAATTTTCCCAAAACATTTTTATATATGTCTGACAATCATTTCCTACTCTGCTATTTAGATTCCCAACAAGGACAAACTTTTCCTTTTTTCATTGTGTCAGCTGCTTTCTTTAAAGCCTCAAAAAATTCTTCCAATTCTACCTTAGAACCTTCTGTGGGACCATAGGCACTAAGTTTCATTTCCATTTCCCCACATCACTCTACTTGATATTGCCTGCTATATTAAACAGAGTGATGTGTGCAAGAAGATTAGCTTTTTATTTGGTGTTGAATGTAGCTGCTACTCCTTTTCCCTGATTGTCATTGTCTGAATATAACATTTTGTATTTATTGCTCGAAAAGATCTCACCAGTTTTTGTCTTTTTTGTTTCAGTCACCCCTATTATGTCGATCTGGTACTTATCCAATTCCTCAGATAACTCCATTTCTTTGCCATTCAGGCTTCTTATGTTGATAGTACTGATCTTGAACTCTGGTGATGTTAAGTTGGGGTGTGTTTCAGAATTTGTTCCAGTAGCTGACTTTTTGCTGTTCACCCTGGTTTCCTGGCAAAAACAACAGGGGCCTTGTTTAACCAGGTGAAGCCCCAGCCGGCATGAAATTCTGTCATGTTGTGCTATCATTTTATATTGTGGTTTAAGACAATAAGAATACAATTTGGTTGACTAAATCCCAAATTCCCAGCCTCATCCAGTATCCAGATAGATACCTAACAGGGTGCACCATGAGAAGGCGAGGATTACATATTAGGTCAGAAGCACCAGTCTCAGTTATACAGTTTTGACCCTTAAGCACTCCTCTTTACACTTTACAAATGACTAATTTTGAATAGGCTTTAACTCCTAATCGAACCCCATCTTATTGCTGTGCAGGCTGGTTTTAGACCAGGCAAATCCTGTACATCACAAATTCTCAATCTCACTCCACATACAGAAAATGGTTATGAGCAAAAACTAGCCACAGGAGTAGTCTTTGTAGACTTAACTGCAGCATATGATACCATAAACCATCTCGCACTCATAAATAAAATATACAGAATAACTAGAAACTATTGCTTTGTCCTCCTGATTCAATCACTCTTAGAAAATAGACACTTTTTCGTGAATCTGGGGAGGTGAGGGGTAGGAAGAGTCGTCACTCCCAAAACATGGCCTCTTCCCCAGGGAAGTGTGTTATTACCATTACTTTTCAACATCTACATCAATGATCTTCCCATATTTCCAGGAGCTAGAAATGTTATCTATGCTGATGACCTTGCTATAGCCACTCAAGAAAATAATTTCAAGTCGATTAAAACTATCCTATCACTTGCCTTAAATAGTCTAACCACATATTATAGCAATAATCAATTAAAACCAAATCCCTTGAAAACCCAGACTGGCCTTTTTTCACCTTAACAATAAGGAAGCTATTCCTTATTGTGAAGGCTCTTATACAGAACATTCCTGGAACCCAGTCTATCTCGATGTGACTCTCAATTTGACTCTTTGATATAAAACACACAGATAAAACCAAGGCAAAAATTAATGCAAGAAACAATATACTAAGAAAGCTTACTTCCTTTAAATGAGATGCAGATCTTAGTTCACTGAGATCTTCTGCCTTGGCCCTTTGCTATTCACCTGTTCAATATGCCTGCCCTGTATGGACCAGATCCTGTCATGCTGAAAAACTGGACCCAAAATTGAATGAGAGTTGCCACTTAATAACAGGATGCGTGAAACCAACATCATTAAGAGACCTATATACTTTGTCCAGTATTGTTTCCCCTTCAACCCAAAGATATGCATTCTCAGTTGACTAAACAAGCAGTCGAATGATGAGAATTACTCATTATTTGGCAGACTCCAGTGTCCCAAAGACTAAGATCTCGACATAGCTTTCTAGCAACCGTTGAACCACCCTAAAACCCTTCAGAGACAAGGCTTCAGTAATGGTATATACTGTACCCTGAGAGTAATACTGGTATTCCAATAGCTGAAGATCTTCCACCTGGTGCCCATTTGGACTGGAATACTGGAAAAGCCTCAGATTACAAATAATAGGATGTTGCAAACAAAATCTCATCAAATGGGGCTTCCTCACTGGACCTGATAACTGTGAGACAACCCAGTCCATGGAACAACTTCTTTCTTGCTCCCTTCTTCAGTCACCTTGCACCAAAGAGGACCTTATATCTTGCACAGAAAAAGAAGTGGATTGTGCAAGATACTGGAGGAACATCTAACTATGTCAATTTGATTTTAACGGAATAGATGCGAACACGGATTGATAAGAAAATACCTATTTATTAACTTAATTGTTAATATTGTATTCTGTTAAAATCATTAACATGCATGATGAACACATAAGCCTTTCCACACAGTTAACATTTGACTATATTTATTGTATATAACTTGTACATAATTTACTATTCTCTTTATATTTTACCTATTATTCCTATAATTTACCTAGTAAAATTTAAGCTGTTCTCATTTGTAACATATTGTAATTGATTGTAAATAATGCTGTACCAATAATTTATTACTATACCACTTGTGGTATATACTGTACACTGTATTTGGATAGGAAATAAATAAATAAATAAATGTAATTTATTCCTAGCAACAACAATTAAACATCTATAATATGTAGTATTTAAATATTTAATATCTGACGTGAGTTTCATATATTACACCACTTGCAATAGAAAGCACTGCCAGCAAAGATTGGTCGATTGGTAGAGTCTCTGCTACTAATGGCTCACAAAAAAAGTTAAGCAAGTTTGAGTACGGTTAGTAGTTGGAAGAAGATCAATCGATCGATGCTGTTGGCACACTCTCCCTCAATGAGTCTTTGGACTCCCTGGAGGTGTCTAATAATAATAATAATAATAATAATAATAATACTTATTAAATTACTTAAGGAATTTACAACGTACAAATGATATAAATGAAAATTAAACTTTAATCTATATTCCAATATTTCATTGCCATCTTCATGGGAACTTAAGATATAGACACGTGCATGCAGGCACTACACACAGTAACTGAGGATGAAGCAGGAAGCTGTTTGTTTCTCCTAAAAGTCCTGATGATGCCCCCTAGAGGGCTATATACATATGCTCGGCTGTTGGGCTGTAGATCTTCTTTTCGTTGCATGAGACTGCCCCAAATTTGGGAGACTTACATCAAATTTGTTGAGGTTTGGCATGTTTCTTAGGGCTGAGGCTGATTCCATGAATAGCCTTTCAAATTTGAATTTACTACAGTGTATTACCATGGCTTTCTTCCACCGTATTCTGTGACGAGTATCCAGAGCATGGTCTGCAAGACCAGAATGGCTGTACTGGTGAAAACAGATGTAGTCCTTGTGTTCTGAAATTCTGATATTTGCTGTCCTGCCTGATTGGCCAAAGTAGGACAGCTTACAGCTGCAAGGGACCTGGTATACACCAGCTAGGTTTAAGGGAGGTGGTTGGTCTTTAGTGGAGCGGATAATGGATGCCAATTTTTTATATGGTCTGTAACAAGAGGTCAAATTAATATCTGACGTGAGTTTCATATATTACACCACTTGCAATAGAAAGCACTGCCAGCAAAGATTGGTCGATTGGGACAAAGGGAACACTGAAATTCATGTATACTAATGCCAGGAGTATTAGGAACAAGAAGGAAGAATTTTTGGCCTTGATTGGCTCTTCCTGGCCACAGGTTATTGGCATTAGTGAAACATGGCTGACGGAAGATGATATAGTTAGTGGGATAGAATGTGTAGGTTATAGTATGTTTAGGAGGGACAGAGAGAATAAAATTGGGGGAGGGGTGTTATTGATGATAGCTGATGAACTGCAGCCAAGGAGAATTGAAGTATTGCAGGATAGTGAAAGGAGCTCATTTAAGGCTATTTGGTGTGAGATTGATACTGGCAGAATAAAATATACAGTTGGGTGCTGCTATAGACCAGGTGATGGAATAGATGGTGGAGATGGTATGCATAAACAAATTGATGAAATGAGTGGAAGGAGGGTAATTATTATGGGGGATTTCAACTATGGTAACATTGATTGGAAGGAGGAGAGGACACATGTGAGGAAGGAAATGGATTTTATTCAATTATTAAGGGATAACTATCTGAAACAGCATGTAATTGAAAATACTAGGGGTGTGAGAGTGCTTGACCTGGTAATAGTATCTGAGAATTTGATTGTAATGAATATGACCATGTTGCCACCTATTGGTGAGAGTGATCATAAGGTCTTGACCTGGGAGGTGGCTAAAGGTGTGAAATTTGTGATTAAGACAGGGTATATGTGGAATTACCGTGCTGGCAAGTATGACAAGCTTAGGAGATTGCTTGGATCAGTGCCATGGCATGTACAACTGCAAGGGCTGGAAGTCGATAGAGCATGGGAAGTAATCAAAGAGCATTTACAGGAGGTTATGGCTGATTGTATACCTAAGGTCCGAATAGTGAAACAAGGAGGGGTTAAATGGATGAATAACACCATTAAGCTTGAGCCGCAAAAAAAGAAACAACTATGGAGGGAATTTAAAGAAAGGGGTGACCTGCAGGCACACGAACGGTATAAAGTACAGGCCAGAAGGGTAATGAGTGTGGTAAAAACAGCAAAAGCCGATTATGAAAGGAAACTAGCTATGCAAGCAAAAGAGAATCCCAAACAGTTCTTTCAATATGCTGCAAGCAAGAAAAAAACTGTACATGGCAAAATGATTTTAAGGAATGACGATGGTAAAGAGTTCACTGAACCAGTCGATATAGTGGAGTTACTGAGCGCGCACTTTGCAAAAGTATATCATCCAGGTGGTGACGTTGAAAAAATGAAGGAACCATTAGTTTATATGGGAATTGTGATGAATGAAGTGGAGGTGAATAGTCTATTACAGAACCTTAATGTGAATACATCTGTGGGATTGGATGGTATACCGGCACGGGTCTTGCATGAAGCGGCTAATGAATTATCAGTGCCCTTGACCATGTTGTTTAATCTGAGTCTCAGGTCTGGCTTAGTCCCGAAGGCGTGGAAAGAGGGGAAAATAGTTTCACTGCAAAAAGGAGGATCCAAGACTATGGTTGCAAATTACCGACCGATCAGCATATCAGGAGTCGTTGTCAAGGTCTTGGAGAAAGTAGTCAAGGGAAAAATACAGGAATGGATTGATGAAAATGAGATACTGTACAGAGGACAGCATGGCTTTGTGAAGGGTAGATCATGCCTTAGTAACTTGCTCAAGTTTTATAACAAGGTGACGGCTGAACTGGATAAGGAAAATGGGTTTACAGTGATACTGCTGGACCTGGCAAAGGCGTTTGACACGATACCACATGGAATTCTAATCCGTAAACTACAACATATGGGAATGGATATAGGGTTGGTGAGATGGATAGCTGGGTGGTTGATGGAGAGATATCAAAGAGTAGTTTATTCAGGAGTAGAGTCCAAAAAACTGCCTGTGACTAGTGGTGTGCCACAGGGTTCTGTTCTTGGACCACTGCTGTTTAATCTGTTCATTAACGATATAGGGAAGGGTCTAAGTGGGACAGTTCATTTATTCGCTGATGATGCAAAGTTGGGTAGGGCAATAGTGAATGCAGAAGATGTCAAAGTCTTGCAAGATGACTTAGATAGATTGGAGTTCTCGACTAAGGAGAATGGATGTCAATTTAATGTGACAAAATGTAAGGTTATGCATTTCAGAGTGAAAAGATTAGCAGCAGTATACCACATTGGTGGAACTGTACTCCAAGAGATTGATGAGGCCAGGGACTTGGGAGTGTTGGTGGATAGGGAGATGAAGTTTAGGGGGCACATTGCGAAAGTAGCTAAATCAGCTCATCAACTCACTTGGTTGTTGAAAAATACCTTGACGAGCAGAGAAAAACAAGTTATTGTACCTCTGTACCGAGCCCTGATAAGACCTCATCTCGACTACTGTGCCCAGATTTGGTCACCTCGGTTCCTTCTTGATGGGGAGGAGGTTGAGAGGATCCAGAAGCGAGTGACTAAGATGATAGCAGGTCTATGGAATGAACCATATGAGAACAGGTTGAAGATTTGTGGGTTGCAGAAACTAGTTGATAGGCGGAAAAGAGGAGACATGATTGAGACATTCAAATTGCTAAAAGGATTCTACAGGATTAATTCAGATGATATTTTTGAGATCAGGACTGGTGGTAGGAGAACTAGGGGACACCCATGGAAGCTGGGCAAGAGCGTGGTTAGCAGGGGTGTTAGAGCTGGGTTCTTTACTTTTAGAGTGGTAAATGAGTGGAATAAGCTGCCAGAGTCTGTTGTGGGTGCTATGACAGTGAGCGAGTTCAAGGCAAGGTATGATAGATACTGTGAGAATGTTGAACAGCTGCGTGAACACCGGCTACTATTATTATTATTATTAATTATTATTAACACGGGCTACTCCTGGAGTAGCCCGTGATAATAATAATAATAATAATAATAAAATTATGTTTTTTTAGGATTTTGGTAATTTTTTCCGAGGTGCCTCAGATGTATGGAATGGTGATGGATATAGAATAATCCTTGTTGTGAAGGGGGGGGGGAGATTGTGGTTAACTAGTGTCAATATTTTTGGATTTTTTGGGGGGGGAGGGGGTAGCCATTGGCTGAGAAAGTGTTGAGGATGTGGTTTAGTTCCATGGTTAGGGCATTGTCATTTGAACAGATAAGTTTAGCCCTGTTGTGTAGTGTCTTAATAACTCCATATTGTTGTGTGTGTGGGGGGGGAAATTGTTGGTGAATGTATCTGCCTGTATGGGTGGGTTTTCTATAAACTGAGAAAACCAAGGTTCCATCAGGCTGGCAGATGACTAGTGTGTCTAAGAAAGGGAGGCTGTTATTTTTCTCCTTTTCCAGGGTGAACTTGATTCTGGAGTGTTGGTTGTTTAGGTGTGTTAGGAAGGAGAGGAGTGTATCAGAGCCATGTGGCCAAATAGTGAACACATCATCAACGTAGCGAAGCCATAGAGTTGGTTTCTGTGGGGCAGAGTTTAATCTGATGTAAGTCTCCCAAATTTAGGGCAGTCTCATGCAACCAAATTTGTTGAGGTTTGGCATGTTTCTTAGGGCTGGGTTCTTTGGCATGTTTCTACGAGAATAATAATTCATTACATTCTACCAATATAATGTGTTATTTCAAAATTATTAGATATAGGGATGCTTTTAGCAATCTATGTTGTTATTGTCAGTTTTTACCCCAGATGAGGCTTGATAGTTTCATGGGAATTTTCTGCTGGGATAAAAGTGAGCTGTACTTCCTTACCTGCTGCTCTACTTCTAGCTACCACAGAAGCTTTTATTGGATGTACTAATTTTTGGATATCTTATGTCTCAATTCACAAATTTTGAACTTGCATCTTAGGAACATTTTCAGCCCTTCCTTTCTTTCTTTCTATTAAATAATTTGTACAAATCATTACCATAAGTATTTTATTATAATTAACAAGTTAAACAAGTTAATAAGCTTTAGGAATACAGCAATTTTGTTTTCTAAATTACGCAATACCTTACACGATACGCTGTATTAAGTCAAATGTCTCATTGCAGGAGGGCAAGTACACCTTACACAATCCACCACCCATAAATAGCATTTTTGTCTATTATCTGCATGGTTTATATGGGATCTAGCTGGTTTGTGTGCAAGATGAAAACTTTCTGGGAGGAAAAACACTTACCTCTATATGAGATAATAATAATTATCTCATATAGAGATAATTATTATTATCCCAAAAAAATTACCCCCACCCAAAAAAAGAGTTCTCTGTTAATGATGACGATAACTGAACTTGTGTCTTTTCCAATTGAAGGGCATACTGTCCCACTGTTCTTCCAATTGTGCTACAGGAATGTCACCAGAAAAAAAAAAAAAAACTAAAAACTGTGTTAAAGGACTTAAAATTACAATCATCTAATTTTCTGGTAGGTTAACACAGCCAACTGCTGAGATTATGAGCACATTTTATTGTTGCTGTAGAACCAAAAAATTAGATTTTTAGATTTAATGACTTCTATGGAGATGGCTTTTTTTGTTCCATACTGTGATTAAGGGAAGGCACATTCAAAGCATGATCTGCAACTTGACTTGCCATAATGATAGTGTGTGCTTGTGCGTGTGCGCACGCACATTATTTTCATGTTTTTTAAAACAAGTATTAAAAAGTTTCAAACTAGGCCAATTTGCATAAACCTTTGTATCTGCAAATTAGCTGTTTGTAGCACGACCTGAGTTACATTCCTCCACTTCACAAGGGTGAAACTATGGAGAATATTCTTAAATTAAAGATACCAAGAAATTATATACTTGGTTTAATCCTTTATCCTCTGTGCGGTTAGCCTAGTGGCCATACGCTTCACAACCATATGACTGGGGAAGGAGTGTCCTAGGTTCGATTCCCGTCGACAACGTGAGGAGCTGAAGGATCTTCCTCAGCCATAGCCAAGTTAGCCGGTCTTTGGCGTGGACAGCAGGGTTTCTTCCCTCCAGTTTAACTAGGGTTTTTCATCCCGCAAACAGACAAACCAGTCTGGTTAACACACATGGATTACAGTCAGGAATACTGACCCAGCCATAGGTCTGATTCATCAGCTATGCCGGTTCCGGAGCCCGGATAAAATTTGGGGGGACTGAGATGGTGCCGTATCTCCCTGTAAAGGGGACTCACGGCCGTGTATCATCATACGATTATTATTATTATTATTATCCTTTATCCAAGTGTAAGCAAACAAGTTTGCATCTGAACTATTTTCAGGACTGGGGCAACTCATATAAAGAAGCTAATGAGTTCACATCACTTGCCTTAGTATCCCATAATGCAAACACATCCCCTCAGGGACATGTATAATGCTATGCATTACTTCACCCTTAGTATCACCTCTGGGTCTGGCTCCCATTGATACGACCGCAATAAAGGTCAAAATCTGGGTAGTGACCCTTGCCATAATGCATAGCATTATACATGTCCACAAGGGTATGTGCTTTGCATTATGGGATACTAAGGCAACTGATGTGAAGTCATTAGCTTCTTTACACGAGTTGCTCAGTCCTGAAAATAGTTCAGGTGCAAACTTGTTTGCTTACACTTGGATAAAGGATTAAACCAAGTATATAATTTCTTGGTATCTTTAAGGAGAATATTCTTAGGTAGGATAAGAGAAGTCTGTTTATGATCTTCACCACTTTTAGATCACATCTTGAGAACTAAGGTTTAATTCAGGCAGTACAGATGAACAAATGCATAAAAATTAATACATCATGTATTTCACATAATAGGAAGGTCATTCCAAAATGTTCTGTACAGTGCACTTACTGAACTGATGTGCTTTATGTGTAATATCTTCTCAATACAGAATTTGAATATGTCTAGAAAGGCTTAGGTGTCAATGATTCATCATGTTTTACAGTGTAAACAACATCAAGAGAAGAAAAAAATATATTTATTAAACTCATTGATATTTCAATTAGTTTTCTAACCAGCATCATTAGAGCACAATTATAACTGTGATAGGCACACAGCACAATGTAAATGGTGCAGAACAAGGAATCTATGATCTTACACCCACAGTGGCTAATAACATCCTTTTAGATATGGCTAGTATTCTAACAAAATCCAAATCTCCCAAGATAACATCCCACCTAAAAAATATCAGCACTATACAGGAACAAATTATTATAACTAAAGATGACAGGAACAAATTATTATAACAAAGATGATAGGAGAAATACTGTTCTTATTATTAATCAAGCAGATTACAATAAAAAAAAATATTATTATTATTATTACTACCCAAGACCCCATGGAGTCAAAGACTCATCTAGGAGGTCCTTTTATCATACATATATACAGCTCATCATACCATGCTTTAAACACACTCAAATTCTCTGCAGACACCACACTCTCAGGCAAGTCATTCCAATCATTCACAACTCTGCATGCAAAAAAACCTGCTCACACCCTCTTTATATAGTTTCCAGGGATGACCTCTGGTTCCACCTTACTACCTTGTGGGTCTCTATCATATCTTCCCTCTTCCTCCTATCCACCAGACTCTGTAAACTGCATCTTCTCAACCTTTCCTCATATTCGACATTCCAGAGATTAGAAACTACTTTAGTCAGTCATCTCTGGACCCTTTCCAACATCTCTTCATCCTTTGAAAACCAGATGACCAAATTTGGACCAGTAATCATGTCCAGTAATCCATGTGTGGCCTAATCAAAGCCTTAACCAATGGAACAAGAATCTCCCTACTTCCATAAGTCAGTGTCCTCCGCATCATTCCCAGAATGATTTGTGTTGTCTTCACAATTTTGGCAATGTGTCCCCTAAATTTCAGATCCTTATCCACTATCACCCCAAGATTTTTATTTCCTTCACCTCCAACAATATATCCTCACCAAACATAAATTCTGCATCCCATCTTTGTTTCCCAAATTTTAAAACCTTACATTTTGCAACACTGAACTCACATACCTATTCCCATGCCCAATCACTCAATTTATTCAAGTCTTCTTGTAAAGCCACAATATCTTCCCTACCCTTCAAGGTTTATCTGCAAACAAGTGAATATCTCCTTCCAAATCTTCGCCAACATCATTAATATACAAGTTAAACAGAAGTGGCCCTAAAACAGACAACTGAGACACACCACTGGTGACTTTCCTTTTCCTGGATATTGCTCCCCCCATACACAACTTCCTGATACCTATCAGATAGCCAGTCTCCAATCCAATGTACTAATCTAATATCCAACCCTATCTGCTCTACTTTGACTATTAACTTATCATGTGGTAATCTATCAAAAGCCTTTGCAAAATCTAAGTATATTACTGTGTATCTCTCTCCTCTGTCCAAGGAAGCAGTCACCTTATTGTAATAGATAAGTAGATTACTAAAACATGAACTCCTTTTAGCAAATCCATGCTGTCCATCAAAGATAATACCATTGTCATCAACCCAATTCTGGATCCTAGTTCTCACAAGCTTCTCCAACAACTTAACCACAACATCTGACACACAGATAGGCCTACAATTTGATGCTTGAGTTCTATCACCTCCCTTTTGAAGCAGAACAATCTTGCCCTCCTTAGAAACTTGACCCAGTGCAAGACTCATATTAAAAAAATATGTCAAGGCAGGTGTCAATGCCCTGGCATATTCCTTCAGAATACGTGGTGATATATTATCAAACCCCACAGCCTTATTAATATCTAGTTTGCTCAATTCCCCATGCACCTCCTTCTCACTTAGAGTCAGTCTCTCCTCCCCATCATCAACTGCTCTCAATCTCTCCATGAAGTCACATTCACAAGATTGAAAGACCTTTATGAATTGCTCATTAAGTATAATATCTCCACTATATCTTTATACCATTTTCCCCAATGAACGTCATCCTTCCATAATTATTCTTTTTTTCTTTTTTTTTTTTTTTGCTGGTTACATATTGAAAGAACTCCTTAGAATTCTTTTTGGCTTAAATAGCTAACTGCAGCTCATACGTCACTTTTACTACCCTTACTAACCAAGTCATCTGCCTTGCCTGGTCTTTGTAATCCTGATGGAATTGGTTATTACCACTTCTCTTATGCTGGCTCCATAATGCCCTTTTTTCTCGGTATCAATGCTTAATCTCTTCATTCATTCATCCATTTCACACCTACCTTATTTAACCTTCTGACCCTTGGAATACATTTAGACATTGCTTCTACAAGATAGTTCTTGAAAATCTCCTAAACTGCACTGATCTCTTTTGCAGCTAACACCTCATCCCATGCTACACCCAGAAGCTGCCTCCTGAGCTGTTGCCTTGTGGTTTTACATACAGGTATCTCTCGTTATACATGATCTCACTTTATGCATTTTTGCTATAATGCAATTTTAAAAAGTTAATTTAAAAAATTGCAACCGGTAGCAATTTTGCAGTCACCCTGTATGTGGTCACGTGACTTTGTGCGCATGCACCGCTTTGACAAGGCAGCATTGTGCTGCATGTCGGTCTCACAGAAGGTGTAGAACTAGTAAGCTTCATTGTTGGAGTCTTCTGCAATGCAAACATTATGGAAAAAAGAGGTAACTGCAATCAAAATACTTCCAAGACTAAAAAACAGAGAAAAGCTATAACACTGGAGAAAAAATTAGAAGTTATAAAGAGATATGAATGTAATGACCACATAGTCAGAGCTACATGAATTTCAGAATCAACTTTAAGAACAATAAGAAATCAAGCAGAGAAAATAAAAGAAAGTTGTAAATGTGCGATGAGAATGTCGACAACTAACATAACACAGATAAGGGCACCAATTAAGGAGAAATTAAAAAGGATGTTGGCCCAATGGATTGAACATGAAAATCAATGTGCTGTTCCATTATCCACCTTGATTATCCAGGCTAAAGCGAAAAGTTTGTTTGATGATTTGAATGCTATAGATCCTGATCCTAAAATGCAATCTTTTGCTGCAAGTGCTGGGTGATTTGAATGTTTCAAGGTGCGACATGGATTCCATAATCTCAAGCTGCCTTGCGAGGCTGCGGGAGCTGATGTTGTTGCTGCTGAGAACTTTCCAGCTAAATTTCTAAGTGTTCAGGAACATGGTTATTTGCCTCAGCAAGTGTTCAATCTTGACGAACTGGGGTTGTTCTGGAAGCATATGCCTAGTAAAACATTTCTATCGGTGCAAGAAGAGAGGGCCCCAGGTTTTAAAGCTTCCAAGGACCGTCTCGCTTTGCTGTTAGGAGGAAATGCATCTGGAGATCATAAAACCAAACCACTGATGGTTTATCACTCCAAAAACCCACGCGCACTCAAGGGCTACTCAAAGGAGGATTTGCCTGTTGTATGGCGGTCAAATAAAAAAGCATGGATTACCGGAGCTGTGTTTGAGTCCTACTTTTGCAACGAACTGCGTCGCGAATTGAAGGCTTATTATGACAGGATAAATGTACCCTTCAAAATTCTTCTGCTTCTGGACAATGTGCCAGGACATCCTCCAAGCATCACTGAAATTGATGAGAATATCAGTTATTTTTCTGCCACCAAACACAACATCCCTCATTCAACCTATGAATCAAGGTGTCAACTTTCAAGAGTTATTATCTCCACAGAACATTTTCACAGCTTGTTCAAGCTACATGTACCGACGGTGAAGATAAAATTTCAGTGAAAGAATTTTGGAAGAAATATGATATAAAAATGGCAATTGACAACATTGGAGAGGCATGGACAGAAGTTAAGCAGTCCTGGATGAAGGGAGTTTGGAAGAAAATTTGGCCTGGAGTTTCTGTTTCTAATAATTTTAATCCTGAAAGTGAGCTTGCCAACTCAAGGACATAGTTAAAATGGCAAAATCTGTTTGGATTTGAGGATGTAGATGAGACAAATGTGGATGAACTGCTCAAGTCCCACTCATCAGGGCTCACTAATGAAGATCTTCTGACAATGGAAAACATGAATGATTAAAGTCAGGCGCCCTTTGTTGCTAAGCCCATCACAGCTTTCAACAAAACAAATGACTGAATTTTTTAAACACATTAGTGCCATCAGAATAATTGAAGAAAATGATCCTAATGAGACTAGAAGTGCCAAAGTTGAGAGAGAAATTCAGAATTCTTTGACTTGCTACAAAGAACTTTATGGAGAGAGGAAGAATGCTGCCCATCAGCTGAGTCTCGACTGTTTCATTAAAAAAGTTGAAGATCATAAGCCTATCATTCCAGGGACTTCAAGAGAGCAAGAGAGTAATGATCCACTCACCATATCTAGTCCATTCATTATCCGATTGAAGACTGTCAGAAGTAGGTAGTGTTTAAGTGTTTATGACATTGTATTAATTAAATTCATTCATCCAGCCATTCATTCATTAAAATTTGTATGTTTGGTTTATAAGTTTAATTAATTCATTCATTAAAATTTCTTTTGCTCACAGGTGTAAAGTTTTCATTTTTTTTTATCCTTCTGAAGAAACCCCGATCCATATCTCACCCTTACTAAACTCAACTCACTTTACGTGATTTTGTGTTACGCAATTATTTCATAGAACTAATTAATCACGTAAAGCGAGGGACACCTGTATGCCCTTTTCTCACAGAGGTCCTCACACTGCTGGCAACCACCCAGTTAATCACTTCATTGTCACTCTCACCAATTGATGGGTGATTGGACACCTCATTTATAATTACATCCTCTGATGAGATGATCAAATCCAAGATCCTCAATCCTCATGTGTCCTCTGTTACATACTGTCTGAGGTAGTAGTTGTCTCTCAAAAACTCAAGAAACTCATTTTCTTTACTTCCAGTTGCTATCTCATCATTCCAGTCTATACTGCCATAATTAAAATCGCCCATAATGATCACCCTTTTCTGATTTGCTTGGCTAATTTGATTATACATTTCATAGTCACTATCATCCACATTACCAGGTCTATAACAACATCCAACCAAGTATTTCATTCTATTCACCTCTATCTCACACCATACTGCCTCAAAAACCACTGGCACTATTTCCCTCTTGCATCTCTACTTTGTATGGACATAACTCTTTTTCCATATCAATAGCACCCCCCCCTTCCCCCTTCCCTTTTTACCCTTTCTATCCTCACGAAACACATCGTACCCTTCCATCTCTATTCCTGTCAGGATGTCATCCTCATCTAACCATGTCTCACTTATTCCAACAATTTTTGGGTGAACAGACTCAATTAATGCAACCATTTCATCTGCCTTGTTTCTTATACTTCTAGCATTTGTATAGAAACACAACAGCTCATTCTTGGATCCACAACTAGTTCCGCTGTTTATGCCACATGAATCATGAAAATTGTTCATGAAAAATGAATCATCTTCTTAAAGACTGCTCTACTTATCAGTTTGTAGATTGGGATACTACAAAATCCCAAAAGAAAAAAGTGTATAAATTATTTACATCTTGGTCCAAAGAAGTTTGAAAGTTTTTTCACTTGGTTATGTTATAAATTAAAGATGTGAAGAAATTATATACTCTTGGTTTAATCCTTTATCCAAGTGTAAGCAAATAAAAATTTGCACGTGAAGTAACATCACGACTGGGCTACTTGTATATAGACTAATGACTTCACATTAATTCCCTTAGTATCCCATAATGCAACACACATCCTAACAGACATGTATAATGCTATGCATTATGTAAAGGGCCACCACCCAGACCAGTTTCAACCTTTATTGAGGTCTCATCAGTGGGAGCCACACCCAGAAGTGATACCAAGGTTGAAGTAATGAAGACGTCATATTTCCATATACAAGTAGTCAAAAGGAGTCACACATTATTACTGAAATACTCTGGATTAGAGAAAGATATCTGAAAGTTTTCTCACTTGGTTATGCTAAAAATTAAAGATACCAAGAAATTATATTCTAGTAGGGCTTCCGTTAATGCATTGCATTATGGGATACTAAGGTAATTAATTGAGTTTGAAAGATGAAGTGAACTGTACAGGAGCGACGGACTGCATCTCAGTGGTTTTGGTGTGAGTCACTTGGAGAGACTGCTGCAAGAAGGTAGAGAAGTGAGTGCAGAAAATGAATCTGATCAAGTTGCAAGCAATGTGGAAGAAAGGGAGAGATTGAAGAGGTGGTTGTGAATGAAGAAGTGAGCAGCATGAGTATAGAGAACAGGTGTGCAAGATAGACAGGGAAATGGGGAAGCTCAAGGTGGACAGAAGAACACAGCATGAGAACGGTAGATGCTTGAAGAGGATGTGAATATATGTGTAGACATGTATTCACATCCGCAGATCAAGGGAAAACAGTTGGATTTGAAGAAGGTTTTAAGATGAATAAGGAGAAGAAATGGCTCGAGTTAAGCATGGAGAAGTCACATCAAATAAGTAGTGTCAGTGGAACTAGCTATAGATTCAGAAATAAGCTGCTGTCTTTGTATACAAATGCTAGAAGTGTAAGAAACAAGGCAAATGAAATGGTTGTATTAATTGAGTCTATTCACCCAAAAATTGTTGGATTAAGTGAGACATAGTTGGATGTGGATGACATCTTGACAGGAATAGAGATAGAAGGGTATAATGTGTTTCATGAGGGTAGAAAGGGTAAAAAGGGAAGGGGGGGAGTGCTATTGATACGGAAAAAGAGTTATGTCCATACAAAGTAGAGATGCAAGAGGGAAATAGTGCCAGTGGTTTTGAGGCAGTATGGTGTGAGATAGAGGTGAATAGAATGAAATACGAAATATTTAACTGGATGTTGTTATAAACCTGGAAATGTGGATGGTAGTGACTAGGAAATGTATAATCAAATTAGCCAAGCAAATAAGAAAAAGGTGATTATTATGAGTGACTTTAACTATGGCAATATAGACTGGGATGATCAGATAGCAACTGGAAGTAAAGAAAATGAGTTTCTTGAGGGACAACTACCTCAGATAGTATATAACAGAGGGCACACGAGGAATGAGGATCTTTGACTTGATCATCTCAGAGGATGTAATTATAAATGAGGTTTCAAATCACCCTCCAGTTGGCGAGTATCTTGAAGTGATTACTTGAGTGGCTGCCAGCAGTGTGAGGACCTCTGTGAGAAAAGGGTATATGTAAAACCACAAGGCTGGTGATTATGAAGAGCTCAGGAGACAGCTTGCAGGTGTTGCATAGAATGAGGAGTTAGCTGGAAAAGAGATCAATGCAGCTGGGGCAATATTCAAGAACCAACTAATAGAAGCAATGTCTAAATGTATTCCAAGGGTCAGAAGGTGAAATAAGGTAGGTGTGAAATGGATGACTGAAGAGATTAAGCATGGAATACAGAGAAAAAGGCATTATGGAGGCAGCATAAGAGAAGTGGTAATAACCAATTCCATGAGGATTACAAAAACCAGGCAAGGAGGGAGACTTGGTTGGAAAAGGGTACGAAAAGTGAAGTATGAGCAGCAGTTAGCTAATGTAGTCAAAAGGAATCCTAGGGAGGTCTTTCGATATCGAGCAACCAAAAAAAAAAAGAATGATTATGGAAAGATGACACTGATTGGAGAAAATGGTATAAGGACAACTGCTGAGTAAGATATAGTGGAGGTTCATAATGAGCAGTTCATAAAGGTCTTTCATTTTTGTGAATGTGACATCTCTCCATGATGTTGAGAGCAGTTGATGATGGGGAAGAGAGACTGACTGTATGTGAGCAAGAAGTGTATGGGGAACTGAGCAAACTTGATGTTAATAATGTTGTGGGACTTGATAATATATCACCATGTATTCTAAAGTTATGTGCCAGGGGAGATGACATCTGCCTTGACATATTTTTTTAATATGAGTCTTGCAATGGGTCGAGTTTCAAAGGTGTGGAAGGAGGGCAAGATTGTGCTGCTTCGTAAAGGAGGTGATAGAACTCAGGCATCAAATTATAGGCCTATCTGTGTGTCAGGTGTTGTGATTAAGTTGTAGGAGAAGCTTGTGAGAACTAGGATCCAGAATTGGGTTGATGACAATGGTATCTTTGATGGACAGCATGGATTTGCTAAAGGGAGGTCATGATCTACTTACTTATTACAATAAGATGACAGCTTCATTGGACAGAGTGGAGGGATACACAGTAGTATACTTAGATTTTACAAAGGCTTTTGATAGATTACATGATAAGCTGATAATCAAACTAGAGTGGATGGGGTTGGATATTAGATTAGTGCATTGGATTGGAGACTGCTATCTGATAGGTATCAACAAGTTGTGTATGGAGAGCAATATCCAGGAAGAAGAAAGTCACCAGTTGTGTGCCTCATGGGGTCTGTTTTAGGGCCATTGCTATTTAACTTATATGTTAATGATATTGGCAAAGATTTGGATGGGGATATTCAGTTGTTTGCAGATGATGCAAAGTTGGGATGAACTATGAAGAGTAGAGAAGAAGTTGTGGCCTAACAAGAAGACTTGAATAAATTGAGTGAATGGGTACGGAAATGGGGATGCGAATTCAATGTTGCAAAATGTAAGGTTTTAAATTTGGGAAACAAAGACGGGACGTAGAATTTATGCTTGGTGGGGATATATTGTTGGAGATAGAGGAAATAGATCTTGGGATAATAGTGGATAAGGATCTGAAAATTAGGGGAGATTGCCAAAATTGTGAGCACAACAAAAAGAATATTGGGAATGATGCAGAGGACACTGACTTGTAGAAGTATGGAGATTCTTGTTCCATTGTATAAGCCTTTGATTAGGCCAAACATGGATTTCTGTGCACAGATTTGGTCAGCTGGTTTTCAAAAGGATGAAGAGATGTTGGAAATGGTCCAGAGATGACTTACTAAGGTAGTTTCTGATCTCTGGAATGTCAAA
The DNA here is from genome assembly GCF_054136105.1 of Typopeltis vanoorti. Taxonomy (NCBI): domain Eukaryota; kingdom Metazoa; phylum Arthropoda; class Arachnida; order Uropygi; family Thelyphonidae; genus Typopeltis; species Typopeltis vanoorti. Next base: position 39,445,080 of record NC_143564.1, on the reverse strand, counting down.
TATGAGGAAAGGTTGAGAAGATGCAATTTACAGGGGTGATATGATAGAGACCTACAAGTTAGTAAGAAGTTGTTTATAGGATCAATGTCGGAGAGGTTTAACAGCAAATGGTGGGAGATCAGGGGAGAACCAGAGGACATCACAGGAAGCTGTATAAGGAGGGTGTGAGCAAGTGAGTGAGAAGCAGGTTTTTTGGATGTAGATTTGTGAATGATTGAAATGCCTTGCTTGTGATTGTGGTGTCTCCAGAGAATTTGAGTGTGTTTAAGGCATGGTATGAAGCTGTATGTATGACAAAACAGACCTCCTAGATGAGTCTGTGACTCCATGGGGGTCTTAGGATAATAATAAATAATGATAATGTGAAGTCATTAACTTCTATATACAAGCAGCCCAGTCGTGATGTTACTTCATATGAAAATATTTATTTGTTTACACTTGGATAAAGGAAGAAACCAAGAATATAATTTCTTAGCATCTTTAATTTATTGGCCCATAAAAATTACCAAAAAACTCAAATCTTATATCAAATCACCCCAAATATACAGGACCCCCTCAAATTCACAAACTTATTATTCCCCCCCCCTTCATCCTATTGTAGACAGCTCCACCTACAAAATGGCCAAACATTTATTCAAATCACTTTCCTCCCTTATAGATTTCTCTCTCGTCCAATAAAAACTCTCGGCACTTTAAAACATTAATAGTAAATGGAGCTTTGACAGATTCTGACATCATTATCAGTTTTGATATTATTCCGCTCTTCGCTAATGTACCTTTGACAGAGAACCATAACCTCATTAAACTACATTTCCCTCCTGACATAACTGAATTATTCAGATTCACTGTATATGCAGGTTATTTCCTAAGAAAAAGAATAACACACAAACAGATGGATGATTCTACTATGGGTTTGCCTCTTCTCCCCCCTCCCCCCCAGCGAACTTCTGTATGGAATATTTTGAAAACCAAGCACTCAACAAAGTCACACCTAAACCAATAGTTTGGCTGTACTATGTTGATGTGTTTGCTGTTTAGCCCCATGGTCCAGACACAGATACATTTTTGACATATCTTAACAATCAACATTCTAAAATAAACGTCACCATATAAAACGAAAGTAATAACAGTCTCCCATTTTCAGATACTTCCTAATGGCTCATTATCCATCTCCATAAAACTGTCATACTGAAAGGTATTTATGTAATCCCCTTTCCTAACAGTATGGTATTCTCAAAACACTTACTCACCGAGCCAGGGCTCTTTGTTCAAATGATACAACCAACGAAATTGAGTTCAGAAACGTTCACAACACCATTTTAGCCAATAGTTATAGACATGAAATAGATAAAATAATAAATGGACTCCCTCCCCCATCCCTGCTATACCCAACACACAGAATCACAGAACAAAACCATCCCATATGTTAAGGATACATCAGAAAACATAACCAAAGTTCTCTGTAAATATGATCTCCATACCACTTTCAAACCTTTCATTCAGTTAGCTATTCACCTAAAGATTGACTACATCTTCTTGAACATCCTAGAGTTTATAAAGCTCCTTGTGCCTGCAGTTTAGCCTATTTTGGACAGACTCGTAGATCACATGACATCCACTTTTAAAAACACAAAAGTTATATCCAAGATCTGTATGGCAAACTAGGAATGGCAGACACATGCTCTAGATACTTTTCACGTTGGATCAGGTGGAGGAAAAACATCTCTATTACATAGAAGTTGCCACAGATCGCGCCAATCTCAAGTATGGTTGCGTTAATTTACTAAAGATCTGGAAGACTATCATTTTAAGAACTAATAGCTGGCCTGCTTTTAAATTAACAAAGTTAATTTAAAAGTCCAGCCAACCTACTGAGGATACCATGTAAGGATATTAGGTGTCAGTTACAATTTTAATTGTTTCTACAATTACTTAGTTTAGTGCTGTGTCTGTCACAGTTATTATTGTGCTCTGATGATGCTGATTAGAAAACAGCAAAATATTAGTGAGTTTAATAAATATATTTTTTTCCTCTCTTGGTGTTGTTTATACCATTAAACATTATTATGAACAGTGGAAATCTTTAAAAAAGAAGGAAAATATCTGAAGGGGAAAAAATAAATAACACCAAGCAACAAAACCATTTTGGGGCATCTTCAAAAGAAGCTGAATCCCTCAGTGGCACAATGGTTTTGGATACTGAATCATTAGGAACTCTGCCTTGAGCTCAGTTCAGTCTGTCCTGTCTGTCTACCAGTCTGTCCAAAAGTTGGCAACAGACTCACAATCTTGACTTCTTTCACCTCATTCAAAAACTTTCATATCCACTCATACACCATACCTCCTTTCAAAAATTGTTCATATATCATTAATACAAATCATATCTTCCATTTGTTCTACCTCCTTGTATAAAGCCTCAGTCACGTCACATTCCAAATCTTCACTTCCAGAAAACTTGCCTTCATTGTTTACTCATTCAGCACATCCCTAATAATAGAATCAATGCACATTACCATATCCTTTTTCATCATTCCGCTCTTTCATATTTTTTTTTAAATTCCCATTTCATCTCCCTTCTTCTTAGACTGAACCCTAGTGAGTATCAATCTACTTAATCGGCTGATAACTACTGAGACTCACTCTTTCTTACTCCTGCTTTGTACAGTATGGTGCAAAACAAAACAAAAAAAAGTACTCAACTTCAACATCCGTTTACTCCATAACATAAATCTTTGTAGTTATTCAGTGCTTTTTTCCCCCACCAACTGCAACTACACAAAGGCAATATCTACCGCCCACCACCACTAGTATTTCCACAGACAATCACAAACATTCATGCCCACAGCAGGATTGGAACCAGCAGCCTTTTGGCAGAAGAGCGAATATGCTAACCACTCAGCCAACCAGGCCAGCAAAGAGACATCATTTTCTTTGCCAGCTTTAAAGAGACTAATGTGAAAAACTTTAGTTGCTTGGGTTTATTGAAAACCATAGTACTGGATTATTTTAATATTAATTTTTTGGTTTTAGCAGGATCTATTTCTTTAATTTGGGTTGTTTTCTTTTTTTTTATTAGCAATTGTTTCATTAAAAGTTCAAAGGAATGTTAGTTTTAGATTTATTTTTTTATTAATTTTCTTGATATTTCTTATTTTCCGCTGTTATTTTTATGTGAATACTGTGGTATCTCGTTAATCAGAACCTCTTTAGTCCGAACCCTCCAGTAATCTGAACTGTGGTTTGAAAGAAAAAAAAAGTTTTATTTATTACATATTATTATTTTGTGTTTTATTATTTTTATTTAATAATTATTATTTTAACTATTATTATTTATTTTATTATTATTACAATACAGTATAACTACGGTGATACACAAAAAGGGGAAATTCAAAACGTGCATAATTTGGTAAAATATAAATCCAAATGTTGAAATTTCACAAACAGATATTACGGAATGGATTACAGGTAGAACCGAAAGTGAATTTGAAATCAAATCAGATGCTGAAATTATAAATATGACGCTACAGAATGAATCAGAAGACGATGATGACGATAAAGAACTCGCAGAAAAAAAAAGTAAAACATGAAGAAGCAGTTGACAGTTTTAATATGTATATAGATAGAATGGGCTAAGCAGAATGATGCGCCATTCCACAAAATTTTATTGCTAATGCAGCTCCGAGAAGAAGCATTCGAAAAAAGTTTAGCTTCCAAGAAGCAAAAGAAAATCAGTCTTTTTTTACAAAGAAATAAAAACTTGTTATGTGTGTTATTTTGTGAAACTTTTTTTGTGTTGTGTACAAGTGATATTTTTTTTACGCAAACTAAGTTATGTACTAAACTATGCAATTTTATTAAATCAGAATCCTCAACAATACAGGTACATACAAACTAAATTTTTTACTAAAATAAACGTGTGCTGTATTATTTTTTTAAGTTTTACATTACAGTATAGTAGCTTTTTTTTTTTTTCTATCAGTTACTTCATTTATTTACAGAATTAAATTGATGTACCATTAGAATCTGATTATTTTTGTCTTAAACGCTAGTTATTGTTCTCTTGGGGGAAAACTCGCTAATCCGAATTAGCACGGTTTTCATTAGTTCGGATAAGCGAGATACCACTGTATTTTAAAGGCGATAAAAATTTGGTAGTTGTCAGTGCACGATACGTCACTTCCGGTAACAGGAGCACGTGATGTATTCCATGTCACGTGGTTTTGTTGACATCTCGTGTGCTGATAATAAATATCCTCATTCTACGAATACATATATATATAAATCCTCATTCTACGAATACATATATATATAAACAATGTACTCTCTCTCTTTAACGCAAATACATGAGTAGGCAGCGTGTGCAATCAGTGGCAGTAATACTTGAAATATATTTACTGTACCAGTTAATAATATATTAATTGATACAGTGAACCATACTCCAATACTGCACCTCATTATTATTACGGTACAACAAGTAACGTTTACAGTCATCTGCTTATTCATAAATTGACAACTTCAAATTTCAACGGTACATAAGTGTGTGTGTGTGTGTGTGTGTGTGTGTATAGACAGGTGTCAATAAGTGGTTCATCGGTACATCTTTCCCACTGCTGTTCGCAGCCATACTTCCTTATCAAGTGATACTACATGAAAACTGCAAGGGGAAGTTGAAGAATTAATTATCCTTTGTAAGTCAATTATATCTCCTCTCTCAAAATAAAGATGAAACTGCTCATATTGATTGCCTATGTTGACGTTAAGATTTGATGGAAATACTGTAAGCATCCTTTGAAATGCTTATTGACAGAACCAAAGAACCCTGATGTTAACTTAAAATATTCAAGAAACTCATTCAATGGACTATTGTTGATTTTTCTATTTCATCAATTCAACAACTACTTACTTGAACTTTCATCCACACGAATATGAGGCGAGACGACAGACACGGTACGTGTTCTTTCCAACACTACATTATGCTCTGTATTTTGGGGATTCACGGACTTTACCGCTTCTCCTAATTCACAAAGAAAACTTCCAATTACAATCAACGACAAGCCAACACCACAGTCTCCGCACCGCAGTCGCAAAATCAATAGTAAATGAAAAGAATATGCCAAGAACAAATTCCATTTTTGGCTTAGCATCTTCATCAATGATAAGAGATGTATTTTTAACAAGAAATTTACTTAAAAATTAACTGTGTTTATTAATAATTTTAAATAACCTTGAATCCCATACAAATTCCAATGAAATCAATTAATGACATAACACAAAACGATGACAACAAAAGAAAAAAAAAGCGACAACAAAACCTCACAACCACATGCAACAGAAACACGAAACTAAGAATACAAGTTGTGTTGCTTGTATTCTTAGTTTGTACCATCTGTTTGATAATCATGCCGTTAGAGGGCGTTCAAATATCTCTTAGAAAAACGTGATTATAATGAAATTACCTGTTCGCGCTTGACAATGCAAACAGGAATCATATCGCTATGTATTTGCATATCATTAAGTGACATTAAGAATCCGAATCACTTGTTACACTTTAGTACGCAATACATTGAATAATTCCCATTAAATAATATACTTTTATGTTAAATTAATTAAATCGAGTTAATTTCTCATATATGGACTTTCTTTTTATTTATATTTTGCCTCGTTGCAATGACAACTTTTTCGTAACTACTGTCAGACTACTAAACTCGGATCCAAAGCATACATAAAAGATGAATATGCAGGAATGTGTCCGAAAGCAATGAATTTTCTTGGAACTTCTTTGGGAGATGGACTGAGTCCTTGACTCTTTATCCCTTCGTCTGATTTTAGCTTGTGTATGAGAGGATTATTGTGGGTAAACTACCCACTCATTGTGAGCATTGTATGCTGCATTAGCTTTCTCTTGTAATGGAGTATTTCGGTTTTTTGTGTTTGAAATGATCTGAGGGTTTGTAGTCTGCTGCCTGTTGAATTAGTTGATTTGGGTGATTATTTGTGACTGTCAAGAATTTTTCTGCAATGCCTATCATGTAGGTCTTGATATCTGGAAGGTTGTCTTCTTGGTGTAACTGGAGGTTTCTCATGAACTAAGGAGCATTAGATGCCATTCTTAGGCATTTGTTCTGGATAGTCTGTAATCTGTTGATGTTGCTTTTAGCTGTGTGTCCCAGGTTGGTGATGCATAAGTTAGTTGTGGTCTTATCACTGTTTTGTAGAGGAGGATTTTGTTATTAATGTTTAGGACGCTCTTCCTGTTCAAAAGTGGATATAGCTGTGCTATTGTTTGACTTGCTTTAGTGAAGATACATTTATGTGTGTCTTGAAATTTAGGCGTTTATCAAGATAAACAATGAATTTTCATAAGCTTCTGATCACTTCTAAAGTGGGAGAAACTGATTAGTATAAAATTCTAATATATATTTAAAGTTCTATTTATTTTTTTTAATATTGTGAATATTAGAACAAAGTAAAATAACAACATAAACCTTTCAGAAGTGAAATTTCGAATTATAAAAAATATACATTTTAAATGTTATTAAAATAATTATATTGAATTTTATTTCATAATTTTTAAATCATTTTATTCAAGTATAAAACAACTAAATATAGTATGAGATATAGAAAAAAAATAGAATTTCGAACTATGATAGGTGCTAGTACCCAAGAACAGGAAGCTCAAATTCACTTAAACATTGATTATTACTATTACATACTGGCACCTCCGTGGAGTCCATATCCCTCATCGCGATAGGCCCACTACATCAACACAAACCATCAATACCGGCAATATTTCACTTTTGCTTTGAACTTATTCACCATCCAAGCACTCACAACTGACTATGGCAAACTGTTCCATTCATTCACCACTCTCCAAAATATCTAACCCTTATGCCTTGCTACCCACACTTATTTAATTTCCATGGATAACCCCTAGTTTTCCAGACATAATTCATGTATTGAAATATTTTCTCCATATCAATCCCATAGTTCCCCCTCCCTAAGCAACTTATATGTATGTATGTATCTATTATATCCCCCTTATCCTCCTCTCAACCAGCCTCTGTAACCCAAATATCGTCAATCTTTTCTGATATGAAACATCTCATAGACCTGTCAGTATCTTGGTCACTCACTTCTAAATCCGTTCCATATCTCCAATAAATCCAGGCAACTAGATCTGTGCGTAATAATCCAGGTGAAGCTTTAACAGAGCTTAATAAACTGGAAAACAGTAAGTTGCTTGTTTCTGCTTGTCAGGGTGGTCACCAATATCCAGATAATCCAATGTGTTATTTTGGCCACTTTTGCAATATACCCTCTGAACTTCAATTCCCCATCCACAAACGTCCTCAAATGCTTATGGTACATACACACAGCTGGTAATCTGTTCACTCCAAAATACATCACCTTACACTTTGCACATTAAATTGACATCCGTTCTCCTTTGGCCATACTGCAAGTCTATATAAATCATATCTGTAAAATTTCAACCACTATTGCTCCACCAATTTGCAGATGTTGCATCATCTGCAAATATTGAATATTTCTCGTAATTTTTTATAACATTAATATAAAAATTAAAAAGTAGTGGCCCAAGTATAGATCCTGTGATATGCTACTAGACACAAACATTCTACTGAACTCTTCTTCTGAATAAACCATTTTATCATCACCTGGAAGAGACATTTTTGGAGAGCGATTACTCAATAATTCAACTATTCCTTTACTTCCCACCATCTGCATTCAAACAAATTATTCTACTATGATCATTATTCTTTTAATTACCACATAGTGAAAGATCTCTTTCGGATAATTCTTGGTTCGCTCTGCTAATTTCCTTTCATATTCTGATTTTGCCTTCCTTGCCAGTAGCCATTCTTCTGGCCTATGCTTTATATTGCTAATGGACAAGTTGATCACATTTCTCTTTGAATTTCTTCGTGCTTATCTTTTTTTAACTCCTGCTTAATGCCACAGTTCAATCATTTAATTCAGTTAATAATTTCTTTTAATTCTGATAATGCAGTCAGCTATTACTCCCTTCAAACATCCCCTTACAACTTTGCATTCACAACTAGCATCTTTTCCTTGAAGTATGACACCACTGTGGGCAATTTCCTGTTTCTCACAGTTTCCAGCACTGTAATTCCACATATAATTTTTCTTTACTAAAATTTCCATATATTTTCCTGCCTCCCACCTCAAAACTGAATCACCACTCCCGTTGATTAGCGGCAATACAACTGTCCTAATTACAGGCAAATCCTCAGATGTAATTACAAGGTCCAGAACTCCTCATTCCCTGGCATCTTCGTCCATGCTACTTTTGGTAACTGTTTCTAAGAAGCTTCATGAATTCCATTCCCTTTCGTCTATATGACATTTCTTCCTTCCAATCTAGCAATCTCCTTGATTATGCGAACTTTTCCTAATGCCCACCAAATATCGACTGTAAGAGAATTTCATTAATGTTCCTCATCTTCTTGTGACTTTTCAATGCCCAGTATACGGCAGTTATGTTTCTTGGCCTTATTACTAATGTGAAATGTTGCTTCGTTAAATGGTCAATAAATGAAGAACTATTATAAAGTATTTTTATTAAACTGGTGACAGAAAAATAATCTTGTGTGATAATCCTTTTCCAGCAAAATTTGTTGGACTTTAATTTTGTAGGTTTTTGGGTGAAGTTTCATTCTTAGAATTTTGCACAATATTGAGTCAGAAATACCCACCTTCAAAGATTTCAGTTTAGATTTCCGTGGATTTGCAATAAAGCATTGTTTGCAGATGCTACAATTTCTCACTTATACTTGCCCTTCGAGATGGTGCTTTATCTTTGACGAAACCTGCTTTTTAAAACTTATCAACCAGTTAGTCGTGAAAGTCCTGCAAGGTGCATATTTGGTCGCAGTACAAATCTTCTTTGTACTGCGACCACAGACTTTAAATTGGCCAACCACATCACACAGTTTACTTGCTTTTCTATTAAAACCATTCAGCCCAATTCCGCAAAATAAACACAATATATTTTTGCTACATTGCAATGAAATAAACGTATGTAGATGGAGCAAACCTCCAATTCTTAGCTCCTACACTACTATGAAGTCACCCAGCTGTTTAAATGACCACCAGCATGGTTCTATCTGCCGCTCAACAGGAGATCTACTCTCACATATCACCCACATCTGGACAAATGCCATGAAGAAATTTGGTGAATCTCAAATGGTTGCACTCGATATCTCTAAGGCTTTTGACTTGGTCTGGCATAGGCTTATTAAGCAAACTCCTGTTATTTGAACTGTCTCAGGACCTGCAGTTGGACTGCCAGCTTTCTCTCTGGATGCACACTATGTATGATGATAGATGGTTCCATATCCTCTCATCATCTAACTAATGCTGGGGTTCCACAAGGTTCTGTTTTCTCACCAACCCTAGTAAAACCCAGTTCTGTCTTATTTCTCACAAAAAAAGAACAATTATCTCCCAGTATTATTTTTCACAACACTCAAATTTCCAGACAAAATGAAATTTCTCTTCTTGGAATTACCCTGACATCATGTTTATGCCTCTTCTAGTATAAACACATCACAACTGATGCATCCTCAGCTTCTAAAAAACTAGGAATTATCTGTTGCAAAATCCCTCATTCGCCCAGAATTGAATACTGCTCTCACATTTAAATTACCGTCCCTAAGAACTCCCTCAAAATGCTTGACTCAATACAGAGAAAAGCAATTAGATTGATTAATGATCCATCTCGTACCAATTCACTCCTCCCACTTTTACACAAACGTTTGGTTTCTGCAATATGTATATTCTATATATATTTCCATGGCAAACGTTCATCTGAAATAGCATCAATAATTTCCCCACTTAGTACTAAGCCCGTTGGAAAACTTACAGCTGCTGCTCAATATCCCTTCACAGTGCACCACGAAATACTCAGAACAAGTTTCTTTTCCTCCTCCCTCATCCCTGCTACTGCTGTATTGTGGAACATTCTTCCTCCTGATGTGTTTCCCAAAGAATACCATATGCAGGTCTTTAAATCAAATATAAACAAGTTTCTCCTTTAACCACCACCCATATACGGTACTAAAGTACGATAGGTTAAATGGAAAAGCACACAGTTTTTTGGGACACATGTGATTTTTTTTTGGGACGGATGTGATTCCATCAAATCCTGGACCAGCTTGTTGTTTTCAAATCTAAATTGTCAACACAATTTCTTCCATCGTGTCTGAAAGAAAAACTATTCACTTTTCTCGCTGAAGGAAGGCATCATGCTCGGATGTAAGATATCAGGATTAGTTTTGCTTTGGTTTTTTTGCAATGAAATAAATTAATATTAATTAATTTTAGTTAATTAATTAAAGTTTTGCTGAAGTTATCAGCGATCTGTAGGTTTCAATATTCAGGTAAGATGTTATTTTATATAAATTCGTTGCCATTATTCTTCCTTCTATTCGTTATTAATTCCTTGATCTGTACCATATTTTCTCATATCAATATTCACTGATTGGAAACAAATCAATTTTTATTACTTCAGGTGAAGTAATAAAAATTGATTTTTATTGCTTCACTTGATAATAAATTCCAGCCACTTTTATATATGTATCTCCAATATGTTTTGGAGAGTTTTTGACTTATAAGAAAAAATAAAAATAAAAAAAAACATTTCATGTGCTAATTCTAGGCATTTCCTAGAATAATTTCTTTTTTGAACAACGATGGCAGAGACTTTAGATGTATTGTGCTTATGGCAGAAGGTTAATGCCGTAAGTCGAAGAGAGAGAGAGAAGAGAGAGAGAGAGAGAGAGAGAGAGATCTGGGTGTTATCAAAAGGAAAGGAGTGGGGGAAGGGAGGCAAAGTCCGATCTTTCTTGCACGCACAAAGAGAGAAATATGTTTTGTCTGCGTTGAATTTGATAAGGAAGTTCTCACATTGCTGATATACATAAAGAAAATTAGAGTTGAATACGAGGATTATGGAAGGTGTTGTAATTTGGGATGTATGAGTACTTCAAGGTTTATCAAATGGAAACTCAAATGGATATCATTGTTACCCGAACAGAATTTATAAGATTTCAGGTTAGATATAAAAATATCTAAGAATACTTAAGATTACTTATACTTAAGAACAGAATAAAGAACATGGAGAAAAGTACATGAACTATAGCATTGATGGGAAAATCTGTGATCCTGACAAGACCATACAAGAAACTGGCAATCCAGTTACAAGGTTGAACAATACACCATAAGATCTGACACAAAGGACTATTTGCCATATAAAAGTAGTCCTTTCTGTCAGACTAAATCAAATGCCTTAAAATTATCACTTTTTTTTTCTTTGCAAGTCAGGTAAATCTCTCCTCAAAACACATTAGAGATATTTATAAAAGAATAGAGATATTTTTAATACAAGTGAAGTAAGAAAAACAAGCGATTCTACTGCAATGCCTATTTTCAATCAGCAAATACTCATATAAGAAAATATGGCACGGAATTAAGGAATTAATAAATAATTAAAGAACGGAGAACGGCCCAGAATTTCTACCAAAAATAACATCTCATCCCGAAGATTCAAACCTACATATTGCCGAAACTTCAACAAAACCTTTATTAACTAATATTGTAAAACTAGAACAAAACTGACCTTGATATCTGTCATCGGAGTATGACGGCTTCCCTCAGCGAGAAAACTGAATAACTTTTCTTTCAGCCAAAATGGAAGAAATTGCGTTGGCTATTCAAATGGACAAAAACAAATTCAGGAGTTAATAGAATCACATCCACTTATATAAGGAAAACGTGAGCCTTCTAAAAATACTTCATAAGCTAATCAAAGTATATTTGACACAGGGAATATCCCTCTTCAATTATAAAAAGATACGGTATCTCTCTTATCTCAGTAGATACGTATCAAGACACCCCACAGACACCCAAAACCGTGGATAGTACCGAACCCTATATATACTATGTTTTTCCCCCCCTATACATGCATACCTTGATAAAGTTTAATTTATAAATTAGAGATTAACAACAATAACTAATAATAAAGTAGAATAATTATAACAACATACTGTAATAAAAGTTAGCTGAATGTGAATGTAATCTTAGCAACCTTAGCATATATTTTATTATTATTATTTATTTATTATTTTATGAGCATTGATGTCTTCTTTTCTTTCGCCTTCCTTCAATTCTTCTTTGTAATAAATTTTTTTTGACCATTTATGATATGATAATTTTGATACGTGATGATATTTTTTTTCTGTGTGCATTTTATTAGTTCCATATTAGTAACTATCGTCTCCAAAATGCTTTCATTCTTCTTCTTTTGGATTCATGGAGTCATCGACGCTCTTCTGTGTGTGGACAATTCGAACACATAAATATTCCTTGGTTATTGTTCATGTTTCTTTCCCCATAAAGAAAAGTAGGCGAAATCAAGTATTCAATCTTTCCTAAGCGCCTCCGTAGCGCAGATGGAAGAACGACGGTACATTGCGCCCTTCGATTGGAATATGCCAATCGAATATTTTTCATTAAGTTCGAATCTCGTCGCGACGGGAGGAATCTTTATCTGGACGATTTCAATCGAAGATGAGTTAGCTGATCTCATACGGAGGTAGCAGGGATTTTTTTCTCCCGGAAACTCGGGTTTTTCATCCCGCATACAGACAAATCGGCCCTTCAGAACACACGCATTTACAGACAAAAAATACTAGTTGTGGTGGAGGTGGGCGGTAGATGGCGTTGATGGAGATGATTCGTAGTAGAGGTTCGGTGTAGTAGTTGAGACAGTTGTAGGTGTCCTCCCGCGATGAGTCTTCGGATTCCTTGGAGGTATCAGGAATAATAATAATAATAATAATAATTAATCTAGTTTGCTTTTTTTGCGTTTGCTTATTTTTCTTGATGCTAGTATATTTTTCATTATGTTAAATGTTGCCTTGGCAATTTTTATTATTCTCCTAATCTTCGTTTGCATTTTCCATCCCTTGTAATTAAATGTCTTAAATAAGTGTAACATTTGACATGTTGTATAATTTGGATTTTGGTTTTTTTATACTTTGATTTTTAACTTTGGGGAATATTTTTCTCTAGTTACCATCATAAGTTTACTTTAATTTTTTATTTATTTTAAATTTAATGTACGGCCATTTTATATTTTGTACTAATCTGCTCTATTAAGTTCTGAAAGACTTTTCTTCTTTCAGCATTCAATACAGCACGTCTTCAGAACCAAGATTATGTATATTTCTTCCTCTTTATTTTTCTTCGTCTGGGTCTTCCATAATCCATAATTTAGAATTTTTCTTTACTGTATAGACTGAACAGAAGAGGAGAAAGCATACAACCCTACTTAACACTTTTTGTACGTCGAAAGTTCCTTCCAGTTCATTATCAATTTTTGTATTTGCAGTTTGGTCTTATTAATCTTATGTCATTCCCGTCCATAACGTTTCAATTAATTTCATATGGAGAACACTATCAAATGCTATATTATAATCTAAAAAGCAAAGATAAACATCTTTCTGCATTTAGACTATTTATATTTGGTCTTTATTAATAATAAATACTCAATCAGCAAATACTCATATAAGAAAGTATGGCACGGAATTAAGGAATTAATAAATAATAAAGAAAGGGGAACGGCTAAAGGATCATCGGTTTAATACACATGTATTAAACAGACGATCTTATAATCAAAATAAGTTTTTATGTTTATTACAGTATATAAAAACCAAATATGAATAGTCTAAATGGACACATGAAACATAAAGCGGGACCTAGAAAAAGAAAAAAATGGAGAAAGGCAAAGTTATTGGACCATCTTACCTTCCTCAAGAGGTGTAGACAATTTTCCATCATTACCAAGTTCTTAATCGCCAAAGGACATATTCAGTCTAAACAAGCAAAAATAATCTACCAAAAAACTTCATTTGCTCTAGTTAGGGAAAGGATCCAGCACATCAGGAACAAATTAAACGTTATTGATCTTAAATGCCGGAATAAGTTTGATGATATTTCCAACAGTTTAGACTACTCAACGTAGAACATTACCATATCATATGATACAAAATAGTTACGAAAAAACTTTTCAGTCTAGCAAAGTTACTCAAATAAAGAATATGAAGAACTTTATAAGAAAAAATACAATGCTAATAACTGTCTCCCAGTGATTTTTAACATGTCAGATTACTGCCTTTCTAAACAAGAATCCGAAATTCTAAAGAAAGGTTTCAACTTTTCAATTGCTTCTAGTTACATACCAAAAATGGACTTCATTTGTGGTATTGAAAAAGGTCTTTATCCTCCCCCGGAGGCTATAGCTAATGTTATTAGATTCCAAATCACAATCATCCTTGCCACAGCAAAACCACCCAAACTAAATACAACTTCCTATGATAGAAAGGCTATTCGGAACTTACAAAGGAACAAAGATATAATAATTACTTAAGCGGACAAAGGGAACTCCACAGTCATTTTGAACCCCAGAGATTATATTAGTAAGATCAATAAATTACTATCGGACTGTTCCACGTACAAAATACTTAACAGAGGTCCAACCATGACTAATCATAATGAGACAAACCTTTCGATTCGTAATATGAATAGTTGGCCTGAAGAGTTAAAAAGAAAACTAAAATCTTCACATCAAATAACACCCCTCGCCTTTATGGTACACCCAAAGTGCATAAAGAAGAAGTTCCACTTCGTCCTGTAGTTGATGGCTGATTCTCACCCACATATCTATTAGCCAAACACCTTGCCAACCTACTAAAAGGAAAAATCAGACAATCAGAGTCTTATTTAAGGAACTCTTAACAGTTTGTTGAGAAACTCAAGAACGGTAAGCTATCAAAAACAGACATTATGGCCAGTCTGGATGTAGTCTCCTTATTTACGAACGTTCCAGTTGAGGAGGTCATAGACATTATTAAAGATCTCTTTCCTAGGGATATCACACAACTTTTCCAACACTGCTGAATTCCAATTTCTTTAAAGTCAATAACATCGTTTATCAACAATTGGAAGGACTAGCCATGGGCCACTGTCACCTCCATGTGCGGACTTGTTCATGGAGAAATTAGAAAATGAAATTCTAGCCAACATTGTTCCAAAACCCTCAGTCTGGCGGAGATACGTAGATGATGTTTTTATCATTTAGAAAGAAAAGTAGAAAGCTTACATGTGTTCTTGAATAAAATCAACTCGATTCACAACAAAATCAAATTCACTTTAGAATTGGAAAACTATCAACAACTTCCTTTTTTAGATATACTGGTCAAAAGATAAGAGAATGATAATATTAAACTTACTATATATAGAAAACCAACAGATACTGGACGGTATCTTCATTTTACTCTTCTTTACTTTACTTCATTATAATCATCATCATACACAAAAATATACCATCATCCATATGTTACGAAATGTATTAAACCGATGGCTATCTCAAAATGGTTATCCTCTAAACATAATCAACAAATTGCTTTATAAACATAACCTCCAACAACAAAGGATAGCAACTCAGTACGTTTCATCCGTAATCATTCCCCTATGTTGGTTCAGTCTCCACTAAAATAGCTAGAATTTTGAAGCCTTACAACATCAGTTGTGTTTAGACCGACTGCAACTATTAGACAGTTTTTAAGATCACCTAAAGACAGCGTTCTATTTTTCAAATATGCAGGGGTTTATAGAATATTATGAACTTGTGGACTTTCCTATATAGGCCAAACTTCAAGAAGCCTGGAAATTAGACAGAAAGTACACGTTGGAGATTTAAATCACAACAGATCAGATATCTCAGGTTTGGCGCATCACTTCTCTACTTCTGACCACGCAATAGATTGGGAAAACAGCCCAATGCCATATATAGAGGACGATTACAGATGCCGAATTTTCAAAGAAGCAGCAGTGGTCCTACGAACAGGAAATAACTTGAACAGAAATCAAGGAGCAGTATTGAAAGATACGTGGAAAAATCTGATTAATTCATTAAGTATAGTGGAACTACAGTACGCTAAAAATTATGTAACCCATATTCACAATAATGACTGAAGCATCTCGCTACATGCATACATTGTCACGCGAGTTGTCAAATTTGGTTGCCTAACCGTTGTTAACGGTTACTGTATTCTTCCTTTTTTTTTTTGCATTTATTATTTTTTTTTCACATTTTTTAGTCTTGACAAATCTAGACAGTATGCTGGTGAAACTAGTCGGCGTTCTCGTACATATGTGTATTAAACCGATGGTCTTATAATCAGAATAAGTTTTTGTGTTTATCTTTCTGCATTTTGAAGGTTATTTTTAGTATCATTTTGAATTTGTAGGTATCCCCCTCTTGTTTCTCTTGTTTCATAATTCATAAATCACTTTGGACATCCTTAATTTCATTTGCTGTTTTTGATTTTATTCTTTTCGATATAATACGTAATGGTAATTTTATTTCATGGTCCTTTGGCTTACTGGTTCCTAATCTTTACATTCAGTTGTCCAAACTTTTTTCTTGATGTTTATCAAGATAGAATTCCTGAGTTAGTCAGGACAATATCAACTTTTATACATATTGTTAAATCGCTTCCATGGCGGTTCAATTTCATTCTCTTCTAGAGATTTTAGCATTCCTTTATGAATGAACTGGTGCCTTTTTTGAACTTTTAGTACTAGAGTACTGTCTTCACGATTGTTGAATTCTGGTATTATATATCTCCTCCTTATTCAACTTTTCATAATTTCTATATTTCAAATAACATTTTGTCATCATTTCTCTTCAGGGAAAAGTTCTGTGGATCATTCATTTTCTTGTTCATAATATATTTATTTTATTTTATTTTATTTTTATTTATTTTATTTACTTATTTTTATTTCTGGTATACTTCTAGAATTTGTTGTTTCATTTCTAGTCTCTTACTTTCTGGTATGTATTATTAAGCCCTGTTTCTTTGGCTTCTCTGCATGCTTTCTTATTATATTGTTTAACGTTTTATTTTCTGGATTATTATTATTATTATTATTATTATTATTATTATTATTATTATTATTATTATTATTATTATTATTATTATTATTATTATTGTCTTCTTTTGTTTGAATAAATTTAATATACTCTCATTCATTCATGGCTTTCTTCTATTTTGAGTCTTCTATTCTGGGGATGGAATCATAGGGAACATCTTCAACGCTCTCCTTGAAACTTTTCTTTTTTAATCTTCATTTTGTTATCAGTTTTCATTTTATGTTATAAATGACACATTCAAATGAGTTCAAAATAATCGTTAATTTTTGTTGTATATGTATTTTAATTGCGTAATTCTTCAAGTAAATGAAATCCAGATGAGGTTCTGTGTTTTTACTCTTAGTGTTTTTTAGTCTTACTTTTAATTCAAAAACAGGAAATTTATATTTGCTCTTGGGTACGTTTTCGAATGCATATATTTTTATAAGTATTATATAACTAACTCGGTTTCAGATTTACCACTTTTTAAATTATATAGTTATCTTCTTGATCAATGAAAGAGGATATATTTGTTATTATAATATCATTTTGCTCATATCAATTAGCCTTACCTGCTAATCGCTACATTCTCTCTCTCTCTCTCTCTCTCTCTCTTCCTGTGGTCCAATTTTTGCATGTTTAAGTCTCTCATGGCAAACACATCATCATATTTATTTCTTTTCAAACCTTTTGTACCAAATAAAATTTTTCAGTCCCTTCATGACAATATCCGTCGATAGTAGCATATATCTCCTCACGTTCTGAATAGATTAAGGTGAAGTTTTCCCTGTCCCTATCAGCTTTCTAATTTCCTGTTCCTTTTGTTCCACTAACTTCTCATCATCATCATTAGTGTTCTGTCTCTTGACAAGTCCAATGGTAGATCTCAGCAGATTCTTTCCTCCCATTTCCTCTGTTTCTTGCTTCCTCCTTCATTTCTTGATATCCTCTTGTGCCCATTTTATCGTTAAGCATCGTTAGTCGTCTCCTTCCTCTTGGTCGCTTTCCTTCAATTTTCCCTTCTATCATTCTTTTCAGTAGGCTGTCTCTTCTTAATACATGTCCTATCAAGTTATGCTTTCTTTTTCTTATGGTCATTACTAAATTCCTTTCTTCTTCAACTCTTTGTAATACTTCTTCATCGGTGATTTTTTTCAGTCCACTTTATTTTCTCAATTCTTCTCCATAACCACATTTCAAATGCCTCCAACATTTTAATTTCTTTCTTTCCAATTGTCCATGTTTCTGACCCATATAAGGTCATACTCAATATAACACTTAATAAGCCTTTTCTTTAAATTTTTATTCATTTTATTAATAAACAAATTTTTCTTGCTATAAAATGCATATTTTATTTTCCTTTGTTAATTCTTTCTTTAATTTCCATTTCATATTTTCCATTTTCTTGTATCATACTACCACGTTATTTGTATTGTCTCACTTGCTCTACACTTTCTCCATTCATCATCCCATTGACACTTCCTGGAGCCCTCATCACTTTTGTTTTCTTTGTGTTAATTTTTATGCCATATTTCTTGCACATACTTTCAAATTTTTGCATTAGGTACTGTAATCCATCTTCAGTAGTAGCTAATATTGCTTGATCATCTGCGAATCTAATATTCGGTATTGTTCTTCCTCCAATAGTGATTCCTCTTTGCTCTTCATCAAATGCTTCTTTTATCATTTCTTCTGCAAATATATTGAAGAGCGTCGGTGACAGGCAGCATTACTGTACACCTCTGCCAATCACACATTTTTTTAGTTTTTCCTACTTTTGTCTTTATTGTGGCATTCTGGTTCATATATGATTCAGCTATTAACCTTCGATCTCTCCAGTCTAAACCTATTTTGCGTAACATTTCGATCACATTTTCCCATTTCACCATGTCAAACGCTTTTTCAAGGTCGACGAAACATATATACACTTCTTTATTACTTTTATATTCCTCTCGCATGTGGTCCTCATTATTCCAATTGCATCTCTAGTTCCTCTGTCTTTTCTAAATTAAAATTGATCATCCCCCAGAAAATACTCCACTCTATTATACAATCGTCAATTTAATATTCTTAGAAATACTTTAGAGGCATGCGAGAGTATGCTTATAGTTCTGTAGTCACTGTACTTAGTAGGATTGCATCCACTAACTTCTATTGTTTCTATATTTCACAAATTCCATTTTAAACAGAGAGTGAGAGGCTGTTCCTGGAAATAGCACAAGTACTTCAAAACCTGCTTAATTGCAACAGAATTAATAGTATGATCTTACATAGATTTTGGCATAACGCCTTATTTTTTTGTTAGCATTAAAAATGGAAATTAACACGACGATCGCCACTCTCTCTCTCCGTGCACTTGAATGTCTTTGTTCTGGAGGTCAGTTCATTCCCTGTCTTCACTGACTGTGTAAAGTGCTGATAATGCTAGCTTGAGCTGGCTAAATGCCAGCTTGTAAATAATCAATTTCGATCAATAAATTATTTATTTGCATTTCATTTTCACGTAGGTTTTGTTTCAGAAACTTCAACAGTAATCAAAATGGCATCTATAGTATTCAGTATGGATTTTGTAGATACTTGTACTTCCACAGGAAGAGGGGGAAAAATCCGCTAAAGCCTTTTATTCCCCTATAAGAGAGTAAGCATGGTTGTTTTAGCTCTATATCTGTAGATACTTTACATTCGAATATCAACCTCACCCTGGGGAAAATATATGAAAGCTAAAAACAATCGAAATAAGCAGCCCAAAAAAGAATCCTTGGATAAGACAAAATATAATTTTAGATGCACAAAGAAAGGCTTTATAGAAACAATCACAGCGATAATACTCAAGTAACACAATTTTAGAAGCTGAATACTAAGGAACAGGAAAGAAGTTTAAAATGCAGATAAGGAGCGCGGAAAAAGCTACTGTAGAGACCAGTTAATCTCTGCACAAAATGATGTAAAAAAAAAAAAAAAAATTAACGAGATGCTAAATTGTACTCCCAATGCCGATGGTTTTGAAACCAGCTAAGGCAAAGCTTCATTAAAGAAGCCAAGCCTTTCCAACGGCTGACTATTACTTTAGCCAGTATTTATCATACCACATCCTAGAATTTCAGCAAACGATCCCTCCCGGCATAAAGAACGATCCTCCATTCGGACCATATGCAAATCAGATGTGGTTTCCATTCATAAGAGAAGCAGAACTGTTCTCTGCGGTTAATCAAATCAATCCAAGCAAAGGTACAGGAATCGATGGTATTAGAATCAAAGATATTAAACAACACGCAAATAATCTAGGACTGATCATAATAAAATTAACAAATAAAATAATTGAAACTGGACGAACACTAATCAGCAACTACAGACACATAGCTACGCTATCATTATTTACCAAATTATAGAGCGTGTCATACTTTACAAACATGTGCTACGATACAGAAAAACCTCATGTCATTCCTAAAATACAATATGTTTTCCAGAAAAGTAAGAAGACAACAATTCTCTTTGGAGGATTTTAGAGATCCATCTGCAATTTAATACATTCAAACATGAAACTCGTCTATAAAAACTAAAGCATATTGGAATAGGAGGATCTGGGTACACATAGTTTAAAAATTACTTCCAAAAACAGAAAATATATAGCACGCATAGGATCATCCTGTAGTACAGATTTACCAGTAGCCTGGAATTCGAGGGAGCTGTTCTCTCTCTCTCTCTCTCTCTCTCTCTCTCTCTCTCTCTCTCTCTCTCTCTCTCTCTCTCTCTCTCTCTCCTCTTCTAATCAACATCTACATGCATGATATTAATCAGCTACCTTTCAGAGGCAGGATCGTTCTATACGAAGACACAACCATGGTATCCATTCAAATTGACGTAAGCTCCGCCCATGCAAACAAGCAGCATGATATCAATCTAGTCACGAGCTGGTTCACTGTAAATTTCATTCACCTAGACCCCTGACGAAACGAAATCAAGGTCCAGAAACTGACCGAGCCAGTCAGTTAACAATATATACGTAAAAATCTAACATTCACCTTTACTATATAGAAGACATATCTATCAGAAAAACTACTACCATTACGCAGGTAGGAACAATACGACACCTTGGAATTTATCTTGATGTACGTGAACTGGAATAACCACATAAAACACCCGCAAAGCAAACAAAACGAATAATAGCAAGCAAGGACACTGAAAAAGACCTAGCACCTAAATGCATAAAAGCGCTTGTACTGTATATAAGGCATTATGCTAAAATCCGCTGTCACAGCGTATTGTGCTGACTATAATAAATGATAAAATGATAAAGCTGATCTTTTGGGACCAAAGAGATTATGATACCAACTTTATCTGTACTGCAGCGGCAGCACATAATATATTAACTGTCAAAAATCTATTCCACTACACAGTTATCTTAAAGCATTATACTTTGCTTCCAATTACAGAATGTTTCTAGAAGCACGTATCGTGTAACAAGACCTCAGACAACTATGTGGGGTTAGACAAATATGTAGGGTTGCCAACTAATAAAACCGTGGTCCTCGAAGAATATTTTTTCAGTTAATTTTAATGAAAAAAAGACCCTAAAATGGTTTACACTTTTTTATTTAAAATAATAACAGACAGTAATAACAGCAATATAACAAAATAAACTATATTATATATAATTACAAAAAAAAAAAAAAAAAAAAAAAATCAGCGAAACTAAAAATTCTCAAAGGAAAAAAAAAACATTTAAATATACAAAGGCGCAAGACTAGTTAATTCAATGCAAATTGAATTAACTAGTCTTGAATTTGTAGTTATCCTTCATGGTTATCAATAATGTGCAATTTCAAAGATTTCATATGCTTACAGACATCTGGCTCACGTACACAAGCTGTTGACATTCATGTGCATACATACACAATACAGAAGCTGGTGATATACTGGCAGACTGTCATGGCCTGAAAGGCATGCAGTACGTCAGCATACGGCAGTAGTATGAGTACATAGGCGTGAGCAAGTGTATATGATTATAAAATACAAAGCTTGCTCAGTTTGAGTGTCAATTTGGTTAGCAAAGAATTTTGAGATATAAAAACTAAAATAATGACGCATAATTAATCATTTATTTTTGTAAACCTGTCAAATATCCTTTAATCCTGGGAACCAAACCTGTCAGGTTTGGTCCCCTGGATTTGAAGGGGATAAATTGACTGTGGGAAGAGTACAAGGCGGATAACAAAGATGGTTTCAGGACTGTACGTCTATTACGAGGATCGACTGAGGGAATGTGGACTGCAGAGTTTGGTGAATAGAAGAAGGAGAGGTGATATGATCGAGACTTCTAAACTGTTGAGAGGCAGTTACAGGGGAGTTCTTTCGGGGAGTTCTTTCGCTTGGTCAAACAGTGGGAAGGCGTGATGACAAGGGGCCGTCTCTGGACGGCCCCTTGTCATCCTGGAAGTTACGAAAGGAGGCTGTGAGCAAGAGGGTGAGGAATGGTTTCTTTGCATGGAGGGTGGTTGAACTGTGGAATGCATTGCCTGAGAGAGAGTGGTTAGAGCAGGAATGGTCACTGGGTTCAAAGAATGGTATGATAAACTTTGTTTCCTAAAAATGACCTCCCACGATAAGTCTTTTGACTCCATGGAGGCCTGAATAATAATAATAATAATAATAATAATAATAATAATAATAATAATAATAATAATAATAATAATAATAATAATAATAATAATAATAATTTCGGCACAAAAAAGTCTGCGTTCGGGAGAATGTTTGCGATTCTTGGAGTGGCGGCAATTCCCAGAGGGTTGGAATCTTCTAACAATATCACATATAAATTCAATAATCAATACAGAAAATACTTGAAAAGTTTATATTCCAAATATGCTAATCAAAATCGCCTTTTTCTTCTCTAACTTAGCGAACTTCTCAAGGTTCTTTGCTGCAAGTCCTCCGAACTTTTTCTACTGTTTACTGTCTTGAGCTCTTTCATTCCAGTCCAGGATTATAATATCGGCTAGGTCTTTTTGAACGTTATTCTCGCACCGTTTCCGTGGTTTTCCTGGAGTTCGCTTTCTGTGAGGCGTCATTCTGAATGTTTATTTAGCCATTCTTTCTTTACCCTTTCTTTCCACATCCCCAAGCCATCTGAATCTGTTAGCACTGATTTCATCAGTTAATAGTGTGGATCTGTAGTGATTGTATAGTTTTTGATTATGGCTTCTTATCATTTACTGAATTATCTCTTACAAGTCAAAGACTTTCTAAGCATTTCATTTTAAAATATCTGCAA
The DNA here is from genome assembly GCF_054136105.1 of Typopeltis vanoorti. Lineage (NCBI taxonomy): Eukaryota > Metazoa > Arthropoda > Arachnida > Uropygi > Thelyphonidae > Typopeltis > Typopeltis vanoorti. The sequence goes on along the minus strand of NC_143564.1, from coordinate 39,421,795 downwards.
AGCTCTTTTTTTTCTTGGTCTCTTATGTTCCAGTTTCTGCAGTATATAAAAACAACAAGTCTAGTGACTGTGTGTGTGTGTGTGTGTGTGTGTGTGTGTGTGTGTGTGTGTGTGTGTGTGTGTGTGTGTGTGTGTGTGTGTGTGCAGGGCCGGCCATCTGGGGGAGGGTGCGATGGGTGCAATGCACCCGGGCCCCACGATCGAGTGGGCACAGTCGGTACACATTTGCTGAAACGTATTTTTTATTTTTTATTTTTTTTCTTCTTCTAATTTTGCTTATAACTAAAGGGATTTCATCGACAGGATTTTAGGGCCCCCGGTAATGATAATATCTCTGTGTTTCTCTATTATATTAGGATTTCTGCTTAACCCTTTTGATGCGTTTATGCAGTGTATAAAAATTAACAAACACGATTTCATTTTTACCCTAAAATGCCTGATTCATCATTAGTTTTTTCTAATCTGTTACACATTTGGCTCGTTATTGAAACCGTTTAAAAAATATTTATTATATTCTTTATATATGGTTAGTCTAGAGCAGGGGTGGACAACCCTTAACATGCCTGCCAAACGAGGCACGCCAATGACTTTTTTTTTTTTTTTCTGGCACGCAACCCAGGGTTCATCTTAAAAAATAATTAAATAAAAAAATGCATTTCAAACATCTTCGCTGACACATATTTTAACTTAATATAAGTAATAAGAAAATTAGAAACAAACATCCTATTTCCAAGCCATCAATATATCTTCGATACTGATGAACAAGTTTTGCCCCGTTCAGTTGTTGCATCCAGACGTTGCGTGACTCCTTTACCATCATTTGATATATCTTTTCATGTTTCGTAAAGAACTTATCCGTTTTCTAAAGTGTATTTGGATTTTATTAAATCGTAAGTCATTAAAATATGGATTTTAATTATTTAATTAATTATTTAATTAATTATTTTAATGACTTACGATTTTATTAAATCGTAAGTCATTAAAATATGGATTGGAAGTATTTATTGTCAATTAATATGTTTAACTTATTAGATATAAAAGCAAATTTTCTTTACATTGATTTTCGGAAACTAAAGTTTTCAGTTTTTTTCGTAAAATCCCCGCATATATTGCAATTCCTATTTCCTGCCTAGAGAACAGTTTCCTTGTGTGCATCCTACCCAAATAGCACCATCTACTTTCCCATTATTTCAAGCAAAAATTAGCAGTAATTTACAAGACTTGAGATACTTAATGAACAATCCTCACGAATGACTAATGAACAGACAGCTATGGTACTAGGCCAGTAAAGATATGTGCATATATGATTGGTGTGGTATTAACAAAAGATCGCGCGAGTCAAAGATAAAAGTCAGCAGACAATTTTTGAATTGAAATGCTAATTCTCTTCAACCAAATTCAATATCTGAAAGTGCCATAACAATATTCACTATATATTTCCTAGCTTTAACACGTTTACGAATTTTAACACTTTCTGTTGATTTATATTGTTGCTCTGCATTTGAGCTGGAGGGACAGACTCCCACACATCTAGTTTTTGTGTTTGCCAGTGCAGCATATGGTTTTGCTTATGGCTAAATAGCAGAGTTTTTGGGGGAAGGGACATGCGATTCATTAGTTGGTGCCTTTATCTCAGCTGTCTCTAATTGCACTATTTGTTGAGAAATATATTACACAGACTGCAAATGTTTGTACCTTATTCAGTGATACAATAAAAGGACCTGCTTTTACTGGCGTCTGCAGACGTATTGGCTAGTATGGAAGGCGTGTGGTTTGCCACGGGAAGCAAGTCACTACTGCCATGAGGTGGACGTGATTAAACTTTTTTTTTCTGTGCGAAGTTACGCGAAACTTTACAATTTCTTTTTTTTCGCAAAGTAAAATCAGGGGTGCGAGTTATATGCGAGGACCAGTTATATTCCAGTAAATACGGTAAGTTATTTTTAAAGCTATGTGAAATGTATTATCAATTGTGATAATTCAGAATTATGAAGTGTTGTCTGCACGTGATTAGATCTCAACTACGTTAATTTCAACTTAGTTAATAGTGATAGATAAGGATGAAACTGATGTACTGAAGTAAACAAACGAAAAAAAAATAAACACATTCCTTGAGTGTTTCTAAAATTTTGTAATATTGTAAAAAGTGTGTACATATTTAACTTTTTGTTAATTCATGGGATAAAAATATTTAATATTATTTACTTATTCGACAGGCGAAGCCTAACCCATAATGTCCATGCCAAGAAAGTATCCCTCTGGGTGTCAAAAAAGGAAATCAGCAGAAAAGAAAAAAGAAGAAAAGCAAAATCTCAAAAAGTCACAAGTAGATTTGTTTTCATGGCTATAAAATAAATCTGACAACAAAATTGCTACGACTTCAGCAGTTGCGATTCAAATTTCAACTGAAGAAGAAAACTCCAAACAAGCTACACAACTTTTCAACGAAAATGTAGAAACTGTGAGATTCGTCGAAAAAGACGCGTCTGATTATACAAACGTTTTGGATACAGTAAATAACGAAGAAAACAATAATAATGATGGTGATCAAGTGAATATAAATGATCCAAGTTTGTGGCCAAATATTATAATTGATAAATTTAAATTATTTTGTGTTAAAACTGGACCTAAACAACATCATCAAGACGCATTCGTTAAGAATGTTGAAGGTAGATCATTTTCTACATCGTACTATTTAAAAAAAAATGCCAAATGGTGGAACTCAGCTTCGCAGCTGGTTAGTTTACTCAAAAGCTCAAGACTCAGTATTTTGTTTTTGTTGTGTATTATTTTCCAAAAGAAGAGGAAAAGATCAATCAATACCATTTATATATGGTTTTAGTAAATGGAGAAAACTGTCATCTGTGATTCGAGATCATGAGCTTTCTGTTGGTCACTTTAATTATTTTATTGCTTGGCAAGAATTACTAAAAGGGCTTAATTTATGTTCGACTGTTGACAGAACAAATCAAATTAATATAAATAAAGAAACGGAACGTCTAAAATTACTATTCCAAAGAATTGTAGATGTAATTCTATTTTTAGCAAGTAATAATCTGTCATTTCGAGGATCCCATGAAACAATAGGAACGCCGAATAATGGAAATTTTTTAAGTTTAATAGAATTACCAAGTAAATATGATCCTGTGCTAATGGATCATGTAAACAGAATTAAAAATACGAAATAAAGAATTGTGCATCATTTGGCGTATAGATTTCAAGAGGAAATTATTGCTGCATTAGGTAATGAAGTCCTTAATAAAATTAAAGACGATATAAATGCATCCATATATTACACTATCCAAATGGATTGTACTCCTGATATTTCTCACAAGGAACAAACTTCAATAATTATTAGATATGTAAATTTTGTAGACCAAAAATTAATTATAAATGAGTCATTTATAGGATTTATTGAAGTAACTGATGTGACTGGTGAAGGACTAGCAAATTCGCTTTTAAAAAGAATAGGTGAGCTTGATTTAGATGTTATGAATTGTAGAGGGCAAGCATATGATAACGGTAGCAATATGAAGGGAACATATAAAGGCGTACAATCTAGAATAATTAGTTTAAACCCTCATGCAATTTATGTACCTTGCTTATCACATTCTTTTAATTTGATAATTTGTGATGCTGCTTCCAGTAGTATATATATTGTAAAAATTTTTCGGAATATTGCAACGTTTATACTGTGTATTTTCTGCATCTACAAAAAGGTGGGAAATTATACAAAAGCATTTAAATATTACGCTTAAACCATTATGTGATACTCGACGAGAAGCCAAAATAGACGCAGTCAAAGCAGTGTATACACAGTTTGAACAAACTTATAATGCCTTAGAAGAATTTATTGGTACAATTAACGATAACACAGCAGTATCCGAAGCTAAAAAAGTCTACTGGTGTGAGGTAGAAGTAAACAGGATGAAATATTTAGTTGGATGTTGCTATAGACCTGGTAATATGGAGGGTAATGAGAAGGAAATGTATAGGCAAATTGGCCTAGCTAGCAAGAAACGAGTTATCATTATGGGCGACTAATTATGGTAATACAGACTGGAAGCAAAAGACTGCATCTGAGGGTAAAGAAAATGAATTTTTGGAGTTTTTGAAAGATAATTACCTTAGGTAGCACGTAACGGAGGGTACACGAGGATCAAGAGTATTGGATTTGATCATCTCATCAGATGATGTTATTATAAATGAGGTGTCAAATCTTCCACCAATTGGTGAGAGTGACCACGAGGTGATAACGTGCAGGGTGACCAGTCATTCGAGAACGTCTGTTAGAAAGGGATATATGTGGAATTATAAGACTGGTAATTACGAAAAGCTCAGGAAACAGTTTGCGATAATAAATTGGAAAGAAGAACTGGATGGAAAGGATATCAATGCTGCTTGGGCCATACTCAAGAACTATTTGGTGGAGGCAATATCAGAGTGTATTCCAAGGGTCAAGAGGGTAAATAGAGTGGGTGTAAAATGGATGAATCAAGAGATAAGATATGCAATCTGGAAGAAGGAGGTATTATGGAAGAAACACAAAATGAGTTTTTTTTTTTTTTTTTTTTTTTTTTTAATCCTACGAATCGTCAACTCAGAAAATTAAATAAGCTACTTAATGAAACTTCCTCCTTAGATGAAGAAACAATCAAAAAACTTAAGGCATACCATGCAAGACCTCTTAGAATTTATGGCTTACCTAAGCTACACAAAACTAATGTTCCACTTAGACCTGTATCGGCTGTCCAACGTACAAGTTATCAAGATTCTTATCTAACCTTCTCCGCCCTCACATAGGCCACTCAGTCTCTTCAATCAAAAATTCTACTGAGTTTCACACAAAAATTAAAGACATTCAACTATCAAAAACTGACTTGTTAATCAGCTTCGAAATTGTCTCCCTCTTCACAAACATTCCCCATAAAGAAACAATAGAATTACTAACTCAAACATTTTCGTCTGATATAGTTGAATTGTTCAAGTTTGTTATTGCATCAGGTTACTTCACCTGGAAAGGTCAAATTTGCAAGCAAGAGGAAGGAACAGCAATGGGATCTCCTTTATCACCAAACCTAGCAAATTTGTTTCTAGAACACCTTGAGGAAAAAATATTCACTTTTGAACCCAAACCAAAAATTTGGCTAAGATATGTCGATGACGTATTTGCAGTATGGAAACATCCCGAACCTGAATTACAACTGTTTCTAGATAAAATTAACCTTCTTCATCATCGCATCAACTTTACGTTAGAAAAAGAATCTCCACAGGGTATCTCTTTTTTGGATTTACACATCAAAAGAAAAGAAGACGGTTCCATCGCCACTTCCGTCTTTCGCAAGCCTACATTCTCAGGCCGCTACATTCACAATTCTTCTGCTCATCATCCATCTCAGAAATCTGGCATTATTAAATCACTAGTTTCCAGAGCACACAAATTCTGCTCCTCTGAAGAATCTTTAAACCAGGAATTAGAAGTTATCAAAAATACAGCCATCCTAAATGGATATAATCCCAAAACAACTCAAAAAATCATCAGTCACTTCTGCATACATCAAACCAGACAGGAAGAAGTGCATAGAATTCCCATACCTTACGTTAAAGGCATCTCAGAACGTCTTTCTAAAATTATGAAGAAATACAATTTTGCCACTACTTACAAACCTATCAACCAAATTTACAACTTATTACCTTCTCCTAAAGACAAATTCTCACCCTTGATGTTACCTGGTGTTTATGAGATTCCATGCTCATGCAAATTATCTTACTTTGGACAGACAGGTAGGTCTGTTCAGAAACGCATCTCGGAACATCAAGACCACATTCGTCTTCTTAAACCTCAGAAATCTGGCCTCTCTCAACACGGAATTGAAAATCCAAACCAGAGGATCCATTGGGAAAAGGCTAAACTTTTACATAGATCTTTATTTAAACATGAACGTTTATACAAAGAAAGTTCTGAAGCCCTACTACACAGACCAAACCTAAACCGCAACGACGTTCGTACTATTGCTAAAGTATGGGAAATTATCATACAAAACTGTGTTAAATAATTAACGTGTTTTTTTTTTTTTTTTTTTTTTGTACTACTTTAGCACGTTATGCACGTTTTCATGAGATTCTATTGTAATCATGCGCCCTAACTGTATGTTATTCCTAATTTTTGTTTAAATACTGTACTGATGATGTCCTAAGATACTTAGGATGAAATATTTACAATTAAATAATTTTCACTGTGGTTTATACGTGTGTTTCTTCTAATTAATAACACAAAATGAGTATTTATAACAACCAGTTGCATGAGAAGTACAAAGAGCAGGCGAGGAAGGTGACTAGCCTGATAAGGGTAGCAAAAATGCAGTATGAGCAGCAGTTAGCTAAAGCAGCCAAAAAAATCCTAAGGATCGATATGTCGCCAGTAGAAGAAAGAATGATTATGGTAGGATGGGATTGCTTGGTGAAAACGGAGGAATGATAACCGCTGCGGAGGATATAGTTGAGATATTTAGTGAGCAATTTCTAAAGGTTCCACATTCTTGTGAATGTGGCATCATGCAGAACTTGAAAGCAGTGGGAAAGGAGGAGGAGGAGGAGGTATATGAGGAATTGAACAGACTTGATGTAAATAAGGCTGTGGGACTTGATGCTATTTCACCACGTGTCTTGAGGGAATGTGCCAGAGAGTTAACAACAGCTTTTGTATATCTTTTCAACATGAGTCTCTCACTGGGTCAAGTTCCAAAAGAGTGGAAAGAGGGTAAAATTGTTCCAATTCATAAGGGAGGTGATAAGAGTAAGGTTTTGAATTATAGACCAGTCTGTGTGTCTGGAGTTGTGGTCAAAGTATTAGAGAAGTTAGTTAGGGATAAAGTTCAGAATTGGGCTGACAACAGAAAAATACTCTTTGGCGGCCATGGATTTACTAAAGGAAGATCGTGCTTTAGCAACCTTCTTACTTTTTATAATAAAGTGACAAATGCATTGGATAAGGGTATTGCATATACAGTGGTATATTTGCAAAGGCGTTTGATAAATTGCCACATGACAAGCTGGTAATTAAATTGGAACGGATGGGGCTGAACAGTAGATTGGTTCACTGGATTAGAGATTGGTTGTCTGATAGGTATCAGCGAGTTGTCTATGGAGGAGCGATATTCCAGAAGAGGAAAGTTACTAGTGGTGTACCTGAAGGGTCTGTTTTGGGTCCATTGCTGTTTAATTTATATGTAAATGATATCTGGAGAGGTCTGAATGGTGATGTGCAGTTGTTTTCAGATGATGCAAAGTTGGGCAGAGCTATCAGGAGTAGTGTGGATGCTGTAGCTTTGCAAGAGGACTTGAATACACTGTCTGAATGGGTAAATAAGTGGGATGTCAATTCAATGTTTCAAAGTGTAAGGTTTTGAATTTGGGAAGCAGAGATGGGATGTAAAGTACACAATCGGTGCAAATATCTTGGAAGAGGTAGAGGAAATAAGAGATCTGGGAGTGATTGTAGAGTAGACAAGGACCTAAAATTTCAGGGACATGTTACTAAAATAGCGAAGACAACATAGCGGATAATGGGAATGATGCGGAGGACATTGACTTGTAGAAGTAAGGATGTTATGGTTGCTTTGTATAAGGCTTTGATCAAGCCACATATGGATTACTGTGCACAGATTTGGTCACCTGGTTTTCAAAAAGATGAAATTGCGTTGGAAAAAGTTCAGAGGCGATTGACTAAGGTGGTTTCTGGTCTCTGGAATGTAGAGTATGAAGTCAGATTGACAAAATGCAATTTGCAGAAATTGGTGGATAGAAGGAGGAGGGGGGGGTATGATTGAGACATATAAGCTGTTAAGTGGTTATTACCAGATTAACGTCGGGGAGGTTTTGCACAGAATGGGTGAGGATAGCAGGAGAACAAGAGGTCATTCCTGGAAGCTGTATAAGAAGGGTGTGAGCAAGGGAGTGAGGAGCAGGTTTTTTGCATGGAGAGTGGTGAGTGATTGGAATGCTTTGCCCGAGAGTGTGGTGTGTGCAGAGACAGTGAATATATTTAAGGCACAGTATGATAAACTGTGTGTATAACAGTAGCCCTCCCACGATGAGTCTTTGACTCCATGGAGGTTTTTATAATAATAATAATAATAATAATAATAATAATAATAATAATAATAATAATAATAGATTCATTACAAGAAATGCCATTTATTTTAAGCTTATCGGTGTGGTTTACAATATTGCCAAAAATTAATAGTATCAAATTATTCAAGCAAAAACAATTGTTCTTGACTCTGCTTTTAATTTAGTGAATAAAATTAAAAATGAAATCCAAAATTTAAGATCAAAATTTAACACATTTTTAGACGACGCAAAAATAATAGCACGAAACTTGAATATTTCTGAAGACTCCCTGAAAAAAGAATTCGAAAAAGAAACAGATTATTTTCTGAGCAGAAGATGAAATTTTACTAAACCCGGTAGAGGAATTTAGATGTCACTTTTTCAACGTTGTGATTGATACTGTTATTGTACAAATAGATGAAAGATTTAAAAATATACCCAATGTTATTTCTTATTTTAAATTAATCACTGATATAAAAACATTAGAAAAAAAATGAAACAGAAAACCGCTCAAGGGATTTTGTAAAATATTATAGTAAAGATGTAAATAAAGACTTAATCCAGGAAATTGATTTGTTACGAGAATTGATCTTGGACCAAAAAAAAAAAATGTAAATAACGCTCAAGACATATTGCAATATATATTAAATACTAGTTATAATGAACTATTTCCAAATGTACTAAATGTACTGAAAATTTTCTTTACGTTACCCGTTACTATAGCAAGTGCAGAGCATTCTTTTAGCAAATTAAAATTGTTAAAGAATTATCTTCGGTCAAGTATGTGCGAAGAACGCTTAAATGCACTTGCTGTATCAAGCATCGAAAAGGAAATTGCCAAAAATTGTAATTTTTCGGAAATGATTAATGACATAGCAAAAAAAAATCGCATATTTAAATAAATACATATTAAGCAATATACGTGTTAGTAAAACTGGCCCCTAAATAGTAAACCTATTTATTTTTTTTATTACTTTAAACAATAATTAATTGTAAATAGTTGTTGTGCGCTAGTTGGTGAGGCAGGTTACTTTTGTTTGTGTTAAATATTTATTTATTTTAATTATTTAATACTTTTGTTTTGTGTTCAGTAAACGTTATGTTAACCTGTTATATTTCCAATGTGTTTTTTTGTTTTTACTGTGCCAAAATCATTTGCAGGTAAGAGGTTTTACAATACGTTTATTTCGAATCCTTGCTAATTTTTACCTTTGAAATATATTTTAGGGCCCCAAAAGGTTTCTTGCACACGGGCCCCTTTATAGAGAAGGCCGGCCTTGTGTGTGTGTGTGTGTGTGTGTGTGTGTGTGTGTGTGTGTGTGTGTGTGTGTGTGTGTGTGTGTGTGTGTGTGTGTGTGTGTGTGTGTGTGTGTGTGTGTGTGTGTGTGTGTGTGTGTTTCTTTTTAAATTCTACTAAACAAATTACCATTTGAAATTGGAAATCTTGCAAACGACAGTACTTTGAAAAGAGCCTGAAGGTTACACAATGAAAGAGATAGCGCACTCCACATTTCTCCACAGTTTAATGATAGGTTATCAATTTCTAGTGTGTGTGTGTGTGTGTGTGTGTGTGTCCCATGCTGATGCAGTGGTGTATATATATGAACTGTTGCCAACACAGCAACATACTGTTATGCAATAGCTAATGAATGTCATACACAGATGAGCTTCATAAAACTTCGAGGATGCGAGCAATTACACCGTATCCAGAACGTAAATATTGTAAAGATTTCACTTATGGTAAATATATTTACCATAAGTGAAATCGTTACCATTTCAATAATAGTAATGATAGTTTTTTTCTAATAACAATCATACTGTATGTGGAAAAGTACAATAGAATATTATTATTATTATTATTAGGAGAAACTATATAGATTCCCACCTTAAATGGACAAAACATATAGAATACCTCCACACCAAACTCCGTATCATCGCAGCAAAACTCTTCCAAGTTAAAGACATTATTCCATCCAACATAAAATAAAACTCCGATATCACGGTATCTGCGAATTCCTACTCAGATACGGAATAACAGTCTATGCAAACAGCCACCCAACAAAATTAGAAACATTACACAGGAAAATCGTGTCAACAGTGATCTGGATACCTTACACGCAACAACCAATATCCGACAATCACATGGCGATACACAGAATTCTGAGCATTAAAAACCTGAAACATTACATGACATTAACAAGGAATTACTTCAACATCACCTATCGAAACAACAAAGACACATATCCTATAACACGACCTACAACAACTCTCTACATCCCTACACCTTTCAACAATTTATACGGTTCTTTTGTGAGATCACATCAGATACCCACGCAACTCAACAACCTACCAAGAAATTTAAAACACATAGATAACTACAGAACATTAAAATACGAACTGTGGAAAATATACCAACAAAGTTAAGAAACCCTTAACACTAATATACACATCACAAATCACCAGCATCCAATGCCAACATCCCATACATAAACAGTAGCAACAACATAAATAGTGAAGCCTAAATCCCACTCTCTTCACAAAAGCAAACCCAAGCTTCGAAATAGGTGGGATTAACCCACCTCACTCAACCACACGTAATCCTTATAACCAAACAAGCAGATTGTGTAATAAAACAGTAAAGTATACAACAATAAAGAAGATACTGATAATTATATGATAATATCATTTTATATAATACTCTTTTTTATGTTATTACATTACTTTTTATGTAACATGAAAAAATAATGTAATAATTTATTCTTATAATTAAAAAATTATATAAACAAAAAAATTATTATATAAAAAAATTCTGAATAATCTTCATTGTTAACATTAGAAGAACATGTGTTGTAAATACATAATATAGAGACAAAAAAAAAACTACTAAAATGTTTAGTTGAAATCAATGTAGAAAATGCAGCACTTAGAGCTGAATTCTGTAAAATTATAAGTTGCAATGTCACTCAAGATGTCTATTGTATGTGTAAATATTTCAGCAATCAATAAATTGCTATTACTAACTATGATTATTATTTATGTATATTTATATAAAAATTTTTAATTTGCTGAATCGTCGTAATGAACAGATATATAATAATAATATTTTAATTGTATATTTGTAAACTGTCTGTGTATATGATTATTTTAATAAACTTTGTCATTATTGTTGTTGTCATACCTCATATTGCTAATCCAAACAACATCCTGCTCTTGTCCAACTGTCCAAGTAATTACAAACGTTTGCTTAGGTACATACTATACGTAATCCACTTTAAAGAGTAATACGCATTACACTTTAAAATGGAATACTTAAAAGTATATATTACCACCGATTACCAGGAAAATCATCTACAAATCCCTAGGCGAGTCCATACTGAGGTAAAGTATACCTTGCTACGGTTCATCACCTCAATATTTAATCAAAAAACTAAACTCGTTGCAAAACAGGCTAGTGGGAACAACAGCTCTGTTTTTTCTATCCATCAATACATATCAACCACAGACATCTGATCATTCCAAATCTCAGCACTGCACTATCATAACTAGACACTAATATTCTAAAAAGACTGCGAAACAACTACTATCCGATATCAAATCAGGCCACAGTATACATAACAAGTAATTATAATAATGCACAGTGCCGGCGCTAGGTTGGACGTCACCCGCCTGCAAAGCTAAAATGGGCGCCCCCAAACAAATGGCAATTTATTTATTTATTTTTATTTTTTTCATAATCATGTGGAAAGAATTTACAAGAATTTTTTGTAAATTTGTAACTGTAACTTTATAAATTTGTAACTTTTTGCAGCAATTATATCGGCTTAGCTGATTATTATTACTTAATTCGTTTACAAAAATTTAAAGAACGAATGAAACTTTATACTAACACTTCGAAACAGCGCCCACCTTGTAGTGACGCCCGCCTGCAATGCAGGCCCGCTTCCGCCAGCCCTGATAATGCATATGGTAAAGCAACTCGGCAGTTCTATGTCTCAGACCAATTAAACAAATTTAGATACAACATTAAGAAAGTTTTGGGGTACCTGTACTCAGCATCTAGTAATAATGATGCATTATACTGTGTTATTAAACTGCCACATGTCAATCAAAAACAAATAATTTTATTCAACTAGTAAAATAATCTATTATTATTTCAAATGCCACCCCCCCACACACACATACATACACACACTGTATATCTATATCACGCAAAAAAATAGTAGTCTAATTATATACTCAAATGACACCGATTACTACATTATCACCGTTTACTAAGAAAATTAACTACTAATCCGTACCTGAAGGCGAAAATTTCTCAATCATAGATTCCGTAGCATCCTAACACAGCAAAAAGCAAAAAAAAAAAAAAAAAAAAAACAATACATAATAACCAACTGGTGTCATCCTCAGATAAGCTTACATTTAAGCTTCGAGGATGAAAGGAAAAAAAAATTAGTTCTCATCCAAGATGCATCATATGTAACCAAATGCATGTAATGTACGTATCACAAGAAAACCAATGTATGTATTATATGTAAACCAATGTACGTAATGTAAATATCACATGTAAACAAATGTAAGTAATGTATCATATGTAAACAAATGAATGTAATGTATGTATATAATAATTGTAACAAATGTATGTAATGTATATAATAACTGTAAGAAATGTATGCAATGTAAAAAAAAAAAAAATTTTAAAAGTAAATCATGAGTTTACGCCGTATGTCTGTGAAAATAAGGACATAATATTCAGATTGCATATGTGTAAATACTGTTGTATAATCACACCTTTTCAAACTTGAAAAAAAAAAAAACAGTAAACCACAACATGTAATATTATACAACTTATGTAACTCTGAACAATATAATTGTAAATTATTATTCTGACTGTTATATAAAAAAAAATGTTATCATCATTACTATTTAAATCTCATTATATGTAGCACAAAGTGCTGAACCTTGTAAAATAATATACAGAATAGATGAGCATTGTACATATGTAAATATTTGAAAGAACAATAAAAAAAAAAAAATTATTATTATTACAACGTATGCTTTCTGTGCACCCTACAAATTAAATAGATTAATGTCGCTACAGTACAAAATGATAAAACTGCTCTTTTGGGAACAAAGAGAAAATAACGCCCTTATATACATTGCAATGTCAGAACACAAAATACTGACAACAAAACATTTATGTCACTATGCAGCTTTGCTAAAACATTATTTCGATGCCAACTACAGGACAGTCAGAAATACATACCGTATAACAAGACCCCAGACTACTAATTATATCACATATAAATACAATAATCACTACGGAAAGGCCACGCGAAACTTCTACATCCCAGACATGATAAACAAATTACCTTTTGAATACAGAAACCTTACAAACTACAATAGCCTGCAAAGAGCTCTATGGACATACTATGAACAAGAAACACGCACCCAAAATACCATACAAACTTAACGAAACACAATATATTCGTTCAGGCTTCCAGTTCAGCGACGCATCAATACATACCAAGTTATTTTGTGTGTGTGTGTGTGTGTGTGTGTGTGTGTGTGTGTGTGTGTGTGTGTGTGTGTGTGTGTGTGTGTGTGTGTGTTCACTACGGAAAGGTCACGCGAAACTTCTACATCCCAGACATGATAAACAAATTACCTTTTGAATACAGAAACCTTACAAACTACAATAGCCTGCAAAGAGCTCTATGGACATATACTATGAACAAGAAACACGCACCCAAAATACCCTACAAACTTAACGAAACACAATATATTCGTTCAGCCTTCCAGTTCAGCGACGCATCAATACATACCAAGTTATTTTGTTTGTTGTGTGTGTGTGTGTGTGTGTGTGTGTGTGTGTGTGTGTGTGTGTGTGTGTGTGTGTGTGTGTGTGTGTGTGTGTGTGTGTGTGTGTGTGTGTGTGAGTGCACGCGCGCGCGAATTTCTCAATCATAAATTTCATAGCTTCCCAACACAGCAAAAAAAAAAAAAACAATAAATAAAACCAACTGGTGTCATCCTCAGATAAGCTTACATATAAGCTTCGAAGATGAAAGCAGAGAAATTAGTTCTCATCCAAGATGTACCATATGTAACCAAGTGCATGTAATGTACATATCACATGTAAACCAAAGTATGTAATGTATGTATTATATGTAAACAAATGTATGTAATGTAAGTATCATATGTAAACAAATGTAAGTAATGTATCATATGTAATCAAATGTATGTGATGTATGTAATAACTGTAAGAAAAGTATGCAATATATAGAGTGTAAAATTGCAAAGAAACATCTGTAATAATCATCATTATGAATATTATAATAATATATGTTGTAAACAGTTATTGTTATTATTATTATTTTTTAAAAAAACTTTATGTACGAGAAAGTATTTGTTATGCATAATTGTCTTCATATAATGTATGTAATTTATCTGAGAAATAATAAAATGTTAAAAAAAATTTAAAAAAATAAAAAATAAAATAAGCACATGGCGATACACAGAATTCTGAGCATTAAAAACCTGAAACACTACATGACATTAACAAGGAATTACTTCAACATCATCTATCGAAACAACAGAGACACATATCGTATAACACGACCTACAACAACTCTCTACATCCCCACACCTTTCAACAACTCATACGGTTCTTTTGTGAGATCACATCAGATACCCACGCAACTCAACAACCTACCAAGAAATTTAAAACACATAGATAACTACAGAACATTAAAATACGAAATGTGGAAAATATACGAACAAAGTTAAGAAACCATTAACACTATTATACACATCACAAATCACTAGCATCCAATGCCTACATCCCATACATTAACAGTAGCAACAACACAAATAGTGATGGCTAAATCCCACTCTCTTCATAAAAGCTAGCCCAAGCTTCGAAGTAGGTGGGATTAACTTGCCTCACTCATCTACAAGTAATCCTTATAAGCAAATGCAGAAATTTGTATGTATAATCACTCTTTCTCAAACTTAAAAAAAAAAAAATAATAATAATAATAAATAAAATAATAAAAAAGTATACAAAAAATTCTGTATAATCTTCATTGTTAATATTAGAAGAACATGTGTTGCAAATACATAATATAAATACATAATATAAAGGCAAAAAGTGTTATTTAAAATTTTAATTGAAATCCAATGTAGGAATTGCAGCACTTAGTGTTGAACTCTGTAATATTATAAGTTGCAATGTCACTCAAGATGTTTATTGTATGTATAAATATTTTAGCAATCAATAAAATATATTTTAAAAAAAAATTAATAGTATAGCGTATTTAACACCTTTCAATCAGAATCTGATGTACCAAGCAAGAAAAGCAAAAACAGAAAAAAATTATCAATTTTTGTGGATCAAAGACGGCATGACTCTCTTGAGAAAGTCACAAGCTTCAAAGTCTATACAAATAAAAAGCTCGGAAGAATTGATAGGCTGCCAGGGTGAAATAAAAGACTCCAATTTAGTTCAAAAAGAAGACCTCAACACAACAAAAAATGAATGTGAACCATCAGATAGATGTAATCACACAAGAATACAACAGCAATTGTACTTTTGACTCGCTTGATGCATGGAAACAACACGCAGTACAAGCGAGAGGTCTCTCAATCTTCCATATTAATATCAGAAGCATCCGAAAACATTGGTTATTGTTACAGGCTTATCTGAAGAATTACACCGGTATTATTGATATATTGGTCCTAACCGGTATTATTGATATATCCATAACTAATGACGAAACGACTGCTTTCCAAATTCCAGGCTTCCAACAACATAGATCATGCCGCCAAACAAAAAGAGAGGGTGGAATATTAATATTTATCGAACATAAATTAATAGCAAACGAAACTGCCTATCAATTTCAGCATGCGGAAACCTTTTGCCTCGAAATCACTAATACAACAAATAGACAGCATCCCATAATACTAAATGCTATTTACAGGCCACCAAACTTAAACATGATAAAATTCTTGCTCGAACTCAATTGCTGGCTTTCACGCTAAGATATATGCTCAAACTGAATACCTAATGATAAGCAGCGACATAAACATAAATATTGCAAACGAAAACCAGAACAACACTGTACAATACTAGACACCCTATCCATGTATAATCTAATATCAACAATAACACCATGTACTAGAGAAGAAATATTCGGAAATACTATCATTGCTTCCTGTCTAGATCACATAAACGTCCGAGCACTACCAAACAGTTACACTGCATCAGTCATAAAATGCAAAGTAGCAGATCATTACTTCACGGCTCTAAACCTGCACACTAAGACAATATTCATGCAACGCCTCACAGAAGAAAAGCAACACAAAACAATAATAGACGAATAAGTAGTCAACCACGAAATAAGAAAAACCAACTGGGAACACATGGCATCAGATTCAGCAGATATCTTATACAACAACATTAGACTCACACTGGAGGAAATATATAAGAAAAACTGGAAAGAAAGTAAGAATTCGCTCAAAAGCAACCCAAAAAATCTTTGGATAACACAAAACTTAATCCTAGAAATACACAGAAAGGACGCTCTATGGAAAGAATTAAAGCGATATCCAAATAACACAGCTTTAAAAACTGAATATAGGAAAACAAGGAATCGTCTTACAACACAAATAAGAAATGCAAAAAGAAGCTACTACAGAGACAAATTAATTTCTGCACAAAACAACATGAAACAAACCTGGCACCTGATCAACGAGATGCTAGATTGTGCTCCCAACACCACTTCCTCCGAAACCATAAAACTCAGCTTCATGAAAGACGCAAAACCTATCCAACAACTAGCAAATGACTTTAACCAATACTTTGCAGACTCCATCCAAGAACTGCACAGAAATATTCCCCCAATCACAAAACGTGATCCTCCACTTGGACCACAATCAAAACAATACATCAATCTCCAATACATCAAATCAAACCAAACAAAGGCCCAGGAATTGATGGTATAAGACCTAAGGATACCAAGCAACATGCAACTAGCTTAGGTCCTATCCTACTAAAATTAATAAATAAAATATTTAAAACAGGACAGATACCAAGTATGCTAAAGACCGCCATAATCTCACCCATATACAAACATGAAAAAAGAAATTTAATCAGCAATTACAGACCCATAACAACATCACCAATTATCAATCAAATTATGGAGCGGATCGTACTGAAGAGACTCACAGCATATACAGAGACCTTTCATATTATTGGAAGAACGACGGTACATTGCGTCCTTAGATTGAAATAGGCCTAAGTTCGATTCTCGTCGCAACGGGAGGAATCTTTATCTGGACGATTTTCAATCGAAGGTGAGTTATCCGATCTCATACGGAGGTAGCAGGGTTTTTTCTCCCGGAAACTCGGGTTTTTCATCCCACATACAGACAAATCGGCCCTTCAGAACACACGCAATTTACAGACATAGAATACTAATTGTAGTGGTGGTGGAGGTGGGCGGTAGATGGCGTTGATGGAGATGATTCTTAGTAGAGGTTCGGTGTAGTGGTTGAGGTTGTATCAGTTGAGACAGTTGTATGTGTGTCCCCCCACGATGAGTCTTCGGACTCCTTGGAGGTGTCAGGAATAATAATAATAATAATAATAATAATAATAATAATAATAATAATAATAATAATAATAATAATAATATCCCCAAAACACAATATGGTTTTCAGAAAAATAAGGGAACAACATCTCTCTTGGAAGACTTTACAAACGTAATTAATACCGCCTTAGACAAAAACAAAATTGCCATGGCAGTCTTTATTGATCTAACTAAAGCATTTGATACACTCACACATCAAATCTTGTTAGAAAAGCTGAGGCATGTTGGAATAGACGGGCCTCTGCACAGGTGGTTTACAAACTACCTCCAAAATAGAAAGCATATCACACGTATCGGGTCAAACCGAAGTAGAGAGCTACCAGTAACCTGTGGAGTGCCACAGGGAGCTGTACTCTCCCCAACTCTATTCAACATTTACACACACGATATTAATCAGCTACCACTCAAAGGTAAGATATTCCAATACGCAGACGATACAGCGATAATATCCATCCATAATAACGCAAACATAGCCCAACACAAATATGCAACATGACATAAATCTGATCACAGACTGGTTCACGAAAAACTCCATACACATAAACTCAGATAAGACAAAATTAATGATATTCAGAAATCCAGTGACTCGACCAGTTGATAACAAATATATAACCATCCAACATCCACTCTCCAACATAAAAAACACACAGAACAGCGAAACCACTATAATCACTCAGATTGAAACAATACGATACCTCGGAATTTACTTCGATGCAGATATGAATTGGAATAGCCACATAAACCATCTACACAACAAACTCCTAGCAATAACTGGCAAACTCTACGGGTTAAAAGGCATAGTTCTCACATGTCTAAAAACACTAATATACAAAGCACTATTCCAAAATATACTAAGATACGCTATAACAACGTATGCTTTCGGTGCACCTTACAAACTAAATAGATTAATCTCGTTACAGTATAAAATCATAAAACTGATATCTTTTGGGAACAAAGAGACAATAACGACTTTATATACACTTGAAGAACTTGGATGTGGTGACAGCCCAAGACAGGAAGGTGTGGAGGAGACTCGTTACAAACAGTGACCCCACTTAAGTGGGAGAAGCTGCAGAAGAAGAAGAAGAAGAAGAATATACACTGCAATGCCAGAACACAAAATACTGACAGCAAAACATTTATGTCACTATGCAGTTTTGCTAAAACATTATTTCGATGCCAACTACAGGACAGTCAGAAACACACAGTGGCGCACCCAGGGAGGGGGTCAAGGCCCCCCCAAAGAAAAAGGAAAAATCACTAGAAATTTTCCAAAAATCTTTTCCTAATTAATTTTTTTTATTATTATTTATGTGGTGTCTTCTATTTCTATACTACTTATGAATTAGCGGCCATATAAGGTGGGAATACCCTATATCTCTCGGGAATCCAGGTTGCTGTGAACGCAACGCGAACGAAGTAGTGCGGACCGAGAGCTACTTCCTTTGCCCAAGCCGGGCCAGAGGAGATCATGGGTATCATGTATTGGCAATCACTGCAGATGCTCAGTCATGAGTCGTATGCAGTGTAGTGTGCATTCTCAAATCGTCTACTCAACTCGGCCCCCTCCAAGATTAAATCCTGAGTGCGCTACTGGAAACACATATCGCATAACAAGACCTCAGACAACTAATTATAACACATATAAATACAATAATCACTACGGAAAGGCCACGCGAAACTTCTACATCCCAGACGTGATAAACAAATTACCTTTTGAATACAGAAACCTTACAGACTATAATAGCCTGAAAAGAGCTCTAAGGACATACTATGAACAAGAAACACACCCAAAATACCATACGAACTTAATGAAACACAATATATTCGTTCAGGCTTCCAGTTCAGCGACGCATCAATATCTTCCAAGTTATTGTGTGTGTGTGTGTGTGTCCCTTTTAATGAGGAAACGATCGTGTTTTCTATCTTTTGGTGATTTTTTTAAACATAAATCTCTAAAGTAACTAGTGTTCTTCCTTTGGTCAGAAACTACGTATTGTGTTAAGTATACGTAAAGAACAAAATTTACTGTGTACCGAAACAACACTTCCGAAGCAAATGAATAGAGAACACGATCGGACAGATAAAGCGAATCTAACGTATTGCGAGATGCTACATTTTGCAAAGCAGAAACTAAACAACTGTATGGATTGTTGAATCGCGCGCGTGTGTGTGTGTGTGTGTGTACGTGCGCGCGCGCGCGATTTTCACAATCATAGATTTCGTAGCTTCCCAACACGGCTAAAAAAAAAAAATAAATAAATAAATAATAACCAACTGGTGTCATCCTCAGATAAGCTTATTACATATAAGCTTCGAGGATGAAAGCAGAGAAATTACATCTCATCTAAGATGTATCATGTGTAATCAAACGCATGTAATGTATGTAATAACTGTAACAAATGTAGGCAATGTAATAAAAAATTTTTTTTTTAATATAAATCATGAGCTTACACTGTATGACTGTGGAAATTAGGAAATATAATATTTTGATTGCATATGTGTAAATACTGTTGTATAATCACACCTTTTCAAACTTGAAAAAAAAAATAGTAAACTACAACATGTAATATTATACAACTTATGTAACTCTGAACAATATAATTGTAAATTATTACTGTGATTGTTATTTAAAAAAAGAAGGAAAAAAAAAACTGTTATCATTACTATTTAAATCTCATTATATGTAGCACAAAGTGCTGAACCTTATAAAATAATATACTGAATAGATGATCATTGAACATATGTAAATATTTGAAAGAACACTTTTGCATGATCATAATAAAATGTCATTGTTAAAATATTATTGCAATTATTATTACTTAGAAACGTCCAGGAGCCCCAAGATTCATTAAAAGTAGCTACTAAATACCATACTACTAGTTAATCAATTTAGTAGACTCCATTTCCCCCACCGTCGTTTTGTGTGTAAATTGCGTTAATATTAAATATTCTAATTAATATTAACTAAGAGCATTTTTGATATTAAAAAAGAAACATACTAACATTTTAAGAATCTTAATGATAGTATTTTTATTACCTTATTTTTATCCCTTTTTTTTTAATGTCTACGTTGAGAATCAGAAAAATAAAAGTTTCCCAAGTTTATGTACTGAAAGTTTTTTAATATTTTAGTTCCATTTCGAATCGGTTTTTATCAATCTTTCCCACTAAAAAAAAGAACAAATTGTAACCAAAGTCTAGATGAGTTATAGCCAACACCTTCAAATATCAAATTTTGGTGAAAATCGGATCATTTCTAGCGGATGTTTTATAAATACGCAAATGAACAGAGAACACGATCGGACAGATAAAGCGAATCTAACGTATTGCTACATTTTGCAAAGCAGAAACTAAACAACTGTATGGATTGTTGAATCTAATAAATACTATACGCGTACTGTGTTTTTAGGAGAAAGTGGGCGTGAATACATTTCCTATAAATGTTTTCATAACGAAATGTAATTCCAATGTCGAACTATAACGGTTGTTTTAGCAAGTCATCTTAAAGCGATTTCATAGCACCTTTTATTTGTCCCTTTTAATGAGGAAACGATCATGTTTTCTATCATTTGGTGATTTTTTTAAACATAAATCTCTAAAGTAACTAGTGTTCTTCCTTTGGTCAGAAACTACGTATTGTGTTTAAGTATACGTAAAGAACAAAATTTACTGTGTACCGAAATAACACTTCCGAAGTTGTGAAGATTAGATTTTATTCAGAGACAAGTCCACGTATTTTGAGATGTCAGCAAATATTTTTAGAAATCATGTCACAGTTTTCGTTACAGCAGTTAAGGAGATCTTTTGAATATTTAATAAATTCACAATGACATTTTATTTCTCTGAGTATTGTGCAATCTCCTGCTGCGTGCTTTATTTCTACAGTTCTTCGGAGCATTCAAATAAGTTTCACAAATTCTTTAATGCAAAATCATACACATTATGGAATATCAAATGGTACTTACATCAGAATTAATATATATAATTTTTTAAAAAAATTGACTGCACACCTACAGAAGTAAACTTTATTATGCACTTTTGGATTGGCTAAGAGCTAAACAATTCTGTTTTCTTGTTGTAGGGACATCTATTTTTCAAGTTAATTCGGATCTACAATAAACAGGATAGTTATGCATCTTTCGACAAAAATCACCTTTTTTTTCATATATTTTTATTCATTCCATAATAATAATAATAATAATAATAATTATTATTATTATTATTATTATTATTATTATTATTATTATTATTATTATTATTATTATTATTATTATTATTATTATTATTATTATTATTATTTGAGACCTCCAAGGAGTCAAGGATTCATCGAGGGAGGCTGTAAAATATCCAACCCAGCTATCATACCTTCCCTTAAATTCATTTACACTAAATGCACTGACTACCCCTAAGGGCAAATTATTCCACTCACTCACTACTCTCTGAGAGAAAAACCTAGCTCTTACCCCTTTCTTGACTGAGAACAACCTTAACTTCCATGGATGCCCCCCCCCGTGTTCTCTCCCTGCCTTCCATATATAATGAAATATTTCATCATTTGAAATGCTATAACACCCATTCAAAAGTTTATAGACCTCTATCATATCCCCCCCCCTCTTCTCCTGTTAACTAGAGTCTGTAATCCACATACTAGCAATCTGTCCTCATAATCTAAATCCCATAATCCGGATATAATCTTTGTAACTCTTCTTTGCACCCTTTCCACAGCTTCTTTATCCCCTTGGAACCCGGGAGACCAAATCTGCGCACAGTAATCTAAGTGTGGTCTTATCAAAGCCTTATAAAGAGGCAAAATTACTTCCTTATCCTTACATGTCAAGGTTCGCTTCAACATACCAATTATCGTCTGTGTTGTATTTGCAACTTTTGCTATGTGACCTTTGAAATTTAAATTCTTATCCATCAATACCAAAGGATCTTGGTATACCAAGATCCCTTTCCTCTTCAGTTTCTTATAGCATAACCCCGCTAATATAATATGCCGCTGGAACTCTAATCACGCCAAAGTGCATAACTTTACACTTACTAACAATAAACTGACAGCCATTTTCGTTTGCCCAGATTTCCAGTCTATTCAAATCATTTTGTAATTGCTGCATATGAGTAGCATCCCTGATTGCCCTGCCTATCTTCGCATCATCAGCAAACAATTGCAGATCTGATGATAGACCCTGCTTGAAGTCAATAATGTATAGATTAAACAATAATGGCCCAAGGACTGAACCCTGAGGTACACCACTGGTTACCTTAAATGCGGCAGATTCACACCCACTGTATACCACTTTTTGATATCTGTCTGTTAACCATCCCCTGATCCCAGTCAATAGATTATGTTCCAATCCCATATTCTCCAGTTTACGCAACAGCCTATCATGTGGTATCCTATCAAATGCCTTAGAAAAATCTAACATTATCATAGTGTATCTATTTCCTTTATCCAACGGAAGTAACATTGTTATAAAATATGAGAAAATTGCTAAAACATGACCTTCCTTTAGTAAACCCATGCTGTTCCCTGCAGAGTATAGAATGATTGTCTACCCATTTCTGTATGCGAATACTTACTAACTTCTCTGAAATCTTCACTACCACACCAGAAATACTAATGGGTCGGTAGTTAGACATATCAGTTTTTGCACCACCCTTGTGCAATGGAACTAATAATAATAATAATAATTTTTTTTTAAATTTATTATTTCTTAGATAAATTACATACATTATATGAACACAATTATGCATATCAAATACTTTCTGGTGCATAAAGTTTTTTTTTTTAAATAATAATAATAATAACAATAACTGTTTACAACGTATATTATTAAAATATTAATAATGATGATTATTACAGATGTTTCTTTGCAATTTTACACTCTATATATACAATATCAATAGATATAATTACTCTATATTGCATACTTTTGTTACAGTTGTTACATACATTACTTACATTTGTTTACATATGATGCTTACATAACATACATTACATACATTGGTTTACATGTGATACGTACATTACATGCATTTGGTTACATATGATACATCTTGGATGAGAACTAATTTCTCTGCTTTCATCCTTGAAGCTTATATGTAAGCTTATCTGAGAATGACAACAGTTGGTTATTATTTATTTTTTTTTGCTGTATTGGGAAGCTACGAAATATATGATTATGAAATTCGCGCGCACGCACGCACGCACGCACACACACACACAATTATAATAATAATGTGTGTGTGTATATAATATTTTTTTTAAATAATATTTTTATTGACTTCTAAAATATTTACACCATTACAATAACCTTCTGTAGTGACATTCCATCTTGTAATTTTTACAAATTTCAGCACTAAGTGCTGCATATGTGATTGATTTTCTACATTGCATTTCAATTAAAATTTTGATAATAATACTATTTTGCATCTATATTTACAACACGTATTCTTCTAATATTAACAATGAAGATTACACGGAATTGCTAAAAAAATTTCTAAAATATTTATACATACAATAAACATCTTGTGTGACATTGCATCTTATAATTTTACAGAGTTCAGCACTAAGTGCTGCAATTCCTACATTGGATTTCAATTAAAATTTTTAATAATACTTTTTTTTGCCTTTATATTATGTATTTACAACACATGTTCTTCTAATATTAACAATGAAGATTATACAGAATTTTTTGTATACTTTTTTATTATTTTATTTATTATTATTATTATTATTTTTTTTTTAAGTTTGAGAAAGAGTGATTATACATACAAATTTCTGCATTTGCTTATAAGGATTACTTGTAGATGAGTGAGGCAAGTTAATCCCACCTACTTCGAAGCTTGGGTTAGCTTTTATGAAGAGAGTGGGATTTAGCCTTCACTATTTGTGTTGTTGCTACTGTTAATGTATGGGATGTAGGCATTGGATGCTAGTGATTTGTGATGTGTATATTAGTGTTAATTGTTTCTTAACTTTGTTCGTATATTTTACAGAGTTCGTTTTTTAATGTTCTGTAGTTATCTACGTGTTAACTTTCTTGGTAGGTAATAATAATAATATTAATAATAACAATAATAATAATAATAATATTTATTTTATTTCTACACGGTTTGGAAATCCAGCTCTAAAGATCAAGAAAGGAAGTTTGTCAACCACTGTAGGCCTGCAATAAGCAGGGTGGTGGTTTCACATTGGACGATGAAATCCATAGCAAAAACGAGATTTAAACCGGCAGCCATTTGGTTATAGAGCAGGTGCGCTAATCGCCTGGCCAACCAGATCTGCCATTTAAAAGCCTTCCCAGTTATCCATACCGTACAGGGTATTTGAATCAGCAGAAGAAGGTAGCAAACTCTGCCCATTAGTGCAAGAACCAGCTGTAATCGGAAAATACAGCTTGTTCAAAACACTTGGCAGCTTTCCAAAGTGAAAAAAAAAACGCCATCTATATTTCAAGGGAAATGAACTAATGACAAAATGATTTGAATCATACTTTGCAGTATAGCATTTTGTATATTATTTGCTGCATTAAATTTGTTTTACTTTTATTTTATTTATTATCATTATTTTATTTATTTATTTATTTATTTATTATTATTTTATTATTTATTTATTAAAAAAATCATCTGACACCTTTTATTCCCGTATGGGGAGTAGACGAGGTCGTTTTAGCACTAACTTTTGGAGACAGTTCAATTTCCACTGGTAGTCAATCAGATAGCTGGCCCAAGACTATCACTAATTATATATGGCTCCGGTGAAGAGAGGCGACCGACAAGTGTCGCCATCTCGTGGTCCTTACTCCAAACACTATGTTGACTGTCGGCTTATACCATAATTAAGTATGCAGTAATTAAATAGTGTGGTTCTACGGTCCATTTTCTTGAATTTATGGGACGAAAAAAACTTTTGCCCTTGCCAGAGATCGATAAACTAGGGATCCGGTCGAAAAAAGGCTTAGTAAATGTTCTGGTCTGCGACTAGAATCGAACTTACTATGCTCTCTCTCTCTTTGGATGATTTAGCACCCTAGAAGGAACATGCCACCTCCACTGAGCTTTTATTATTTATTTATTTATGTATTTATTTATTGTTTATTTATTTATTATGATTATTTTATTATTTATTTATTTATTTATTATTTATTTATTTATTGTTTATTTATGTATTATTTATTTATCAGAAATAAAAAATCAGCTAACGCCTATTTGTTCCCGTATAGGGAGTAGGCGGGGCCGTTTACCCTATCTAACTTTTGGAGACTTGAGTGGGCAGTTCAATCTTCACTGGTAGCCAATCAGAGAGATAGCTGGCCAAGGCTATCACTGATTCATCGGTACGCAGTGAAGAAGGCGGCAAGCTAGTGCCACCATCTCGTGGTCCCTAACCCTAACACAATATTTTTAATGTCTGAAAATAGTGTGGGTTCGACGGTCGATTTTCTTGAGTTTACGGGACGAAGAACCCGAGTTTCCGAGAGGAAAAACCCGCTTGCCCATGCCAAAGATCGACTAACTCGGGAACCGGTCGAAAAAAGGCTTAGAAAAATTTCCTCTAGTCGGCGACTAGATTTGAACCACCAAATCCTTTCTTCGTGCGGTCATGCACCGTAGAGTGTAAACGCCACTTCTACTGAAATATTTTATTTTCTCAAAAGTATCTATGTACATTCGGACGAACTATTTACATATATACAATAAGTACATAGCATGCTTATTTCAGTTAACAATTTTCATTTACAACATGATAATATATACAATAACATATATGCAATAAGTACATGGCATGCTTATTTCAGTTAACAATTTTTTATTTACAACATGATAACATGCCCAATATCTATTTTCGTCTAGAGTCCTGTGGGCAGTTATTTTGCCATTTAACATCCATTGAAATATTACAATATTTTTACCTTATCTGAAAATTATAAGACATATACTTCCTCTTATGCAAATAGATATATTCATAAAAAAATAAAAAATCAGCTAACGTCTATTTGTACCCGTATAGGGAGTAGGCTAGGCCATTTAGCCCTATCTAACTTTTGGAGACTGAGTGGGCAGTTCAGTCTCCACTGGTATCAATCAGAAATAGATGGCCCAAGGCTATCACTAATTAAGCAGTACACAGTGAAGAGAGATGGCTCAAATGTGCCGCCATCTCGTGGTCCCTAACCCTAACAAAATATATTTAATGTCTGAAATAATGTGGGTTCTATGGTCGATTTTCTTGAGTTTACGGGAAGAAAAACCCGAGTTTCCGGGAGGAAAAACCCGCTTGCCCGTGCCAAAGATCGACTAACTCGGGAACCGGTCGAAAAAGCCTTAGAGAAATTTCCTCTAGTCGCCGACTAGACTCGAAACCGGGTCCTCCTTCGTGCGGCCAAGCGCCGTGGTATGCAAACGCCACACCCACTGAGCTACACAGGCTCATTGAGATATATTCATTACTATACAATATTTCTACACTTATATATACATATCTACATTAAGTGTTTAGTTTTCTATTCCATTATTTTTTCTTTCAGAGTGAATTGTATTGGCTTGTTTTCATGTTTTTTTCTTTATGGTGGATCTTTTATTTCTATTATTTGTATGTTTTCTTCATATTCATCAGAGATAAGGCCTGTCTTCCGCCATTGGTGTTTTGTTGTCTTTTTTCTGTTTATTTTGTCTGTTATGATTTCATTTAGTTGTTTGTTGAGTTTTTACATTATATCTGGGCCTGTATCTCTTCCATAAATTCTGTCACATCTCTATGTCCAGATGGAGTACATTGCAATTATGTTATAATTATAATTGCTTCGGTTATTGTTATGTTTCCGTCCTTTAGCCAGAATAGTGTGTGTTCTGTGACCGGTTCTTTGTGTTTTATGAATTTCTGAACAGTGTTCCATATTGGAGAGGTGTGAGGGCAGTATAACATTATGTGATATAGTGTTTCTGGTTCAGGGCAGAAGTAGCATTTGGCTGGGGCATGAATTGGAATACCTTTGTATGCGCACCACATTCTGGTGGGTAGGTAAGGTGAACCTTGTAATAACATGTTTTTAGCTTCGGGTGTATAGGTAATCTGAATGCCTTTTTGAGTACAGTGGAAAATTTAATTTTACCTTTTTCAAACTCTCGGTGTTGTGGTGGTATAACTGCTCGCGTGAGAGTGATATGTGCAATTTTTGGTTTCATTTTGAGGAAATCTTTTATTGCTATATGATTATTAATGAATTTGTACCCCTCCGCAACTTCAATGAACATTTTTGGTATTTTGCCATTCGATTGTGGAAGAGAACAAATTATTTGGTGGGGCAATATTCTTTGCATGTAGTGTATGATATATGCACTCCATGCTTTGTGTTCCGAGTAAGCTCTCTCTATGATTTTTGCTCTTGCACTTAGAGTTTTTAAATGTACATTTATTAAACCAAGTCCTCCAGCTTCTATATCATGAAATATTGTACACCTTCGTATGGGTTCGTATTTCGAATCCCAAATAAATTTTGCACATTCTCTGTAAATTTTGTCAACTTCGTTGCCATTGTACTGAGCTACACAGGTATATTTTATTAACACTAAAGCATCTATGTACAATCAAAATAAATATATATACAACTATTTACAATATATACATTTGTACATAGAATGATTATTCTAATTGGCATTTTGATTTACATTTCTTGATATCTTAATAATATATATATTATGTACAATTTATTTTTTCTTATTTTTTTTTAACATCATAATTTGCTCAGTGTCTGCTTCTTCCTCCAGTCCTTTTTACGTGAGCTCAGCAGTATTTTTCTTTTAATGTAACATAACTTTACTATCTATGGAATTCTGTATTATGAATTTAAGTTACCAGTCACATTTCTATTTCCATAAATCATATTTCCTTTTTATAATGAAATTCCTATATTTTTGTGGTATATTTCCAATTAGATATGGGATTCGATCTACGTTGTTATCACTTGTGAGGAGACACTTTTCCTTAAACCTATGTAAGGTTTGTTTTAGAATATACAACAATGGATTTTATATTGTTAACTAATCTGACAATATTCATATATAAATATACATATTTATACATGTATGTACATATACACACATATGCATACACATACATATATACCTATTACTACTTTACATATAATACGTCTTCTATGCATATGACTATTTTACCTATAATACATATAATTATTCTTTCGGAGACACTTCTTTACAGACCTTTGTTATGTTTGACTTGACATATATATTTTGGATTGTACATTATACATATACAGTTTGGATTATATAGATATAGTTTGGATTATACATTATTAACTTATCATGAAGTGTTAAGCGCTATTTACATTTACCATATTTATACATATATACATGTAGTTACTTTACATATCATAAATATTCTTAACATATAATTATTAAAACTTGTTTTTGCATATCATTATATAGTTTATTGCTTCATTATTACCACTTTGAGATTGCAACTCTCTATATACATATGTAGTGTTTGTTTTACCATAAAAGGAGAGGGTACATTTTGGCAGAGATTTGAGTTACCCACCGAATCAATAAAATGTCATCAAATTCTTCCACTATATAGACTGTCATTGACATTTTTGATACATAAAACTAAACTACAACCTCTATAGTTGACAAATATTATGCACAGAACTGCAACTAATTATAGTATAAAGCAATTAATGTACAAGTGGTTATACAGCTTAATGAAATATTTTACAATATGCTTTTCTTTCGCTTATGTATATTTATTTTATCGTGTATATGTGTGTTTTATGTTTTTTTATTTATGGTGGGTCCTTTATTTCTATGATATCCAGTTGTTCTTCGAATTCTGAGATGAGACCTATTTGCCGCCATTGGTGTTTTGTTATTTTGTTTCTGTTTATAGTATCTGTGATTGTTTCTTTTAATATGTTGTTTATTTTCTTGAGTATGTCTGGTCCTGTTTCCCTTCCGTAAATTTTGTCGCATCTGTATTTCCAAATCGAGTACATGGTTGTTATAATGATGATTGCTTTAATTGTGTTAATGTTACCTTCGTTTAACCAGTATAATGTGTGTTCTGTAAAGGGTTGTCTGTGTTTTATAAATGTTTGAACTGTGTTCCATATTCAGGAGGTGTGAGGACAGTACATCATTAAGTGGTAAAGTGTTTCTGGTTGGGGGAAAAAATGACATCTGGCGGAGCCTTGAAGAGGGATCCCTTTCGCTGTACACCATATTTTGGTGGGCAAACAAGCGTGACGTACTTTGTAGTAGAATGATTTTAATTTTGGGTTTATGCGCAGATTGAAAGCTTTTTTAAGTGCGTTTGATAGTCTCAATGTCCCTCTTTCAATCTCCCGGTGTTGTGGTGGTGGTATAACTGTGCGCGTGAGTTTGATGTGTGCTGCTTTAGGTCTCATCTTCACGAATTCGTTTATTCCTGTGTATTTGTTAATAAAGTTGTAACCTTCCGCAATCTCGTGGAACATTCTTGGTGTTTTGCCACTCGAATGCGGAAGGGAACATATTACTTTGTCGGGCATTATCTTCTATATATAATATATTATATATGTGCTGTAGTTGGTATTGTTCATGAGGTATCATATCTTAGACAGTAAGTATTGATTGCATATTTTAGCTTTACTTGTTAGTGATAGTTGTCTGTGTCTCATCTGTGTAATTTTCTTGGTTATTTTTGAATGTGCAAGTTTCCATTGTGTGTTGTGTTGGATTTTGTTGGATTGTGATAGAGTGCAATTTTATAAACTCCTATCTTATCACAATCTAACATGGGTTTCCAAACAAAAAAGGGAAATAAATACAGTTATGAAAGGATAAATAAGTATGTATTTTGTGCCATTCACGAATGTGGCTAATTTAATATTGAAAGTGTAAAACATTATCAGAGCATTATAAAATAACATGTATAAAAGAATTATAGAATATAGGCACAAATTCAACAGTTGGGGGGACGAGTGAAGTCCAAAGGTCACGGAGCCATACGCGAGGGAGCGGCTCGCCCCAAGCAAACAACGTGAAGTCAGCGTACGTGCGATAGCGGGGGAGAGGATGGACGCCGTGACGTAATAGCACGTGAGAGTTGGCTGGACATCGAAAAGGGTAAGAAACGCCGAGAAGAAAAGAGGGAAATATAAGGGTCATGCGACCCTGAAAGAGGGCTTTTTTGTTCCTGGATCTCCTGTGTGTTCCCCTCTCGTTGTGGCGAAGGGTGCCAGTGCCCCTGTACCGGAGGGATTCCGATTAAGACAGTCGCGGGTCTCGGCGGCAGTATCTCCACAGAAAAAAGCAAGTCTGGCTGTCCACAGAAGGCCAGTTTCCTGTGAACCTATGATGTAATAAAGAACCATAGGGGAAGATAAGTAGACTTTGTTTGTGTTTCACTGAATATGAATGAAAGATTTGTGCCACGTTAATATGTTATAAAAGGGAACATTAATGATGTAGGATAAGGTTGTATTGCTATCACTTTAGAAGGATATTGAATTTATTCTTATTGTCTGTCGATGTGTTAAAGTTCGCTTTTATATTGAATGAAATTAAGGATGTGTTTAGAGTGAAGAATTGACAAATTATAAAGAGATTGTGAATGATATGAATGTTATCTTAAGTAGTCTGACAGAACTATGGAGTTTTGGAATAACTGTGATAATAATACATAAATAATGCATTAGAGAGTGTTAATATAGTTCTTACTTTAGATAGCTGCTACATAATATGTTATAAGTATAATAGTAGTGTTTGAATGTTTTATGCTTTGTATGGATCTCCCTTAAGATGGGATTTGAATTAATGTTATTAAGTGTATCTACTTTTGAGAATTAATAAACCTTGCTTTTGATTCTAACAAAGACTTTCTGTGATTTCTGGAATCCGATGCACCTCTTATAAAATATTAATGCGAACCTATGCGGGATATTAGAAAAGGGTATATTTTGGCCACGTCTGCAGAGTTGAAAGGTATCATTAAGTACTGTCCTGAGATTACCTCTTGGTTGTCAATATTAATAATCTAATAGCGCTAAGTGGCACAGCGAAACAAATAAATTTCTTGGCGTTTTACGAGGAGTAAATCTCGGACACTCTGATACTCTGGTACTGCCTTGATCTCGAGGAAATTCCATTGTCCCTCAGAGGTACCACGTGTTACCCGATAGAGTGTATTATGGAGATATAGCACAAAGGTTGAAAATAGTTGTAAATGTAAGAAAGCGACACAACAATTTGTTCCCCTGTGAAGATCTCCAGAAGTGGTAGGTGTTTGTTTATTTTTATGTCATTCGGCATGGTAGGCCTTTTTACCCACCTGCCGACGAACATTGCATGGCACTTGTGAAGGTTTACTTTGAGTGCTGATGCTTTTTCAAATTTTTTGAGTATGTTGTATGCGACTGTGAAGGATTCGGCATAGTTACGGTTAGTGTTACATCGTCGGCATAGGCGAGCACTTTTGTTTTTCCTTCACCTCCTATGTGAGTGCCCGCTATGCCGGGATGCTTCGATATTTCTCGTATCACTGGCTCTAAGGCGAGACCAAAGAGGATCATAGAGAGACTGTCTCCCTGAGCATTTAATTTTGACTGGTGCAGACAGTTTCTTGTTTATGATTAGGCGAGTTTCTGCTGTGGTGTAAATATTTGAAATCAGATTCTGAATTTTTTTCCCAAAACCTGCAGCTTTGATGACTTCATGTAGATAATGATGACTCACTGAGTCAAAGGCCTTTTCAATGTCGAGACCTACCAGTAGACATGGATGTTGTTTTGCCTGGTAGTGCTTGTATATACATCGAATTTGAAGGATATTGTCCTCTATTTTTCGGCCTTTTATTTTGCAGGTTTGGGATTTGGATATGATCCAAATCCCAAACCTGCAACTCTTTCAGAAATAATTTTAGTTAAAATTTTTTGGTCTGTATTGAGGAGTGTAATTCCTCTCCATAGTGTCTCTTTATTGTTTGCTGTGTGTTTCTTTTTGGGAATTAATGCTATGTAGCCGAGGTTGAAATGTTCTGGGATGCTCTCCGAAATGTGTATTTCGGATAGCATTTTCACAAATAGTGTCTCAAACAGGGGGTAGTACACTTTGTAAAACTCCACAGTGAGGCCGTCGGGTCCTGGGGATTTGTGTAATGATAGCGATTTTATGATTTTCTTGCATTCGGTTGGCGTGATTGGTGAGTCTATGTCTTCTGCTTCCTTGTCTGTGAGTCTTGGTAGTTGTGTCAAGAAGTTTTGTGTTTCTGTTTCGTCATTTTCTTTTTCAGACAACGGATTGGTATACTGTGAGTGGAAGAATCGGAGGAGATTTGCATCTCCCTCGATTTCGAACCCCTTGTGTTTTTTTTTATTATTAAATTGCGCTTTCTGCTTTTTTTGCTCTTCAAAGAGCCACACAGCTTTGGTCCTTCCTTCATCTTGTTCCATTGTTTTTATTTTAACGTGAACCCAGGCCCCTTCAGCCTCTTTTATTTCAATTTGTTTCAGTTTTGCTTTGAGTGAGTTGATGGCTATTTTATTTTCTGGGAGTGTTCTGTTTGTGTTGTACTTCTGCATTAGTTCTTTAATTATGTTTAGTTTTTTTTTTGTTTGTGTTGTATTTTTTTTGTTTATAGCGGCTTTTTTTACTTGTATTTGAAATTTGTTCCATGCCTCCGTTACATTTGTTATTTTTTTTTATATTGTCTAGTATTTGTTTAATTTCAGATGTAAATCGATCTGTGTTAATAATGCTGTTATTTATTTACTATAGCGGGTAGTTTCTGTTAGTGTATGTGTTGCTGTGTAAGGTCTAAAGGGACAGTTTGGCCTTGACCAAATGGTGGTCACTAAAAATTAGTGGTGCATGGCAAACTTCCTTAACAGTGGACTTTAGATGCTGGCTTATGTATATTCTGTCTAGCCACGAGACATTGCTTGGGGAAAAGTGTGTATATTCTTTCCGTGTAGGATATAGTATGCGAAATATATCCTTTATAGTACATCGTTGTATTATGTGTGTGAAGTTGTTCTTTGTTGAAGTGTTTTTATTTTCCCTGTCGATATTGTTGTTTTCAGTAAAGCTCATGTCCCCGGCTGCTATGATATTTTTTATGTTTAGCATTTTATTTTCAAGTGTTTCCCAGAAGTGTTTTTTGGTGTTGTGATCAGCAGGGCCGTAGATGTTGATTATCGACACTATTTGATCTCCCCAGACCACTTCAACCTCGAGCGCTCTGTGTTCTATTATGGTGCTGTGGGATATTATTTGTATGTTGCTTCTTTTTCTTATGAGTGTTAATAAACTTGCAATGCCATTACCTTGTGCTGGTTCGCCAACGATGTAGTAGTGACATTGCAGGCTTCTATGAAATTTTCTTCTGTTTCTGAGTCTTTGTTAAGTCTTGTGTCTTGTAGTATTACAATGTCTGTGTGGTGGGTGCTGATGTATCATGTTTCTTAATAATTTCTGTGACTGCTGGCTGTTTAGCCCATTGCATTTAATGCCCACTATATTAATTGTGTTTTTCATAATTTGGGAATCAGCAGATCTTTCCTCTCTGAGTTTTTGCTTTATCCTTTTCTCTTTTTACTTTTACATTAGGTGTAAATTTGATCTTGTTCTTTCTAGCTGGGGTGAGTGTTGTGTTTGGGCTTTTTTTTATTTCCCCCCAGTTTTTCCTGACTTATATGCCCTTCTTCATCATTCTTCCTGACATATTCTTTTTTTTCCTGCCATGTCCTCTCTACAGTTTTGTTCTTGAGAGGTTATGCAGGGTGTTTTATCTTCTTGCAGTTCATTTTCATCCTTTCCGACATTTTCCTTTTCTTCTGTCATGTCCTCTCTACATCTATCTTCTTCAGAGGTTACACAGGGTGTTCCCTCTTCTTGCAGCTTATTTGATTTTGGTGGTTTTTTTTTGTTAATATTTTCGGATGTATTTTCTTCGTTTACCCTTTTCAATTGTATTTCTTCTAAGTTGTTGTCTTGAACCTCGTCTGCTTTTTCCAGCTCATTTTGTGTACTTAGCTGGTCTACTGCTGTTCGTTTGGTTAACATCGACGCGTATGTCTGCCCAGGACATTCTTTCATGTTATGGCCTATTCGATTACACTTCTCGCATTTCGGAGCAGTGCACTCTTTTCTTAAATGGCCAATCTTCCTACATCGAAAGCATGCAGGGGGGCGTCCTGGGATGATTACTATTCCAGTCATTTTTTGAACTTTCATGACATACGGTATTTCTTCAGTTTTGGTACCTTCGTTCAAGGTGATGGTTACTTTTCTTTTGTTAGAAAGGACATGTGCCCATTCTTTGTCCCTGGTGTTACTGGTGACTTGTTCAATGCATTCGATCTTTCCCAATTTTTCGAAGCGCATTGACACAAGTCTGTTTGGGATTTGGGGGGGGGGTAACCAGTGTATAGTAATATCAAGCTTACGATTTTTGGATATGGGTAAAATTTTGCATTTATGTTTACATACATCTAATTCTTTAAAATTTACAAACGTTTCTTTCACAGCATGGGACTTAAAGGAAATAAGGAAAATATAATTATATTTGAGGACACCGAGGTGCCAGACATCTGAACCTCTTACCTTGGACTTTGGCTTTCTATGATGTCTTTCTCGGTGTATGGAGCGCCAGACGGGTTGCACTGTAGGATGCAGGCCTTACTACAGTCCAGTTCCTCAGGCAGGTTTATTGAAGACATGATGTCTATGTTGGTATCCATGGAAGAACTTATAGAATTTCCCGATAAATTTTTCTTCGATCCGTTTACTTTGGTGGAATTTTATGAGCTACACAGGCTATTTATTTATTGTTTATTATTTATTTATTTATTTATTGTTTATTTATTATTTATTTATTTATTGTTTATTATTTATTTATTTATTGTTTATTGTTTATTATTTATTTATTTATTGTTTATTATTTATTTATTTATTTTGAATTTCGTCAATAAAACAAGGCGCACTTATTACTTTGAAGTGCAACTACTGTTATAGACTTTGACCACACATATCATCAGTATAATTATTGTCTTATTTACTTAGCGTGCGATGGCTGTGAAGCCCATACGGCAGGTATGAGCTGAATAACTTGCACTCGGTAGGAAATGATTCGGGCGTCCGTAGCAATGCCCAGAATTCCATGAATGCTACGTAATCAACTTAATTATGCAGTACTGGAATAATATCCCTTGCCACATATAAGCCGACGTGTAATATTTAAAGTTTTAGATTTGTGAGTGACCTTTATTGTGTCACGACTAGGATTTCTGACTCTCGGCTATTTTTCTGTTCCATAGACTCGAGATAAGACATATTCGAACATTTCCTACCGCTGCATGTTGGTTTCAAGTATTTTAAAATACTTTCTCATAACATGGGTTATACATTTATCCGAGAGTCACAATTATATTTTGTTAAGAAAAATAAAACGAGAGCATAGTTTATAATTAAATTATGTTGTAGTTTTTTTTTTCTTTCTCGAACTCACTATAAGTGTGTGAGAGGGTGGGGAATGGACATGCAACAAATATAGTAGAAATGAAATCTTTTGCTACAAATATTAATCTTGAAAGCAACTACATTAATAAATTATTCAATACAATGTTGTCCTGTGCTCGGATGTTGTATATTATACATAGAAGTTTTTATAAGTTTTTAAAACTCACTTGAGCAAAAAAAAAAAAAAAAAGCAACGTATTTAAAATAAGGGACACTCCTAAAGAAAAACAGGCTATAGTAGTCATAAAAATAATAGTTTTTAAGGGGAGTAACATGGGAATTTTCCAGAAATAATACCTATAATACATAGAGGATTTGGATTCTTGATTCATGTGTAATGGCCGCATATCACGTTTAGCATGATTTTGCACTCAATGTTTGGCATTTTATTTTTTCTTCTGCTTTAACGTTGCGAAACAGCTATCATTATTGAAAAAATATTTTTATTTATCTTATATAATATAATCGGAGTTTTAGAACATATATGTGATTATTTTTTCATACTACCTTATGGGTCAAATTTAAACCAAATATACGTAAATTGCAAGCATCCTTGTGGTTAGTGCTCCCCTTTCCCACCCGTTACCGCACTTCTCGGCAATCTGATGTAATTTGAAAGATGCTATATCTACTCTGTAGAGCAAGTCAAGCCCACTTGCAGTACAAACAAACCATAATTTACAGACAAAAAGTACTGTTGTTAGTGGTGTTGGGAACAGCCATTTGCTGATCTACAAGATAGCGTTGATTGTAGTTGAGTGCAGGGTGACCACCCAGCAAAAATATTTTGTACTAACTTAATCGGGAAAAAGGTACTAAATCTGAAAAAAAAAAAAGTACTAAAGTTTTATTTGCTTTCGTTTCACTCTATTTAGGGCATTTTACGATATTACTGCCTTATTATCATAGATGAACTCAATACAAAACCGGTAAAGTAACACATATACAACAAATATGAAAAGAAAAAAAGTCAAAACTCACCTCACTGTAGTCATCTATGAGTCCAAGAGCTGTAGTTGTCAATCATCGTAACAGAAGTCCCAAGTGTAACTCTAGCACTTCACATGTGTATTAATTTACCATATAATTTTTAGTGTATAAAACAATGTAACATTAAATTTTCAGTTATTTAATATGCTATTTGCATATATACGGCAGTCCTTCATGAAAATGAGAACACTATTCTGCAATAAAGACCTAAACATGGAAGTCAGATGCCGAATGCTGAAATGTTACGTGTGGTCTATTCTGCTCTATGGAGTTGAAACATGGACATTGAAGGCGACAACCATCAAGAAAATCGAAGCCTTTGAGATGTGGCTATACAGAAGAATGCTAAAGATATCATGGACAGAAAAAATTACCAATGAAGATGTCTTAAAATCCATTGGCAAAGCTAAACATCTTGAACAAATAATCAAGAAACGAAAAACATCATATCTTGGACACATCATGAGAAACAGCAAATACCAACTTCTACAAACTATTTTGGTAGGAAGAATTGATGTCAAAGGAACTAGAGGAAGAAAAAGAATATCATGGTTTGACAACATCAAGACGTGGACAGGAAAGAGCAGTGCACAACTGCTCAGATTAGCACAAGAGCGCAGTTTGTTCGCCAAGATGGTCGCTGACCTTCGATAGAAGATAGCACAATAAGAAGAAGAAGCATATATACAGGGGTTCCCACCCACAAGAAAAGCACTGGAAGTGTTTATTCATTATGTTTATCAGATTTTACTAAATTCATTAACTCTTCAGGAATAGTAAAATCTGTAGCTGATGAATGTTTCGATTTTTCTTTTGTTAAAAGGAGTCCATTCATCAAAGGAGCTTTTTTTTTTTTGAGATTTCATTGCGTGAATCTACAGCTAAAGCATTTTTTATAAGATAGTTACATTTAGTGCGTCCACACTATTTTTTCTCATCAATTTCGCTATCAGGAGCATCAATAGAGTTGGAAAAGTATCCATAAGCCACAAAAGCAGATTGTGTTCGGTATCCAGGGCCATTCCGTGGGTTTGCGCCGCCTGAGTGCAAAATTATTGTGCCCCCCCTTCCATTAAAAATTAAAAGATCCTGAAGTACAATAACACGTTACGAATCATTTTATTATACTGCACATTAAGAGGAATGTATATTAAAATAAAGAAAACACACAAATAGTAAAAAAACAACAACTTATTTTTATATAA
Source organism: Typopeltis vanoorti (assembly GCF_054136105.1). Classification (NCBI taxonomy): domain Eukaryota; kingdom Metazoa; phylum Arthropoda; class Arachnida; order Uropygi; family Thelyphonidae; genus Typopeltis; species Typopeltis vanoorti. Next base: position 39,383,310 of record NC_143564.1, on the reverse strand, counting down.
TAAACAAACATATTCCTATAATTTAACATGGAGGACGACAAGAAAAGAAGAGACTCGCAGAATAACCCAGCGTGCAATAGAATGTAGGATTTGTAATATCAGCAAAATGGAACATGTTAGAAACACGGAACTAAGAAAGAGATCAGGCATGAAAGATATGGTAACTGCAGTATATAAAAGAAGGATGAGATGGGCAGGTCACATAGCCAGACTCAGGGATAACAGATGGACATATAGAATATTCAATTGGAAACAAGAATAAAGAGAAAACCAAGAAGACCACCTATAAGATGAGAAGATCCACTAGTGAAATCTATGGGTATAACATGGAAGAGAGAGAGGCTCAATATCCAGATCGTTGTTGGCATCTTTGTGACCTGCACTCATGGAGAAATCCTGAGTGAAACACAGGTCCATCAAGAAGAAAACTCAAGAAACTTCTAGAATGTTTGTTCAGTGTGCTGAGCCCAGTGATTAAAGTAAGTTGTGTTGAAGCTCGTACCATTTATTGAACTACCCAGCGACTCAGCTCCTCACTGAAATCTCTCACATTCGAAGATGCCAAATATGCACAAACAGTTCAATGTATTATTTATTCCCAATTTATTTATGAACGTGTTCGATGATACCTCCCCTAAATTGTGCCCCCCGGGTTCTTTGCACCCCGGTACGGAAGGGGCCTGTCTGCATCATATGCACATAATCTTAATTCTGCCTCTTTAATTTGTTTTTCCGACTGGTATTTGGAACTGGATTTAAACAAGGACATTATACCTGTGTGCTTCTTTTAGATTCTACATTCTGCTAGTGTTTCGGAGTGTTTGCATAATGAATCAATAGGCATTTGCTACCATTAATGCTTATATCACAACATTTACAATAAGCAGCCTTTACTTTTACCTGAACTGATCCAGGATTTAAGAATGGGATCCTCCAACCATTCTTTGAATTTTTGCTTATATGATTTTTTTTCCATCTTTTTAGATGAACCTTGTAAATCTGAATCATAACTATTATCACTTTCTCTTTTATCCGAATTACCTTTGTCAAAAGTGGTTTCTTGTGAGTGGTAAGGGCTGCCATTGAGATCTTCACTTTGAATAACTCGTTTATGTACTTTACTGACTGATGCACTACACATTTTCTCCTGAGATTTAGAATCAAATTTAAATTTAGAAAGTTTTTCTTGACACTTGCCCATGTTTAAAAGGAAAATTTAAATAATAATTTCGGTTAAGAATTAAACAAGTTTTGTTAATAAAATTAATAAAAACACTGGACTTCTTATAACGCGCGAGAAGTGTTTGAATAGCGAAGAATATATTTTCATTGGCTAATGCTAGTCGGATTGTGTGAGTACGAGATCGGGGGGGGGACTAGCGAACAGTGACAGGGGTAGGAAAAAAAGAGAAATCATATTCTTGGGAGAAGAGAAAAATATTAAACTCATATGTCTAATTCTCATGTTATTGTTATTATTATTATTCTGAAGGAAAAAAGTACTAGATCTGTTAGTGAACGTACTAGAACACTAAACATTTATAAAACGTATTAGATCTAGTACGAAAGTACTAGATGTGGTCACCCTGGTTGAGTGTAGTGGAAGAAATAAGTAGCAAGGAAGATTGTTAAATGACTAGTGAAGCAAAGTAGACTGCCCTCCTGCAGTTAGTCTTTGGAGGAGTAATTTAATATTAATATTAAGTTTACGGTTTACTCCGTTTGTGGGTAGGATTAAAAAATGAAAAGAAAAGAAAAGAAAGAAAACGACAAAACTTACCATGTTCAATATGTTAGGAGCTCCCGGTTCCAGATCCCTGTTTTGGATTCTAAAAATGGGGATATAAATAAATAAAAATAATAATCGATGAATAAAAATTAAAACCTGTGCAGTTCAGTGGAAGTGGACACTGCATCCTCTGCGCTAAGCCGCCCGATGACACACTTAAGTTCAAGTGTAGTTGCTGACTAAAGGACCAGTTCCCGAGTTAGTCAACCTCTGGCAAGGACAAGCGGGTTTTTCCTCCCGGAAACTTCGGTCTCTTCGGTTTTTGGTCCAATAAATTCAAGAACATCGGACGCAGAACGAAAGTTATTTCAGACAGTAACTGAAGACAAAACATGGTAGCATGGAAACTTGTTAGAAACACATTTTGTTAGGATTGGGTACCAAGAAATGGCAGCACTTGTTTGTAACACATCCTGTTAGGGTTAGGTACCAAGAGATGGCAGCACTTATGTGCCTGTCTCTTCATCGGTTTCCGCCTATAATTAACGATAGTCATAGGCCGGCTATCTCTGATTGGCTACTGGTGGAGATTGAACGCCCACTTAGTCTCCAAAAGCTAGATAGGGTTAAAAATGATCTTCCCTACTCCTTTTATTCCCTCATAGAGAATAAAAGGTGTTAGCTGATTTATTTTATTTTATTTAATTGGACCACTACTATTTAATTTGTTCATTAACGATATAGGAAAGGATCTGAGAGGAAGTGTTCATTTGTTTGCTGATGATGCAAAGTTGGGTAGAGGAATAGTGAATGCACATGATGTCAAAATTTGCAGGATGATTTGGATAGATTGGAGGACTGGGCTAAGGAGAATGGATGTCAATTTAATGTAGCAAAGTGTAAGGTTATGCATTTTGGGGTGAAAAGATTAACAGTTCCACATTGGTGGAACTGTACTCCAGGAGATTGACGAGGCCAGTGATTTGGGAATGTTGGTGGATAGGGAGTTGAAGTTTAGGGGGATCATTGCAAAGGTGACTAAATCAGCTCATCAAATCACTTGGTTACTGAAGAATACTTTGACGAGCAGAGACAAGCAAGTTATTGTTATTCTGTGTCAAGCCTTGATAAGACCCCTCTTGACTACTGTGCCCAGATCTGGGGGCCAGGGTTTCTTCTTGATGGGGAGGTGGTGGTGGTGGGGAGGATCCAGAGGCGAGTGATGAAGATGATAGCAGGTCTATGGAATGAACCTTATGAGAACGGGTTGAAGATTTGTGGGTTACAGATATTGGTTGATAGGCAGAAGAGGGGGGATATGATTGAGACATTCAAATTACTGAAGGGTTTCTAAAAGATTAAATCAGAGGATATTTTTCAGAACAGGACTGGTGGTGGGAGGACTAGGGCCATCCATGGAAACTGGGAAAGAGTGTGGTTAGCAAGGGTGTTAAAACTAGGTTTTTTACTTTAAGAGTGGTGAATGAGTGGAATAAGCTGTCAGATTCTGTTGTGGGTGCCAGGACTATGAATGAGTTCAAGACAAAGTATGATAGATACTGTGTGGATGTTGAACAGTTGTTCTTGACATGATGTTTAGGGCCTCCCTCGATGAGTCTAAAGACTCCTTGGAGTTGCCCGTAATAATAATAATAATAATTTATTGCAATTGAATATGTGTGTAAATATTAATTGAATTCTAAATAATACGATAAGAGCAAAAGAACTGTACTGTTAATATTATAACCTTTTTATACTCTGCTTAGAAAGAAGTCAACAGACATCCTCCATGGACTAAGCGCATCGTGCCATGTAGCGAATCACGTATTTTTAGCTGGTATAAATTGAAGGAATGTGATGCTCCCAAGTCATTGCAACTGGTTGTCCACCTGAAACGGCTGCAACGACGTTTCAGAGATAGCGTTTCGCGTTTTGTCTGCCGTTTTGTGCATTGGTTTGATCGTTGTCTATTTAATAAATTACTAATGTTGCTTATATTGTTGCCTATTCATACATTAAGTTCGCTAAGCTTTACTGGTAGCGCGTCTCGCGCTTCGGGATTATACAAAGTTGTAAGGCTTAAAATTCTTTTTTTTTCTTTTCTTTCTTTCTTTTTTTTTCTATAAGACTCAGACACCAAACAGGAATAAGATGATACAAGGATGTGAGAAGTCCAGACCTCACCAAAGTGTTAAAAAGACCATAAGAGCTAACATCTATCTTTCAGCCTTTATAGGCAGGGAGATTTTTAATAGTAGTGAAAAAAGTAGCTTTGAGAGATAAACTTCTTGAGGGATTTTCCTGAAGGAGAAGCACATTACATCAAATATGGTAGGCTCGCAAGTGAGACCATTAAAAATATAACACTTCCTCATGGAATATTCATCCAAACTTTTAGTAAACGGGAAAAAGTGAACAACGCAAAAAATAAGCGTCTCTAAGGAAGATTACGCATGGAACACCAGTGAATTGACTTTCAAATTGAACATGAGTTTTTCAGTACTCAATTTCGTCAACATGGGAAGATCCCAGGTAATGGTAAACTATCCCGGAGTACAGAGACAGTGCGTGCATTATGACTCGACAGCATATCTAGGAAACGACTGCCCAAGCTATGTGCTTCAACTCTATGAACAGCGGCCACATTTCCAGCAAGTGCCCACACCTCCTGCTGCAAGTAAAACAATACTGAGCACAAAATTACAACATATCTTCTGCACACATTCGCAGAGATGGCAAGGGGCTTGAATTGAACCACTAAACCTGCAAGCTGTCGGAGGCGCGAGTGAATTTCCATAACTTTCCAAAAAAAAGTTAGCTGGGAGTTGACCTTTGCCTAAACAATCTTGGGTAAAATAAAGAAGACAATTACTACAACAGCAAAACATCTGCTGAAATAACAGTTTCCTTTTTGGCCACCATCACCATTCCATCGGCTACAGAAGAGGAAAACATGGTCATTATCCCACCGGCAATAAACCTATCAGAGACAATAACAAAAGAAGGAAAAAAGCGAGGATTCCACTAGCAGCAAACTCCTTAACAACATCAGAGATTCCCTCTACGAGTGGTGTCATTCATTAAATATGTCACATAACTAAAGATTAATGATCAATTTCGGGTTCAACATCTTAAACATCAAAGGTTATAACTGTTACTGAAAACCCCAAGAACCTCTCTGCAGTAGCTAGCGTCCCCTGCATAAGAAATTGAAGTCTAGGAGGAGGAAAAACAATTACCACCAAAAAAGAGAAAGGAAGAACATCTCCCAGAATAGAAAGAAACATAGAAGCCAGTCCAGAAGATCGGTAGAAACCACGTCCGAATCAGAAATGGAGTTCGAAACCCCTCCTCAAAGAGGAGAAAGCATTAATGCAGAAGTAAAAAAATATACTGGCTCCCAGTTCAACAGCTATGAATAGAATACTTTTGATAACAAAAAAACTAGTTTCAAGACCAAGAACAATCGAGACAAGTTCAAAATCCTTTACAAACCCGTTTTCGAAACTAGAAGATAGTCTACAGGGTAAAAATGATGGTAAAAAAAGATGTTCCTCTTCCCTCTACGAGTGGTATCACTCATTAAATATGTCACATAACTAAAGATTAAAGTCCCACATCTTAAAACATCTTAATGCCTTCACCACTTCTGAATTGCCTTTTTTAATAACACATCCGGTGTCCACCATTTTTAAAAAAAGGAGACATAAAAAGCAATGCTAGCATTTAACATCTGGCTCTTGGTCCTGCAGGAAACATATTTCAATCATTAAAAGGACATGAAGAAACTGAGCGAAATCCCTTAACATCATTTTGTAGTTTTGCCACAAGAAATAGCATTGCATTTCGGGAACTTAGCACCTAGCTAGCCCCTCCTCCTTCTTGAATCTTCCATAACATACAGAGAGATGCAAAAGGAAGAATTGTGGCCATTGACTGGAAATACCAGGGCTGCATAATCAGGTTTATCATCATCTTTGCCGGTGGAATCAGTATGAACTACGTTTTTCCAGTCAATTGACATTTACCTTTATTGCGCTCATTATGGCATATTAATAGGAGATTTTAGTTGTTTGGCAGATCCGCCAAAATTGTTGGAAATCGACCAATTTTGATACAGCTAAAAATTCACTTAAGAAACGCCCAAAAACCTCCATATCTGGAGGTTTCACAACACATACTGTTAGGATTGCACATGGTTAGGTCAAAGAATCGCAACAAGACACCACCGTTCTATCTTTAATCATCCCTTGTCTCCAGAGTTGAGATTGTCAGGCATGTTAACACTTTCATTGCCAAGCTGAAAATTGGAATTTCGTGTGGTGGGCAAATTTTTTTAATTTTTTTTTTATTTAGTTAGCGACGTCCACGCGATAACGCTTGATCGGCCGTTTGGTGAGAACTCGCATCGCGTGATCGCGCGATATCGTTCATTGCCAAGCTGAAAATTGGAATTTCGTGTGGCGGCCAACTTTTTTTATTGTTCAAGGCAGTTAACGACGTCCACGCGATATCGCGTGATCGGCCGCCCGGTGAGGGCTTGCGTCACGCGATATCGCGTGATTGACAATGGACGTGTTGATGTCTATGTAAGCGTCTAGGAAAACAAACTATTGTGCTGGCCATTCACTGCCTGGAAAATGGTGAAGTTCTGGGGCCCCTGCAAGTTACACCGGACTTCCCTTCCCTGTTCCCGGCCATGCTTCACCACCTCTCCTCCAATTGGCGCAGTGCTGGCTAGGACTGGAGTAGGTGGGCACAACAAAAAACTGCCATGAAAGAAATTATAGTTAATTGGGACCAAGAACGTGCCTTTCTTCACAAATCTCAACTCCCTGATCTCTACAAGGAAAGAAGATGGTTTGTGGTCAGCCAACACCAATGCTTTCCATATAAAAACATCATCCGTGACACCAGTGTCGACATTAACATGGAGAAACAGAAACAAGTGGAGGAAAGGAAGTTTAAGATCACGCCCTATCTGCACTCCAAAGATAGGCCATAGGTTGTATTCTACAACAGGCGCTACAACAATTTCAGAGTTGAGTGTATTGTCTCCAGAAGGGTTTCGAGATGGCGATTGTTATGGTGTTTAAGCATCCATTTTTGATATTTCCGTGCACACATCCAGTTAGGAATAAACCGACCAATAGCTCGGTTGAAGTAACATCAGAATTCAAGCAATGTCGAACTAAAAAAGCGCATGGACCGGACGGGCTAGGGACAGAACTTTTTCGTGAAGCCTGGAATTTCATCCTTACCATTCTCGTAGCATTATTTAACACCTTTGAACAACAGTGTATTCTGAACAATACTCTGAAGGTAGGGATGATATATATCATCCATGGCATGCGAGTGAATGGTGTTCACAGCAGACTGATAGAATTTAATCTCCTCCTAATAAGAGACCTACAATGTCTGGTGAACATCAGGAAGCACTCAACGGAATTGCTGTCCATCGATTTGAACCGACAGATCGAGAGTGTCCGTCATTCTTTTTAGCTCAACATTCTACAGAAAGTCAGGATTATCATTGAACTTCTTTCCATCATTGAAGAAGGCAACAACAACAACAGCAGCTTCACCCACCTGCTTATCAAAGGACATTTATCATACCCGATTAACAACAAAAAAAAGGGTCACCAAGGATGTCTTCTCTAGTTCTTGAGCCATTCTTACAAGCAATTAACAATTCTCGTGCTATCAGAGGAATTCTGCTACCTATCACTACTATCATTACGGATGAATCCAGAATAATAGCATATGTGATTGACGTGTTGTGTACCCTCAGGAAAACGACTCCATCCGATGCTTCTTTAACATCCTAGAGCAGCTCAAAGTCTGGGGACTACATCAAACCCGGAAAAAACTAAATTAAATCGTATAGCGTCTGGGACCGAAACAACATCCTTTCGGGTAACATTATCATAATAGGACTCCCGCACAATCTTAGGGGGTTTCATTCGCAGCATAGCCTGTAATCGACATCGAAAAATCTTAAAATGAAAATAGTGGAAAGTCTCTAGTACTGGTCAGACGGAGAGCATTCCCGAAGGGCTACAGTAATTAACACAGTCTTGTGTACATCCTACGAGTAACATCACTGCCATTAGCGAAGATCAGAAAAAATAGCCATATAATTTGATGCAATTTAATTAAGGACGTTGTCATGAAGAACTTTCAACTTCTGAAGAAGCTTGGGGCTTCAGCTTCCTTACTTTCCACCTTAAGAAGTTACTGCACACAAATACCGAACAGGATAATTGCAGCCATCTCTGCAATTATCCTGTTCGGTATTTCTTGGGGTTCAAGCTTCTCCTTTTTGGAATCACAAACTAACCATGCCCCAAGGAGTAAATCGTCGCGGAATATTAGTACAGGTTTTACGAGCTATTATGACAACTCCGTTCTTCAGGTATTAACATTTCTGACATTTGGAACAGCAAATGTCAGTAATGTTAATACCATGCAACACATGGTATCAACATTTCTTCCACACTCTTCGTACCGACGTTCCGGATTTAGGGACCAACAACACTATCATGTCACATTATTAAACATCCAGATTATCCGTGGAAAAAGGACCTAGCATGGAGTATAGTCTATGCAACCTTCCAGTTAACATAAACATCTGAAGGGTGCACACACCTAGGAACCCCTTTTGTAACTTGGACATCGTAGAGCACGCCTTTCATGAATGTTCACTTTCCGACAATATACACACAATTTCTCAATCTAGTTTACAGTTCGCTCCACAATTTACCAACAGGCAGAAGTAATTTGGTCATCACCTTTAATGAATTGAAGTATTACGTATTGAAGGTAAGAAAAAATTTATTAAATCACACGAATCCTAAATCCTACAAGCTTATTTAAACTTTCCCCCTCTCGGATCGTTAAGAAAGTTTTTACATCTAGAGAAGAGAGAGAGAGAAACACACACACACACACACACACACACACACACACACACACACACACACACACACACACACACACACACACACACACACACACACACACACACACACACACACACACACACACACACACAGAGAGAGAGAGAGAGAGAGAGAGAGAAGGGGAGGGAAGCAAGCTTCTGGCAAAACGAAATTTATCATCCATTGATGTACCTCTCTCAACCTGTATACTAATAGAAACAACATAAGTTCTGTTTGCTACTGCTTTATCAATTCCATTACCAGTTGCATAATCACTCACAGTCTTATTTTTAATCTTTGGTCTATCATCTTTCATAGGTCTCGTCTGAGTGTTATTTTGTCAATTTTGATACACGGTCTCCCACGGGGATTGCTGGAAGAAGAAGAACCCAAGCCACGAAGGCCAATTCAGGGCAATCATCCAACTGCGCTGACACCTGCTATCTTCATGTTATTTTCCAACTCTAAGACCCTCTGAGAAGCAGTGAATAGAGTTAACATCTGATAGCACTCAGCTATAAAGATGTGATTTATGGACTTAGGCCTATCCTTCACTCTGCTTCCTACCTCCCCACCGTATACTACCCCATCCTTCTCCTTCTCCTCTCTCTTCTTTCTTCTATTTTCTTCTGAGGCACTCTCCTCCTTTTCATTTCTATAGACCAATGATGTGTTTCTTTAATCTTTTACCCCGTAGCAGGTCTGTGCTATGCAGATTTGATATATTTTTATACTAATTGTGTCCACTACTAACCGCGCGGTTAGCCTAGTGGCTTTGCGCTTCGCAACCATATACCTGGGGAAGGAGTGTCCCAGGTTCGATTCCCGTTGTAGACGTGAGTAATTTGAGGATCTTCCTCAGGCATAGCCAAGTTAGCCGGTCTTGGGCGCGGTCAATAGGGTTTTTTCCGCCAGTTTATCTGGCGTTTATCATCCCGCAAACAGGCAAACCGGCCCCATGAACATACGCCTCTACAGTTAAAAATATAGCCTCCCCAGCGGCAGACCAGGCGACGGGTCGGTTGGGAGCAGTACTAACAAGAAGTCGTATCTAAAGTAGCACGCGAACCCTGCATGGGAAGCGGGAATAACGCGTAGTACAAGAAGAAGAAGTTGTGTCCACTACTAACTTTCTGGATCTTGTGGGGATATTCCTTTTTTCACCATCGGGGTTCGATTTCTTGCCAGATAGGCTTTTATTCTATCAATTATACTAATGTTACGCCAAATCGACTGTCAGAGTATATTTTTCTTTCTTTTTTATATGCAGAGATAAAAAACACGAATGAAATCACTAGAAAATCACTAGATTTTATTCTTGTTTTTCTAGTCCCCTGCCAGGAATACAACTTTAGAGATAGAGGTACCAGGATGTGTGGAAACCAGAGTCCTCACAAACGTTAAAAGAAATCATTGGAACAGGGAACAATTACACCTTCACTTGATATGGAAGCAGAAAGTTTGTTGTCTTAGTGAAAAATATAGATTCGAGAGATAAACGTTTCTATACAAGGGAACCATACTATACCTGTCATGGTAGGCAGATAAGTGTGGACTCTTAAAATCGAAAGGCTCCCGATGAAATATATTCGAGCTGGAAACAAACATTTTAATACAAGCCTTCCCGAAGGGGCGAAAAAGCAGTAACATGAAGCGTAGCATTTTTAAAGATCCCACGTGGTTTTCCGGGAAGGTAACTTTCACGATAGAGATGAGGTTACCTGTGCATAAATTAGTTAACATTGCATAGCATGACTAATGGTAAATTACATTGGAGTGCAGGGACAATCTGTTTTTTCAGGCAAATGGGGCTTTTCCTGAAGAAACAAAGGATCTTTATTCTTCAACTCAGCTAAATTGATCATAGAAAACAACGTGCTCATAAACACATACAAGTCAGAATTTTGAAAGATCTCCTTTTATCTAATATGGTATGGAACTCTATATCCTTAATCCTGATAGAGAGTTCTGTATCTGGACAAACCTCCCGTCACTTACTGGAGAAATTCATTTTCTTTCACATAGATGCTACTTTGTATTTAGATATATTCTTTCATTATTTACATTATGTCTAGTCTAGTGATCACATTATCTTATTCGCTAAATCAATCTAAATAAACATTTTTTGATAATTTTTCTCAACATTTCCAGGCATGCGACAAAGCTCAAGTTAATATTTCATCTGGTCTGCTTCAATTCTCACATCATACTGTTTCAAATACACTGATACTGTTCTTCATCTTCACTTTGAGTAGAACAATATTTCTGATATCAGCAACATCACTTTTCTCATAGATTGAAGACCTGTTCTCCCCTCATCTCTACTTCTCTCCATCCATATTCCTTCTGAAACTATGTTATCTCTTATACTGTTTTCAGACGAATTATCTCAAACAGATCAACAAATTCCTTACACTTAATTTCTTATATTCTGCATAAAACGTAAGGTAGTTGGTCTCATATGAATGCGGCAAGGTTACCCTCCCTCCTCTGCAAACTTGGACTTTTAATTCCTCAAAAGATAAAAGCCAGCCAGGAGAATATACGCAGTGTTTATACACACTCCAATGACATTAAAACTTAGGTCCTTCGATCGTAAGTAAAAATAATCGCACTCACTACTCACAGCATGATTTTAACTGACTTTTGAATTCAATTTAGTTGATCTTTCGTTATTATAATGATGCAGATATGCAAGCATGAGCCTTTTCTTATAACTTTTCTTATATTAATAAATACATGATCGTATTATTTTCAATAACAACACTCAGTCATTAATTATTCATTCGATTAAATAAGATTTGTAATTACAGTCGAACAGAGAAATAAATGAAGACTATGCATTATTGTTATTAACTGCTTGTTCAGCATGTTTATTTGAGTTGCAAAATCTATTGAAACCAGACGTTGTTTCAGGCTTAATAGTTCAGAACTAAAATGAAGAAATATTAGTCATTACTGATTGTGAGTTTTATCAGACATTTTACTCACAATCAGTAATGACTAACATTTCTTTATTGTAGTTCTGAACTATTAGTATGAAATGATATTAATTTATAGAAATATATAAATAAATAAGCTAATGCCTTTTATGCTCTCATAGAGAGTAGAGGAAGAGTTAGTCTTTAACCCTATTTGGTTTTTGGAGACTGAGTGGGCAGTTCGATCTCCAATGATAGCCAGTCAGAGATAACTGGCTCAAGACTATCACTAATCATAAGCGGCGACCGAGGAAGAGACTGACAAACAAGAGATTGGTGCAACGTCTGATTTTCTTGAGGACTTTTTCTACTGGAAACTCAGGTTTTTGTCCAGCAAAATAAGAAATATCTACCGTAGAAATCACACTATTTCAGTTAAATAAACATATTGGGTTAGGCTTAGGAACTATGAGATGGTGACAGTTGGCAGCCGTTCCTTCACTGGATGCTATTTATAATGTGTAATAATCTTGTGATAGATATCTCCGATTGGCGACCAGTGGAGATTAAGCTGTATTCACATTTCCGTCTCAAACGCTAGGGTTTAAACTGCGTCCCTTATTTTCTATAGGATATAAAAGGTGCTGTCGGATTTATTTGCATAATATCTGTGATTCTTTCAGCCAGTACTGAATTTTGTCTCTCTTTGATGGAGGTGGTTATGTGGGCTTTCTTTTCTGAAAACCCAGATTTTATACTCAACTCCGAAAACTACCCATGGAATAGGCACTTTTTCAAGCAATAATATCAGTTATAATTTGGAATCAACTAATCATGGATTTAGCTTTGTACTGCCCTTTCACTTTCTAACCAATTCAACACACACACACACACATATGCTGTGTGTGTGTGTGTGTGTGTGTGTGTGTGTGTGTGTGTGTGTGTTATTGAAAGTCATCAGTAGCTGCCAACTGAGCTATTTGTGACGATTTGTGACTATTTGTGACGATTTAAGTTTGACTGCATACCAATTCCTAAAAATTAGTTTGGTCTAAAAGGATTTTTGCTATTTTTAATGGGGAATAGAAACGAGTTAGATGATTTATTATTTTCATGTAGCCTACTTATAGCGGGAGACCAGGCCATGCGACATTGATCTCCAATGCATTGCCATCTCACATGATATACTAGTTTTCATCGTACATATCCTCCAGACCTACCTATCGTGGAAATGAATTTTTGTATGTTCAATGCGCATTTTATCATGTGTTAATTTTCTTCTACTGATTTAAGATTATCAGAATTTGAACCTCCCTAGCTCAGTTCGAAAGACGGTGCCTATTGGAAGGAAAGATCTGAGTTTAAATAACGTCTAGATTACAAAGAAACTTTATAAGGACTTTTCATCTGAACGTGAATTAGCTGGTCTCATATGGAAGTAGCAGGGTTTTTTTATTCTGAAAACTCGTGTTTTCAGAAGGCAAACAACCTTGCGAGAGGACACACGCAACTGACTGACAACAACAACAACAAACATTTGTGAGGGAGGTTACTGTGATGAGGCGGTACGAAGCAGATTACTGTAAGGAAGACCAAAAACTAAATGGATAACATCAATAAAGGTCAACTATGGATTACAAACATATAGACAGCTCATCAGCCATGCAACAAACCGAAACCCCTGGAGGTTTCGGTTTCTAGGAGGTATAGTGGCATAATGATCAATGCTGGGATTCATTGAAGATGGTATAATGATACCATACCATTCCAAGTAAAACATATTTGAATTTAACGATTGTCGCAAATTATCATAAATCACAAATTCCACTTAGTGAAAATCTTAATAATGTAAATGCTTTTATACAACTACAATGTATATTACTTACTTTATTTCTTGTTCTCTTCTGTCGGGGATGGGTTGAGTCTTCCGTGTTTCCACAACAACCTCCAGGGGTTTCGGTTTCTTGCGTGGCTGGTGAGCTGTTTATGTGTTTGTAATCCAGAGTTCACCTTTATTGATGTTATCCATTTAGTTCTTGGTCTTCTTTCTTTTTTCTTTTAATCTCACTAACAGAGCAAGGTTTGGTAGTCTTTTTGATGGCATTCTCTGGACATGCCTGTACCATTGAAATTGCCTTCTTTTGATCTTCTCTATTAATGAGTCTGCATATTTTAGGTCTTGTCTTAGAGTTTCATTGTTTTCTTTTCTGTCCATTTTATTTTATTTATTTTCTGAGACATTTCATCTCAAAAGCCTTCAGTTTTCGTATCTCTGTCTTCTTGAGTGTCCAAATTTCTGAAGCATATAGCACAGTAGGTATTATAATATATACACGATTTTTAAGTGAATCGACTCTATTCTCCATCTCTAAGTAGTATGGAAAGAAAGTGTACAACTATTGTATCATTTCTTTGTATACACTTGCAGGATAACTTTTGCTGAATTATATGTTATCCCTTTTAACGCATAATAATTTTTTGTACTGTGCAATTATTTGCATCTCTCATTCATTTTAAAGAACAATATGTTATTTTTTTACTCATATTGGTCTTTAAAATGAATGAAAGATGCATATAATGGGATAGTACAGAATATAATTATTGCATTTCAATTTTTTACCGCCTGCATATTGATTAAGCATATCCTGCTCTTTGAAAGTCATATTCTATCTCATTCAGATACCTTTCTTTTGGAATATAGGAATAGTTGTTGGAGGATTAAGTAGGGTAGATGGCGAGTTATGTATAGTTAGAATAGAGTGCACTCCATAGATGAGTTTTTTTGACTCCTTGGAGTAAAAAAAAAAAAAACTCTGGTAACGTCTTTTATTCCCGTACAGGGAGTAGACGAGGCCGTTTTGGCGCTTTCTAACTTTTGGAGACTGAGTGGGCAGTTCAATCTCCAATGGTAGCCAATTACAGATAGCTGGCTAAAGGCTATCATTAATTAAGTTTCACGAAGTGAAGCGACGGCTCAGCAATGTCGCTATCTCGAGGTACCCAACCTTAACACAATATTTTTAATGTCGGAAATAATGTTGGTTCTACGGTTGTTTTGTTTGAGTTTACTTGACGAAAAACCGAGTTTCCAGGAGAAAAAACCCTCTTTCCCATGCCAAAGGTCAACTACTTGGGAACTGGTAAAAAAAAAAAGAGTAGAAAAAGTTTTTCTAGTGGGCGACTAAAATCGAACTTGTGACGTTCTTTCTTCGGGTGGTCTAGTGCTGAGGAGTGAAAACAGCACTTCCACTGAGCTACTTGGAATATCACGTTGGTTATATATATATATTTTGCTGTGTTGGGAAGCTACGAAATCTATGACTGAGAAATTGGCATGCACATAATAATAATAATAATAATAATAATAATAATAATAATAATAATAATAATAATAAATACATTAATTATTACAATTATTTAAATGTAAATTATTAAAAGACTGAGTGGGCCGTTCAGTAATAATAATAATAATAATAATAATAATAATAATAATAATAATAATAATAATAATTATTATTATTATTATTATTATTATTATGCATGCTTTTTTTAGAATGGGTGAAAGGGTGCGGTTCAGTACTCATCCATCTTCGGGAAGAGATTTTATGATCATTTTCTAGTATACATATATAAAAAAAAAAAACATGTATTCATTTCTAAATTACAATTAGTTATGCAGTAGTAGTGCTCAAACAAGAAATATATTCTTAAGTTTCACTACTTTTGAGGATCGGCTATTTAAATATTTTAATTTTAATTTTTAAATAACGTTTTGCCTACTCCCTTCTGTATTCATTGTTACTGTGGATGAATTTGTAATTTTTTTGTGAGGGAAAGTTACATTCTGTCCCTAGGGATTCAACGGTAAATTTTATCGTAACATCGATAGCCTTCGAGTTGTGAAGTATTTTTGTATTTATCACTGTGAAATATTATTTAATGTTTCTTTAATTTCCATAGGGATTTGATATTGTGAACTTCTGAATTCCCTATCATTTTTTGTGTTATTTTGTTTTTAATTTTTTTTTTTTAAAGTATGGATCCAAGTTCCGTAATTTGCTCTGGTGAGTTGCAAGTTTGTAATGGTAATCATTTATGATAAGGGATTACCTTTAAATATAATGTCACTCTAGTCAGAGAAGGGAATTTTAAAAATGGTAAACTCTAGGCGGAGAGTGAAGGTTATCTAAATATTACGCGTCAAATCTTTAGAAGGCATACACTGTTTACTACTTATTGATCTGGTAAAAAAAAAGAAAGCAGAATTAATAATAAAAATCATTTAGCAGGCATGAAATTTGTTTCCATATTTTTTAACAATGAATAACCGTTTAAAAATAAAGCAAAAAAAAGAAGAAAAAAACGAAACATTTCTACCTGCCTTTTCTGCTAGATCTTGTTCTATAGCTCTTTTACCTTGGCTAATGATTAGTAAATAAAGTACGTAACCTGTTAAACGACAAACAGAACTAAAATTTACCGAAATGGAAAAAAATTTGTGTCCTTACTATCTGACAGAACATGGCACGACAATGTCTGAAGTTCTTTGACTATGTAACCAAGTGTGACATGAAGGATAATTCCCTATAGAATTTCAAGAGCACTATTTATTATTAGTAGTATGGACACTGTAGCATAACCATAGCAAAGCAGTGCATTACGACTTTTCTTTTAACTCTAAATATACGTTCTGTCTAAGTTATTTTCTTATTTATCTTTTAGTTTTTTGCGAGCCCTTGTCTCAGAACTGTTTTCTCTCCAATGAGAGTTGGGAGGGATATGGAAATAATAAGAATTTGTAGACAAAAGGATTCAAGTATTGAAATTAATGGAAGTTGCCCATTCAATGATTTGTCAGCTCAGGCTGGGTTTATTATGCTAATACTTTTTCACATGCTTTCAAGCAAGTATGGAGTTTTTAGAATTCCAGATTTTTTTGTTTTGTTTTTGTTGATAAGAGAGTTATTTTTAAGGATAGATTATTATTATTATTAACATATGACCTCCATAAGTCAGAGACTCATCGTGGGTGATATGCACAATCACACACATTGCGCATCCAACCGTGCCTTAAAGTGATTCAACGTATCTACATTCACAACATGCTCAGACACATTGAATCAGTTTAAGGCATGGTTGGATGAGCAATGTGTGCGATAGTGCATATCACCCACGACGAGTTTCTGAAAAGCATGCTCCTTGCCCTTCTGCTCACACCTTCTTTTTACAGTTTCCAAGGATGACATCTTGTTCTACCCCTCCCCCTCCCATTCTATGAAAAGTCTCTTCCGTGTCAACCTGATGACAACCCTGACTAGCTTATATGTCTCAATTATATCTCCCTCCTATTAATAAGGCTTTTCAATTTACATTCTCTCAATCTTTCCTAATATTGCTCATTCCAAAGACCACTGACCACCTTTGTGAATCGTCTCTGGACAATTTCTAACATACGCTCATTACCATGAAAACCTGGCAATCAAATTTGTGCACAATAATCCATATGAGGCCTGATCAATGCCTTATACAATGGCATCATAACCTCTTTATTTCTGCATATCAGGGTCCTCTGCATCATTGCTATTATCTGATGTGATGTCTTCACAACTTGTGTAATGTGGTCTGTGAATTTCAGGTCCTTGTTCAGCACCACTCCCAGATCTCCCATCTCCTTTACCTCCTTTAAAGTTTCCTCACCAAGTATGTTCTTTGTATTCCATCATTGCTTAATTGATTGATCTCATCCATTCCTTTAGGGTGAGTAGAGAGCCCCTAATGAGAGGTTCATGACGAATTTAATGTGGATGGTTTGTCACTCCTTGCTGCATCCCCTAAGGGCAATATTCATGACTGTAATCTGTGTGTTCATGGGCTGGTTTGGTTGTTCTGGGGGATGAAAAACCCTCTACCTCTGCATGAGACTGGCTAACTCACCTTTTGTCGAAAAAGATGAGATAAAGTTTCCTTATGTCACTAGTTAAACCGATCCCAATATCATTAATATACAAATTGAACAACAATGATCCCTAAACTGACCTCTGCAGCACACCACTAGTGACCTTCCACTTTTGGGATACTGCACCCCCATATACAACCTTCTGATGCCTTTCTGACAACAGTCACTGATCCAACTCAGAAGGCTGTTATCCAATCCCATCTGTTTCAATTTATTTAACAGCTTGTCATGTGGCAGTCTATCAAAAGTTTTTTTAAAATGTACAGTTAAGTTCTTCATGATTCCACCTTGATGAGGATAAAAACCTTATAAATTGATCATTGGATACTCAACAATGTCTTCTGCACCAGATATCATCTGCCATTTACATCATCTTACCATAATCATTCTTTCTTTCTTCTACTTGCTATATATCTAAAAAAACTCTAGGTTTTTCTTTGCCTGATTTTCCATTCTTCTTCTTCTTCTTCCAGATTTCATGTTTATGCTCCTCATTCATCCATTTTATACCTATCTTATTTAGCCTTTTTGCCTTTGGAATACATTGACACATTGATGCTGTTATGTATTTCTTTGTCAGTTCCCAAGCAGCATTTATTTCCTTTCCACTCAACTCCTCATTCTACCCCCAAGATGTCTCCTAAGCTTGTCATAATCACCAGTCTTGTACTTCTGCTTATATGCTTTCCTCACAGAAGTCTGCATATGGCTAGTCACAGTCCAGGTGATTGCTTCATGATCATTCTCACCAACTGGAGGAAAGTGCAAAACCCCCACTCACAATTTACTCAAATGATCAGATTTAAAACTCTCGATCCTCAGTTGCCCTCCTTTACAATGCTGTCTGAAATAGTTATCTCTCAAGAACTTGAAAAATTCATATTCCTTATCCCATACAGTGGTGCACCCAGAAGGGGGAGGGGGAAGCCCCCCACCATAGAAAAAGGGAAAAAAACACTAGAAAATTTTAAAAAAATCTTTTCCAAATTAAAATTCATTTTTTTTTAAAATTTATGTTGTATTGTGTCTTCTATTTCTATACTACTTATGAATTAGTGATCATTGCAGATGCTCAGTCATAGGTTGTATGCGATGCATAGTGCGTATTCTCAAATTGTCTACTCAATCTCCCCCCCAAGATTAAATCCTGAGTGCGCTACTGATCCCATATGCTATCTCTTCGTTCCAATCTATACTGCCATTTGTGCAGTTAGCTTTGGTGATCAAAATTTTTTACTGCTCAGTTTCATGAGCATTTATGGTTGTAGCCTTTGTTTTAGTTATTATATCATTTTGATGCAATATTCATAGAATAACATAAAATGCAGTTAAAGTGAAACTAATTTTCCATTTTCTCCGTATATTTGCACACTCTATGTGACACTGTCTGATAGGTGTGTGTGCATGGGGGGAGGGGAGAAATACATTTTTAACATTTCTATGTAAAAGATTTTTTATTATGTTGATCCCACACACAAATGGTTATTTGTACTGTAATGCACTAAATTATTATTATTATTATTACGGGCAACTCCAGGGAGTCCATTAGACTCATTCTCACAGTATCTATCATACATTGCCTTGAATTCACTCACCGTCATAGCACCCACAACAGACTCTGGCAGCTTATTCCACTCATTTACCACTCTAAAAGTAAACAACCCAGCTCTAACACCCTTGCTAACCACACTCTTTCTCAGCTTCCATAGGTGTCCCCTAGTTCTCCCATCACCACCAGTCCTGATCTCAAAAATATCCTCTGAATTAATCCTATAGAAACCCTCTAGCAATTTGTATGTCTCAATCATATCTCCCCTTTTCTGCAACCCACAAATCTTCAACCTGTTCTCATAAGGTTCATTCCATAGACCTACTATCATCTTTGTCACTCGCCTTGGATCCTCTCCACCTCCTTCCCATCAAGAAGAAACCTAGGTGACCAAATCTGGGCGCAGTAGTCGAGATGAGGTCTTATCAAGGCTCGGTACAGAGGTACAATAACTTGCTTGTCTCTGCTCGTCAAAGTATTTTTCAACAACCAAGTGAGTCAATGAGCTGATTTAGCCACTTTTTCAATGTGCCCCCTAAATTTCACCTCCCTATCCACCAACACTCCCAAGTCCCTGGCCTCATCAATCTCCTGGAGTACAGTTCTACCAATGTGGTATACTGCTGCTAATCTTTTCACCCCAAAATGCATAACCTTACATTTTGTCACATTAAATTGACATCCATTCTCCTTAGCCCAGAACTCCAATCTATCCAAGTCGTCCTGCAAGATTTTGACATCTTCTGCATTCACTATTGCCCTACCCAACTTTGTATCATCTGCAAACAGATGCACAGTTCCTCTTAGATCCTTCCCTATATCGTTAATGAACAAATTAAACAGCAGTGGTCCAAGAACAGAACCCTGCAGCACACCACTAGTCACAGGCTGTCTTTTGGACTCTACTCCTGAATAAACTACTCTTTGATATCTCTCCATCAACCACCCACCTATCCATCTCACCAACCCTATATCCATTCCCATATGTTGTAGTTTACAGATTAGAATTCCATGTGGTATCCTGTCAAATGCTTTAGTCAGGTCCAGCAGTATCACTGTAAACCCATTACCCTTATCCAGTTCAGCCGTCACTGTGTTATAAAACTTGAGCAAGTTACCAAGGCATGATCTACCCTTCACAAAGCCATGCTGTCCCCCGTACAGTATCTCATTTTCATCAATCCATTCCTGTATTTTTCCCTCGACTACTTTCTCCAAGACCTTGACAACGACTCTTGATGTGCTGATCAGTCGGTAATTTGCAACAGTAGTCTTGGATCCTTCTTTATGCAGTGGAACTATTTTCCCCTCTTTTCACACCTTCAGGACTAAACCAGACCTGAGACTCAGATTAAACAACATGGTCAAGGGCACTGATAATTCTTTAGCCGCTTCACGTAAGACCCGTGCCGGTATACCATCCAATTCCACAGATGTATTCACATTAAGGTTCTGTAATAGACTATTCACCTCCACTTCATTCATCACAATTCCCGTATAAACTAATGGTTGCTTCATTTTTTCAATGTCACCACCTGGATTTTTAATGTCGCCACCTGGATAAAGTATTTCACCTGGAAATACTGCCGATGATTGGAAAAGTAGAAGTAAAGAAGAAATGCACAAAGTGGGGGAGATATATTTGATTGCTTTATATGTCATATTTGTACATGAATTTGAATGAATTATTTATGCCAATTTTGGGGAACTGCCATCAGTGAAATAGCTTTGGCAAATGCATACAGTGGAAACTCAGTTCTGTATTAATTGGGAATAAAGTGATAAAAAAAGAAATAGCACATTCCCAGATGTGAGATACCTTTCTTACATCTGGAGTGATGTTCATCTTTCCCTTATCATGTTAGGCTCAATAGCCTCTCACGACCAGATAAGTTGGTTTTATAGAAACCTGAGTAACTAATAAGGTGGTTAATCCTATCTGCATAGTCTGTTATGTTGGTTAACTGCATGTATTCTGTCGTTGGCTTATGTGTGACAGAGAAGGATACATTTCTGTTACCTCCATATGAGATCAGTTAACTTACTTCATTTAAAAGTATTAATAAAGACCTTTATGTCTTCTACAAGATTCTAATCCTCATCTTTCTTACCAAAGATTATTAACTGAGCTGTGGAGGCACTCATCTAGGATGATGTGTGTGTATTATTATTCTAGACCCTGAAGGAAAGAGTCAGTAGACTCCTACGCAGGAGGTCCATGTTAGACAACTTAAAGTCTGTCATACCACTCCTTAAAGTCTGTTATTACACTCCACCCATTCACTGTCTGCACATTCATTGTCCTTGTATAATGAAACCACCACATTGTTATTTTTGTCATTTAGTGTCCTACTGCTTCATTCCTTCGGGTTCATTTTTATCCTCTTTATCCACCATTTATCCACCAAGATCTTTCCTCCTCCATCTACTCTAGTATGGTTACACCATTCAAATATGCAACTTTCAATCTGTGGAGTCCAAAGTTTAAACTTTCATTTAACTACATTAAACTGGCATCACCACTTACATCTCTAACATACTGTTATCCTTTTGAATACATTACACCTGCACTATTTCTAATTACTGTCCCAGCTTCACATCCACAAAAAATTGAATGGCTCTGCATTCTATTAACAATATTATTGACATAAATTTTGAATAGATACTCCTTGCATTGATTCCTGGAATCTCAGTTGTAAGCTTCCCCTTAGATAATACTGTCCAATTGCAATACGCAACAAAGATATATATTATTATTATTATTACTTGACACAGGGAGTTCAAAGACTCATCGAGGGAGGGCATCTAATCTACTGTCTCCACCACTCAAATCCGACAACTGCCATCATCATCATCTACACCAGCTCCATCTACTGCCCACCACCACCACTATTATTTTCACAGACAATCACAACATCCATGCCCATGGCTGGATTCGAACCCGCAGCCTTTTCGCTAGATAGCGAATATGCTAACTACTCGGCCAACCAGGCTGGCATATATTCAAAAGTTTTTTTATATTTTCATCTTTTAGGTAAAAGGATGTATTTTAAAAGTAGTGCAAGGAGACATCCTTCTCTTTGTTCCATTTTATCGCCCTGTCTGATTATATTCTGTGTAACCTCATCTCTCATAAGCAAGTCAGGCCTTGTCCTTGGAAGTGAAAATTTCTCAGCTCCTATTCTTCACATCATTAGCAATGGCAAAATACCATCTGCAGGAAGTAAGATATTAATTTAAACAAGCAATAATGGGATGGGATGCCATGAAGAAGTACAATCTCTAATGCTTTTTCTTTTATCTGAAGTGGTGCATGTGATTTGATGATGTCTTGTTGAATGAGTGCCTATTTAATTGACTAGTGCAAAGTAATGTCACTACAAAATGGCATGTACACTCTACTTGTTAAAAATAGAAGTTTGAATTCATGGCTAACCTTTCTGGAGCCAGATGAAAGTAGTCTGTGCTCTTGAGATTTCAACAAATACACAACAGGACCTGATTCTTAAATGGACTCATTGTGTTTTAGGACTGTTGAGGTAAATGCATTTTTAATTAATGGTGACAATTAATTAATTGTATGTTTGTGATTGTCTGCGAAAATAACAGTGGTGGGTGGTAGATGGCGTTGGCATATATGTGGTGGATTGTGGGTGGTGGAGATAGAGAGTTGTAGAGTAGATGCCCTCCCTCGATGAGTCTTTGGACTCCCTGGAGGTGTCAAGTAATAATAATAATAATATCCCCACACATCTTAAGGGAATGTTGCAGGGAATTGGCAATAGCACTGTCATGCCTGTTTAATAAGTCTTACAACAGCACAATTCCAAGGGAGCGGAAAGAAGATAAAATTGCTCCACTTCATAAAAGTGGTGATAAGGCAGTGGCTATAAATTATAGACCAATCTTTATATCTGGAGTTGGTGAGAAGTACGATACAGAAATGGGTTGATAACAGCAGTATTCTCTGTGGTTATCAGCATCATCATCATCATCATCAAATTCCTGCCATGTACCCTCAAGGGGTGTACAGGATATGACAGTACTACATGAAAAAATTACATCATTACTAACTTCCTATCTACAATTTTCCTCCAAATCAGTCTGTTACTTGTCAAGACTCCAACATCATCAGATCTTATATTTCTATCGTCTAAGGCACTTTGTACCGTATCAAACCACCTATATCTTGGTCTTCCTCTGGGTCGTTTTCCTGCCAACCTGGCAGAGAACACTTGTTTTGCTAATCTTTCCTCTCCCATTCTATTTAAGTGACCATACCATCTGAGATTAGCTCTGCTAACGCATTCCTGGATGCTGACAATGTCAAGTTCTTTCCTAATATCCTCATTTTTAATATGATATTGCCATTGATGCCATCTGTTCACACCTCTAATCTTTCTCAGGACTCTCATATCTGTGGTCTCTAGTCTTTGGTCAAGTGTTTTACTTCTGACCCAGCTCTCAGATCCATAAGTTAAAATTGGTTTGAACACAGTCTTGTATACAGCTAATTTAGTGTTCCGACTAATTTCTTTCTTATTCCATATGAATTTATTCAATTGACTTCCCACGATACCAGCTTTGCTGATTCTGTTGTCTATTTCTATATTTAGTTTACCATCTTCAGTAAAAATTGTGCCTAAGTAGCTGAAATGTTTTACTTGTTCCACAGGTTCTCCATTCACAACACAGTTGACATTTTCAATGATTCTGCCTATTTTCATTGTCTTTGTCTTTTTATTGCTGACCTTCATACCATATCTATTACAACAGCTATTCAATTTAGTCAGAGAATCTTGCAGACTTGTAGCGGATTTATTTAGAAGTATAACATCATCCGCATAAAGCAAAGAGCCGACATTAACATCTCCAATTTTGATATCAGGTTTAATACCACATTCCTTCATAATGTGATCCATATAGATAATGAATAACAGAGGGGATAATGTACATCCTTGTCTCACACCAGATTTAACATTAAACCATCTTCCTGTACTTCCTTCAATTCTAACTGCTGACTCACAACTCAAATAAAGACTAAGTATTGCTTGATATAATGCCCCATTGACACCATATAACTGCAGCGTATTGAATAGCTTCTCTCTTGGCACCTTGTCATATGCCTTTTCCAAATCGACAAAACTTAAATACAGATCTTTGTTATATTCCCATGCTTTCTCGACTATTTGTCGTAAAGTGAAGATCTGATCCTGACAGCCTCTATTTGGCCTGAATCCAGCTTGTTCTTCACCAAGCTTTTCTTCCACAATTCTTCTCAACCGTTTCTCAAGTATACTTGCATAGATCTTGCCAGGAACACTCAGTAGGGAAATACCTCTGTAATTTTCACATTCAGTTTTATTTCCCTTTTTATATATGGGTACTATGAGAGCTCTACTCCAATCATCAGGAATTCGTCCCTCTGTCCAGGCTTTCTGAACTATGCAGTGCAGCCACTGTAAGACTCTTATACCACCATACTTCAGCATTTCTGGTCGAATATTATCTACTCCTGCTGCCTTTCCACATTTCAAGCCTTTGATGGCTTTTTCTACTTCAAGTATGGATATGTATTCCTGACTGCATGCCTGGTCAGTGTTTTTTATCACTGTGCTGTCATCACTGCTTGTTTCATTTAGCAGTTTTTCAAAGTAATTACTCCATACTTCAAGGATATCTTTTTCTCCTGTTTTCATTTCACCTTTATCATCTCTAATTCCTTTTACAGCACTCTTTCCTCCATTCCTAAGCTTCTTCAACAACCTCCAGAATATTTTGCCACCTTCTTGATATTTATTTTCTATATTCTTGCCAAAGTCCTCCCATGACTTTTGTTTAGCTAGTTTTACACACTGTTTAGCTTTCTTACATTTGTCTCTGTATTCTGTAAGAGTAAAAGCTGACTTATTTGCCAGGAACTTTTGATATGCTTTCTTCTTTTCCTTCACTGCCTCTTTAACTTCCTGTGTCCACCAGGGAGTTCTGATTTTTTTTATCTTTGCACACAACCTCACCACATGCCTCTCTGGCAGAATCAATCAATGTTTCCTTCAGAGTTTGCCACTGAATCTCCAAGGTTTGATTCCTGTTCTCAAACTCTTTCATTTTCTTTTCAATAATATTTCTGTATTTTAGTCTACAGTTTACATCTGAGAGCTGCTCAACTTTTATTCGCTTTAAAACTTTCTTACATGTTATTCTTTTCAATATGAAATTCAATTTTATCCTGCTCAAGACTAAATAGTGATCACTTCCAATTTCAAATCCTCTGTACACTCTGGTGTCCTGCACCAGGGAGAAAACATCACTATCAACAATAACATAGTCAATGAGACTTTTCTTATTCCTAGCCTCTTCTCTCCATGTGAATTTGTGCACATTTTTATGTTGGAACATGGTGTTAGTAATAACCAGTCCATGTCCTGAGCAGAAATCCAACAGATATTTGCCATTATTATTAGCTTTGCTCTTTTCTCCAAATTTTCCCAAAATATTTTTGTATGTCTCACAATCATTTCCTACTCTACTATTTAGATCCCCAACAAGGACCAACTTTTCCTTTTTCATTGTGTCAGTTGCTTTTTCTAAAGCCTCAAAAAATTCCTCCACTTCTACCTTAGTAGAACCTTCTGTGGGACCATAGGCACAAATAAGTCTCATTGTCCAGTTCCCCATTCTCATATTTGCCCACATTACTCTACTTGAGACTGACTGCCATTCAAGAAGATTAGCCTCGTATTTTGTGTTGAATACTATGGCTACTCCTTCTTTTCCTTGATTATTATTGCCTGAATATAACATTTTGTATTTATTGCTCAGAAAGATCTCACCAGTTTTGGTCTTTTTTGTTTCAGTCACCCCTATTATGTCGATCTGGTACTTATCTAATTCCTCAGCTAGCTCCATTTCTTTGCCATTCAGGCTTCTTACATTGATAGTACCGATCTTTAACTCTGGTGATGTTGAGTTGGGGTTTGTTTTCAGATTTGTTCCAATAGCTGACTTTTCGCTGTTCGCCCTGGTTCCCTGGCGAAAACAACGGGGGCCTTGTTTAACCGGGCGACGCCCCAGCCGGCATGAAATTTTGTCATGTTGTACCATCATTTTTTATTTTGGTTTAACCAATAAGAATACAATTTGGTCGGCTAAATCCCAAATTGCCAGCCCATCCTCGTTCGTTCAGTATCAAAGTAGATACCCAACAGGGTGCACCACGAGAAGGTGAGGATTGGACATTAGGTCAGAAGCCCTGGTCGGTTCTCCGCATTCCTTTAAAGGCTATGTGGAGGTCTCCTCTCAGTTATACAGCTTTGACCCTTCAGCATGAATTTGTTAAAGGGAGATAATGTTTTACTAATTTATTTATGTATTACATCATGGTGACAAATATCTTGTAAAAGCAGGATGGTACTTACACTTTTCCTGAGGCTGGCAGGGCCCTGCTCGTTGTTTGGGATCCTTATTGTGACCCTAATTTTTGGGACCCCCTAGCTAGAGTCTCATGCACCTATGCATAAGTACAGCCCTGCAGACAAGGGAGATGCATATACAGTGGTATACTTAGATTTTGCAAAAGCTTTTGATAGACCTGCCACATGACAAGCTGTTAAATAAATTGAAACGCATAGGATTGGATAACAGACTTCTGAGTTGGATGGGTGACTGGCTGTCAGATAGGCATCAGAAGGTTGTATATAAGAGTGCAGTATCCCAAAAGACACTAGTGGGGTGCCACAGAGGTCAGTTTTGCAACCATTGTTGTTCAATTTGTATATTAATGATTTTGGGATTGGTTTAACTATTGATATGCAGCTGTTTGCAGATGATGCAAAAATAGGGAGAACAATGCAGATGTTGTGGCCTTACAAGAGGACCTGAATAGATTGCATGAAGGGGTAAGTGGAACTATTAGTTAAATTTTGCAAAGTGTAAGGTTTTGAAATTTGGTAAGCAACAATCAATGGGATGCAAAGTATACACTTGCTGGGGAAATTTTAAAAGAGGTAGAGTAGATGAGAGATCTGGGGGTGATGGTGGACAATGACCTGAAATTTAGGGGCCAGTTGCAAGAGTTGTGAAGATGTCAAATCAGATAATGGCAATGATGAGTAGGACCTTGACATGCTAAAATAAAATGGTTATGGTACCATTGTATAAGGCCTTGATCAGGCTTCATATGGATTATTGTGCACAGATTTGGTCACTGTTTTTGTAGTGATGATATGTTAGAAAGGGTCCAGAGAAGATTCCCAAAAGTGGTCTTTGTAATGTGGAATATGAGGACAGATTGAGAGAATGTAAATTGCAAAGCCTTGTGAATAGGAGGAGGAGGGACATGATTGAGACATATAAGCTAGTCACGGGTTGTTATCAGGTTGACATAGAAGAGATTTTTTCATAGAATGGGAGAATAAGGGGAGAGTAGAACAGCAGGCCATCCTTGGAAACTGTATAAAGAGGATGTGAGCAGAGGAATAAGGAGAAAGTTCTTTACATGGGGAGTGGTTGGTGAGTGGAATGCATTGCATGAGTGTGTTGTGAATGTAGATACATTGAATCAATTTAATTCACAGGTTGGATCAGCTTTGTGTGTGATAGTGTGTATCTCCCACTATGAGTCTCTGACTCCATGGAGGTCAGATGTTAATAATAATAATATAGTATTAGCTGGTGCCTCGAGGAAAAAAGGAAGCCAAAGTTTTAAGAGTTTCGGAAGACTAGAAATGTGATGTGTTTGTTTCAGGAAAGGGTAGAGGTGTAAATCAGCACAAGGAGAAAAATTTGATCTTGCATTTAGATGTAGGAATCATCATTGGTTCCTTTTATTACATGACACCTCCAAGGATTCTTCATGGGAGGGCACTATACTCCACTACACACATCTCACCGTCTCCACTATGTAATCCTCGAACTGAAGACATGTATATCTTACTACCATCAATACACAATGCCATCTCTTGTTCACCACCAAGTTAGGGGTGAAGTGAAGTGAATTATTCTTGTCAGAAATAAGATGGGATACTGTGTGTTAGTAGCATTGAAATTCTCAGGGTTGTCAATACAGTGGAGAATGAAAAGGAGATCAGTGTTCAGGGCATTAATTATGGAAGATCTTTAATGTTTGAGCACTATAGTTTGTGAAAGGGAAAAAGAAGAATGGAAGATACTGTCATCAACACAATCACGGGTAGGATTTGAGGTTAGTGAGAGAAGGTCCTTAATTTGTAATAGTTGGTGTTGAAAAAAAGTACAGATACCTAGTATATTCTAGTGCAGCGCTTCCCAAACTATGGGCCATGGCCCCCCTTGGGGGCTGTTAGATTTATTAAGGGGGCCATGAAATAATGAAAACAAATTTAAAATGTTTTAAGACTAAGTGTGGCATGTCAAATGGGTATGTAAGATGCTAAAAATGTAATATTTGTATTTGATTTTTGCAATATTCACTGTGTATGTTTTGTATTGAACATAAATACAATAAATATTATAATAATATATGTCTGTATTACGTTTTTTTTTTTTTTTTTGCTTTGGGGATGTGAAATATTTTAATTTTTCCAAAGGGGCCTTTACATCCATAAATTTGGGAAGCAGTGTTCTAGTGTATACCTAGTGTATTACATGAAAAGAGGAACCCATCTAGCATTAGATATATACTAAACAACCAGAGAGAAAAGTTGTGACTTAACTGCAAAGGACAGAAAGCAAAGTGTAAAAATGGTTGCTTGGTAGGCATTTATATGATAGATCTGATCAAATGCTCTGGAAATGTTCAGAGTGATTACATGCGTTCATCCAAACTTTTCTGTGGCTTATGTTCAATGGATGGGTGCTGTTTGCTAGGAGTTTTGCTGTACATTGAGAGTAACAGGATAAATTCGCAATTCTTATAGGAATATAGGATTTTTTTAAATGGATTGAGCCTGCTTCAAGTTAACTTATAGATGAGTATGAAAAATTGTAACGTTTAATGTACGGTATAGTACACAATTAGGATGATATCATCAAGACCAGAAGACTTATTTCTATATAAACTAGTCAGGATTTTATTGTTAATATTATTATTATTATTCAGCCCTCCATGGAGTCAAAATACCCATCGTGGGAGGTCCTTCCTAGGAAACACAAAATCTTTCATACCACTCATTGACCGTTCTTGCTCTCACCTATATCAGGCAATGCATTCCAAGGTTAAACCACCCTCCATGCAAAGAAACCACTCCTCACCCTCTTTCTCACAGCTTCCTTTCGTAACTTTCAGGGATGGTCCCCTGTCATCGCTCCTTCCCACTGTTCCACCAAGCAAAAGAACTCCCCAGTGTCAATCCTGTAACTACCTCTCAACAGTTTAAAAGTGTCAATCATATCACCTCTTCTTCTATCTACCAAACTGCAGTCCACATTCCCTCAGCCGATTCTCATAACTACATACAGTCCCAAAACCATCTTTGTTATCCGCCTCTGTATCTTTTTCACAGTTAATTTATTCTGTACAAATCCTGGGGACCAAATTTGAGAACAAAAGTCCAAGTGTTGTCTGATTAGGACTTTATACAATGGAATGACAACTCATAGCTTCAGGTCAGCATCCTTCTCAGTAATGTAGCAATCTTCTGGGTTACCTTCACCACCTTTGCAACATGTTCCCTGAATTTTAGGTTTCTATCAATCATCATCCCCAGATCTCTAGTCTCCCCTACTTCCTCCAGTACAGCTCCTCCAATCGAGTATGCAGCCTCCCATTGATGTATCCCAGACTTCAAGACTACATTTTGCTGCATTAAACCAACACCCTAATTCATTTGCACATCCGTCTAGCTTATTCAAATCCTCTTGCAGGACTGCCACAACTGCACTATTACTAATAACCCTTCCCAGCTTCACATTATCTGCAAACAACTGAATACCTGACTTCTCGTAGAAAGGCTTAGACGTTGGTTACACATGCTTACTAAATAAATTAAGTTATTTAGTAAGCACGAATACCTGACTAACCCGACATCTGAACCCATGTGCTGCAATTTAAATATCAGCTTATTATGTGGCAACCTGTCAAATGCCTTTGCAAAATCCCCCCAAAAAAATGCCAGTATATGCCTTTCCCTCATCAACTGCTCTGTCTGTGCGGTTAGCCTAGTGGCTTTGTGCTTCGCAACCATATGCCTGGGGAAGGAGTGTCCTAGGTTCGATTCCCGTCAATGACGTGAGGAGCTGAAGGATCTTCCTCAGCCATAGCCAAGTTAGCCAATCTTGGGTGTGGGAAGTAGAGTTTTTCTGCCAGTTTATCTGGTGTTTTTCATCCTGCAAGCAGGCAAACCGGTCTGAGGACACACGGATTACAGTCAGGAATACTGACCCAGCCATAGGTCTGATTCGTCAGCCTATGCTGGTTCCGGAGCCCAGATAAAATTTGGGGGGTCTAGATGGTACCGTGAACTCCCGTAAAAAGGGGGGAAACGCAATATCATCACACGAAATTTATTTATTTATCAACTGCTCTTGTCACTTTATTATAAAAGGCAATTATATTAATAAAGCAAGAGCACCCCTTAAGAAATTCATATTGACTTTCACAGATAACATTACCCTCATCTGCCCAACGCTGTATATGGTCCCTCACTAATTTCTCCAAGATCTTAACAACTACTGATGAAATGCAAACTAGGCTATAATTAGACACTTCAAGTCTGCTACCGCCCTTATGCAATGGCACTATTTTACCTTCCTTCCTTCCTTCCATTCCTTGGATACCTTTCCTGTATCCAGACTTTCATTGAAAAGCCAGGTCAAAGGAACTGTCAGTTCTTTAGCACATTCTCTCAAAACCCATGGTGAAATACAATCTAGTCCAAATTTACTGACATCCAGAGTACCCAGTATTTGGATCACGCTCTCCTCTTTCACCTCTAAACCCTGAACCTGCCCTATCCCTCTAGTATTAAAACCTTCTTCTCCAGGATGAAATACTCCAATAAATACTCATCGAACAACTCCACTATGTCCTCTGCATCAGTCACTCTATTCCCATTTTTATCCCACAATGTCATTCTTCATAATAATTCCTCTTCCTACTGGCCACTTGAACTAAAAAATTCCTTAGGATTTAGTGCCAATCTCTTCTCATATTCCAGTTTTGCCTTCCTGACTATAGTAGTCACTCTCCTGGCCTGAGTCTTATATTCTTCATGCATCTGCTCTCCATCCCTCTCCTTATATATCTTCCATAACCTCTTTTTCACCTGCAGTTCCTGTTTGATATTATTTTTCATTTACATTATACCAAATCATGTCCTCTTCTTCACTCGTGAAATACTGCTAACTATTGCTGCTAACAAATATTCCTTCACAATTTCCCAAGCAGCACTAATGATATCCTGGCCTTCCAATTCCACCCTCCATGGAACTTCCAATTCCGCCCTCCAAGTTGATGTCTAAGACTATTATAATCACCCACCCTATAATTTCACATACATTCCCTTTTTTTTTATACCACTGCATGCCTGTTCATCTTCCAAGTCAAAACCAAATGGTCACTCTCTCTCCAACTATGGGGGAGAGATGTCATCTCATTTATTATCAGCTCTTCTGATGCTATGACCAAATCCAAAACTCTTGAACCTCTTGTTCCCTCTATTACATGTTGCCTAAGACATTTGCCCCTCCAGAATTTTAGAAATTCCATTCGCTTATTTCTACATGCATTTTCTTCTTCCCAATTTATACTGCTGTAGTTAAAATCTCCCATAACAATCATTCTTCTTTCACTTGCCAATCTCAACTGCCTGAACATCTCCAGCTCTCCACCCTCTGTGCTCCTTGGCTTGTAGCAACACCCCCACTAAAAAGCCTGTCTTTCCCATTTCTACCTCACACCATATGCTTTCAAAACCATGAGTGTCAGTTCTTTCCAAAGCCTCCACTCTTAGAGGACATGTTATCACTTATCATAAGCAGTACTCCAGAACCTCATTTTCCCTTCCTATCCTGCCGAAAAATGCTATATACCCTGCTACTTCTATTCCTGTTATTATATCATCTTCTGTCAACCACGTCTCAGAGATCCCAATAATCTTTGGCCAGGCTGATGCTATCATTGCAACCATTTCATCTCCTTTATTCCGGATACTCTTTGCATTAGTATAAAGCATAAAAATGACACTGCTTCTATACCTATCATTATGTCCTCCAGACTCTACTGGATTCAGTGTTACCTGATGTCATTCCCCTTCACTCAAGCACCCATTCTCACAAGAGGCCACTAACCATTCACCCTGGGAATTCTAGTTTCCCTGCCATGACACACCGACTTGTTAAGAAAGAAGCAATCTCTCCAGATGCCTACGTCCTTCCTCATTCAAATGCAAGCAGTCGCTTGCATACAGTTCCTTTCTGTCCTCAAATGTCCTCAAAGCATCCATATATTCTAGTCCTCTCTTCTGACACATTCTGGTTATTATGCTATTCGTTATTACTGCTCTTCTGCCCAGCTCGTCATTATCATACCTGGGTAACACACACACACACACACACTGTCTTTCCTTTCTGCATTTTCTTTTGTACAACCTCAAGCATGAATCTCATATCTCTCGCCAGCCGATTTACACTACCTCTCAAGTCATTCATGCCCACCATCACAATATCATCTCATTCACCCTGCTTCATTGCCATAGCCACACTTTCTATCGTTCCTCCAGGCAAACACTCCTCTGGCATCCTATCTTGCACACCATGGATCATCGAGTCTCCATACATCATGCCTCTTACATCCATCTATCCCTCACTCTCTCTCCTCTTACCCTTTCTCTCTGTGTTCCCCTACTTATTTGCTGTCCTGGCATCACTTTATCCCAGCACTCCTCTTGCATTCTTCTCATTCCCTCTCTCTGACTGTTTCCATTTTCTCCTCTTCTATCATTCCCATAACTCTCCCACATTACTCTCTCTCTTCTATTGTTTCTATTCTCTCCTCTTCGATCATTCCCATAACTCTCTCTCTCACTCACTCCTACTCTGATTTGCTTTGCATTTATCTCTTCCATTCGCCTAATCTTATCTTTCATACTCCTCATCTCATTCCCGAGACATCTCTCTCTCTACAAGTGAGCCACTCTTGCTCACAATTCATCCTCCCAATCGAGACCATCTCCGAAAACTTCACAATCATTCAAACTTTCCACACTCCCCACTCTTATTTTTTCATTCATATTTTGCTTGTTATTCTCACCCACTATCACACTACTCGTCTCTCTAGGTTGAGATTCTCCCACCCCTGACACAACGAGGTCGGTTATTGTAATATTCAACTCAATAAGTTCCTCCCATTGCCTACATTTTGTTCATATATGCACTCCCTCTTCTCTCACCTGCAACATATCCAACTACTGGGACGCATACTTACCACAAGCACTGCATGCCACAAAATCCTGTAGTATGTTATGCAAAACATAGTTCTTAAATGGGGGAGGACTTGTTGACACGCCATTTGTAATTGGATGTTTCTGATATCTTTTTGGTGATGAGTTTTAATGATGTAGTGGAAGGTAAATTGAAGTTGGTCATCTGGAAGGATTAGAAAAGAAGACTGATGACTAACAGTGAGCTTATTTTTGAACATTGTTATCACCTGGAAGTGAGAGAGGTGGAATCACAGAGAGAGAGAGACACCTAACATTCTTGATGAGAGATTAGAAGGCTTGATTGCCATTTGAGCAAGAGACAGATTTTCTGTATTCGATCCTTTCAAAGATAGATTTGAATTTGATGATTTTTTCATTTGTTGCAAGCTGCAATGTAGGCTGACGTTGAAGCTTGAGATATTGTTTAGAGCCACGTGATATGCCATATCTTTTTCTTGGCCTGCTTTCTTCCTCACATACTTATCAGAGAACCAAGAGCTCTGATAATATGCAATAATTTTGCAGAATAGTAGATTAAGGCCCTTATTCCAGAAAGAGATGTTTCAGTGACGTGGTCAGAGGAAGTTTTGAGTTCAGGAGAGTTGAATAATCTGACAGTGCAAACAAATTGAAGAGTAGAGCTAATCTCTGTTATAACTTTTATACTGGAAAGAATTATTTTAGTTTTTGATCAGAATTGGTGTATGGATTTGGGGAACAGAAACAGTAATCCTATCGTATGAAATGCAAAACAGAAATCATCTTGATTCACTGCCAATTGGAATGAAATCAAACCAACAAACATAAAAAAAAATGGATTTTTAAAAGTACTTTTACAAACCATATTTATTACAATGAAATGTATGACATTGTAAAACACTCATCATCATGTTGACAATGACAGAACTACATAATTAAATTTACATTATTATTAATCTTCTATCAACAATTTCCTCCAAATAATTCTATTACTTGCGAGCACCCCAATATTATCATATCTAACATTTCATGCTTCTAAAGCATTTCTGACAGAATCAATCTACCTAGACCTTGATCTTTCTTGCCATCTTAGCATCAAACACCTGTTTGATGCTAAGGGTAAGACAAGAATAATAACCTTTCTTCACCCATTCTATTTAATTGACCATACCACCTTAGGTTAGCTCTGCTGACACATACTTGAATGCTAATAATGTCAAGTTCCTTTCTAATATTTTCATTTTTAATATGATTGTGCAGTTGATGCCATCGGTTCACTCTCCTAATTTTTCTCAGAACCCTCATATCTGTTGGTCTCTAGTCTTTGATCAAGTGCTTTATTTCTAATTCAAATCTCAGATATATAACTTAAAACTGGTTTGAACACTGTCCTGTATACTGATAGTTTGGTGTTTTGGTTAATTTCTCTCTTATTCCATATAAATTTATTCAGCTGGCTATTTGCTGTACCAA
Organism: Typopeltis vanoorti; assembly: GCF_054136105.1. Lineage (NCBI taxonomy): Eukaryota > Metazoa > Arthropoda > Arachnida > Uropygi > Thelyphonidae > Typopeltis > Typopeltis vanoorti. Next base: position 39,348,363 of record NC_143564.1, on the reverse strand, counting down.
CTTTGCTTATTCTGTTGTCTATTTCCAGATTTAATCTGCCATCTTCACTAAAAACTGTGCCTAAACAGTTGAAATATTTTACTTGTTCTATAGGATCTCCATTCAGAATGCATCCAAAGTTTTCTGTTCTCCTGCCTATTTTCATACTTTTGGTCTTTTTATTGCCAATTTTCATGCCAAACTTGTTTCAGCTGTTATTATTATTATTATTATTATTATTAAACAAGACCTCATGGAGTCAAAGACTCATCTAGGAGGTCCTTTTATCTCACACACATCTCATCATACCGGGTCTTAAACACATTCAAACTCCTTGCGGACACCACACTCTCAGGCAAGGCATTCCAATCATTCACAACTCTGCACGAAAAAAACCTGCCTCTCACTCCCCTACTCACACCCTCTTTATACAGTTTCCAGGGATGACCTCTGGTTCTCCCCTGATCTCCCACTATTCTCTGTAGAACTTCTCCACCATTGATCCTATAACAACCACTTACCAACTTGTAGGTCTCTATCATATCTCCCCTCTTCCTTCTCTCGACTAGACTCTGCAAATTACATCTTTTCAATCTTTCCTCATACTCGACATTCCAGATGTCAGAAACTACCTTAGTCAGTCGCCTTTGGACCCTTTCCAACATCTCTTCATCCTTCTGAAAACCAGGTGACCAAATCTGGGCACAATAGTCCATGTGTGGCCTAATCAAAGCCTTATACAATGGAACAAGAATCTCCCTACTTCTACACGTCAGTGTCCTCCTCATCATTCCCAGAAGTCTTTGTGTTGTCTTCACAATTTTGGCGATGTGTCCCCTAAATTTTAGATCCTTATCCACTATCACTCCCAGATCTCTTATTTCCTCTACTTCCAACAATATATTCTCACCAAGCATAAATTCTGCATCCCATCTTTGTTTTCCAAATTTTAAAACCTTACATTTTGCAACATTGAACTCACATCCCCATTTGCTTGCCCAATCACTCAATTTATTCAAGTCTTCTTGCAAGGCCACAACATCTTCACTACTCTTTATGTTTCGTCCCAACTTTGCATCATCTGCAAACAACTGAATATCTCCATCCAAATCTTCGCCAATATCATTAATATACAAGTTAAATAGTAATGGCCCTAAAACAGATCCCTGAGGCACTGCACTAGTGACTTCCCTTTTCCTGGATATTGCACCCCCATACACAACTTGTTGATACCTATCAGATAGCCAGTCTCCAATCCAATGCACTAATCTAATATCCAACCCCATCTGCTCTAGTTTGACTGTCAACTGCTAAAGGGAGGTACTCTATCAAAAGCTTTTGCGAAATCCAAGTATATTACTGTCTATCCTTCTCCTCTGTCCAAGGAAGCAGTCACTTTATTGTAATAAGTAAGTAGATTACTAAAACACGACCTCCCTTTAGCAAATCCATGCTGTCCATCAAAGATTATACCATTGTTGTCAACCCAAACTCTGGATCCTAGTTCTCACAAGCTTCTCCAACAACTTAACCACAACACCTGACACACAGATAGGCCTATAGTTTGATGCTTGAGTTCGATCACCTCCTTTATGAAGTGGCACAATCTTGCCCTCCTTCTACTCTTTAGGGACTTGACCCAGTGCAAGACTCGTATTAAAAAAATATGTCAAGGCAGGTGTCAACTCTCTGGCACATTCCTTCAGAATATGCGGTGATATATTATCAAGTCCCACAGCCTTATTTACATCTAGTTTACTCAACTCCCCAAACACCTCTTGCTCACTTACAGTCAGTCTCTCCTCCCCATCATCAACTGCTCTTAATCTCTCCATGAAGTCACAATCACAAGATTGAAAGATCTTTATGAACTGCTCATTAAGTATCTCCACCACACATTCTGCAACAGCTGTCTTTATACCATTTCCTCCAATCAATGTCATCCTTCCATAATCATTCTTTCTTTTGCTGGCTACATATCGAAAGAACTCTCTAGGATTCTTTTTAGCTTCATTAGCTAACTGCTGTTCATACCTCTCTTTAGCTACTCTCACCAACCAAGTCACCCTCCTTGTCTGGTCTTTGTAGACCTCATGAAATTGGTTACTTCCACTTCTCTTATGCTGCCTCCACAATGCCCTTTTTCTCTGTATTGCATGCTTAATCTCTTTGTTCATCCATCTCACACCTACCTTATTTAACCTTCTCACCCATGGTATACATTTAGACATTGCATCCACTAAATATTTTTTGAAAATCCCCCAAGCTGCATTGATCTCTTTTCCAGCTAACTCCTTATTCCATGCTACACCTGCAAGCTGTCTCCTGAGCTCTTCATAATCACCCCCCTTGTAGTTCCACATATACCCTTTTTTCACAGGGGTCCTTGCACTGCTGGCAACCACCCAAGTAATCACCTCATGGTCACTTTCACCAATTGGTGGATGATTTGATACCTCATTGATAATTACATCCTCCGATGAGATGACCAAATCCAAGACCCTTAATCCTCTTGTGCCCTCTGTTACATACTATCTGAGGTAGTTATCCCTCAAAAACTCAAGAAACTCATTTTCTTTACTTCCAGTTGCTATCTCTTCATTCCAGTCTATATTGCCATAATTAAAATCACCCATAATGATCACCCTTTTCTTATTTGCTTGGCTTATTTGACTATACATTTCACTATCACCACCATCCACATTACCAGGTCTATAACAACATCCCACCAAGTATTTGATTCTATTCACCTCTATCTCACACCATACTGCCTCAAAACCACTGGCCCCATTTCCCTCTTGCATCTCTGCCTTGTATGGACATAACTCTTTCTCTATCATCAATAGCACTCCCCCTCCCTTTTTGCCCCTTCTATCCTCATGAAACACATCATACCTTTCCATCTCTATTCCTGTCAGGATGTCATCCTCATCTAACCATGTCTCACTTATTTCGACAATCTCTGGGTGCACAGACGCAATTAGTGCAACCATTTCATCCGCCTTGTTCCTTATACTTCTAGCATTGGTATACAAACACAACAACTCATTTCTGGATCTACAGCTAGTTCCACTGATACCACTCACTCGATGTGATCTCTCCATGCTTGACTGGGGCCATTTCCCTTTCTGCTTCTTCATTTTAGAACCCTTTGCAATTCCATCTGTTTCCTTTTGATCCCTGATCATCCCATTACTTTCCTGCCTACACATGCTCTCACCTCCTCTTGGAGCATCCACCTTTCTCACGCTGTGTATCCCTGTCCACCCTGAGCCTCCCCGTTTCCCTGCTCCTCTTGCACACCCATTCTCTCATTTTCTATACTCATACCACTCACTTCCCCATTCATTTCCACTCCTTCAATCTCTCCTGTCTTACTCTCCTGCTCTTCCACATCACTCCCCTCTCGATCTGATTCATTCTCTCTATTCACTTCTCCACTTTCCAGCAGCAGTCTCTCCAAGCGACTCACACCATAACCACTCAATTGCAGTCCATCGCTCCCATACAGCTCACTTCGTCCCTCAAACTCATTCCACACATTAACAAACTGTACTCCCATCTCCTCACACATTTCAGCCAGAATATCATTCATAATCCTTGCTCTCCGCCTCATTTCACCACAATCATACCTAGGCAACACACTGACCACCCTTCCTGTCACACTATTCTCCTTTATCTTTCCAAGCAGTCTCCTGACATTCATTTTGACATGCTCTTTGTTCTCTCTCAAATCATTTGTACCAATTAATACAATTAACTCTTTTGCTCGTTCCCGCCTCATATTCAATGCCTCAATCACTCTACTCATTTTACCACCTGGAAAACATACCTTGTGCATTTTATCCTCTAGCACACCTTTAATAATGGAGTCGCCATACAACGCCACTCGCTCATCTTTTGTTAACTCTTTCATGCCATCGTGATTTATTTTAATAGTTTTGACCTGAATTCTCTTAATTTCATTCCGCATGCATTTCATTTCTTGCTTCATCCAATCCAATTCACCTTCCGAACCTTGCGACACATTCACTCTATCATTAAATCTTTCTAACTTTCTAACTCTCGACCCCTCTTCTCACTTTCCCTCTCATTCATCCTTCTTTGTTTCCGTACTTTCGGTCCAACATACGTCCAACTTTCACTATCATTCTTCTCACTTTCACTCTCACATATCTTTCTTTGTTTCCGTACTTTCGGACTAACATGCGTCCAACTTTCGCTATCATTCTTCTCACTTTTACTGTCATTCATCTTTCTTTGGTTCAGTACTTTCGTTCCAACATGCATCCAACTTTCGCCATCAGTCATTCTTTTTTCGCTATCATTCATTCTTTCGATTTTTTTTACTTGCGATTTCTGCATCACGCCATTTCTACTTTCATTCGTTCTCTCAATTTCGTTTCTTTCCGCCTCACTTTCGTCCCTTTTAACATCCGTTACGGTTGTCAAATCGCTCTTTTTCTTTTTTCCTGATTTTTTAACATTTTTTCGCCTGTCTTTGTCACCATCATTCTCTTTCAAACGTGCACTCGCGACACAATCGGTACTAGCACTTTCTGTCATCAACTTCATATTCGCATTCATCAATTCCTCGTTCAGGTCAACAGCTGTTATTCAATTTAGTTAGAGAAATCTGGAGACTTGTACTTGATCTGTTTTGGAGTATAGCATCATCTGCATAAAGCAAAGAGCTGAATATGACGAATATATAGATGAATAAGAGTGGAGATAGTGTGCATTCTTGTCTTACCCTTGATTTTACATCAAACTAATCTTCCTGTATTTCCATGAATTCTAACTGCTGACTGACAACTTAAATATAGACCATGTTTTGCTCTTTAAAATGCTCCATTCACCTGATATAATTGTAGCATTTTGAAAAGCTTTCCTCTGGGAATCTTGTTGTATGCCTTTTCCAGATCTACAAAACTTTGAGCATACAGATCTTTGTCATATTCCTACAATTTCTCAACTATTTGTCTTAAGGTGAAAATCTGACAACCTATGTTTGGCCTGAACATAGCTTGTTCTTCTCAAGTTTCTCTTCCACCGTCTTTCTCAACCTCTTTTCAAGTATACTTGCATAAATCTTACCTGGAACACTTAGTAGAGAAATTCCTCTGTTAATTCTTACATTCAGCTTTATGACTTTTTTTTAGAGATGAGAGCTCTACTTCACTCATCAGGAATTCAACTCTCACACCAGTCCCTCTGAATTATGCAGTTTAGCCACTGCAAAATCTTTATACCTCCATAATACTTAAGCATTTCTGGTCAGATATCAACTACTCCACCTATCTTTCCACATTTCAAGTTTTTGATGTCTTTTTCTACCTCAAGATATGTCGGATATGTACTCCTCTTTGCATTCCTCTTGAAAATTTTTAGTACAGTGTCGTCACTGCTTGGTTTGTTTAACAGTCTTTCAAAGTAATTGCTCCAGATATCTATGATATCCTCATCTTTTTTTTCATGTCACCTTTATCGACTTTGATTTCTTTTACAGTACTCTTTCCTCCATTTGTAAACTTCTTCAATAGCCTCCAGAATATTTTACCACTTTCCTAATATTTATTTGCCATACTCTTACCAAAGTCTTCCCAGCACTTTTATTTTGCTACTTTTATATATAACTTACCTTTCTTCATTTTTCTCTGTATTCTTTCAGGGCATTTGCTGATTTATTTGCATAGGATCTTTTAGTATTCTTTTTGAGGACTGCTTCTTTAACTTGTGTCTACAATGGGGGCTCTTATTCTGTCCTTGCAGACAATTTTACCATATACCTCCCTATCTGAATCACTCAATGACTTTTTCAGAGTTTGCCACTGAGACTCCAAGGTTTGGTTCTTGTTTTCAATTTGTTTCATTTTTTTCTTCGGTAATGTTTGTATAGTCTACAATTTACCTGTAAAATCTGTTCAACTTTAATTCTTTTTAAAATTTTCTTACATATACTGTTCTTTTCAATGTGATATCTATTTTTATTCTACTTAGTACAAAGAAATGGTCATTTCACATTTCAAATCCTCTGTACACTCATGTATCCTGAACCAGGAAGAATAACATAGTCAATGGAGCTTTTCCTATTTCTTCTGTCTTCTCTCCATGTGAAATTGCACACATCTTTATATTGAAATATGGTGTTAGTAATGACTAGCCCATGTCCTGAGCAGAAGCCCAACAAATACTTACTATTATTATTAGCTTTGCCCTTTTCTCCAAATTTTTACAAAATTTTCCTATGTGCCTGTTGGAATTCATTTCCTACTCTGCTGTTCAGATCTCCAGCAAGGACCACTTTTTCCATTTCTTTTTATGTTAGTTGCTTGTTCTAATGACTAAAAATTCCTTCACTTCTTCCTTAGTAGAACCTTCTGTCGGATCATAGGCACAAATAAGTTTTTTTTGTGCCTATGATCCGTTTTTTTTCATTGTTCATTTCCCCATTTTGAAGTTTGATAACTCTATTTGAAACTGCCTTCCAATTAAGAAGTTTATCTTCATGTTTAGTGTTGAATGCTATCACTTCTCTTTCCTTCCCTTGATCATTATCTACTGAAAATAATCCTATACTTATTATTTAGTAAGATCTCACCTGTCTGTAATGCCAATTATGTTCACATGGTACTTTTCCAATTGTTCTGCAAGTTCGATTTTCTTTCCTTTAAGACTCCTTATATTGATAGTTCCTAACTTTGTTTCTTCTGATGTTGGATTTATTCTTCTTCTTCTAGATGTTGAGTTTCTCTGCCTGCTTTCTGCCTTGCATACTTGTCAGAGATCCAAAAGCTCCAATAATATGCAATGATTTTGTGGAATAGTAGATTAAGGCCTTTATTCTATCAAGAGATATTTCAGTGATGAGGAAGTTTTGAGTTGAGAAGAGTGAATAATCTGACAGTGCAAAAGAATTGAAGAACAGAGTTCATCTCACTTAGAACTTTTATACTGGAAAGAATTATTTTAATTTTTGATCAGAATAGGTATTTGGATTTGGGGAAAAGAAAAACAGAAATCATGGATGCCATTCATCTTGTTTTACTGCCAAATGGAATGAAATCAAACCAACAAACCATAAAAAGTTTTACAAACCATATTTATAGCAATGAAATACATCTTATAGGAACACTGTAAAACACTGTTTCATGGAAAAACTGTACTGTAAGAAGAATCTAAGTACAAATAATAGGAGGTTATGAGGAGAGTAAACGTAACAGTATAGTGGGGTCATGATGATGATTTACGGTTTTAATTGCGCAAGGACAGCAAAAGTCATACTGCGGCATATCAATGGTTATAGCATATTGAATATTATCAGGAGAGTACACAGGGTAAGACAATCACAAATATCCATGCCTGCAGCAGGATTCAAACCTGTGACCTGTTGGTTGGAAAGCGTATATGTTAACCACTTGGCCAACCAGGCTGGCAGTATAGTCGGAAAGGTTGTCAGGGAATTGTTGCTGAGGTATGATAATGATCAGTTCAGATGGAAAGTGAGAATCATGAATGGTATGCTGGTAGAGCTGTTTGAAGAGAAAAAAGTGCAATTTATGACATGTGGCATGTATTGAGGAAAGAATGGAATTGTATAGAAGTGATGGATTGCACTTGAATGGCCTTGTAGTGAGTGAACTCCAGTGCCATGAGTGAGTGGAGAAACTGTTGCTAGATGAGGGTGCAGTGTGTGTGTGTGTGTGTAATGTCCCAGAATAGATCCCTGTGGCATAGGAGTCTGTTTTGGGACCATTGTTATTTAATTTGAATATTAATGATATTCGGATGGGTTTAACTGGTGATGTACAACTGTTTGCAGACGATGCAAAACTGGGGAGAATGATGAGGAATCTAGCAAGAGATCAGAAGTAAGAGATGAAGTGAAAGATCAGGAGAGTGGCAATACAAGAGGAACAGGGAAATGGGGGATATTTAGCATGGGTGGATAGGGAGGCATGGCATAGGAAGAGTTGTATGTATGGGGGATCATCAGCATAGGAATAGAACAGGTCAGAATTGGAAAATGAAATAGGGATCGAGAATGAGTGGATATATGGGATTAGCAGTGATGATAAAGATGATTGGCCAAGGGCAGGTGTGGAGAAATCACAACCAACAAGTAGCTTGAGTGGGACTGGTTATAGAGCTAAAATGAACTGCCATGTTTATTTACAAATGCCAATAGTATTAGAAATAAGGGAGATGAAATTGTTTCACTGATTGACTTTTATGAAATATTATGAAATTTCATTTCATAAAAAATTTTATGAAATGAAACACAGTTGGATGAAGTTGGAAGGGTACAGTGTTTTTTGTGAGGATAGAAAGGACAAGAAGTGAGAGATGAGTGGCAGGGGAATTATGTCCACATAAGGTAGACATGAAAGAGGGAAATAGTGGCAATGGTTTTAAGGCAGTGTGGTTGGAGGTGGAGATTGACAGGAAGAGATATTTAGTTGGATGTTGCTATAGGCCAGGGAATATGGATGGAGGTGATGAAGAAATGTGCTAGAAAATTGGGTTAGCAAACAAGGAAAAGGTGATTATTATGGGTGACTTTAATTATGTCATTATAGATTGAATGAAGATATAGCCTTTGGGAATAAGGAAAATGAATTCCTCAAGTTCTTGAGAGTAAACTCTCTTAGTCAGTATGTAAAGGAAGGAAAGCAAAGATGAAGAGTTTTAGATCTGATTATTTCATTAGAGGATGTAATTGTGAGTGGTATTTTGCACTTCTTTCCAGTGAGTGAAAATGATTATGAAGTCAATATCTGGGTTGTAGCTAGCCATATGAAGACTTCTGTGAGGAAAGGATATACACTCAGGTCTCTTTTTATGCGGATTTGAAGTTATGCAGTGCACGCTCACAGATATGAGACCTTTTGACACTTCTGCGCATGTCAACAGAAGGAGAATCCATTCCGATAATAGAGTAATCCAGCGTTTCCCAAACTTTTCCTACGACAGAAACACTTCACAAATCCTGAAATTTTCATGGAACACCTTGGTTATTTTGTAATGTATTCATTAATAATTGTTAATTTTGCTGATTTTTTATTATTAATTAATTAATTAAATATGGCCCAATAGAGAAAAAATGCACCGAAGAAAAGCAGTTTCTTTGGAAATGAAAATTGTAATTTTAAATCACTTAGCAAAAGGAGAGGGATCTACGGTGATTGGGAAACATTTTAATTTAGGCGAATCTACTATAAGAGCAATTAAAAAGAATGAAGTCGCAATAAGAAAATCTGTCATTTCTGGCACAAAGCTAAGTGCCAAATTATCATCCTACTCAAAAGATGCTTTATTAGAAAACACGGAACGAGCGCTCGTAATTTGGATTGAATAATTAACTCAACGGGGAATTCCTATAAGTGGTTATTTAATTAAAGAAAAAGCTCTTCGGTTTTATGAACAGATGAAGGAATTGGAGCCGTCTACTTCCACTTCCCAGGCTGATAAAGAATTTTCGGCTAGCAAAGGATGGTAAACCGGGTTTTTAAAAAGGAATGCACTTCATAACGTGGAGATTACAGGCGAGGTTGCAGCAGCAGATGAAGAAACAGCCAAAAATTTTTAAGAGAAGTTAGCCAAAATTATTGAAGATAGTGGATATTGTTCCGATCAAGTGTTTAATGCTGACGAAACAGGATTTTTTTGGAAGAAAATGCATAGTCGAACTTACATCGCAAAGTCTGAGAAAAAAGCAAGTGGGTTTAAAGCAAACAAAGATCGAGTAACGTTGTTACTTTGTAGCAGTGTATCACGAAATCGAATGTTGAAACCCCTCTTAGTAAATTGATCTCTAAGCCACGTGCTCTAAAAGCCAATGATCTAAAACAGCTACTGGTACATTGGATGGCTAATACAAAGGCCGAGGTAACAACTGCTGTATTTACTGAATGGTTCAATAATTGCTTTGTACCAGAAGCAGAGACATACACGAAGCAAAAAGCTCTTGATTTTAAAGTTTTATTAATTGTTGACAATGCACCAAGTCATCAGCATTTAGAACATCCAAATGTGCAGAATCTAATGCTGAATAATGCACAACAAGCATTATTCAGCCATTAGATCAAGGCATAATTGCTACTTTTAAAAAAATATTATGTTAAGCACACTTTTCAATTTATATTGGATAAACTAGAAAATGAATCATTAACAGTAACTGACTTTTGGAAAAAAATGTCTATTTTGGACTGCTGAAATCATGTTGCATCTGCTATTGCTGAAATAAGACCACAAACTTTAAATGCTTGCTGGAAAGCAGCTTGGCCTGGATGTATTGCAAACATCTTGTGGATAATGCCTTAAGTGACGATGATATTATTGGATATCGATTAACTTTAGATATCGTTGAAGATCCAGAAAACAATAGTGAAGTGGAAGAAAAACCTGTCCCCCTCACTGCAAATATAATTCGAGAAGGTCTTGAACTGCGCAATAAATTGGAAAATCGTTTTCTTGTTAATGACACAAATTCTGAATGAGCCTTTAAATTCCAACGTTAGCTGAAGAACTGTATGTCTGGATATTGCGAGCAGTATAAAAAATTAGTGAAATCATCATCGCAAAGTTTAATCACTGATTACATTGTCAGTAGAAAAAAATCAGCACAGAATGAGGGTGAAGCTAATTCTGTTTGTGAAGAACCATTGCCTTTACCATACAGATCTGATGTGCTGACTTTTGGTGATGAAAGTGATTTTGCACCAGTTTGCAAGAGTTGCCGAATATTGTCTAATAGCGATGATAATTCTGAATGACAAAATGTTAAAAAAAAATTTACTTTTCAATAAGGCTTGATGACATCAATAAAATTAAATGAATAAAGCTTTAAAACAAACTTAAGCATTCTTATTTTCCTGAATTTTCATAAACTTTTTTTTATGCGATTTTAGGTTTATTTTAATACATTGCTTCGGTTTTATGCGGTTTTAGAAAATTATAGAACGTATCCTTGATTTTTCAACGTAAGTTAGGCCTCTTTTGTGTGATTTATTATATGTGGTTTTCTGTGGAACGGATCTACTGCATAAAAAGAGACCCGAGTGTATGTTGTAGTACCAGGCTAGTGATTATCATAAGCTTAGGAGACTGCCTGGAACTATAGCATGGAATGAGGAGTTGAGCAAAAATGAAATAAATGCTGCTTGGGAACTGAAAAAGAAATACATAACAGTATCAATGTGTCAATGTATTCTGAAGGTCAGAAGACTGAATAAGGTAGGTGTCAATGGAAAATGAGAGGTTTGTGCATGACATCAGGAAGAATGTGGCACTTTGGAGGGAGCATAAGACGAATAATGGTAATAATCAATTGCACGAAGAGTATAAAGAGCAGAGCAGACAAAGGTAATGCAATTGTGGTGATGGACACAACAGAATGTGAAAACAAAATGCACACACTTTTACATGATCAGTCAACATACAAAATTATAGATTGCAATCCCACCAACACACAAAAGAATAAGGTGCATAAATTACTGAAAAAAGTCACTTCCTGGCGCAAAGAAACAGTAAACAAACTCAAGCCCTTCCATGTTAAAACACCCAGGATATATGGAGCACCAAAAATTCACAAACAAGGTACACTCTTATGCCCTATTGTAGATAGTATAAATAGTCCCACATACAAACTGGCTAGACATTTAGCCAAGCTACTAGCCACTCTCACAAACAATTCTCCCTCCTTTGTCAAAAATTCTGCTCACCTAAAAAGTATTTTAGAACACCATACCTTAAAAAGCTCAGACTAAATGGTGAGCTTTGATATTACCTCACTATTCACAAATGTACCACTAATCGAAACCCTTAATCTGCTAAAGTCACACTTTCCCCCCTGATATATTTGAACTATTTAAATTCACAATACATGCAGGATATTTCACATGGAAAGGGAAAATATACAAACAATTAGATGGGACAGCTATGGGCTCTCCCCTTTTAGCCAACTTCTACATAGAACACCTGGAAAAACTAGATATTAATACAGTCACTCTGAAACTAACACTTTGACTATGCTATGTTGGTGATGTGCTTGCTATTCGGCCCCATGGTCCAGGCACATTGGATACATTCTTAGCGCATTTAAATAGCCAACATCAAAAAATCCACTTTACAATGGAACTGGAAGCTAATAACTGTCTGCCCTTCCTGGATACACTAATTACACATCTTCCAGATGGTTCCTTATCGTTCTCAGTTTTTAGAAAACCCACACATACAGGGAGATATTTACACAAACAATCACACCATCACCCTTCTCAACAGTATGGTATCTTAAAAACACTAACCCACAGAGCAAGAGCAATCTGTTCCAATAACAGTACTCTTGCTATTGAACTTACTTATACCACACCTTCTTGGCCAATGACTATAATCCCCATAAGATAAACAAAATACTAAATACTCCTAAGAAACCAGTCCCACTATCCACCATGGAGAACTACAACAAAACAATCACCATCCCATACGCTAAAGGCACATCGGAAAAGATATCTAGAATTCTCAATAAACATCAATGCACTGTATTCAGACCGTGTGTCAAATTAGCAACTCTCATCCATTTACCCAATGACAGCATCCCTCTTTTATCACATCCAGGAGTCTATGAAGTACCCTGCACATGTGATCAAGCTTACTACGGTCAAACAGGAAGAACTATGGACATCCGCATCATTGAACATAAAAGATACATCTGGCATTATCACTATGGCAAGTCGTGCCTAGCAGACCATGTTTTGGATACCCCTGCACACAGGATCAACTGGAAGAAAACAAAAGTACTGCACAGAAGATTTTACAAGTCAGAGAGATTGTTAGAAGTAACAGAAGCCTTGAAACATACTCCAAATCTCAACAAATATGGCTGTATAAATTTGCCTAAGATTTGGGAGACAGTGATCTTAAGACATAACTAGTATCTACTTTCTCTCTCGGTTTTTTTTAGGACTTTAGTTTTTGTGTTATTGCTACATTTTTTTTTTTTTTAGATAGATGGTGCATAATTAGGACTTTAGTCTTTGTGTTGTTGCTACAATTTTGTTAAACTAGTCCCTTTGTTACACCATGTTGTTGTAGTCTCGCATACTGTGACAAACTGTGTTTTTGTGCTCTGAAGATGCTGGTTATAATATCAGCAATAAGTGAATAAATAATTATTTACTTATAATTCTTTGTTCTGATATATTCCGTCAAAATTAAACAACATGTTACCAGGTTAATGCAGAAGAAATTTTTCATAGAATGGGAGAATAGGGTAGGGTACATCCCTGGAAACTGTTATAAGGAGGGTGTAAGCAGGAACAGGTTCTTTGAATGGAGAGTGGTTGGCAAGTGGAATACATTGCCTGACAAGGTGATGAATGCAGCTAGTTACATTGAATGAGTTTAAATCATGGTTTGATGGACTCTGTGTGTAACAGTGTATACCTGTTGCAAATGAGTTTTTTTTTTTTTTTTAACATTTTATTATGTCTCAGATAAATTACATACATAGATACAATAATAATTATGTATATACACGTATATATAGATATACAATATTTATAATACATTATAATTCTGAATAACAGATACTTGCAAGTTAATATTTTTAAATAATAATAATAATAATGATAATAATTTTTTAATTAAAATTTATGATTACATATTTAAATTACATGTGATGCATATGTTGCGTACATACATACATTTGATTATATATGATACATACATTACGTACATTTGAATATGTATGATACATACATTACATGCATTTCATTCCATGTGATTCGTACATTACTTCACATTACATGCATTTGTTTACATATGATACATACATTGATTACATTTAAAAAAAAATTCAATTTTTTTTTTATTATTAAAATTATGATTGCATATTTACAACACATAATATTACATATTTACAACAGGTTTAATTCTGTTTCTTTTTTTTTTTTTTAACTATGAAATTCTTACCGATTTTTTCTTTCTTTTCTTTTTTTCTGTATAATGTATTATATTCTTTCTTTGGGAAGCATTTCTGATTTCTTCCTCGAAGCTTTGCAGAGCTTATCTGAGGAAGATAATAGATGGCGGTGGTTTCATCATTATGTTTCTATACTGGTCGTAAGCCAGGTGTTGATTTTATTGTTTATTGGTACGTGATTGGAAGACGTCCACTGCTTTTACACAGTTTAACTTTTTTTTTTTTTCCTCCCCAAGTAGGGTTGGATTTGGACATGGTGTGTTTGCTTGTGTTCTTGTAGTGGTGTTTTCTGAGAGGGGTTTATCATAGGGTTTGTGTGTGCGCGTGTGTGCATGCGAGTGAGGGGGAGAGAGAGAGAGAGAGAGAGAAAGAAACAGGAATTGCTCTAATTTTCATTCTCGCTATAATATTTATATAGTGCCTATTTCAGCTCTCTGTATGTCCCTAGGTTTCTGTCGTTGAACGGCAGTTTGTTTATCATGTCAGGTACGTAGAAGTTTCGGGTGGCTTTGCTGTAGTGATTGTTGTACTTATATGTTATGTAGTTTGATAAGTGTGGGTTGTTCCCAAAATATCAATTTTACCATTTTATCTTGCAACCATTGTAACCTGTTGGGTCTATAGTCTGCGCAGAGTGCATATGATGTGATTGTGTATCTTAAAATGTTTTCACATAGTGCTTTATAGATTAGTATTTTTGTGTGTGTTGGGGCAATGTCTTTTAATCGGTATAGTGTGCTTGCTATTATCCTAAGCTTGGTGTGTAGGTAGTTTGTATGGCTATTCCAACTTTGATCAGCATCGAAGTGAAGTCCGAGATAGCGTGTTGTTTTCACCTGTGTAATGGTTATTGTTTTAGGTTCAACGCTTTGTGTATAGGAGGATGAATGTCGGATAGTGAGATATTTAGTTTCTATGGGCAGGGTTTGGGGGTTTTCGAATATCATTAGCTTTGTTTTTCCAGGGTTTATATATATGCCATTTTCAGTTAACCAGTTAGTGATTTGATTGATGTCGTGTTGCATATTTCTGTAAGTGATATTTGCATTATTGTGAATAGATACTATGGGTGTGTTGTTTGTGTACTGGAAGATTTTAATTTTTATGGGAAGATGGCTTATGTCATGTGTGTATATGTTAAATAGAATGGGAAATAGGACAGCTCCTTGTACCTCTTTGCTGTACGTTGATCCTATATGTGTGATGTGCTTCCTGTTTTTCCATGTATGCTTTAAATCACTGGAGTAGACGACCTCTGATTCCGATATGTGTTAGTTTCGTTAACAAGGTTTTGTGTGTTAGTGTGTCAAATGCTTTTGTTAAGTCTATGAATACGACTAGTGTTATTCTGTTTTTATCCAATGCAGCGTTTATTAGGTCTGTGGAATCTTCCAGGAGTGTTGCTGTTCCTTTATTTTTTTGAAAGCCATATTGTGTTTTGGGTATGATTTGAAATTTTTCAACGAATGTGGAGAATTTGTGATGCACGATGTGCTCTATGATTTGGTTGATTACAGACAACGTGGCATTGGGCCTGTAATTGCTTATAATGTTTCTTTTTCCATGTTTGTGTATGGGTGTGATTAATGCAGTCTTTAGTGTTTCAGGTATGTGTCCCATTTCAAAGATTTTATTTAACAGTTTTTGTATAGCTGGACATAGGTTGGTTGAGTGTTTCTTGACATCTTTTGGTCTGATCCCATCTATCCCCGGTCCTTTATTAGGGTTAATTTGTTGAATTGCCAGTGATAGTTCTTCTTTTGTTACTGTGGGGAACCACATCGACTGGGTTGCTCGTGGGCCTAGTGGAGAATGTTCGTTTGTGTGAGGATAGGTTGTTTCTTGTAGTTTTTGGACAGAGTTCATGAAGTGCTGATTAAAGTTGTTTGCCAACTGTTTGAGGAATTTGGGGTTGCAAGCAAAGCTGTGTTTTATTGTTTCTGAGACAGTGGTTCTGTGTATATTGTCCAGCATTTCATTAATCAGGTGCCAGGTTTCCTTTATGTCATTCTGAGCTGTTGTTAATTTGTTGCCATAATAGTTTCTTTTTGCCATTCTAATCTGTTGTTAGAAGATTCTGTTTTCTTTTGTATTCAGCTTTTAAAGCGATGTTGTTTGGTGACTTCTTAAGTTGTTTCCATAGGACATCTTTTCTTTGTATGATTGTTAATATGTTGCCTGTTATCCATGGATTCTGTTTCGTTTGGGAGCATATTTTTATTTTTGTTAATGCTTTATTATATAGTTTGTTAAATGCAAGTTTAAGATTATTATATACAGCTTCAGCAGAGTCTAAAGATGCTATCTGCATCCAGTCTGTTTTTCTGATTTCGTCGTTTACTATTGTTTCGTTTAGAATGCTATTATACTGTTTTGTAGTCTCAGTGAGTTTTGTGGGTTCTGGTTCAGTGTGTAACTGTAATGCTGTGAAATAATGGTCTGCCAGTTTGCATGTTATGACGGCTGCTGTGTGGCTTTTTGGAGGGGCCCATATATTTATATGGTCAGTACAGGATGAGGTTGTATTTCTGTCTATCTCTTCTCGTGTATATGGATGGGGTAATGTTATATGCTGATAAGAGGTCTAGGTATTTTCTGTGTTGTTATTTATGTTCCTAATGTTTATATTCATGTCTCCTATTATTATCAAGTATTCTGAGGTGCCTTCTTTTGTGGTTGAAAGTCATCTGTTTTGTTCATCTAGAAAATTTGTGGTGCGTAGGGTGGGTGGTCTGTATATTGTGTTTAATAATAATAATGATAATAATAATCAGTGGCATAGCTAGAGCAGTTGCCACCTGGGGCGATCCCCGAGTTTTCTGTCCCTCTCAATACACACCAAAAATACTACAAAAAGTCAAAACGATGTATAAGGAAATAAAGTAAAATATTTATTTTATTTATTTATTTATTTTTTAATATTTATTATAAAATATAAATATAAATACACTATATTTATTTTTTAAGTAAAACTTTAATTTCAACATTCTAAAATGCTATTTTTGTTGCTTTTCTGTTAGCAAAATCGTCTATGACATTGGCGAAGTCTATTTCATAGTAATTCTTAATTAATCAATTTTATTTAGAAAAATTCCTCTCACAACTAGCAACACTTACAACAATTGTGAGGAAAATTTGCAGTAGTGTTACAATATTTGGAAATGAGTTCTTGAGACTGTATTTTAGAATTAACTGCAAAAGTTCAAAAAAGGTTCAAATTGCCGCCCGGGGTGGACTGTCCCCACCGCACTCCCCCCTAGCTATGCCACTGATGATGATGATAATAATAATAATAATAATAATAATAATATGTATTCATTAAATGTGATAAAAATTAGTTTGATTTTAAATTTGTTTTGTTTTAATCTTCAATTTAAATAGTTTAGTTTAATCATACTATTTAAATCAGTTCGTTTTAATCTGAATTATTGCCTTTCTTTTCTTAAAATGTTGCATTTATTGAATATTATGAAGCATTAGATGTTTTGATTTGTAACTGTTCTTGTTCTGCTATTTTTTCAAATGCTAGTTGCTGATTTAATTTCTCTTAATTTAAGGTAATCAGGAAAGAGCCTGGAATGATCCACCAAAATTTGCTTATAATCAGAGTGAGAATAAACCTCCCTCACAAAGACTGTTGAATAAACGTGTTCCATTTCCACAAAATAGTATTTTATCAAAATCAAGTAGGTAATTAAAGCTTATTTATACATATTGGAACTTTTGAGATTACAATGGTTTGAAAATATTTTAAAAATTTAAACTAATGCTCTAATTCTTAATAATTAAAAGCTGCAAGTTCTTCATATAAACAGTAAATTATTATCAGATATGCACAGCATGTCTGGTAATAAAAGTTAATGCATTTGATTGGCTCTTTGTCTTCCTAATATAGCTTTCTACCAGATTGTTGTGGTTCAAAACTAAATGATTTTTTTAATGAAATCTATATGCCTTTAAAAAATTTCTCTTGTTTACAGTGAATGAGAGGATGTACAAGTTTATTTTCCAGGAAGGGGGACAAGCAGGGTGATTGATGCTTTGGATATGAGCAGTAAGTGGGTGAGAAAGAGTTGTTGGAATTACTACTAAAGCAACTAAGGCTATGAGGCCAGCTTATCATGTCCTAATTGTCTGTGTTCTTCTGGCTGGTTAGCCTCTTTTGCAAGATGAAAAACCCATGTTTCCAAGAAGAAAAACCCTGCCACTCCCTTTTGGTTTGAATTTTCCATCCAGAGGGCATTGTTGATACTGAACTGAGCTAGAGAGAGAGAGAGAGAGAGTATCAGTAATAGTTGTAGGAGTGAATGATTTGGATGGACAGATGGGGAATATATGGATATCAAGAGATCATTGAGGTGAGTGAAAGATAACAATATGATAGGAAAGGTAGTCAGCATATTACAATGTTGATGAGCAGTGATCATGAATGTTATCTTGATAGAATTGTGAGAGGAAAAAGGAGTACATTGTATAAGAATGATGAATGGAAGAAGTGAATGAGAGAGGGATCTGAGAAGGAAAGTGGCAGTGTGACAGAGTGGGTAGGTGAAATTGAAGACTCGTGAATGGAAAGGAGAGTAGTGCAAGACCAAGGATGAACGAGAAACCAAAGATGGGTTAGAAAATAGAGTAAAAGATGAAAAAGGAAACTTGTGGGGAAGAGATTGGGAGGATAGGGAGACATGATTAATACTGGAAGCAGCAGTTACTGTATTTGAGGATGATCAACATAAGAATGGGATGCAAAGGATAGTTGGATCTGGAAAAAATATGGGAGAAGAGGTAATAAAGAGGAGTAGTTGGAGTCAATTAAGAAATCGCACTTTACTAGATTTAATGTTTTCTCAACATTTTTAAACCTTTTTGTCAGCCTCCTTCAAATCTTCCCAATAATTTTATTTGAATTTCAAAAGGAGTGAAATAAAAACAAGATTAGAAAATGATTGAAGACAATCATAAAAAAAAAGTTTGTTTTGTAATAGCATTCTTTTCATCATTATCAGTATATATTAACTGAAATAAATTAATACTAATATATTAACTGAAATAAATTAATATATTAGTCTATATTGTATTTTCACTATATGATTTAAGGAAATTACAATGTACTAGGATATACATTAAAATAAATTTTAATATATTTCAATATTTTGGCAACTTTGCCATTTTCAAGAACTTAAGTACAAGACACGTGCACGCAGGCACAACAAAACAGTAAGTGAGGAAGAAGTAGGAAGCTATTATTTCTCCTAAAGTCCTGATGGTGCCCTCTAGCGGGCAATGTTGGTATTCTTGGGCGATTGGGCTGAAGATCTTCTGATGTAGGTTTCCCAAATTTGAGGAAGTCTCATGCAGCCAAATTTGTTGAGGTTTGGATCATTTCTGAGGGCTGAAGCTGATTCCATGAAAAGGCTTTTATATCTGTATTTGCTACGGTGTATTATCCTGGCTTTCTTCCACTGTATTCTATGGCTGGTATCCAGCGCATGGTCAGCAATACCAGAGTGGCTGTATTGGTGAAAACGGATGTAGTCCTTGTGTTCTGAAATTCTGATATTTGCTGTCCTGCCTGTTTGGCCAAAGTAGGACAGCTTACCACTGCAAGGGACCTGGTATACACCAGGTAGGTCTAGGGTGGGGGAAGTTGGTCTTTAGTAGAGCGGATAAGGGATGCCAATTTTTTATATGGTCTGTAACACGAAGTTAAGTTATGTTTTTTTAGGATTTTTGTGATTTTTTCCGAGGTGCCTCGGATATAGGATATGGTGATGGATTTAGAGTAATCCTTGTTGTGAGGGGGGGGGGGGTTGTGGTTTACTGGTTTCAATATTTTTTAGATTTTTTTTGGGGGGGGGGTAGCCATTGGCTGAGAAAGTGTTGAGAATGTGGTTTAATTCTGTGGTTAGGGCATTGTCATTTGAGCAGATAAGTTTAGCCCTGTTGTGTAGTGTCTTAATGACTCCATATTGTTGTGAGGAGGGGTGGTGGGATTGTTGGTGAATGTATCTGCCTGTATGGGTGGGTTTTCTATATACTGAGAAAACCAAGGTTCCATCAGGCTGGCGGGTGACTAGTGTGTCTAAGAAAGGAATGCAGTTGTTTTTTTCCTCTTCCAGGGTAAATTTGATTCTGGGGTGTTGGTTGTTTAAGTGTGTTAAGAAGGAGAGGAGTGCATCAGAGCCATGTGGCCAAATAGCGAATACATCATCTACATAGCGAAGCCAAATGGTTGGTTTTTGTGGGGCAGAGTTTAAGGCTTTCTCTTCAAAAGTCTCCATATAAAAGTTGGCCAAGGGTAGGGAGAGTGGAGAACCCATGGCCGTCCCCTCTATTTGTTTGTAGAATTTTCCTTGCCAAACAAAATAGCCTGAGTTCATTGTGAACTGAAATAAGGCTGTGATATCGGGAGGAAATTTAGCTTGGATTAGCTCTAAGGATTCTTTGAGTGGGACATTTGTGAATAAGGAGGAGGCATCAAAACTGACCATTATGTCAGTGTGTTTGAGTGTAAGGTTTTCTATGCTGGCTTTGAAGTGAGCTGAGTTTTTTATGTATGAAGGTGTGTTGCCAGTATAGTTTGAGAGAGCTTTGGCCAAATGTTTAGCTAGGTTGTATGCGGGGGAATCAATGCCATCCATTATGGGACGTAATGGCACATTTTCCTTGTGAATTTTTGGGATTCCATAAATACGGGGGGTGGGGGGTATGGAGTTATATGGTTTTAATTTGTTAGTGATTTCCACAGGCCAAGAAGTGACCTTCATAAGGAGCCTGTGGAGTTTTCTAATTTGTGAGTTGGTAGGATTGTACTTGATAGGGAGGTAAGTGGCCTGATCTAACAATAGAGATTTCAACTTACCTGTGTAATCTTTTTGGTTAAGCAATACTGTGGCATTCCCTTTGTCAGCTTTGGTGATTATTATTTTCTTGTGTTTCTTTAATTCTAATAGAGATTTAATTTCTTTACTGGGCATGTTGGTTTTAGGTGGTTTAGCTTTGGTCAGAACACAAGCGACATCCAGTCTAATATCGTTGGCGACATGGCTTGGAAGGTGTCGAATCCTGCATTCAATTCGTATCATAATATCCTCAGCAGGTATTCTTCTGGGCGCAATGGCGAAGTTGTGGCCACGTGTGAGGGCGTCGAGTGCTTCAGGTTTCACACTAAGTGATGACAGGTTGACTACCGTTTCGGTAGGAAGTTGCAGTTTCGAGATCGCGTCCTTTTTTAAATTTTCAAATTTTTTGATGTGGCGATCTCGTACTTTTTTAAATTCTTCCTCACGAGATGTCATATAAAATAGACCAAATTTCGTGGCTTAAGGTGCTTGAAAGGTCATCTTCGAGTGCCTGTATAGCTGAGTTAGCTTCACTCAGGAAACGGTGAGTGGCGGCAATTTGTTCTCTGAGTAAGGCTTGGCTGGCATGGTTATAAATACGAAGTGCCTTTTGCGAAGAGAAACGGTGCTTAAATTTCACACAGTTAGGGATTACCTGGTTATCCTGGCAGCGCTTCAGGAAGGCGAGACGATTCAGTTGTCTTGATAGCTTCAACTTCAATTTACCATAATAGCGTGCTTTACATGCAATAACATCTCCGTTGATAATCGTAATTCTCGTGGAAAGGCTTAGACGTTGGTTATGCATTTTCACTATATGATTTAAGGATTTATATATTTCATATATTCACTATATGAAATATATAATTATTGAAATAATTATATATTTCAATAATTATTGAAATATATTAAAATTTATTTTAATGTATATCCTAGTACGTTGTAATTTCCTTAAATCATATAGTGAAAATGCATAACCAACGTCTAAGCATTTCCACGAGAAGTCTATATTGTAATTTCCTTAAAAAATACAGTTATGAATAGCCAAAATATAAGCCTTACCACCAGATCTATAATATGAATAGTTTAATTTGTAAATGTTAAACAGATATACAGGATGATTCCACATCCTTGTTATAAATTTTAAAGGTGTATTCAAAAAAAGATCCAAATAAATAAAAAATAAAATGTGAAGAAATAAGCATTAATCAAATTCCTTGGTAACTTGCAAAAGAAATACTAGAACAAAATGAATATACTTTATAGCAGGTGTTCAAAATCACCTCCATGGTCAGTCTGAGTGATGTGTGATGGCAGTGCATGCATTGTTCAATATATTTGAAGTTCATCAACATTCCTCATAGGGATAAAACATAGTGATTTCAAATGGCTCTACAAATAAAATTTCAGAGATTTCTATTTGTGGGGCTGAGCAGGCCATGTGATTGACCCATCTCGACCAACATATTTTTTATGAAAACTTTGATTAAGGTATCCTTGGGCCTCATGACTGAAGTGTGGTAGAGCTCCATAATGCATTTACAAAATTTCTCTTCTATGTCAAGGGAATGTCATTGAGCACATCACAGAAGATGTTTTCTACCAGGATTTCCAAGAAGTCATGTTACAAAGGTCCTGTTAGCCTGCATGGCAAAATAAACATTCTGTCCAGTTGGAAGAATAATAGGATAATGCATTCTTCAGTCGGAAAAGACTTGAGTTTAATTCTCATCATGATGAGAGGAATCTTTATATGGACTTTTTTCAATTGAAGATGTTTGTTGATTTCATATGCAGATAGCACGGTCCCTTCCCCTGGAAACTCTAGTATTTCATCCTGCATATAGGCACATTGGCAGTTGACAAACCCAAATATTGTTAGTTGGTAGCAGATGGCCTAATATGTACATGATATGTGGTGGATAGTAGGTGTGGTGTGTGTGTAGGAGAATTAAATAATGTGGCTGTGGTTTGTATGATGTTAGAATACCTTCTCACGATGAGTCCTCAAAGCCCTTGGAGGTGTCATATAATAATAATATCACAGCCCTGTTAATTTTCCAGATATTTATCTTTTTATATGTTAATGGAATTGCTGCTTATGCCATGCATGAATAAATACATGCAGATTTTGATAACCAACATATGATTGTTGTGATATTGAAAATATCTTTAGCAAACACTTTGTCATCTGGTCATGCATAACTTTTGTAGAAACTACTGACAAATTACCAATTGATGATGATAATTATCTGGTAAAAGTGCTTAAAATCTTGCTGGAAATGGTGCAAGTCAAGCTGATTTTCATACAACTGCTTGAGAAATGTCCTCTTCCACTGCATATCTCATGAGCTAGCATTGTGAATGACTAGATGCAGTATGTTTCCCTCAATAATATATTCTCATGGCTCTTTTATCTTCCCTCTCCCTTCCTTCTGTCCATGCACAAAGGCAGTGATGAAGATGAGTGACCATACTAGATCATGGAATTCGATGACTGAATGTGAGAATTACAGAGGTATTTCCCCTACTGAGTGTTCCTAGCAAGATCTATGCAAGTATACTTGAGAAATAGTTCAGAAGAATTGTGGAAGGAAAGCTTGGTGAAGAACAAGCTGGATTCAGGCCAAATAGAGGCTGTCAAGATCAGATCTTCACTTTACGACAAATAGTCGAGAAAGCATGGGAATATAACAGAGATCTGTATTTAAGTTTTGTCGATTTGGAAAAGGCATATGACAAGGTGCCAAGCTATTCAATACGCTGCAGTTATATGGTGTCAATGGGGCATTATATCAAGCAATACTTGGTCTTTATTTGAGTTGTAAGTCAGCATTTAGAATTGAAGAAGTACAGGAAGATGGTTTAATGTTAAATCTGGTGCGAGACAAGGATGCACATTATCCCCTCTGTTATTCATTATCTATATGGATCACATTATGAAGGAAAGTGGTATTAAACATGATATCAAAATTGGAGATGTTAATGTCAGCTCTTTGCTTTATGCGGATGATGTTATGCTTCTAAATAAATCCGCTACAAGTCTGCAAGATTCTCTGACTAAATTGAATAGCTGTTGTAATAGATATGGTATGAAGGTCATCAATAAAAAGACAAAGACAATGAAAATAGGCAGAATCATTGAAAATATCAACTGTGTTGTGAATGGAGAACCTGTGGAACAAGTGAAACATTTCAGCTACTTAGGCACGATTTTTACTGAAGATGGTAAATTAAATATAGAAATAGACAACAGAATCAGCAAAGCTGGTATGGTAGGAAGTCAATTGAATAAATTCATATGGAATAAGAGAGAAATTAGTTGGAACACTAAATTAGCTGTATACAAGACAGTGTTCAAACCAGTTTTAACTTATGGATCTGAGAGCTGGGTCAGAAGTAAAACATTTGACCAAAGACTAGAGATCGTAGATATGAGAGTCCTGAGAAAGATTATAGGCGTGAACAGATGGCATCAATGGCAATATTATATTAAAAACGAGGATATTAGGAAAGAACTTGACGTTGTCAACATCCAGGAATGCGTTAGCAGAGCTAATCTCAGGTGGTATGGTCACTTAAACAGAATGGGCAAGGAAAGATTAGCAAAACAAGTGTTCTCTGCCAGGTTGGTAGCAAAACGACCCAGAAGAAGACCAAGATATAGGTGGATTGATACGGTACAAAGTGCCCTAGACGATAGAAATATAAGATCTGATAATGTTGGAGTCTTGACAAGTAACAGACTGATTTGGAGGAAAATTGTAGATAGGAAGTTAGTAGCGATGTAATTTTTTTCATGTAGTACTATCATATCCTGTACACCCCTTGAGGGTACATGGCAGGAATTTGATGATGATAATGAGTTCCTGGCAAATAAGTCAGCTTGTGCTCTTAGAGAATACAGAGACAAATGCAAGAATGCTAAACACTGTGTAAAACTAGCTAAACAAAAGTCATGGGAGGACTGGCAAGAAAATAAATATCAAGAAGATTGCAAAATATTCTGGAGGTTGTTGAAGAAGCTTAGGAACGGAGGAAAGAGTGCTGTAAAAGGAGTTAGAGATGATAAAGGTGACATGTAAACTGGAGAAAAAGATATTCTTGAAGTATGGAGTAATTACTTTGAAAAACTGCTAAATGAAACAAGCAGTGATGACAGCAAGCAGTGGTAAAAAACACTCACCAGGCACGCAGTCAGAATACATATCCATACTTGAAGTAGAAAAAGCCATCAAAGGCTTGAAATGTGGAAAGGCAGCAGGAGTAGATGATATTCAACCAGAAATGCTGAAGTACGGTGGTATAAAAGTCTTGCAGTGGCTGCACTGCACAGTGTAGAAAGCCTGGACAGAGGGACAAATTCCCAATGATTGGAGTAGAGCTCTCATAGTACCCATATATAAAAAGGGAAATAAAACTGAATATGAGAATTACAGAGGTATTTCCCTACTGAGTGTTCCTGGCAAGATCTATGCAAGTATACTTTAGAAACAGTTGAGAAGAATTGAGGAAGAAAAGCTTGGTGAAGAACAAGCTGGATTCAAGCCAAATAGAGGCAGTCAGGATCAGATCTTCACTTTACGATAGTGGAGAAATTACGGGAATATAACAAAGATCTGTATTTAAGTTTTGTTGATCTGGAAAAGGTATATGACAAGGTGCCAAGAGAGAAGCTATTTAAAACACTACAGTTATATGGTGTCAATGGGGCATTATATCAAGCAATACTTAGTCTTTATTTGAGTTGTAAGTCAGCAGTTAGAATTGAAGGAAATAAAGGAAGATGGTTTAATGTTAAATTTGGTGCGAGACTAGGATGTACATTATCCCCTCTGTTATTCATTATCTATATGGATCACATCATTATGAAGGAAAGTGGTATTAAACATGCAATCAAAATTGGGGATGTTAATGTCAGCTCTTTGCTTTATGCGGACAATGTTATACTTATCAATAAATTCGCTACAAGTCTGCAAGATTCTCTGACTAAATTGAATAACCGTTGTAATAGATATGGTATGAAGATCAGCAATAAAAAGACAAAGGCAATGAAAATAGGCAGAATCATTGAAAATATCAACTGTGTTGTGAATGGAGAACCTGTGGAACAAGTGAAATATTTCAGCTACTTAGGCACGATTTTTACTGAAAATGGTAAATTAAATATAGAAATAGACAACAGAATCAGCAAAGCTGGTATGGTAGGAAGTCAATTGAATAAATTCATATGGAATAAGAGAGAAATTAGTCGGAACACTAAATTAGCTGTATACAAGACAGTGTTCAAACCAGTTTTAACTTATGGATCGGCGAACTGGGTCAGAAGTAAAACACTTGACCAAAGACTAGAGACCACAGATATGAGAGTCTCTAGTCTGTGTGTGTGTCAGGGGCGAATTCTCCATGCTTGCTGCGCAAGCTCATTAATTGAGAAAGAAGTAATATTTATTTGTTAATAAATGCATGCATTTATAAGCATTCCATTTAGGCTTTTATTTTTGTAGATAGAAGACTTTTTAAGCTTTCACGGCAATAATTGAGCTTTGCATCGTGTATCTAAGGCCGATGCTTGCTCGTCTAGTCAAAGCTACCTTGGCTTGCTCGGTTGTAGGAGTTTCCAGGTCCTCGCAGCAGCACTGTGATTTCATGCGCGTGGATAGCCATTTCACGTCATCTCTCTCTGTTGCTTAAACACAGGCCACACGCAGTCAACGTAGCTCTAGCCAGTGAGCTTCAGTCAGCCTTTACAAGTGTATGTGTTGCTTCGGAAAAGTAAGTTACAACCAACTTTGTATGACGATGTTATTGACCAGTTCATAAAGAAGAACCATAGGGTAGAATTTGTATTCATTTCTAAAATAAATGTTGTATTTGTATGATTAAATGTACATAAATTTCTAAATATATAGTTTTAAATAGTCAGTAATTCATTATTCTACTAATCAGACTTCACACCTTCCACTCCCTGAATGATAACAAGAGCAAGCATGAATTTCAAGACCAGTATTCGCCCCTGGTGTGTGTGCGCAGGTGATAGAGAACCTCCTGTGATAAATTGTTTGACTCCATGGAGGTTTAATAATAATGATATGTTTCTGCCTATTTTCATATTTTTGAACTTTTTGTTGCTGATTTTCATGCCAAATTTGTTACTATTATTTAATTATTATTTATATTTATTATTTCTTATTTATATTTATTTATTTAAATATAAATTATATATTTAATAATATAATAATAAAATTATTATTCTTATCTTATTATTTAATTATCTAGGTGCATTTTACAAATGTACTATGCATGTTAACCCATGACTAAAAAAGAAATCCAGACATTGGTAGATTTATAAAAACCAATATTTTTATTTATTTTTTACATCAACCCGACATAATATGCTTTAATTTTTATCATTGTGAGCAATATTATATATAGTAGACTAGCTTGTTATAAGCTTTTGGATTCTGGATGCTCTGGAAGACAGAGCATAAAGTCGGTTACTTTCATGAAAATAACAAATATAAATTGTTTATTTTTGTTTTTCAGTATGTTCCTCTTAATTCTCAGTCACATCATCATTATTCGCGATAAGCACATTCAAGGGATGTATAGAGATACTGTAATAGTATTATGTAATTAAGTCAGCATAATTAATTTCCTGATTATGTACCCTCAAGGAGTGTATAGGGTACTGTGACAGTACTACATGATCTATCAACAGTCTTCCTCCAAATTAGTCTATTACTTGTCATATCAAATATTTTGATCTTCTAGTGCACTTCAGACTGAATCAATCCACCTAGATCTTAATCCTCCACTTGGTTTTTTTCCCCTGCCATTTTGGATTGAAATACCTGTTTTGCTAACTTTTGCTTTAGGGATCACTTTAGAGTCAAAGCCTGATAACTGGAAGGAGACCTCCACATAGTTTTTGAGGAATGCCGAAAACTGACATTGACATCTGACCTAATGGCCAATCCTCACCTTCACATGGTGCAGCCTGTTTAGTAGATATCTACTAAGTATGGAATGAATGAGGATAGGCTGGCAGTTTGGGACTTGGATGATCAAATTGTAATAGTTTGGCTTAAACCAGCAATAACATAATTAAGTTGACATTATTAATCCAATGATATTATATATATATATATATATATATATATATATATATTAGGGTTACCAAGTAATTTTATACACTTGGTTATTTTACTCCTAATCCCAAGTAAGCAAACAGTTAAGTTTGCGCCTGAACATAGTTCAAGTCTAAAGGTGGTGCAACACCAGGACAACTCATTGTAAAGGTGGTTAAAGCTCTGATCACTATTCTTAGTATTTTCCATAATGTAAAGCACATCTCACTAAGAGATGTATACTACAATATATTATGGGAGGGATCACTACCTTTATTCACTACCTTTGTGCTTTACATTATGGAAAATACTAAGAATAGTGATCAGAGTTTTAACCAACTTTACAATGAGTTGCCCTGGTGTTGCACCACCTTTAGACTTGAACTACGTTCGGGTGCAAACTTAACAGTTTGCTTACTTGGGATTAGGAGTAAAATAACCAAGTGTATAAAATTACTTGGTAACCCTAAATACATTATTCCCAAGGTAAAAAAACTTATTTACATATATATATCTGTCAGAGGATTAAGGTGCTGCATGTTAAGATTTTTGAAGCCAAAAGATAAGTTGTTTTTGAAAATATTTAGCCAAAATTTATTCATTTTTTCTGGATTATTATTTTTATGAGTGTATGTTTGTTTGTTTGTGTGGTTTTAAAAGCTTTGATTTATTTATTTATTTTTGCTTATACTATATTGTATGTCATGACACTGATGCTTAGAACAATGGGGAAATTTCAACACATGACTTTGTTTGCTACAACATGCATAAAATGTATTTGCTTGGTAGAATGAAAGATTTGTGGGAAAGAGACCGAAACTGGCAAGCACATTTTGGAAGTGTTTTGATAGATGCCAGAAGTGTGAGGAGTAAGAAGCAGTAACTGAAATGATATAATGGAAAAAAACATGGCTGTGAATTGTGAGGTTGATGTTGCTGAAGGTTGATGAAGTAGAGTGTTGGGAGTAAGTGTGACAGCAACAATGAAACAGTGGAAATTGAAGAGAATGATCAGATGATAATGAGAGAGGAAGACAGTACACTTGTGGGGAGTTTTTCATAAAACAAAGCATTAGATTGAATGACTGGAGAAATGCCTGGAAAGTTTTATGACATGACACAGAAATGAAAGAAGGGAGAGATGTGAGGGGAGAGCAATCAGAGTAAAAGTGCAAGTGGGGAGAATAAGAATGGAATTTTGTGTGGTGATTTCATGATCACAGAAATTTTGTTTCTCAGGGGCCAAGATAAAAGATGCAGAGAGGAATGGTGAAAGAAATGTTTTCTTGAACAGTACTAATAATCTAACAGGTAAACAAGTATGGTATGTAAGAAGATATGAAAGACTTGCTAATACATGCAAATAAGAAGAGGGGGAAAATACAAGTTTTAAGTCGTAGCCACAGTATGATAGGCATGAGCTCAGACAAAGAGCTATGATTGCAAATGAGTCAGTGTGAAGGCTGCACAGGAGGAATGGTGTGGAGTGAGCATGATGGAAGAAAGGACTTATGTAGGGCAAATGTTTTTCACTTGAATAGATTTAACCATAATTAAAGCCAATTTTTTACATCTTTGATAAAAAAAAAAAAAATGCATCTTTCTTCCATCATGCTCACTCCACACCATTCCTCCTGTGCAGCCTTGGATATTCTGGGTTTGTGCTTATCATCTGATTAGAACCAACAGTTGGAAATGGTCTTTGCTAGTGAAACACTTAATCAGAAGCACTAATAATATTGGACGGTCACAAGGCATATTAGACCAAAGGCTGTATTCTCACTCTCTCTTAATAACCTTTTGAGATTTTGTAGTTTCAAAAATCAAATCTTTATTATTATTATTATTATTATTATTATACAGGTATCTCCATGGAGTCAGAATACTCATCATGGGTGATCCATTATTCACACACTGGTCATCATTCACACAATGCCTATCATACTTTTCCTTAAACTCATTCACTGACGAAGCACCCACAATCATCTCTGGCAACCCATTCCACCCATTTGCCACCCTCCAAGCAAAAAAACTTAATCCTAACATTCTTGCTCACCACACTCTTACACAACTTCCACTGGTGATGTCTTGTTCTCTCTCTTCTTGCCATGTACCGAAAAAAGTGTTTCACTGTCAATCCTATAAAACCCCTTTAATAACTTTAATGCTTCTATCATGTCTCCTCTTTTTTTGCATACTAGCTAATTTTTGAAGCATACAGACTGTCAATCTCTTCTCATATGCAGCATTCCACACAACTGCCACAATCTTTCTCACTTGCCTTTGAATTCTCTCCACAACTTTTTCATCACCATGGACTCCAGTAGTCCTGTACACAGTAGTCCTGATTAAAGCCTTATCTATGGGAACAATAACCTCTCTGTCTCTGCTTGTTAGTGTGTTCTTCAATAGCCATGTAATCTGATGTGCTGTTTTGGTTACCTTCACAATATGCCCTCTAAACTTCAACTCCCTATCCACAATCACATCCAAGTGCCTGGCCTCATCAGTTTCATGCATTTCAGTTCCATTAATATAGTACACAGCTTCTGATCTCTTCCCAAAGTGCATCACCTTACACTTAGACACATTAAACTGGCAGCCATTTATCTTTGCCCATACTGCTAGTCTGTATGCCTTTCTGCAGGATCCCTGCATCACCATCATTTACCATTGCCCTTCCCAATTTAGCATCATCAAGAAACAACTGAATGTTTCCTATAAAATAATTTCCTACATTCATTGATATACAAATTAAACAACAAAGAACCAAACCAAGTACTGAGACCTGTGGTACACCACTGGTTACTTGCCTTCTCCTGGACCTTCATAACCTTCATAATTGGTCCTTCATAACCAATCTTTGATGTCTATACATCAGTCACCCTCATATAGACTCATATAGACTCATATCCATCCCCATTTGCTCCAATTTATGCAATAGAATTCTATGTGGAATCTTGTCAAATGCTTTTGTGAAGTCTAACAATATCACTGAGTAGCCATTTCCCTTATCAAACTCCGTTATCACTTGATTATAAGAAGTGACAAATTACTATGGGAAGATCTACCCTTCACAAACACATTTGACAAGATTCCACATAGAACTCTGTTGCATAAATTGGAGCAAATGGGGATGGAACAGAATTTAGGACTGGGTGGATAGGAATGTGTTGTCCCTTACAGTGTATCACATTCCTATCCACCCAGTCCTAAATTCTGTTTTTCACCAATTTCTCAAATACCTTCAGTACACTCCTGAGATGCTGATTGGCTTATTTTTCCCTCTTTCCACTCCATTGGCACCTACCCAATACTCTGAGGCATAAATGAAACAGCTTGGTCATATAAGCTGTTAATTCCCTTGCACATTCTCGTAATACATGGATAAATAAGCCACCTAATCCATTGGGCTGTGTTCGTATTGAGGTTCTGCAATATTTTTAGCACTTCACCTCTATTCTCCTATCAGTCAATGTCACATTTGGCATTTCATTGTCACTACCTAGATGGTACACCATGAAAACGTGCACTCAGTAGTTCAACTATTTGATTCAGCTCTGTTACCTTCCCATCATCTGCACTTTTTAAAAGTTATCCTTCCATAGTTCCTCCTTTTACTTTTTTCTTAAGGTTTCTCTTGGCCTCATCACCTAGTTTTCTCTCATAATCAGCTTTAGCTTTCCTTACCATACCTGTCACCCTTCTTGCCTGCACCTTATACTGTTCATGGGCATGCTGATCACCTTTTCTTTATAATCCCTCCATAACCTTTTCTTTGTGTTCAACTCCTGCTTAATGAAACTATTCATCCGTCTAACTCCTACCTGATTTATCTTTCTGACACTAGGTATACATTCAGACTGCTTTCTTCAACCCCCCCCCCCCGACCGCTTTTATGCACTAATCACAACATCTCTCCCCTCCGAATTCTTATGCTATTGCTGAAAGCTGTCTCCTAAGCTTGATTCAGCTCTGTTACCTTCCCATCATCTGCACTTTTTAAATGTCACCTGCTTTATAATTCCACATATATCCTTCTTAATTGAAAATTCTGCATGCCTGGCAATCTCCCAGGTCAAGACTACATGATCACTTTCTCCAAGCAGAGGCAGCATAGCTAGATTGGTCAGTGTTAAGTTCTCTGATGCAGTGATCAAATCTAGCACTTTTGAACCTGTGTTCCTTCCATTACATGTTGCCTCAGGTAATTATCTCTCAACAATGTATAATTTCCATTTCTTTCCCTACCTGTAAATATTCCTCTTCCTAATCTATGTCCTTATAGTTGAAATCCCCCCATAATAATTACTCAACCTGTGCTCATCATGCTAATTTTCAAGTGTATGTCATCTACATTCTCCCATATACCCCCCCCCCCCTTCCTGGATTATAGCAGCAGCCAATTACATATTTAGTCCTGTTGGCCTCTGTCTTACATCCCACATACCACAGTCTCAAATGAACTGCCTTCTGAATCTCTGTCCTCTGATGTACTTCAACTCTTTTTGGCTTTAATTCCTCTGCTATCATTAGTGCTCTACCCCCATTCTGTTCCTTACTCTCTGAAGACACCATATCCTTTACATTCTATTCCTATGACCATATCATCCTTGTTCAACTATGTCTCACTAATGCCTGGAACTTTTGGCAAGTTGTGCTAACCAATGTCCAAAACTCCTCAAACTTATTTTCAATACTTCTGGCATTAGTATGCATAAACAGCAAATACATAAACCTTGTGTTACTTAGCTGACTAGAGTTAACCTGAGGTGATACATTTTGCATCATGTGATCACTCTCCCACTCACTAATTTCTTCATTGCCTGGACCTGCACTTACCTGCATTCCCCTAAACATTCTAGTTTCTCTGACTTTGTACTTCCTTTCTCTCACTGAACAATACTTCC
The DNA here is from genome assembly GCF_054136105.1 of Typopeltis vanoorti. Taxonomy (NCBI): domain Eukaryota; kingdom Metazoa; phylum Arthropoda; class Arachnida; order Uropygi; family Thelyphonidae; genus Typopeltis; species Typopeltis vanoorti. The sequence continues at coordinate 39,315,521 of NC_143564.1, read as the reverse complement.
TCAATACTCCTGACCCCAGATTCGTTTAGATGCAAGCATCCCCCTTATATAAATCCTTCCTTCCATCAAACACACTTCACAATTCCCAAATTCAGCACCATTTTTCCTGCACAATCTGTGCTCTGACTCATTTGTGATCATAGCTCTCCATCTCAGCTTGCCTCTGGAATACTGTGGCAACAGACTCACAACTTTTACTTTCTTTTCTTTTCTTTTTTGCATGCACTATCAACTCTTTCATGTCTTCTTGTATGCCACACTTCTCACCTGGTATACAAGATTCTCACCTGCTAAATTATTTGTACCAGCCACAATAAACATCTCTTTCACCTTAACTTTCTGCATCCTTACAGCATTACTGACATTCTTTATCTTGGAAAACATGATTTTGTCACATTTTCCTCAAGTACTCCTCGCATCAATGAATCACCATACAAAATCTGATCCTTATTTTCATGCTTTCGCTCTTTCATGCTGCTTTCTCTCCAATTTCTTTCGCTTCTGTGACATACCATTTTACAGGTGTTTCTTCAACCACTCAATCTCTCACTTTGTTCTGAAGAATTCCATGTACGTGCACTTCCTTTTCCATTACCATTTGTTCGTTCTCTTCATTTTTCATCATGCTTTTTGTATATTCACTCATACCATTTGCAGTACTAACTGCATGAATTGCAGTATCATATATTTCGTCTTTCAACTCACTACTATCACTCTTCTTACTCTCTTCACACTTATATGACATTTGCTCACAAAACACTTTCGACAAACACGTTCCCCAGTTTTATTTTCCTTCCAACAATCTCTCCTTCTGCGAAGGCCATACATTTCGCACATGCTACAGTGAACGTAATCACGAATGTTAAAATCGCCTACCATTGTTTTGTGCATCGTTGCTATGACACACAATACAGTGCACAAAAAACAAATGTCAAACCATTAAGAATCAGAAAATTAAACATGCTACCTTTACAATTCATCACGCAAACACTAACAAATATAATGATACAAAAAGATTGACTTGTTGCTAAAAACTTTCAAAAATAACTTATTTTTCAACACTGCAATTCATCTTTTGCACTATCTTTTACCTTTCTTACAGTGAAAAACATTATCTATGTGGTATTTTGTGTGTATTTCTTTTGTGTATATTTACCTCCATTTACTATACAATGATTAAAAACATTGTCTTGATTATTAAACATTTCTCATCATATATGGTTATTTCAGATAATTCACCTCAAACTGCACCATTTCATTTAGATACACAGCATGTGCAGATGACTTCAGTTGTTTCTAAACCTCCATTGTGTGAATTTGGTGAGCAAGTACAAAATGTAGAATGTAAGACAGAAGACTTGTCAACAAATATCCAAATTCCAGATCTCTCTGAAGATGAAATGTTGAAAGTTGTTATGATGGTTTTAATTGAAATGGTTGAAACTATTTCACCTGGAATGCAGGTAAGACTACAGTATATAGATTTTGTATTAAGTTTATAAAAATATGGGCAAATATCAATATTGTCAAATTGAAATTCAATGTAGAATAAGAATAGTTGATTATAACAACAGAGTTTTTTCCCCTGTGGATGATATTAGAAAAGCATGCTTTTTTTTAAACTAATTATAAAAATAAAATAAAATATGGTCCAGCTCCTATGATTTTCTCATAAATTTCATATTATTATGAATATTAAACAAACTGATGAGAGCATTACTATGCTGATTTCAGAAGGGAGATGAATACTAGGGGAATTATAAGTAAATGAGTTCAAGCTGCATGAGGTGTAAAATAAGCTACATATTCATAGGCTTGTGGGACTGAATGATATATCACTGAATATTTTTAGGAAATTTGAAGGTTGACTTTACCCTTGACCTGGTTATTGAGAGAATGTCTTGCAATAGGGAGGGGGACTTGGAAAAAAAGGGAACACAAACCAGTTGGTACATCCAGAATTGTAGTTGATATTGGAGAACTTGGTTAGGAGTCAAATACTGGTTTGTGTTAATAAGTCTAGGCTTTGATCATCACCATGGATTTGTATAGGTAAGATCTCACTTAAGATATATACTTGCATTTTATGAAAGTGGTGGATAAGGTTGATTCTTGCACAGTGATATTTTTGGACTTTGCAAAAGCATTTGACAAGTTGCTGCATGCCAAGTTAGTGAAGAATTTCAGGAAGACGGGGATGGATGATACATGATATAGATTATTGAGATGGTTAGGAGATTAGCTGTCTGAAAAATCCTAGCATGTTATGTGTGGGTGATGAAATAGAAATATCCCACAAGGGAGGGGTAACTTGCAGCTTATTGCAAGTTTCTCTTCTTGAAACACTCTGTTCAACTTATTTGTTACTTAAATTTTATATGGTTTATAGGATATATTCAGTTGTTTACTGATGATGCAAAGTTAGACAGAGTTATAAGAAGTAACACTTATGTCGAATTCTCCCTCAGAATGATTAAAATAAACTTTTTGCTTCGACATATGAGTGAGATTGCTGTCTTAATGTTAATAAGTGTAATGTTTTGCATCTTGGAATGCAGATGTATAAGACTATGGTGGAGTATTGGTGAAGCTTGCTTCAAGAAGCAGATGACAGCTGAAGTTACTGGCAAGCTGTTGTTCAAAGGACATATTGCATGGGTAATGAATAAAAACTATGCAGCATATTATTGCTATAATAAGGAGGACTGACAAGTAGAGATTGGGGAAGGTGGTTATACCATTGTACAAGTTCTTGATCGCACTACATCTGTACTATTATATTCATATTTACTTTCCTGGTTTCCACTGTGATGAGGAAACTCTAGAGAACATCTACAGATGAGTAACTACAGTAATATCAGAATTCTCTCTCTCTCTGTCTTGTACTAAAATCAAGCCAAGAAAAATCCCAAAATAATTTGGGATTTTTCTTGGAGAAAGTAGTCAAGGGAAAAATACAGGAATGGACTGATGAAAACGAGATACTGTACAGGGGACAGCATGGCTTTGTGAAGGGTAGATCATTCTTCAGTAACTTGCTCAAGTTTTATAACAAGGTGACGGCTGAACTGGATAAGGGAAATGGGTTTACAGTGATACTGCTGGACCTGGCAAAGGCGTTTGACAGGATACCACATGGAATACTAATCCGTAAACTACAACATATGGGAATGGATATAGGGTTGGTGAGGTGGATAGGTGGTTGGTTGATGGAGAGATATCAAAGAGTAGTTTATTCAGGAGTAGAGTCCAAAAGACGGCCTGTGACTAGTGGTGTGCCGCAGGGTTCTGTTCTTGGACCACTGCTGTTTAATCTGTTCATTAACGATATAGGGAAGGATCTAAGTGGAACAATTCATTTGTTCGCTGATGATGCAAAGTTGGGTAGGGCAATAGTGAATGCAGAAGATGTCAAAGTCTTGCAGGATGACTTAGATAGATTGGAGTTCTGGGCTAAGGAGAATGGATGTCAATTTAATGTGACAAAATGTAAGGTTATGCATTTTGGGGTGAAAAGATTAGCAGCAGTATACCACATTGGTGGAACTGTACTCCAAGAGATTGATGAGGCCAGGGACTTGGGAGTGTTGGTGGATAGGGAGATGAAGTTTAGGGGGCACACTGTAAAAGTAGCTAAATCAGCTCATCAACTCAGTTGGTTGTTGAAAAATACCTTGACGAGCAGAGACAAGCAAGTTATTGTACCTCTGTACCAAGCCTTGATAAGACCTCATCTCGACTACTGTGCCCAGATTTGGTCACCTCGGTTCCTTCTTGATGGGGAGGAGGTGGAGAGGATCCAGAGGCGAGTGGCTAAGATGATAACAGGTCTATGGAATGAACCATATGAGAACAGGTTGAAGATTTGTGGGTTGCAGAAACTAGTTGATAGGCGGAGGAGGGGAGATATGATTGAGACATTCAAATTGCTAAAGGGATTCTATAGGATTAATTCAGAGGATATTTTTGAGATCAGGACTGGTGGTGGGAGAACTGGGGGACACCTATGGAAGCTGGGCAAGAGTGTGGTTAGCAGGGGTGTTAGAGCTGGGTTCTTTACTTTTAGAGTGGTAAATGAGTGGAATAAGCTGCCAGAGTCTGTTGTGGGTGCTATGACGGTGAACGAGTTCAAGACAAGGTATGATAGATACTGTGAGAATGTAATCGCATAGTTGGGTGGACATGATGTTTAGGGCCTCCCTCGATGAGTCTAAGTACTCCTGGAGTCGCCCAAAATAATAATAATAATAATTCTTTTGAATTATTCTTGTATTTTTCTTGGCTTGATTGTCCTCATACTGCACTTTTGTTATCCTTACCAACTGTGCAACTTTCTGGCCTGGTCTTTATACTCCTCATGCTGCTATTCACTTTTTTGATAGATTCATTTTCTGTTTATTCATTTTGTTTTGTGAAACACCATCCTTACATTCATAGCAGGTGGTCCAAGGTAAAAATTGAGATCATGTGAACAAACGAGAAACACAAGGTAAGGAGAAAATTATGTATGGAGCTTAAGGAAATGATAACAAAATCATGTTTCCCTGGCACAGAAATTAACGATATTAGTCATGCCATTCAGATGCAAACAGGTAAAGCAAAGGAATTAATTGTCTTGGTTGGCACTAATGATCTGAGAGGTGAAAAGTATTCTGTGAAGTATTCTATGGTGAAGGGCATCATGGCTTTGTGAATGGTCAGTCATGTCTTATTCTATGAGGGAGAATATGAAGGAGTTGTTAGACAAAGCAAAAAAGAAGAGTGAGAAGCTGAAGACTGTAAGTCTCTTGCAGTGCTATGATAAAGGCGAATTGAGGAGGAGGGGGATGATAGCAAACAAATTAATATGCAGGTTGTACAAAAAGGCATGTAGGATTTGTGGACCTATGGTCTGAGTTTGATGGAAAAGAACGATTTGCATAATGATGACTGACTGCACCTAAATGGTTTTGGTGTTGGGTGTCTAGAGCAGTGCTTCCCAAACTGTGGACCGCGGCCCCCTTAGGGGCTGCAAGTTTTATTGAGGGGGCGTGAAATAATGAAAACAAATTTAAAATGTTTTAAGACTAAGTAGTTCTTTTTTTTTAATCTTAAAAAGAAATTTTTTTAATCTTACAAATGCAAACTTTTGAATTTAAATTGTATTGAATATAAATACAATAAATATTATAATATATGTCTGTATTATGATTTTTTTTTTCGATGGGGGAGGCTGTGAAATATTTTAATTTTTCCAAAGGGGGCCTTTACATCCATAAGTTTGGGAAGCACTGGTCTAGAGAGAGCTTTGTACACCAAGCATGCTGAAGCACAAATTCAGGAAAACTTAAGCAATTAGAGTGGATATAGATGAATGTGTGAAGACACCTATGAGGCAAGTGAGTGTGAGAATGACCAAGTGCAGAATCTAGTCTCTCAGTCAAAAATTTTGAATAGGATAGTCAGTTCAGGAAGTAAAGGTAGTTGGGGGCCGAAGGGAATGCTGCAGTTTCTATATACTAATGCCAGAAGTATCAGGAACAAGAGGGAAGAGTTTTTGGCATTGGTTAGTGCAGCCTTTCCAAAAGTTATAGGCATTAGTGAGACTTATGATTAATAAGTCAGATAATGTAGTAAGAGGGATAGAATGTGAAGGGTTTAGTATTTTTCAGGGGAAGATAGAGTAGTAAGAATGGAGAGGAGCACTACTGAATGACAGCAGAGGAATTTCCACCAAAAAAAAAAAAAAAGATAGTTTAGAGGGTGGTTGTTTATTTGAGGCAGTCTGGTGTGAGACAAAATATACAATTGGTTCCTGCTATAGGTAAGGGGTTTCTAGGGATGATCTGGGAGACATGCATCAGCTAATTAGCACAATGAGTGCAGGTTGAGCGATTATTATTGGGGACTTCAGCTATGGAGGTATAGATTAGAAGGAAGAGAGATCATGTAGGAAAGAAATGGAATTTATACACCTATTGAGAAATAATTATTTGAGGCAGCATGTGATGAAGGGGCTCGAGGTGCAAAAGTATTGAACCTGGTCATAAGATCAGAAGAGCTATCCATAACCAAGGTGGCCACATTGAATCCATATGGGGAAAGTGACGATGCAGTCTTGACTTGAGAGATTCTGAAACATGAGGAATATTCTGTCAAGAAGGGATATGTGAGGAATGACAAAGCAGGTGATAAGTTTAGGAGGAAGTTTGAAGCTATGCAATGGCATAAAATTCTGCAACAAAAGGATGTACATGGGAGATAGTCAAGAGGCATCTAGAGGAAGCAATATTAAATTATATACCTCAGGTAAGGAGGGTTAATCAGGTAGGGATTAGATGGATGAGTAATGTCATTAAGTATGAGCTGTAGAAAAAGAAAATGCTATGGAGGGTATAGGTATATAAGGAGAAAGGTGACCAGCAAACTCATGAGCAGTAGAAGGATCAGGCAAGAAAAGTGACCAGTATGGTAAAAAAGGCAAAATCAGATTTTGAGAAGAAACTAGCTAAGCATGCCAAAGGAAACCCCAAAGAGTTCTTTTGTTATATGACAAGTAAGAGGAAGTATGGCTATAGAAGAATAATCTTAATGAGTGCTGATGGTGATGAAGTGAAAGAAGCATATAAATAGTTGAGTTACTGAGTGAACACTTTGCAAGAGTATGTCATTCAAGTGAAGTTAATGTTGTGACATGTGATAAAGACTTATGTGAGAACACAGGTAGATGAATTGGATGTTTTTAGATATTGCAGAATCTCGATGTAAATACAGATGTGGGATTAAATGGGATATTAGTTTGCATTTTGCAGGAATGTGCAAGGGAACTGGCAGTGCCTCTGACTAGGCTCTTTAATTTAAGTCTCAGCTCTAGTAATTTCCAAGGGAGTGAAAAGAGGGCAAAATAATTCCCTTGAATAAGGGAGATTCTAAGACTGCAGTAGAAAATTATAGATCAATCAGTTTCTCAAGAGTGGTGGTAAAAGTACTGGAATAATTGGCCCAAAAGAGAATTCAAGAATGGGTGGATAAGAATATGATACTCTATGAAAGGCATCATGGCTGTGAAGGTTCGGTCATGCCTTAGTAATTTACTAACTTTTTATAATAGTGACAGCTGAACTGGATAAAGGAAATGGCTACATGATTAATACTGCTGAATTTTGCAAAGGCATATGACAGAATACCACATGGAACTCTGTTATGCAAATGAGAACAACTAAGGATGGATATGGATAACTGGTTATATGGAAGGGTGGTTACAGGACAGATATCAAAACGTGGTATATATGGAGGAGCAGAGTCCAGGCCAAAGCAATTGACTAGTGGTGCACCACAAGTTTCAGTGCTAGGACCACTACTGTTTAATTTGTATATAAATGATATAGGAAATAACCTGAAAATAAATATTCTGTTGCTTGCTGATGATGCAAAATTAGTTAGAGTAATAGTGAATCAATTATCTTTTGTCTATACTGACAACCTATTAAATCATCCTGCAAGCAGTCCACATTGCCTTGATTCACTATTACTGTAAAGGTGATGTGGATTGCTTGCAAGATTATTCAAATACATTGCCAGTATGGGCAAAAGATAATTGGTGTCAGTTTAACATGGAGAAATGTAAAGTTGTGTATGTTGAGATAAATAGATTACAAGCTGTGTTCTACATTGATGGAACTATACAGGAAATAGATGAAGCTAGGAATTTAGGGTGATAGACAGACAGTTAAGTTTAGAGAATGTATTGCTAAGGTTGCTAAGGTAGCTCATAAGATTACTTGGCTACTGAAGAAAACACACATATATTCAAAAAAATAAATTTTTTTGAATATATTTTTGAAGCATAGAACTTTTATTACATGTATATTACTGGCTTAGTTTGCCAGAAGTTTATGTATCTGCTCTCTAACCAGCAAAGCTGCAGGTTCAAATCCTGCTATGGGCATGAATGTTTGGTAATGTTTTTTTTTTTGTGTGTGTGTGTGGGGGGGCAATGAATTTCATTTGCCTACTGTGAGTCCACTAACTCATAATAAGCAGGATGGTCATATCACTTCAGGCCTCCTTATTGGAGGGCTGAAGTAGCTTGAAAAAATTTCATGTTTATTCTCTAGAGTAGAGTTTCTGGATTACGTAAAAAATAATAAAACCACAAAAAAAAAAAAATGAATTTTATAAAGAAGTAGAAAAAATCTATAGCCCATTCATAGTACAAATGTACTATAAGTTTACAAAAAAATTTCATGGGTGGGAGCCACATAAATAAATATAAGTTTTTGAGATTTTAGTTACTGTTTTCATCTTTTTTTTCCTTTTTTTGTGAAGGACTGTTGTTCAGTAGGATTCTCCGCATTACATTATTAAACAGTTCATTATAAGGAAAGCAAATGAATTTTGGTATGTCTTAATTAAGGTCTTAATTAAAGTCAGAGAAATGTGCAAAGGCAGCAGGAGTAGATGATATTCGAGCAGAAATTCTTAAGTATGGAGGTATAAAAGTCTTACGGTGGCTGTACTGCATAGTTCAGAAGGCCTGGACAGAGGGACGAATTCCGGATGATTAGAGCAGAGCTCTCATAGTACCCATATATAAAAAAGGGAAATAAAACTATGAGAATTACAGAGGTATTTCTCTACTGAAAGTTCCTGGTAAGATATATGCAAGTATACTCGAAAAACAGTTGAGGAGGATTATGGAAGAGAAGCTTGATGAAGAACAAGCTGGATTCAAGCCAAATAGAGGCTGTCAGGATCAGATTTTCACTTTATGACAGATGGTCAAGAAATCATGGGAATATAACAAAGATTATTATTATTTAGGCCTCCAAGGAGTCAAGCGACTCATCACAGGAGGTCCTTCCTAGGAAAGGTCTGTACTTAAATTTTGTAGATCTGGAAAAGGCATATGACAAGGTGCTAAGAGAGAGAAGCTATTCAAAATGCTACAATTATATGGTCAATGGGGCATTACATCAAGCAATACTTAGTCTTTATTTGAGTTGTAAGTTAGCAGTTAGAATTGAAGGAAGTACAGGAAGGTGGTTTAACGTTAAATCTGGTGTCAGACAAGGATGTACATCATCCTCTCTCCTATTCATTATCTATATGGATCACATTATGAAGGAAAGTGGTATTAAACCTGATATCAAAATTGGAGATGTTAATCTTAGCTCTTTGCTTTATGCAGATGATGTTACACTTCTAAATAAATCTGCTGCAAGTCTGCAGGATTCTCTGACTAAATTGAATATCTGTTGTAATAGATATGGTATGAAGGTCAGCAGTAACAAGACAAAGACAATGAAAATAGGCAGAAACATTTAAAATATCAACTGTATTATGAATAGAGAACCTATGGAACAAGTAAAGCATTTCAGCTACTTAAGCACGATTTTTAGTGAAGATGGTAAATAAAATATGGAAATAGACAACAGAATCAACAAAGCTGGTATGGTAGGAAGTCAACTGAATAGATTTATAAAATAAATAAGAGAAAAATTAGTCAAAATACTAAATTAGCTGTATACTATACAGTGTTCAAACCAATTTTAACTTACGGATCTGAGCACTGGGTTAGAAAAAAAAAAAAAAAACACTCGATCAAAGACTAGAGACTGCAGATATGAGAGTCCTAACAGATGGCATCAATGGCAATATGATATTGCCATTGATGCCATCTGTTCATGAGAAAGATTAGGGGCATGAACAGATGGCATCAATGGCAATATCATATTAAAAATGAGGATATTAGGAAAGAACTTGACATTGTCAGCATCCAGGAATGCATTAGCAGAGCTAATCTCAGGTGGTATGGTCACTTAAAGAGAATGGGAGGGGAAAGATTAGCAAAACAAGTGTTCTCTGCCCAGTTGGCAGGAAAAAGACTCAGAGGAAGACCAAGATATTGGTGGATTGATGGATTAAAAAGTACCTTAGAAGATAGAAATATAATATCTGATAATGTTGGAGTCTTGACAGGTAGCAGACTGATTTGGAGGAAAATTATAGATGGGAAGTTAATAATGATGTAAATTTTTCATGTAGTACTATCATATCCTGTACACCCCCTTGAGGGTATATATCAGGAATTTGATGATGATGATGATAATTAAAGTCAGATACCCTCCGTAACTCGGAGGGTACCTCCACGTAGCCTTTGAGGAATGCAGAGACCAACTGGAGATTCTGACTTAATGTTCAATCCTCACTTTTATGTGGTGCACCCTTTTAATAGTTATCAACTGGTTCTGAATGCACAGAGATGGGATGCAATTTGGGACTTAGATGATCAAGTTTTATTGTGTACTGGCTTTAACCCGAAACAAACATCAGAAATTGTGCTGACTGGGCGATTGTCTTATTAAACAAGGCCCCCCAACTGTTTTTATCAAAGAATCAGAGCAAGTAGTGAGAAGTCAGCTACTGGACCAAACATCATGAATTGAAGTTAGGCACTGTAAATATAAGGAATATCAGTGTAAATGAAATTGAACTGGCAGAAGAATTAGAAATGTAATTGGTGCTACTCAGACAAGGAAGACTAAAACAAGTGAGATCCTACTAGATAATCAATATAGGATGTTGTATTCTGGCAGTAATGATCAAGGAAAGAAAGGAGTAGCAATAGCATTCAACACCAAACATGAAAATAAATTTCTTGATTGGAAGACAGTTCAAGTAGAGTATGTAGGAAAACTTCAAAATGCAGAATTGGACAATGGAATTTATTTGTGCTTGTGGTCCCATAGAAGGTTCTGCTAAGGAAGAAGTAAAGGAATTTTTTTGAGTCATTAGAGAAGCTAGCTGACCTAAAGATAACAGAAAAGTGAGCTTTGTTCAAAATTTTAAACAGCAGGGTAGAAATGAATCCTAGGCATATAGAAATGTTTTGACAAAATTTGGGGAAAACCAAAGCTAATAATAATCGTATCTCCTGGATTTCTGTTCAGGATAGGGACTAGTCATTAACACCATGTACTAACATAAAGATGTCACAAATTCACAGGGAGTGCAGACAAGAAATAATAAAAGATTCATTGATTATATTATTGTTGGTAGCAATATCTTCATGCCAGTTCAAGATAGAGAAGATAGAGAACAGAGGATTTGAAATTGTAAGGGTTCATCACTTAATTTTAAGTAAGAGAAAAATGTATATCACATTGGAAAAAACAATATGTTAGAAGGTTTTTTAGAAAGAAAACTCATACCAGACTTTACATTCATGCCAAAAATCTGATACCAGAATTGTAATCAGATTTTTGTGGATGTGGACTTCATAATTTATTTCTTGGAACAGCAGCACTTCAGAACCTTCATTTGCTAATGGCTTTAATGAGTCTTGTATCAACAAAGTTGTTAATGGCTTTAGGATTATTTTGTCATCTACCTCCCAAGAGGTGATTATCACATTACCGTTCTTCGTGTTAAAGGCGTCTTTAAACGAATAGTCAGACTGCTTAGAAAAATTGGCCTACAATTGTCCTTTTGCCCTATTGACACATTTTGCAGAACCTTCTGCAAAACCTTTTTCAGGTTTTGCAGAAGGTTCTGATAAAGGCAGATAAATTAATGCCTTTATCCCACCATGGAGTATCAAATGCTGTGTCAGTGTTGAGTTATCATATCTTGGCAAAACTTGTAGATAGGTGGCTGTTCGTTGTGATGAACACCCTGATTATGTAAATTCCATGTTCCGGAACAGTCAGAATTTGCAGAACATGATTTTTTGACCAAACATCAAATATTTTGGAAGAAGATTAAGATCCTTCACAAAAGTATTCATCTTATGGAATGCTTATACATAGAGAGTTGTGAAATCTTGCTTCAGTGTCTGAATCTGAACAGAAATAATTCTCTGAAATCATCCATTTTATGGGAAATAGTACTTCTCTGCATGTTTCATTGACAACAGTTTTTTAATTAGTGCTTTGTCTCTTGTTTAAATTTGTTTAATTGGGACCTTTCAGACCATGCCTCTCTATATTATAGGAGGGTGGTCTGAAAAGTTCTCGCCCTAACAGTGAAAAAACAAATTTATAATTTCAAAATTATTTTTATTTTTCAACATAATTTTTCCTGAGACGAATACATTTATACCAGCGATGCTCCAGCGTCATTATCCTGTCTCTGTAGTGGTTCTCAGTAAGATCTGCAAAATATCCCTCTACAGCTGCAATCACCTCTTGATTCGAAGAAAACTGCTGACCAGCAAGGAAGAGTTTTAATTTTTGGAAGAGATAGAAGTCAGAGGGAGCCAAATCTGGGGAATAGGGTGGATGTTCCAACAATTCATAATGCAGATCCCTTAATTTTCCCATTGCCAAAACACTTGATTTTTTGCCAAAAGAGATTTTTTTCTTCTGCAAACTGGGTCTTTTCTCACGAATTTTTTCGTCTAGTCTGGTTAAAAGATCCGGATAATATTCCTCGGTTATTGTTTTACCCTTTTCGAGATACAGTGGTACCTTGGATTGCGAGTAACTTGGTCTGCGAGTGTTTCGCAAGACGAGCAAAAATTTTTAATAAATTTTAACTTGATAAACGAGCGACGTCTTGCAATACGAGTACTGTATTACCTATATGCTTTGTCTGCCGAGCGTCACATGATCACAAGCCGCTCGGGATTGTGGGTAATCATCTCGCATGCGCGGTCTCAGTCGGTATACCTCATTTGTATAGTCAACATTCGTGCTAGCGTTGTGACCACGTGAGTGTGCGTAAAGCATTTTTTTATTTTGTGTCCAAATGTAGTGACTGTTCTTTATTAACTGTACTACGACAATGGCCCCAATGAAGAAAAGGGTTGAAAAGGAAGGCAGTAAGAAGAAGGAGATGATTATGGTGGAAGTTAAGAAGGAAATCATCGGGAAGCACAAACAAGGTATGCAAGTGGCCGTCGCAAGTGTCATTGGATAGGTTCCTTGTTAAAGTCACACAAAAAGAAAAAGAGTCAACAGATAGCCGTGATTCCGTTAGTGACAATGAAAGTCGTCCTACCCAATACAATTACTGTAATATGTAATTGTAATGTAATCAATAAATTCGATTACTTTATGTATTTTGTATTAATCATTTTTATATGAATATTTTTGAGTTTTGGAACAAATCATCTGAGTTTCTATTATTTCTTATGGGGAAATCCGCTTTGATATACGAGTGCTTTGGATTACGAGCACGTTTCCGGAACGAATTATGCTCACAAACACCAAGGTACCACTGTAATCAATAAACAAAATGCCTTTATCATTCCAAAACTCCGATGCCATGACCTTTCCTGCTGATGGAACCGACTTTGTCTTCTTTGGTGCTGAACAACCGGCTTCTGTCCACTGTTTTGACTGCTGTTTGGATTCTGGTGTGTAATGGTGAATCCAAGTCTCATCCATAGTAATAAATCTGTGCACAAAATCGGTTTTATTCTTCTTAAAATGCTCCAAGCACTGTTCAGAGATTTTCATGTGAGTGCGTTTTTGATCTGCTGTGAGCAAGTGCAGCACCCATCTTGCGTGAAGCTTTTTCATATGCAATTCTTCATGCAAAATATATCCTACACGTTCTTTTGAAATGCCTAGTCTCAGCAATTTTATGCACTTTGACTCGCTGGTCATCCAATACCATATCATGCACTTGATCAATAATTTCTGGTGTTGTTACACTTTTGGGACGTCCTTCACATGGATCATCTTCAAGGCTGGTACGGCCACGTTTAAACACGGCAGCCCATTTCTTAATTGTTGAAAATGGAGGAGAAGAGTGCCCATAAACTTTTATGAACTCTGGATGAATTTCTATTGGCGTTAAACCTTCTTTTACAAAGAAATTTATAACCGTACCATACTCATTTTTGTCCATTTCAAGGGATACAGACAACACTTTTGCTTCAGACAGCTGTATAAAATAATCTACTTGATAGAATGACTCGCAATTTCACATGGATGCTTATGACAGATTTACCAACAAAAAAAAATAAAAAATCTCTTGCCGATAATGTTGCCATCTATGGTCGAGGCTGAGAACTTTTCAGACCACCCTTGTATATGTGTAGCTCATGAGTTTTCATTATTCAGCCTTCTGGTTTATCTTTTCTACTTGTTTAATTTGAAAGTCATGCTGAAGACTTTGACACTGGCAAAAATTTTATGTTAAATAAAATCTTACATAAGTAATAAATCTGTAGTTAGCTATTATTATGACTCACATTCCCATTCATCACAATTCTATTTTTATTTGCACTAATTTGTTAAATTTTTGACATATTCCTAATATTAACTGGCTCTCATTTTGTGCATTTAAATCTCCAACAGTAATGATTATTTCTGTTGGTTTTGTTTTATCTACAATTTCTTGGAATTCTTTGTAAAATGTATTTATTTCTGTTTCTTATTTTCTCTCTTTAGGACTATAAACACTTATCAAATTTATTATATGTCCTTTTACCTTTAATTCTATATGAATCTTTCTGATATGTAGACAGTCTTTTATGTAGTATTATTGCTACTCCCACTTTTGCTCTTACTTGTTCCATTGTATGCTATTACATAGTTTTGTGCTGTATGCAATTTCTTTTCTTCATTTCAGATAATGCTACTATTTTATTATTTATTTCATTAATTTCTTTAATTAATTTATCTTTGTTTTGATTTAATGATCATACATTCCAAGTTGCTATTTTAAATCTTATCTTCCCAAGTTTATGTTTTCCTTGTCTATCTGTCAATTCTGTATGGTCAGTTTGGTTGCAGTCTTCATTGTCTTCTTAAGCAAGAAACTTTTATATTTTGGGACAGTCAGCTAACCTAGTCTCCTGATGCCCACCACTTCAGCTGAACACCTTAAAAATACTATATAGATTTGTGAGGTTCATGTGACTCATAATCAAGCAATGCTTCTGTGAATTCTGCCTCCCCACAATAAAATTGATATTAACACAGTTATAGTAATGGTAATGAGGGTGCTGAACACTTTCTTGGCATTGTCATAGTAAATCCTCCACTCCTATATTTTCTGAATAACACTACTTTGTATATCGTAAGATTCCTGCTGCCTCAGTGATCATAGGTTTCTCTTCCACAGACTAACTACCATAATCTAGTAGTATAGCTCGTCTCAGGTAACCCTTATCTCTGAATTATAGCATCAAGAATACCTCATAATGGAACATATTTGTAGTAGTGGATTGCCTGCTCTGAGATGACTCCATTCTCTGCCATTTAATTTCTCTTAGATGGCTCCATCGCATTCACGATCTTTGTTGATATGCAAAGATTCTGCTCTTTGCATAAACTACTCTTCCAACTTTGGGAAGAAGGAATGAAGGAGGAGGTGGTGCTTTTTCCTATAATCCATTCGTATATGAGATGGTTTCTTCAGAAGTGAATTTGATGCTGTGTAAAACATCATTCCTCAACAGCATAAAGTTTACTGAAAGAAGATAAGTTATTTTCACTACTGTTAACATAAAATTAACAAAAGCACGCACACAAAAAAAATGAGAATTTCTAATTATTGTGCAATTTTTTAATTAATTAATTTTTTAATCTTCTAGAGTTGCTTCGAATAGTAAAGCAGGTTTGATTGAATTTTTAAAATAAATCATCTCCTCTCCCTCCCTCCATTGGACATTGGTGTGCTTGAGATGTAGAGCGAAATATCTGTGTAACAGGTTTTTAATATATTTACTCTATAGTCTGCAATAGTATAAAAAATATTGTAGTGTTGCATTGAGATGTAGAGTGAAATACCTGTGTAACAGTTTTTTAATATATTTACTTTATAGTCTGCTATAGTATAAAAAAACGTTTTACTCGCTTGATATTTGATTAAGTTATTGTAGAGTGAGTGCTGTAGCTGATCATAGGTAACCTTGTATCTCAAAATATGGCTAACCCTGTATCTTAAAATGCTGGCTGCAAGAAATGTCATCAGAATACGCTAAAAACGGAGTTGAATACAAAGGAAAAAAAATCTTGACAGATATAAATTAGTGACAGAACACAAAAAAAAATTAAAATTTTGATACCAAGTGAATCCTTATGCTTTCAGTCATTCAATGAATATCAAGTGAGTTAAATATTTTTTATACTATTGCAGACTATAGAGTAAATATATGAAAAACCTGTTACACAGATATTTCACTGTGCATCTGTAGCATCCATAATCAGTCTGGATATTGCATGACTTACTGCATATCATTTTCCATATTTTAGTGATATATTTTTAACAATTCATTGCTAAGATAGTAACTTAGATGTGCATATTCATTTTAGAAACATATAACTGAAGATGTAAAGAGGAGGTTGAATATTTTGCAGTCATCATGGACAGGCCTGAGTTCCACTGTGAAGAAAAGAATGTATCAGTTAGTACAAGGTATGAAAAAAAAGCTTTTGTAACATAAAGTAATATTACATAATATCAAGTATAGTCTACAACTGGTGCTGCATCCAAAGCAGTGAACATGTTAACTTTGAGTAATTTATCCCCCTTAAAATGATCTTTGAATTTAGCATCTAATATTCCTTATTCAAAGATTAACTATGTTTTATGCTTAATTACTACTGAGTTGGTCCTGCCGTCTTCACGTATTAAAACAGAGACTGAGTGTGAGACTATCCTTGGATGCTGCATAAGAAGGATGTGAGTGTGAGTAAGGGAGTAAATAGCAGACTTTTTGTTGGAGAGTGGTGGTGATAGTGTTGTGAGTGCAGCAACTGAGTTTAAGCTGCAATTTGGTTAATACTGTATTTGATAATGAAGACCTCCCACGTTGGATCTTTTGCTACATAAAAGTCCAGTAATGTTAACAATAATAATAATTTGCATCATGGTTTTAATCATCATCAGTTTCCTGATATGAACATCCCTTGAGGGTACATCAACAATCTTATCAACAATTTTCCTCTAAATTAGTTTATTACTTGTCAGCACTTCAGTACTGTCATATCTAACATCTCATTCTTCTAAGGCACTTCTGACTGAATCAGTGCGCCTAGACCATGGCCTTCCTCTTCTTCCTCTGGGTCTCTTTCTCACCATCTTGGCATCAAACACCTGTTTTGCTAACCTTTCCCCACCCATTCTATGTAAGTGACCATACCACCTTAGGTTAGCTCTGCTGACACATTCTTAAATGCTAATAATGTCAAGTTCCTTTCTAATATCTTCATTTTTAATATGATTGTGCCATTGATGTCATCAATTCAATCTCCTAAATTTTCTTAGAATCCTCATATCTGTGGTCTCTAGTCTTTGAACAAGTGCCTTATTTCTAATGTAACTCTCAGATCCAAAACTTAAAACTGGTTTGAACACTGTCTTGTATACTGCTAATTTAGTGTTTTGGCAATTTCTCTCTTATTCCATATACATTTATTCAGCTGGCTACCCACCATACCAGCTTTGCTTATTCTGTTGTCTGTTTTCAAATTTAACCTTCTATCTCACTAAAAATTGTGCCTAAATAGCTGAAATATTTTACTTCTTCTACTTCTTATGATCTCCATTGAGAATGCAGCTGCCTATTTTCATAGTTTTGGTCTTTTATTTCTGATTTTCATGCCGAATTTATTATAGTTGTTATTCACTTTAGTTAGAGAATCCTGGATACTTGCACTAGATGTGTTTAGGAGTACAACATCATCTGCATAAAGCAAATTAGTGTTTTATACAGAGCAACACACAGTGTATATTTAAGTTGTCAGTCAGCAGTTACAATTGAAGGAAATACAGGAAGATGGTTTTATGTAAAATCAGGGGTAAGACAAGGATGCACATTATCTCCACTCTTATTCATCATCTATATGGATCACATTATGAAAGAAAGTGGCATTGAGCCTGTATTAGAATTGGAGATTTGGATGTCAAACTTAGCTCTTTGACATCTCCAATTCTAATACAGGCTTAATGCCACTATCTTTCATAATGTGATCCATATAGATGATGAATAAGAGTGGAGATAATGTGCATTCTTGTCTTACCCCTGATTTTACATAAAACCACCTTCCTGTATTTCCTTCAATTGTAACTGCTGACTGACAACTTAAATATAGACCTGCATGTTGCTCTGTATAATTTTCCATTCACGTATTAAGTCTTAAGTGCTGGGAGAGCATCATGTTGGAGGTTTAATGGAATATATACAGCACTAGGAAAAGATTAAAAACTAATTTTCATGCTTCCAATATTTTGTCGATGTCACTGAGACATCTTCAGGGATTACAAATAACACTTGTAACACACACATAAAGACAACACAATACTAAATGAAACATGTGGGTAATTCTAAAGTTCTGTCTAGGCAGTGTGCCCTCTTTGGGAATTTGTAGGTTTCCTAGGATACCAGAGAGGATGTCAACCTGTCTGTCAGGTAGACAGATAGGTAGATCAGTAACTGTCTGTTTAGAAGAACACAAATCGTACATCTGCAAATATGACTGTGGTCAATCTGGCCTTGCAGACCATGTATTGGATACAACCCACAGGATCTCCTGGAAGAAAACTACCATGTTCCACCATAGTAGATTTAAAAAGAAAAGACTGTATTTAGAAATCAACATTCAGAAATCATTTAGAAATCAACCGAATTTAAATAAATACAGATGCATAAAACTTCTCAAACTTTGGGAAACAATAATTGTCAGAGGTCCCACTAAAATCCTAGGCCAACTGCAAATGCCCATAGAGGGCGCAGCACCTAGATAGGACTTTAGAGTCACTCATGTGTTTCATTAGTATAGTGCTGCCTTTGTGTGTGTGTGTGTTACAAGTGTTATTTGTAATCCCTGAAAATGTCTCAGTGACTGAGACGAAATATTGAAAGCATTAAAATTAGTTTTTAATCCTTTCCTAGTGCTGTATATATTGCATTAAACCTCTAACATAATGTTCCATTCATCCCATATAATTGTAGTGTTTGAAAAAGTTTTCTCTGAGTACCTTGTTTTTATGCCTTTTTCAGATCTACAAAACTTAAGTAGTTCCTTTTCATATTTCCACAATTTCTCAATCATTTGTCTTAAAGTGAAAATCTGAATGACTACTATTTTCCCTGAATATTATTATTATTATTATGTGACATCTCCAGGGAATCCAAAGACTCATCGAGGGAGGGCACCTACTCTACAACTCTCCATCTCCAACAGCAATCCTCATCACCTACACTAATGCCATCTACTGCCCACCACCACTAGTATTTTCACAGACAATCCCAAACATCTATGCCCATGGTGAGATTCAAACCCGCAGCTTTTTTTTGGCTGGAGAGCGGAAACGCTAACTGCTCGGCCAACCAGGCCAGCCTAACGTGCAATATAGCTTGTTCTTCTCCAAGTTCCTCTTCCATAGTCTTTCTCAACCTCATTTCAATTATGCTTGCATAAATTTTACCTGGAACACTTAGTAGAGAAATTCCTCTGTAATCCTTACATTCAGCTTTATTCCCTTTTTTAGAGATGGGTACGATGAGAGTGCTACTCCACTCATTGGGAATTCAACCTTCACATCAGGCCCTCTGAATTATGCAGTGTAGCCACTGCAGAACTTTAATACCTCCATACTTAAGCATTTCTGGTAGAATATCATCTACTCCAGCTGTCTTTCCACATTTCAAGTTTTTGATGACTTTTTCTACCTCATGTATTGATATGTACTCCTCTTTGCATTCCTCTTGAAAAATTTTTAGTACAGTTCTGTCACTGTTTGGTTCATTTAACAGTCTTTCAAAGTTAATTACTCCAGTCATCTAGGATATCTTTATCTTCTATTTTCATGTCACCTTTATCATCTTTGATTCCTTTTACAGTACATTTTCTTCAATTTCTAAGCTTTTTCAATAGCCTCCAGAACATTTCACTACCTTCCTTATATTTATTTTGCATACCTTTACCAAAGTCTTCCCCACGACTTTTGTTTAGCTACTTTTACATATAGCTCATTAAACATTTTTCTCTGTATTCTTTTAGGCAATATTCCGACTTATTTGCTAGGAACTTTTGGTATGCTTCCTTCTTTTCCAGACTGCTTCTTTAACTTTTTGTGTCCACCATGGGGTTCTTATTTTTCTGTCCTTGCAGACAATTTCACCACATACCCTCCTAGCTGAATCGATCAATATCTTCTTCAGAGTTTGCCACCGAGATTTTAAGGTTTGGTTCTTGATTTCAAACTGCTTAAAATTTTCTTCAATAACGTTTGCATAGTTGAGTCTACATTTTACCTGTAAAAAGATGCTCAAATTTAATTATTTTTAAAAACTTTCTCACATACTTTCTTTTCAATGGATATACATTGTTATCCTGCTTAGTACAAAGAAATGGTCACTTCCAATTTCAAATCCTCTGTGCACTCTTGTATCCTGAACCAGCATGATGATATTACTATCAGCAATGATGTACCTGTAACATAAAAGAATAATATTACATAGCATCAAGTATTGTCTACAACTGGTGCTACATCCAAAGCAATGAGCATGTTAACTTTGAGCAATTAATCCTCTTTAAGATGACCTTTGAATTCAGTATCTAATATTCCTTTTTCGTATATTAACCATGTTTTTTTTGCAATTACTACTGAGTCTTGCCTGCTTCATGGATTAAAACAGGGACAGAACATGTTGTATAAGGAGAATTTGAGTAAGGAAGTAAAGAGCAGACTTTTTGTTGGACAGTGGTGGTAGAAATGGAATGCATTTCGTGGTGTTTGGTGAGTGTTGAAACTTAGTTTAAGCTGCAGGTGGATTATTATTATTATTATTATTACGGGTATCTCCATGGAGTCAGTAGACTCATCGCGGGAGACCCAAACTAGCAAAACAATATCTGTCATATCTCTTCTTGAATTCATTTACAGACGAAGAGCTCACAACTAAGTCAGGCAATGAATTCCACTCATTCACCACCCTCCAGGCAAAAAACCTTGTTCTGACACCTTTGTTAACCACACTCTGCTTTAATTTCCAGAGATGACCTCTTGTTCTTCCATCACTATCACACAGCTGAAACATTTCCCCTACATCAATCCTATAAAAACCTTTTAGTAATTTGAATGTTTCTATCATATCCCCTCTTCTTCGCCTATCAACCAATCTCTGCAATCCACAAGCTCTCAATCTATCAATGTAGGGAGCATTTTTTATATCACTCACCAACTTGGTCACTCTTCTCTGAACCCTCTCCACAGCCTCCTCATCTCCAAGGAATCCAGGTGACCAGACCTGCACAGTAATCCAAATGTGGAAGTATCAATGCTTTATAAAGGGGAATAATAACCTCTTTATCTCTGGATGTCAGTGTGTTCCTCAACAACCAAGTAATCCTATGTGCAATCTTGGACACCTTGGCAATGTGTCCTCTGAACTTCATCTCCCTATCTACCAATACCCCTAAGTCCCTAGCCTCATCAATCTCTTGGAGTACCTTTCCATCGATGTAGTACACAGCTGGTAATCTTTTAATCCCAAAATGCATGACTTTACACTTTTCCACATTGAACTGACATCCATTTTCTTTTGCCCATTTTACCAGCTTATTTAAATCCTCCTGCAAACTTTCAACATCAGCTTGATTTTTTATTGCACTACACAACTTTGCATCATCAGCAAACAACTGAATATCTCCCTTTAAGCCATTTCCTATATCATTTATATACAAATTAAACAACATTGGCCCAAGCACAGAGCCCTGAGGCACACCACTGGTCACCTGCCTCATTCTGGACTCGGCTCCTCCATACACCACCTTATGGTATCTCTCCCTGAGCCATTCTCCTATCCATATCACCAATTTAATATCCATTCCCATCTGCTCCAATTTGCGTAACAGTGTTCTATGGGGTATCCTGTCAAAAGCCTTAGCAAAATCCAGAAGTACCACTGTGCAGCCAGTTCCTTTGTCCAACTCAGATGTTATTCTATTATGAATAGTTAATAGATTGCTAAGGCAGGATCTACCTTTAACAAAACCATGTTGGCCTCTATAGAGTATCATATCCTGATCCACCCATTCTTGAATTTTGTCTTTAACCAACTTTTCCAATACTTTTACCACTACTCCTGAGATGGTGATTGGTCTGTAATTCAATACCGCAGTTTTAGAGCCACCCTTATGCAAAGGAACCACTTTGCCTAACTTCCACTCCATAGGGACCATACCAGAGTTCAAACTTAAGTTAAATATCCAGGTGAGAGGGGTTGACAATTCATTTGCACATTCACGCAACACCCGAGCTGATATTCCATCTAAGCCTACCGCAGTGTTTGCATTTAAGTTTTGCAATATATTTAATACCTCTGATTCTTTAGCTTCAATTCTCACATTTGGTATTGCTGTAGGTATAGAGATATCCTCACTTGGGTGATAGACTTTTGAAAAGTGATCACTCAGTAACTCGACTATTACATCTGATTTTGTCACCTCAATACCATCAGCACCCACTAAGGTTATCCTTCCGAAGTCATTCTTCCTCTTACTTGCCACATAGCGGAAGAACTCTTTGGGATTACCCTTGCTCTCTCTTTGGCTAAGGTCTTCTCATAATCTGATTTAGCTTTTCTTACTATGCTGGTAACCTTCCTAGCTTGAGCCTTGTACTGCTCATGGGTGTCCTGATCGCCTTTCTCCTTGTAAATTCTCCATAACATTTTATTTTTTTGTAGTTCAAGCTTGATACTACTGCTCATCCATCTAATGCCTGCCTTGTTTGACCTCCTAACCATGGGGACACAATCTGATATTGCTTTCCTCAGATACCCGCTGATTTTATCCCAAGCACTGCTAACATCTTTCCCTTGCAATATGTTCTGCCATGGGATGGCTGCAAGCTCACTCCGAAGCTTGTTATAATTGCCTAACCTGTAGTTCCGTACATACCTCTTCTTAATAGAAAAATCCACAGATTTTGCAACCTCCCAAGTCAATACCACATGATCGCTTTCACCAACTGGAGGTAACGCCAATAACCAGGTCCAACACTCTCACACCACATGTCCCTTCAGTTACGTGCTGTTTCAAGTAATTATCTCGTAGAAGATGTATGAATTCCATTTCCTTTTTGCTACGTGATATTTCCTCCTTCCAATTGATATCACCGTAATTAAAATCCCCCATAATAATCACCAAGCCTTCACTCATTGCACTAAGTTGCTGATGCATGAATTCAATATCTTCCCCCGTACTCCCTGGCCTATAGCAGCATCCAACTGTATATTTGGTTGCATTGGTCACTATTTCGCACCAGACTGCCTCAAATGAACTCTCATTCACATGTCTATCATCATGATATACTACTTTCTTTGGCTGCAACACATCAGCTATCATCAACAGTACTCCTCCTCCTGTTCTATCTTCTCTATCCTCCCTGAAAATACTGTACCCATCACATTCAATTTCAGGATGAATACTATATTTGATAATGACCTCATATGATGAATCTTTTGCTACATGGAAGTCCGGTAATGTTAATAATAATAATAATAATAATAATTTGCATCATGGTTTTAAATATAACAAAAATAGAAGCGAGAATAGGACAAATGAGATCCTCTCATGATTGTTATTATTATATGGAAATCTCCATATGGGGTCCAGAAACTCATCATGGGAGGCTGGTGCAAACTTTATTTGCACAGTCTTAGTCATAGTTCTACTTATTTAGTGACAAAGCATTCAAGATTGCCTTTGGAAACCCATTCCTTTCATTCACAACTCTTCCTTGTTCTCCTTGTTATTATGTATTGAAAAATTTCTTCTGCATTAGTTCTATCACATCCTTTCTTTTTGCCTATCAAACAAATTTGTAATCCACAGATCAGTCTTCATGGAGTAGACCTGTCAATATCTTGGGTACTCACCTCTGGACCATTTCCACCAAACCCAGGTGACTAAATCTGTGCAGTCGAGATGTGGGCATATTGAAGTCTTATGAAGAGAAATAATGAGAACTTCCCGGTCTTTACCTGTTGGTGCATTTACAAGTATGGATAGGTTGTTGCAAGAGATTTCGCTGGCAGTGAAAGTAAATTATACTTGACAAGAAAATATATTCTTGTTTTTATCTTTATTTTCTCCAAGCATGAGAAAACAAAAGTGTGCACATGAAATATCTTTTATCTTCATGACTTAGAAACGTATATATAGAAGCAGTTAATCACTGACCACATTTCCCCACTATCCCATATTGCACAGTGACTCTTTTCAAGCAAGTATAATGACATCCATTATGAGAGTGGTCACTATCAAGACTTTCAACTTTTATTGAGATATTCGGCTGGGAGCTAGACCTATGAAGATTTGAGGGCTAACTTAGCACCTTCATAATTGAAGTCATATACCATATACAGTGGAAATACTCTTAGGGACAGACGTTTTTCATTGTCTTGTGAAACACCACTGCCTTGCTTATTGGCTTCCTGAAGTGACCATGTTTGCCATCTGCCACGTTCGGTTTTCCAAGCAAGGGCTCTGCCTCTCCTCCTCTCATCTGGAGTGTAGGTGACATAATATCCCTTGAAGATATGCCAGTTACATTAGCAATCCATACTCTCTCCATTTGAGGGTACAGCAACACAAGGGTGTTCCAAGGCTGGCTACTGGATAGTAGATGGGATCTAGTCTGAGTATAATAGTAATGAATCAGGAGGCTTCCCAACCAACTCCACTTACTATGTGGGATCATGTATGGAAGGAGTCTGAATATGGTGGTATGCAGGGGAAACTGTCAGGGTCATGACAATTTCCCCATGATTTGGACAGGAGACTTTCTCATTTTGGGTGGTATGTTTGCAAGTCTTTTATCTCTCATTGTATGCCCTCACTCTTTATGTAACTTTTCTATCACAGTAGTGAAAGACAGTATAATGACATGCAGTTTTACTGTAGATTGCTAAATAAAATCTCCCAGAATAAATAATTTAAAAAAAAGCTACAAAAACAATAAAAATCCAACTAAAAAATTAAAAAATCAACAGAATAAAAGCCTTAAAACTTCTTACAAAAAAACCCAAAAAAACACCTCTGCTTTACAGCCATTTTCAACCTTAATGTAAATGACGTGCACTACCCCTTCATAGTCATCCAAACCTAACAGAACCTCAGCTGATGGATGATCTTAAAAACTACTGTCTATCTCAACCCCCTTAACTACAGGTTATACAATTCCATTTGCCAAAAGGGCAGTGCTTGTGCACTCATCAAAACTGACATCTAGAGAATGCAAAATCTCTTTATCAAACTTGTACTTATTTGCTTGCTGTCTTTGTTGCTCCCCAAACTCTGATAACCACTATGGACTCTTTGACTACCTATTTCTAAAGCATTTTCTGTAATGCTTTAGAAATTGAAATGTCCATATAATGGGTATTTGATATGTTGACTTGCTGGACCTCAGACAGGCTTCCCTTCTCTAATTTCAGTGGTCAAGCAGGCAAGGATGCCAAGATATTGCCTTGGCAACAACACAGATAATCCATCTCCACACCAGAGTACAAGACCATCTTCACCATTTTGCCAACATCTTAGACATCTTAATGAGTTCTCCTTTCAAATACACTGCTGATGTCAGTTCTCCTCTTCGTAAATCTGACCATAACCTTGTCCAAGTTTCATTTGCTATAGAACAAACCTTCACTCAGCCATTTCCATTTTGTGACAAATAGGATGATCACTGTAACTTCTGCTCCTCCTTTTCATTGTCCAACTACTATTTCCATTCTCTCTTTCCAAACACTAGCTTCAACTGAATAACAAAAATAATTCTTACTAGAATGAAGGCGTTCATTCTCATTCTGCCTAAAATACCTGACATGGTTACTTGGAACACCTGTTGGTGTTCCAAGGCTGTTAAAAAAAAAAAATTCAGTATAAGTGGCTCAAAACTAAAATTCCAGCATTGCACTCAGCCTATTATGCAGTTTGCAACAACTGGGGAAAAAAAAATAAATAAATAAATAAAAATAAAATAATCAGATTTTGAAAGGATCAGTTGTTGCAAACTTACTTGCCTCCTGTCCAAGTGACACTCAAGCCTTCTCTCCAATATCACTGAGTACAACTCTTTCCCATTTGCGTTTCCCCTGCATTCATCTTCAGATTGTATCATTGTACTATCATCTAACGACATGGCTGATTTATTGATATCACTAGTCTCCAGTTTAATCAGAAGAATCTTGAATACCAACAAGTCATCTGTTTCAGATGGTTTTTGCTTCCAGTGTACTAACAATTTGTTCACTAGAATTAACACTAATGCACTTTTGCCTTTTTAATCTCTCCTGCTCTACTAGCAACCCAATAGCAATGAAAAGCACATATTCAACTGATTTTAAAAAGGGATGATAAAAGTCAGCCAACACATCACTAGTGAATTCTTACTCTTCGCAACACTAATTAGCTGGAGTCTACCAGCTAATTAGTGATCATCAGTATGGATTTTTACTACTCAGGATCCACAGCTGATCTTTTAGCCATTGCCATCCACATTTGAAGAAAAGTTATGTAAAGGTTCGATAAAAATCTTATATTGCTCTTGACATTTCTTGGACATCTCATTGGATCTGGTATAGATGCCTGCTCAGCAAGCTACCATCCTATGGCCTTCATTCTCCTCTTTGCAGTTGGGTTGCCATTGCCTGCTCTGGCTGTTCACTACATATTATTGCAGACATTTTCCTCTCCTCAGACTACCTCACAGTACAGAAGTATCCTAGAATTCTGTATTACCGCTCATGCTCTTCTTCCTTCTCTCCATAAATTATCTCTTACCGATTTAAAATCTATTCTTAGTTTTATTAATATATCAATAAAATAAATAATAATGAATGTATGATTCATGAAAGGGTAAGTAATTCCGATGATAATCAGAAATAATGTATTCTATTGCAGTGTAAAGTGCATATTGATCCTCAGTAAACGAAAGAAAATTCTTAGGAAATCAAGCGAAATATAAATAAAACATAGAAATAAATACATGTAGCAAGCATGTATTTATTTCTATGTTTTATTTATATTTATTTATATTTTATTTATAATATAAATAAAACATAGAAATAAATACATGTAGCAAGCACAACGAATTCTTCAAGATGAGTTACTGCTCCATCAACTTACATATACCTGCACACCTAAATAAATCACCTGATCAATTATTAGTTCATTGGATTACTATTATTAGTTCATTGGATTACTCTCTCCCTATAGTTATTTATTGAACTACCAAATGTATACAATGGCTGTTTGTTATTGGTTAGTTATTTATACTTTGCAAACAAATCTCTTTCCCCCCTCCTTGTAATTTTTTTTTTTTTTTTTAAACCATGCCATCATAAAATCATTAATTCACTTATGAATGTCTAGAATTTATAGGATCACATGCTACTTGCTTCACCCAGCAACTTATAGGACACACATATAATATCACAAATGTTCATCATCATCATTAAATTCCTGCCATGTACCCTCAAGGGGTGTTCAGGATATGGTAGTACTACATGAAAAAAATTACATCATTATTAATTTCCTATCTACAATTTTCCTCCAAATCAGTCTGTTACTTGTCAAGACTCCAACATTATCAGATCTTATATTTCTATCGTCTAGGGCACTTTGTACCGTATCAATCCACCTATATCTTGGTCTTCCTCTGGGTCGTTTTGCTGCCAACCTGGCAGAGAACACTTGTTTTGCTAATCTTTCCTCGCCCATTCTGTTTAAGTGACCATACCACTTGAGATTAGCTCTGCTAACGCATTCCTGGATGCTGACAATGTCAAGTTATTTCCTAATATCCTTGTTTTTAATATGATATTGCCATTGATGCCATCTGTTCACGCCTATAATCTTTCTCAGGACTCTCATATCTGCGGTCTCTAGTCTTTGGTCAAGTGTTTTACTTCTGACCCAGCTCGCAGATCCATAAGTTAAAACTGGTTTGAACACTGTCTTGTATACAGCTAATTTAGTGTTCCAACTAATTTCTCTCTTATTCCATATGAATTTATTCAATTGACTTCCTACCATACCAGCTTTGCTGATTCTGTTGTCTATTTCTATATTTAATTTACCATTTTCAGTAAAAATCGTGCCTAAGTAGCTGAAATATTTCACTTGTTCCACAGGTTCTCCATTCACAACACAGTTGACATTTTCAATGATTCTGCCTATTTTCATTGTCTTTGTCTTTTTATTGCTGACCTTCATACCATATCTATTACAACAGCTATTCGATTTAGTCAGAGAATCTTGCAGACTTGTAGCGGATTTATTTAGAAGTATAACATAAAGCAAAGAGCTAACATTAACTGGTCCAATTTTGATATCATGTTTAATACCACTTTCCTTCATAATGTGATCCATATAGATAATGAATAACAGAGGGGATAATGTACATCCTTGTCTCACACCAGATTTAACATTAAACCATCTTCCTGTACTTCCTTCAATTCTAACTGCTGACTTACAACTCAAATAAAGACTAAGTATTGCTTGATATAATGCCCCATTGACACCATATAACTGCAGCGTATTGAATAGCTTCTCTCTTGGCACCTTGTCATATGCCTTTTCCAAATCGACAAAACTTAAATACAGATCTTTGTTATATTCCCATGCTTTCTCAACTATTTGTCTTAAAGTGAAGATCTGATCCTGACAGCCTCTATTTAGCCTGAATCCAGCTTGTTCTTCACCAAGCTTTCCTTCCACAATTCTTCTCAACCGTTTCTCAAGTATACTTGCATAGATCTTGCCAGGAACACTCAGTAGGGAAATACCTCTGTAATTCTCACATGCAGTTTAATTTCCCTTTTTATATATGGGTACTATGAGAGCTCTACTCCAATCATCAGGAATTCGTCCCCCCTGTCCAGGCTTTCTGAACTATGCGGTGCAGCCACTGTAAGACTCTTATACCACCATACTTCAGCTTTTCTGGTCGCATATCATCTACTCCTGCTGCCTTTCCACATTTCAAGCCTTTGATGACTTTTTCTACTTCAAGTATGGATATGTATTCCTGACTGCATGCCTGGTCAGTGTTTTTTACCACTGTGCTGTCATCACTGCTTGTTTCATTTAACAGTGTTTCAAAGTAATTACTCCATACTTCAAGGATATCTTTTTCTCCCGTTTTCATGTCACCTTTATCATCTCTTACAGCACTCTTTCCTCCATTCCTAAGCTTCTTCAACAACCTCCAGAATATTTTGCCACCTTCTTGATATTTATTTTCTATATTCTTGCCAAAGTCCTCCCATAACTTTTGTTTAGCTAGTTTTACACAGTGTTTAGCATTCTTGCATTTGTCTCTATATTCTCTAAGAGCACAAGCTGACTTATTTGACAGGAACTTTTGATATGCTTTCTTCTTTTCCTTCACTGCCTCTTTAACTTCCTGTGTCCACCAGGGAGTTCTGATTTCAAAAATGTTAATTATTAATAATTTGATAACTAATAATTAAGGAATTGACAGCGTACACTGGAAATATAAATGAAATAAACTTTAATATATATTTTCTGATATTTCGGAAAGTATATATTAAACTGAACTAAATCACATCCCGTACGCTTTCTCAGCCAATGGCTACCCCTCCCCCAAAAATAAGAATCCAAAAAATACTTAACCCAGTTATCCACAACCCACCATCCCCTCCCCTTCACAAAAAAGATTACTCTAAATCCATCACCATTCCCTACATCCGAGGCACCTCGGAAAAAATCAACAAAATTTTAAAAAAACATGACTTGACCACCTGTTACAGACCACATAGAAAATTGGCATCCCTTATTCGCTCCACTAAAGACCAACCACTTCTCCTAGACCTACCTGGTGTATACCAGGTCCCTTGCAGCTGTAAACTGTCCTACTTTGGCCAAACAGGCAGGACAGCAAATATCAGGATCTCAGAACACAAGGATTACATCCGATTTCATAAGTACAGCCACTCTGGGCTTGCAGACCACGCTCTGGATACTTGCCACAGAATAAGATTGAAGAAAGCCACAGTAATACACTGCAGCAAGTTCAATTATGGAAGACTATTCATGGAATCAGCCTCAGCCCTTAGGAACATGCCAATTTGGATGTACGAGACTGCTCCAAATTTGGGAAACATTTATTATAAGAACTTCAGCCCAAAGGCCAAGAACTACCAATATAGCCCGCCAGGGGGCACCATCAGGACTTTAGGAAAACGTTAGCTTCCTAGCTTCGGTTCTCATTTGCTGTTATGTAGTACTTGTGTGCACTTGTCTTTGTAATAAGTTCCCAAGAAGATGGCAACGTGACGTTTGCCGAAATATCGGAAAGTATATATTAAAATTTATTTAATTTATATTTCCACTGTACGCTGTCAATTCCTTAATTATTAGTTATCATGTATAACCAGCGTATAAGCCTCTCAACAAGAATATTAATAATTTGTTTGCTAGTAATGAAAGTATTTCTATTCACATTTGTTTGTTCTTCCTTTATATTTCCCATTATCACATGGCTTATTAATGATGTAATACATTTAGTTTAATCCTTTATCCAAGTGTGTGCAAACAAAGTTTGCGCCTGAAAGTATCTTCAGGATTGAGGTAAGGTGGTACAACACCGGGCAGCTCCTTGCAAAGGTGGAGCAAGCTACCAACACTTCTATCTCGGTATCTCCCATAATGCAAAACACATCTCCTTGCGGATATGTATAATGTTATGCATTAAATGGGAAGGGCCACTACCTAGACTAGTTTCGACCTTTATTGAGGTCTCTTCAGTGGGAGCCAGGCCCAAGTGGAGATACCAAGGCAGAAGCATTAGCAAGGTCATCTGCACCTATAGGAGCTGCCAAACGGTGTGCCACCTTTTTATTAAATTACTCTGGATTTAGAGAAAGATGTTGAAAGTTTATTTTTCACTTGGTCAGACTATAATAAATTTAGTTCAATCCTTTATCCAAGTGTGTGCAAACAAAGTTTGCACCTGAAAGTATCTTCAGAACTGAGGTAAGGTGGTATAACACCGGGCAACTCCTTGCAAAGGTGGAGCAAGCTACCAACTCTTCTATCTCAAAAGTTTATTTTTCACTTGGTCAGACTATAATAAATTTAGTTCAATCCTTTATCCAAGTGTGTGCAAACAAAGTTTGCACCTGAAAGTATCTTCAGAACTGAGGTAAGGTGGTATAACACCGGGCGACTCCTTGCAAAGGTGGAGCAAGCTACCAACTCTTCTATCTCAGTATCTCCCATAATGCAAAACACATCTTACGGATATGTATAATGTTATGCATTAAATGGGAAGGTCCACTACCCACTGAAGAGACCTCAATAAAGGTCGAAACTAGTCTGGTAGTGGCCCTTCCCATTTAATGCATAACATTATACATATCCGTAAGATGTGTTTTGCATTATGGGAGATACCGAGATAGAAGAGTTGGTAGCTTGCTCCACCTTTGCAAGGAGTTGCCCGGTGTTGTACCACCTTACCTCAGTCCTGAAGAGACTTTCAGGCGCAAACTTTGTTTGCACACACTTGGATAAAGGATTAAACTAAATTTATTATAGTCTGACCAAGTGAAAAATAAACTTTCATCATCAATCATCAAAAAAATTATTAATGATGGTTCACATATTTATACCTTTTAGTAATTCAGATATACCAACCAAATATGACATTTACCTTCATTACTGTTTTCTAATATATCCTTAAAAAAACACATGACCCCCCCCCACACCCCACCCATGCAGATTTGGTTACAGTTAAAGAACCATTGTGATACATGACACATCTGCCAAAATGCAAGGACAAAATTTCTGTGGAGTAAAGTCTTTTCTCTTTGTCCCCATCAGATAGTTAGGATGACTGAGAGAGTAATGATTGCCCTGATATGAATGTGTTACAGTGGTTGGGTATGGATGATGTTGAAGCCAAAATGTTGATTACTACAATGTTTGTCAAATGGAGGATGCTATCATCAGCCAAATTATAGATAGGATATGGAGTTACTGAGAGCAATCCATATATAGCAGGAAGAGCATGGACAAAATTATGAAGATCTGAACTGACCACAACGGGACAACTGCATATGCCGAGGAAGAAGAGGCATAGCACTGTAGGACTATGCACATGCTCGGTGAAATATGACGACTTTTACGCTGTCAGCAATTCGTCAGAAAATGCACGATTTCTTCCAAAAGAACAAAATTCATACGATATATAAGGTAATGACTGTTGTAAACAATGAATCTCCCTCACATTTCATTAACAACAACTTACCGGTTGTTAAAGGACCTTGGTTTTGTTTGTGCCACAAGAAAGCAATCATTGGCATTACTTGAAAGGGAAGATATAATTTTATGGTGTCACCAGTATTTCTGTTCTATCAGGGAATATCATCATGTGGGATGAAAAATTTATTATACAGGCAAAACCTGAGTGAATGCCAGTCACACCTGCACTAAAGTTCTCCAGGACACGACAGTAAAAAGTGCTTGTTAAGCATTTTTGTTGGGCTTAACGACAGGCCTGAAAGCACTGAGTGGAAAGGGGTCTCATATAATCATAATGTACACTGGCAGCAAAGACGGATTTGTAAAATTTCAAGGGGGCCCTTGAAATTTTATGAGCGCAGATATCACAAGGTGATTATCATAAGGAAATGGATGGAATGCACTATGAACATTGGTTCACAATGCTTTCCAACGAACATGTTTTTGCCAAACATTGAGCCTAACAGTGTTATTGTAATGGACAATATGCCTTACCATTCTGTTTGACTGGAAAATGTGCCATCTCAGGCTACACGTAAAAAGGACGTTTAGAAGTGGCTGAAGGGAAAAGGAATTGGTTTTGCTTCTGATATAGTGAAAACAGAACTATTGAACTTGGTGGCAAATGTCAAGAGTCAGTTTCAAAAATATCTCATCAACAGTATTGGTGAATAGAAAGGACACACAGTTATTCTTCTTCACCATACCATTGTGAACTGAACCCCATAAAACTCGTTTGGGCACAAATTAAGGAGCATGTTGCAGCTAAAAATAGAACTTGCAAAATTTCAGATGTTGAAAGACTGGTCATGGAAGGATTTCAAAAAATTACTGAGTGCACATGGAAAAGTTGCATAACCTATGTTATTGAAGAAGAAGAAAAATTCTGGGCCCTTGATGGAATGATAGATGAAGTGGTGGATAACATGTGTTTCACGGTAGATGACAGCTCTGAATCTTTATTTATTGAAGATGCACAATCTGATGATACTACCCACAACCTGAGTGGTTCTGAGGAGCTTCCTCATTAAATTAATGAAGAGATATGAGTGTTTATGTATATATTGTTGTAATAAAATATGTCATGTTGCGATGAGTGAAGTTCACTTTATAGCATAAACAATCACTGCTTATCTTAAGCCAGTTTATAATAAACTATATGACATCTACTTTGTTACAGCCTATCAGTTAATTCCTGAAAATTCAAAGGCAGTCGTATAGAGTCATCTTGGCCATTCAATTTCATATTAGCAATCATAATGTAATGTTATACGTAGAATGGTGTGATTCAAGCAAATGATGGCTTTTAGGGATTTTCTACACATGTGCTTAGTTACAAATGCAACATGCTTCACTGTTGCCATAGTATCAGTGAAGTAATATCCTGCTACCCTCATAAGCTGTAACACCTGTAGTATATTTCTTTACTTCCAAGATAGCCTGAAAAAGAATATGGTAAGAATTAATTTTGTTAATTGGTCAAGCTGATGTTTGGGTCAGATGTGGAAAATTGTAATCAGACCATGGCAAGGAAGAATTGTGAATTCTTCCTTCCTATTTGGCACTATTGTAATGCCAAAGAACACCGAGAGTAAGCATGTGAAGGGTGTTCTGTACAAAAGGAAACATAGTAGAGGTTATTATGTCTGAGTTACTGCAAGGAAAGATTTCCTCTACATTATTGCTAAATGCTGCTTTTCCAAGTTTAATGTAGCGTTTAGCAATAATCTAACAATTTAGCAATAACATTGTTAACATAATAACAAAGTATTTCTTTGTAAGTGGAGGTTTCTGTGGTTTAGAAGTTCACATGGTATATTCTGGTAATTGGACCACATTTTTTTATTTTTTTAATAAGCTATATAAAACGCAATGAATTAATAAAAGACCTGACAAGTTTCGTAAGTCATTTGGCTTACATCTTTCTTCAGGGGTAAAAGGTAACTGAAAGTTAAAACAACAAAAAGGAGATTAACAGTTCATACTATACAGTTGTAGCCGTCTGACTATTCATAAAATTAAAAATCAGAATGCAGATTCAAAGCAGTTCTGGGTTTAAACAATGCTGGATGATGCCACATTCTGTTGTTCGCGTTCATAATGTCCGAGGTCTGACTGAGGTATATTTTTAATTAAAGCTGACCAAACTTGGTGGAGAATTAATCCTTGATTTTTATTGCATTGTGTTGGTATTTTAAGCATGTTTGCAGCTTCTTTAAATTTCCTTATGTAACAGTTTTTTTTCTGTGTACGACGTGTTTGTATTCTGCCATAGTACATTGTGGCCAAGACAAATTTTGGGAACAAAAAGGACTGGCTATGGGCTCTTCCCTCCCTCTGGCTTTAGCTAACCTATTTATGGAAAACTCTGAAAATAATGCTTTAAACAATTATCATCAAAAACCAAAAATATGGCTATGCTATGTCGATGATATATTCATCATATGGCCAGGAACAACAGATGAACTCATTGCTTTCAAAGATTACCTAAATAATTTGCATAATAATATAAAATTTCCTTTAGAACAAGAAGAACTTAGAAAACTGGCTTTTCTAGACATTCTATTAGAAGTCAATGAAAAGAATAATAAACTTTCTTTCTCAATATATAGAAAACCAACCAACACAGGAAGATTTCTTAATGCAGCCTCACACCACCACCCTTCGCAAAAGATAGGTATAATAAAAACCCTAAGGGACAGAGCGTATAACATTTCCAGCACAGAGAAACGAAGAATTAGAATATCTAACACAGATCTTTCAAAAGAATGGTTATGAAACCAAGACTATCAAAAAAATCCTCCACACACACACCTCCTACAAACATCTCTCAGAACCAAGATTTCAAAAACGCTATCACGCTTCCATATATCAAAAATGTTACAGACAAGATGGCTAAATTACTTAACAAATATAGCATCAAAGTAGCCTTTCTGCCGCTGGAAAAAATTTCGAGATTTCTACATCCCTTGAAACCTCCTCATCATCCTTTAAAAAAATCAGGTGTTTACAACATTTATTGTTCTTGCGGCATCTGCTATGTAGGACAGACAGGAAAATCTGGGGAAATTTGCATGAACGGACACCAAAAGGATGTACAAAACAGAAGAGAACAAAAATCAGGTCTAGCTTTCCATACCACTTCCACCGGCCACAATGTACTATGGCAGAATACAGACATGTCGTACATAGAAAAAAACTGTTACATAAGGAAATTTAAAGAAGCTGCAAACATACTTAAAATACCAACACAATGCAATAAAAATCAAGGATTAATTCTCCACCAAGTTTGGTCAGCTTTAATAAAAAATATACCTCGGTCAGACCTCGGACATTATGAACATGAACAATAGTACGTGGCATCATCCAGCATTGTTTAAACTCAGAACTGCTTTGAATCTGCATTCTGATTTTTAATTTTATGAATAGTCAGATGGCTACAACTGTATAGTATAAACATTAATCTCTTTTTTGTTGTTTTAACTTTCAGTTATCTTTTATCCCTGAAGATGTTAGTCAAATGACTTATGAAACTTGTCGGGTCTTTTATTAATTCATTGTGTTTTATATAGCTTATTAAAAAAAAAAATGTGGTCCAATTACTGGAATATACCATGTGAAAGTATTTTAAGTACTTTTTCTCTGTCCTGCACATGTGAACAACTATTTCATTATTGAAAATAGAATTAGAGAACAAACATTTCAATATTTTGTGTGTATCCAAATTCAGCACACTGATCCACAATAGCTATAACGCAAATGGGACTGTATATCTGATAGAATGCTTAAATTTTTTTGTTTTTTGTTTAATGTGCCCACCCACAAACAGTGTTTTTTTGTTAATCTGTTATACACTTGTACTCTTGTTGGACTAAGAATGTTTTTTCTGTTTCTATTAATTTTTTATTTTAATATTTTTTTATTTTAATATTTAGGGATAATTAACTAAATTTTGTTAGCTATTAAATTATCATGCCATTATTGCACCTTGGTGATTACCAAGGCATCTTCATAGACACAAAAAATACACTAAGCACAACCAGCAGGAAGGCAAACATTGTGTGTAAAAAGCAGGATTCTGCAGTCCTGACTAGTGCCCTCTATGGATACAGTGTGTGATTGTTTTGGTCTCAAGATAATAATATCTAGATTTTTTGGTTGTGTGAGGCAGCCGAAGAGTAGATTTTATTTGGGTTTGGAGAATGTTGTAGTACTGTGGCAGATTCTAGAAATATTCTCTGATATTTGTCTGTTTCTGTATAAAAGTTTTTTTTTTTTCCCACT
The DNA here is from genome assembly GCF_054136105.1 of Typopeltis vanoorti. NCBI lineage: Eukaryota > Metazoa > Arthropoda > Arachnida > Uropygi > Thelyphonidae > Typopeltis > Typopeltis vanoorti. Next base: position 39,279,018 of record NC_143564.1, on the reverse strand, counting down.
GAATCTAGTGCTTTGTATCCATGGCATGATCTGTCATCCCAGAATAGTTGTAGTGTACTTTTTGGACATAGTTTTTAGTATTTTCTAGACAGAAATTAGGAATACTGTAGATACCAGGATTACCTAGATGATGGAAAGGATCTTTTGGTGAGTGGATGAAAGTAACTGATTTTTGGTACGACTTCAAGGAGGCCTGTATATTATATGTATTAAGGATGTGTGTAGTTTTTTTTTTTTTTTAAGTTGCTTTAAGATGTAAGGCAATGGGTTTTTCTATTTTGGGGATGGAGGTTTGGGAGGATAAGCAGAGTGTTTTGTTATTTTGTGAAGGGGGAGGTCATTGGTTCAAATAAGTGTCCTAGATATCATTGATATTTAGCAGAGAGGCTAGTGTGGTCAGAGCAAATGGTTCTGGCTCTATTTGCTAAGGTTTTCATAACACCATACTGCTGGGAAGCTAGGTGATGTGATAAATGATAGCTGTGCCTTCCAGTGTGAGTAAATTTTCTGTAAACAGACAAGGATAAAGATCCATTAGGTAGTTGGTGACCAGAGTGTGAAGGAAGGGCAGGTAGTTATTATTTTCTTTTTTAATGGTGAAATGGATTCTTAGGTATTCACAAATTTGTGTTAAAAATTTTATCCAACTTATCCCAGTCATGTGACCAAATGGAGAACCTGTCATCATGTAAGTTTTTGAGGGGCAGAGATTAGGAAGTTCAGAAAGGAGGGAGCCCATGGCATGGAAAAGTTGTGCTTTCGATCAGCTTGTAGGTTTTGGAACTCCAGTACATCTGGTGCTTGTACTTTTCAACTTAAGTCATCTTTTCAGATGAACTGAAAGATTCAAGCACTAAAGGACAAACTTTCCAACATGCTTAATATCAAGTATTGGTTGATTTTCTTGAACATCTCCTACACCTAAGCACAAAAAGAATTTTAAAAAATGTTCTGTCATATCCAAAAATTCAGTAATCTAGCCAGGTCGATATAAACACTTCAGCTATCTCCAGAATATATTGTGACAAAAATAAAAGAAGTCATTTACAACTTCTCTACCAGTAATATGTAGCCAACATTTGAAAATTTGCAGAGTCTCTTAAGAGGAATTTATCCTATGTGGAACTTGCCACACTTAAAAAAAACTATGCTAAAACCAGAACACTGTCATCACGAAAGTGAATAATGGTAATGCTACAGTGGTACTTGATCATGAATATAATCAAATACTACTGTGTTTGTGTGTGTTTGAAATGTGAATATGAATGAAAAAAAATGTCGATCTTTGCTCAGAGATGAAGCATAATTGATGCTTTCAGACACACAAAAAGGCACACCTAAAAATTATTCTGCATGCTGGGAACTATCCAAAAACTTAACCATGTAATCCTAGTCCTCCTCTAGATTTATTGATTACCAAAAATACACAAACAGAACACAGACCTATCAGTACTGTTCCCTTGGGTATAAAATGGCCAAAACACTTAGCTCAAGCACTCTCATTACAGGCCACACTTCCTCCCATGTTAAAATTTCTATGCATTTCTTCAAATCTTGCTTATCAAACATGATCCTCAAAGATTCTGACATTATTATAGTTAATTTTGATATAGCCTCCCTATTCTCTAATGTAGCCCTAAAAGAAATATCAGAACTCATTGAGACTTCCTTTCTCGCTGACATATCAGCCCTTTTCACTTTTACTTATTCATTGTGGTTATTTTTAATTGCTCAAACTCACTACATGGGCATTGTTTTCTGTTTGGCCATATGGCTGGTATACATTGGAAACATTTTTTGACACACCTCAACATATCTGTCTAACCTTTATCTTGATATCGTAGTCACCCAGCTATCCAATGGATCTTTATTCTCTTCTGTTTACAGAAAATCTGTAGATTGAAACTGAAATCAGTCATATTCAGAACATGTTTTTAGCCAGTACATTAAGAAAATTATGGAACAAACTACTGTGTTAGAGTAAAACTTTAGTTTAATATAAATCAAAATAAACACTAGACGTTTTGACTTTCACAATAAGGTCATATGTGTTATGCAAAAGTTACTGATCAACTGTTATAACTATTGGCCTGACATCTGGTGTAAAAAAAAAATAAAAATAAAAACTTACTACATCAAAGCTAGAGTCCTGTTATTATTATAACAGGATTAAGCTGGAGAGCAACATGTTGACACCAAAAAAATAAATTGTATAAGAATATATATAAATAACAACAAACCAGAATGGATAGTGGCTAATAGAAGCAGAAAATTGCTTAGAGTCCTAAAGGTAGGGTTTTCTGGAAAACTGAGTGGGCTGAAATGTGTGCCATCCAAATTTTTGGGATTTTTATGCCACCATTATTGTTAAGATTGGGGTGGTTAATCAAAATTTCACATGCTTCTTTAAATTTCCATTCATACCTTTATGGACTTTAGGACTCTAAGCAATTTTCAGCTTCTATTAGCCACTATCCATACTGGTTTGTTGTTATTTATACGTATACTTATTATTAATATTATTACATGACACCTCCAGGGAGTCCAATGACTCATTGAGGGAGGGCACCTACTCAACAACTCTCTGTCTCTACCACTCAATTCACCAACTACAATGAACCGCAACTACAATCATCATCTACACAACACCATCTACCACCAACCACCACCACTACCACTAGTATTTTCACAGACATTCAAAACATCCATGCCCACAGCGGGTTTCGAACCTGCAGCTGTTTGGCTAACCACTCAGCCAACCAGAGCAGATATGCTAACCACTCAGCCAACCAGGCCGGCAAAAATATGTAACAAAGAGCACTCACATCTACCATTTCCCACTTCTGTTCTGTTCTTGGGCCGTACCACTTTTTGCACTCACAGACTCTCATATTTTGTTGCAAATGCCAACAATGCTATGAAAAAACCACAAGGTGACCGGGACTGATGATATCCCCATAGAAGCCTGGGAAACATTAGGACAATGGACAATGAGGGGGTGGAGTTTTTGACATGACTCAACAAATGCGTCAGTCAAAACAAGATCCCGACTGGGACTAGCACTATAGTACCCATTTGTAAAGGCAAAGGTGACATTACTGTCTGCACTAACCTGCCTCATTCGCCTCCTCTGCTACACCATGAAGATTTTTGAATGCATAAAATGGTGACCATTTAAGAGTTATTGTTACTATATCACCAAACCAATGTGGCTTTGTAAAAGGTTGTGGGGTGACAGATGCATTCCATGCTGTCTGCCTACTAATGGAAAGACACAGGGAGAAAGGTAAGGCAGTTCACATGGCCTTTCTGGATCTGGAGAAGGCATTTGATTGGGTCCCACACAAACTGATTTGTTACTCTCTACACACCCATGGTGTCCCTGAAGCCTATATATGCTGGTTGCAGTTCCTCTACGCTAACACCATCTGCTGTGTCACCAAGCCATTTAACATTTAGGTAGGTATCCACCAAGGATACCTACCCGAATCCCCAACTCCATTTCTTAATCCCTGAAACCCTGTTCACCACTTCTGTTTATCCTGTGCATGGACACAGTGACTGCAAACACTATGCTGTTTACCACCATGACTACAACCATACTGTCATTGTTCGTTTCATTTAGCAATCTTTCAAAATAATTACTCCATACACCAAGAATATCTTTATCTTCAGTTTTCATGTCCCCTTTATCATCATCCCTAATTCCTTTTACAGTACTCTTTCTTCCATTTCTGAGCTTTTTCAACAGACCAAAATATTTTACCACTTTCCTGATATTTATAAATTAAAGATGCCAAGAAATTATATTATTGGTTTTATCCATTATCCAAGCATAAGCAAACAAAGTTTGCACATGAAGCCACTTCACAACTGGGCTACTTGTATATAGAGGCGAATGACTTCACATAATTTGCCTTAGTATCCCATGAGATTTATTTTCTGTGTTCTTACCAAAGTCTTCCCATAACTTTGGTTTACCTAATATTTTATACAATGCTTTGCTTTATATAATGCAATGCTTTACTTATATAAGTAATTTGTGTCAACATGTTGCTCTCCAGCTTAATTTAATTTTAACCTTATAATAATAATAACAACAGGACTCTAGCTTTGATGTAGTAAGTTTTTATTTTTATGTTTACACCAAAGGTCAGGCCAATAATTATAACAGTTGATCAGTAACTTTAGCATACCATGTAGATTGTTGCAGCTTGTTTCTTTGTATATATGTGTATACTCCAGATGATGAATGACCTTAATGTGAAAGTCAAAACGTCAAGTGTTTAGTTTGGTTTATAAACTGAAGTTTTACTCTAACACGGTAGTTTGTTCCATAATTTTTGTAATGTATTCTGATCACTGTGTAAGCATGAAGGCAAGGACTTTTTTAGCCGATAGCTTCCCCTTCACAAATCAACAGAAACTCTCCGTCCATCCTCAAAATCTAATCTCCCTCCTCCAAAAAAGAAAAAGATGGATAGAAATGTAAGCTGACATAACTAAATAAATAATACAATAGAATGGTTATGTGATTATTTTGTTTATCATATATTTTCAATCCAATATTTAGAGTTCCTCAGTACGAATTGTAAAATAAACAGGTGGAAGGGACATGTAAAAGAGGACTTAACAATGAAAATGTGTAAGCTACATGCAAATAACATAGTAGAATGGTCTAAATTGCATTAAGGTTCTCACATAATTTTAAAACAAGAGCTATATTATTTAAAAAAAAAAAAAAAAAAACTATTGTACATGGAGAAAGTGTATGGAAAAGAACTATTTCCCATAAGAGGGATAACTTCAGTCCATCATTTCTGTTCAGGTTTGGTTGTTGAAGAAAAGCTTCACAACTTTCTTTGTATGAATATTTTAAGAGAGAGGACTGCTTTTGTGAAGTTCTGTTAACAAGATTTCTTTTTTGAGTATAAATTTCTGCTCATTTCCACTTATATACTAGAGCAAAAATTTTATGATAAATAAGATTATCACAGAAGTTATATGATTATTATTTATTTAGTCAAAAGACTCATTGCAGGAGGTCCTACTGTCTCAAACACACATACAAAATTTATCAAATCATCTCTTAAACTTATTCATTAAGATAATTGAGATGAGGACAATGGAATGATAGTTTAATGACTTTTATCTGTCTTTTTAGGAATGGGTGTATATTGACTTGCTTTCATGCTAAATGAGTATACCAGTTTGAATAGGTGACAGATGGATAGATATTATTTCTGGAGAGCAATATTTTAGCATAGATGGAGGAAGGGATACTCTTTAGATCAGGTGGCTTACTGGTGTTCATACTGGCAAGGTTTTTTCTAATATCTTTCTGGTAAGATCAGTGAAGGTATGCAGTGACCTGTTCATGCTATAGTGGATAGTTTTCTATGTTAATCTAAACAAAAGTTGGAGGAAAAGTCCTCCAACAAGAGGTCAGCCTTATCTTTAGGTTCTATTATGATATAACCTGGATTTGTAAGACGTTGCACCAAAGCATGGCGATACAGAAGTAACACGTATAACCTTACTTTCATAGTTACATGGTGATTAGCATTCATTATAATAAATTATGGAGACAAGCAATGTTACAATACTGTGTATATTGTAATGCAGCTTATCTCTTTGTGTGTGTGTGTGTGTGTGTGTGTGTGTGTGTGTGTGTGTGTGTGTGTGTGTGTGTGTGTGTGTGTGTGTGTGTGTGTGTTTATATATATATATATATACTCCACACAATGACTATGATAAAGGTCAAAACACCAGGTGATTACGAAGTCAAAGTTATTACTTCAGTTATTTCAAGGTTAATTATGGAGACACAGTAGTTGTCCATACTTTATTATAATGAACATATAGCCTTTGGAACCATTAAGTTAACTGCTGGGGTGGGAGAGTGGGGTGGGAGAGTTTTCTGAATGCAGACTTTTTAAAGTGTGATTTGTATTTGTTGAATTTTTGACATCTGTAAAAGTGAGGATTTTTGATTCTAGTCATTTGAAATATGCTGAATTTTTATCTCGTACTGCTTTTACACATTTGATAAAGATTCAGGGCTTGGAATGTTTGGTTTTACTGTGGAGTAGAGAGTCCTCCATTCCAACCAGGATTATTTAATTCAGTTTGAAAGTGTTGGATCAGAGAGCAGAAACAATAATGAGATCATGGAAAAGAGGCATAGAAGATTATCCCACTTGGTACTGCTGCAGTGTATTAAAAGAGCTGAGAGTAGCTGGGCGATGGTCAATCTGTAGGAAAGGAAATATGGACAAGATTATGAGTAAAGTTGTGAAGAGAATGTTCATCTATTGTGTTTGGAGAAAGAAAAGGTCCATTATGTATTTAGGTGTATTTTTTTAAAAAAACTTTGCACTTTATCATTTTTGTGGGAGACTTTCTGAACCAGTGCCACTGTCATTTTTGATGGTGTTGTTTTTTCATTATTAGTGATGTTGGAAGCTTAGCAATGAAGTGAAAGGCTTCCAAACATAATCATGCACATGGAGTGCCAAATTTACTGTTCATGTTTGGCCTTGACAGCCTTCTCTGTATGCTGCTTTACTTGAACTCTGTCCAAGCATGAAATGACAGTGTAAGTGGTAGCAGGAATTATTTGCGTACTGGTTGGGTATCTTCTTGATGTATTACCATCAGGTTCAGTTGATACCATCTAGCATTTCTTGACCTTGAACTTATGTAGAGGGGATACTGGCTCTCTCTAGTTATAGTGTGAATATGCCCATGATGAATGTCACCTGTACTACATGTGGTGGCATTGCTTACCTGATGTTATTGGAGGAAAAGATGAAGGAAACGGGATTAGTTGTTTAAATCAACTGATAACACCATGGAGTGAAAATTGAGTAAAAATGCTCTATTATAAATTGTTCAACTGCACTGAAAGATTGAATAACAAAAATAAAATATAAAAGTCATACTAGAATGGGGAGAAAGAGAGTCAAAGAGATAAGACCATGAATCCCCATTCATATAAGGGAAGTGATTTTAAAACAGAATATATTAACTTTCATCTGGTTGAGTTTTTTAATCAATGCTATCTTAGCCTCAAAAATAATAAACATGAATGGTTTCTGTGTGTGTGTTTTGACATTAGTATATATCAGGTAATACATATGGTGTTTTATTTTCAGAATTGTCCAATAGAAGATTTGTCAATGCTGATAATATTCACCAATCTCTGATGGTCGATTATATTAGCGAAGTAAGTCCCCCCCCACCCCGCACACACATCTAGTTTTATTTTATGTTCATCATTAATTTTTTTTGTAATCAGTATTGGCACATATATGTTTATGTATATCTTCACCTTATTGTAGCTGAGCTGTTATTATTATTATTATTATTACCACGGCTACTCCAGGAGTCCTTAGACTCATCGAGGGAGGCCCTAAACATCATGTTCACGCAGCTGTTCAACATTCTCACAGTATCTATCATACCTTGCCTTGAACTCGCTCACTGTCATAGCACCCACAACAGACTCCGGCAGCTTATTCCACTCATTTACCACTCTAAAAGTAAAGAACCCAGCTCTAACACCCCTGCTAACCACGCTCTTGCCCAGCTTCCATGGGTGTCCCCTAGTTCTCCCACCACCAGTCCTGATCTCAAAAATATCATCTGAATTAATCCTATAGAATCCTTTTAGCAATTTGAATGTCTCAATCATGTCTCCCCTTTTCCGCCTATCAACTAGTTTCTGCAACCCACAAATCTTCAACCTGTTCTCATATGGTTCATTCCATAGACCTGCTATCATCTTAGTCACTCGCCTCTGGATCCTCTCAACCTCCTCCCCATCAAGAAGGAACCGAGGTGACCAAATCTGGGCACAGTAGTCGAGATGAGGTCTTATCAGGGCTCGGTACAGAGGTACAATAACTTGTTTTTCTCTGCTCGTCAAGGTATTTTTCAACAACCAAGTGAGTTGATGAGCTGATTTAGCTACTTTCGCAATGTGCCCCCTAAACTTCATCTCCCTATCCACCAACACTCCCAAGTCCCTGGCCTCATCAATCTCTTGGAGTACAGTTCCACCAATGTGGTATACTGCTGCTAATCTTTTCACTCCGAAATGCATAACCTTACATTTTGTTACATTTTGTTATTATTAACATCAGACCTCCATGGAATCAAAGTTTCATCACAGGAGAAATTTCAAAGCATGCTGTCTTCACCTTATTGTAGCTGTGCTATTATTATTATTAACATATCACCACGGAGTTAAAGTTTCATCACTGGAGAAATTTCAAAGCATGCTGTACACTTTGAAATTTGGAAGTTTCCAACAGCATGCAACTTCCTGGCCACAGCTGTCCGGGTCACATAATAGTGAATTTATTACTAACATAAGCTTCATTGCTCTTGGTCATGATTAGTGCTATTGCTTTCATTGCTTACCTACATTGGAAATCATGATGAACATTGAATGTGAGAGCTACAGTCTATCCATCTCCCACATTTGTTAAGTGTTCATTCATAGATAGACCAAAAACGCCTTACCCAAGCCAACATTCTCACACAAGCTGGCCTGATTGATCAAGTGGTTAGCATATCCACTCTTCAACAAACAGACTGTGAGTTTGAATCCTGTGCATGGATGTTTGTGAATCTATCTGTAGTAGATGAATTTCATTAGTTAGCACGAGACTTGTCTCACTTATGGGAAGCCTGAAGTGATGTGAAAACAATGTTTGGTCTCTAGAGCAGAGTTTCTGGAATATGTAAAAAAAATGAATAAAAATGGGAAAAATATATGTATATAAAATTAATAAAAAGAATAGAAAATCTTTAGTCCATCCAGGGTAGTATTAATGCATTAAAGGTTTCTAAAACCTTTCATGGGTTGGAGTGACAAAAAAAAAAAAAAAAAAAAAAAAGATTTACAAAAAGAAACAGCAGATCTTCAAAATTTATATACAACAGTTTGTTATTAGTTCAGCTCTATGCACAACCATCTTTGTTTTCTGCACAGTTTAATTTGAATGAAAGTGCAGTGAGCAAAGATTGTTTTGTGTGCAGCTAAACTAAATTTAACAAACTTGTAATGAGAAAAACATAAGCCAAGAAATAACATCACATTAATCCATAACCTGCACTAAGCAAAACTTCAACTAAATTTCCAGTACTGTTAGTTCTTTGTAAATGGACTAAGCAGAGCAGGTAGCAAAGGTTGGTCGATTGGTAGAGCCTCTGCTACTAATGGCTCGCAAAGAGTTAAGCAAGTTTGAGCACGGTTAGTAGTTAGAATGGGTCAGTCATTCAATGCTGTTGGCATACTCTCCCTCGATGAGTCTTTGGACTCCCTGGAGGTGTCACATAATAATAATAATTATATCAATCCTTGTACTAAATTGTTGGTTTTTTTCAGTTATTCATCCCCCCCCACACACACACCCCAATAAGGGAGTGAGTTTAACAGAAGAAACAGTTTTACCTTCCAGTGGTAGAGAATATTCATCAACAGAAATTTACTACTTCTATGAAATATGAAGAACTAATTTCTTACATAGCATAATGGAGCATAAAACATTTCTCCTCTGGTCAAATGGGAGATAGCAACAGTTACTTACAGTGCTTTCTCAGTTAAAGAAATTCCTGTAAGAAATATTTAGAAAAAATATCAGCACATCCATTGCTTAAAAAACTTCTGTTTCATTATTTTGAATCCCCCCCCCTCTGTTTATGTGCCAACTGCCACTGTTATTTTTTAGCATTCTCCTGTTGCCAGTCAATGGATGCTATGTCATACATTGGCCACATATGGGTTCACTCCTGTGCTTGCCAATATTGCTTTCAACATGTGCCTCTGTCTAAAAGTAAATAACTTTTTATAACTTCACTAAAACATATTATTCACAATTTTCTTTAGTATATTCTTGCACCAGTGTCTTAAATCCTCTACACATTGAAGAAATTATGATTTTGAAATTGCACTGCTGTGATGTAAAAAATGATAATTCTAACATCAGTCACATATGTTGTAAATAACTTAATTCTTGGCCACTTTCATATTATTAATATTTCACAATACAGTATATATCAAAATGAAATATATTTTATAAATAAATAATTAAAGCAATGTTCAAATGTTCAAGAAATACACAAATAACTGCATGTTTTGAGAAAATGTTCACAACAGCCTTGACATACTTATACTTTTTTTATACATCAAGGGTGTTAACTCAATGCAATAGGACACACCCCAAAGAAATGAAAAAGAGAGCAAAGTTATTCCTCTTCAACAAAGATGTTCAGACAGGCTTTGAATTGTAATCCAATCTGTCTGGTGTTTTGGTTAAGGTTTTAGAAAAGTTGGTGAGGTTACTGCTGTTATCAACCAATATTAGGATGATAATATCTGCCTTCTCTTTGATGTTCAGCAAGGACTGCTGAAAGGAAATCATCGTGACAAATGAGTTGGACAGGGAAGATGCATAGTGATATATTTAGGTTTTGCAAGAGCCTTTGATAGACTATATGATAAGCTCATATGAATGGGGTTTAATAATTGATTAGGTGCATTGGATAGGAGATTGGCTGTCTGATAGGTATCAGCAAATTGTGGATGGGGAGCAGTGTTTCAGAACAGGAAAATCATCAGTAGTGTGCCAAGGAGATCTGTTTTTTTGGCCATTGCTGTTTAACTTGCATGTTAATGAGGTTGCAAGAGTTTCAAATGGAAATATATGCAGTGCTTTTGCAGATAATGCAAAGTTCATGACAACTATGAAAATGAGAGCAGATGTGGTTTTTCAGGAGTCTTTGAATAGACTGTACGAGTAGTTATCAGCTCAGTGTTGCAAAGTCTAAGGTTTGAAAATTTGGAAACAAAGGTTGGAAACAGAGTATCCAATTGGTGGAGATATTTTACAGAAGGTTGAGGAGATAAGGGATCTGGGGAAATGGGGGGTGATAGTGGACACGGACATAATATTGTGAGGACATCATACTGGATCATGGCAATGATGTGGAGGAGCTTGACATATGGAAGTAAAGAGGTTATGCCTTGTATAAGACCTTGATCACATATGGATTACCATATGTGGTCGCTTGGATTTTGAAGGGATGATTAGGAAATGAAGAAAGTAAGAAAGAGATGAAGGATTTAGGAAATGCCAGTTGCAGAGTCTAGTAGATGGGAAATGGAGAGCAGATATTGAGACATATACACCTCCTACCTTTCCAAATTGCATTTTCTTAACTAACAACTAACTGGTGTAACAACTCTCATCCTTTTCTAGAAATTCTCTGAAAGACAAGTAGATAGCTATCTTAATTTTTTTTTTTTTTTTTAATATAGAAACCAATAGTGGGAAATATATCAATGCCAAGCTTCATCTTAATCAACCTTGAAAACATCTGGTATGGTTAAAACACTTTTTTATCATTCTTTTGTTTTATGTTCTGAAGATGCACAGTTATAATGGAATTACACATTTTATTAAATTGGTCTTACTTTCAAATGATAATAATAGTCCTCTCATTTCATAGAGAAGGTAATAAGGGACTGTCATCATTATTCTCCCTCTCCTTTAGAAGAGATTTGTAAGAATTCTGTTCTATGTCTAGGATACTACTGAAAAGATAACCAGCCTTCTTTCTTTTTGAACATTTACTGCTCACTTGCCACCTGATATGCAGGGTATATTCTTTGAAACACAAACTTGCTTTATTATCCATATATGTGTTTACCAAGTCCCTCATTCATGTACTTTATAAAGTATGTGAACAAGACACTTGTATAAAAATACACTCATATTATATATATGATATCAAGAGCTTGACAAGTCCAGTCTTGCTAATTATGCAGGTTATTCGAGCCAGACAGTTTACTTGAACAAAACAAGCATCATCAGGTTCTAATGGCAGTTCAGACTGAGTCATTACATCATTTCATGTATTGTATCAATGTTGTATTAATTTACTGTATAATGAATGTCTTTAACTTGGTTGAAACTTATGCCAGAAATATTTTCTGTCGTATCTTAGAGTAATTTTTATGAAATCTTATGTGAGAATTTACTGTAATATGAATAATAGTACAAATTTTTAAATTTCCATTTCTTCTTACACAGTGAGAATCAGTTTAAAATAAGTTAGATTAATAATTCTTTTCAGCTGATTTAATTGAACTGTGTTTTGTGTGCATTGAATAAATGCTACAACATAAAATTTTGCATTAAAAGAAAACTGTTATGAAGAAGTTATGCTATCAGTAACCTTTGGATTGCAGAGCTTTGCTTTTCTGTAGTTACATTATTGCCTCAGACCTCCAGGGAGTCAAGGGCTCATCGAGAGAGACCCATACGTCACTCAAACCAGCTATCATACCTTCCCTTAAATTCATTCACACTAGATGCACTCACTACTCCTAAAGGCAAACTATTACATTCGCTCACTCACTGTTCTGTGAGAGAAAAATTTAGTTCTTACCCCTTGCTCGACAGCAAACAAACTTAACCTCCATGGATGGACCTGTGTTCTCTCCCCACCTTCCATATAATGAAAAATTTCATCGGATAATATTCTATACCACCCATTCAGAAGTTTATAGATCTTATCATATTACCCTCTTTCTCCTGTTAACCAGAGTGTAATCCAGATACCTGCAATCTGTCCTCATAATCTAAATCCCCATAATCTGGATATAATCTTTGTGACTCTCCTTTGTTCCATTTCCACAGCTTCTTTATCCCCTTGGAGCCTGGGAGACCAAATCTGCATACAATAACCCAGGTGCAGTCTTATCAAGGTCTTATAAAAAGGCAAAATGTGACTTCCTTATCCTTACATGTCAAGGTTTGCTTCAACATCACAATTATCCTCTTAGATGTATTTGCAACTTTTGCTATGTGATCTTTGACCTTCAAATTACTATCCATCATTATGCCAAGATCCCTAGCCTTGTCAGTTTCTTGTAGCATAACTCTGCTAATATATCATGCCACTGGAAATCTTATCACGGCAAAGTGCATAACTATACACTTACTACATTAAACTGATAGCCATTTTCATTCGCCCAAATTTCCATCCTATTCAAATCATTTTGTAAGTGCTGGAATCAGTAACATTCCTGATTGCCTTGCCTATCTTTGCATCATTGGTAAACAATTGCACATCTCCTGTTAGACCCTTCCTAATGCCATTAATGTATAGATTGAACAACAATAGCCCAAGAACTGAACCCTGAGGTACACCTCTGGTCACCTTAAATCTAGCAGATTCACACACCCACCATATACCACTTTTTGAAATCTGTCTATCAGCTGTCCACTAATCCAAGTCAGATATCCTCAAATGCTTTAACAAAATCCAACATTATCATAGTATATCCATTCCCTTTATCCTACTCGCCCGTAACATTGCTATAAAATATGAGTAAAGTGCTAAAACATGACCATCCTTGATAGAGCATAGCTTGTTTGTCTATCCATTTCTGAATGCAAGTTCTTACCAACTTCTCTAAAATCTTCGCTGCCACACCAGAGATATTGATAGATCAGTAGTTAGACATGTTAGGTTTTGCACCATCCTTGTACAATAGAAGTATCATGCATTCCTGCTATTCCTGTGGTATCATTCCTGAGCTGAGACTCAAGTTATACAAACATGTAAAAGGCCTAGCCAATTTTTTTGAACATTCCTTTAGCAAATGTTCTGATATTCCATATGTCCCTATAGCTCTTCAACCTCATTTTCATGCACCTCTAATTCTTCATCTGATGAAGCAGTAGCACTGTGCACCATGTTACATACACCTGGTCGATATATCTAGCAGAGTGATAACTCACTAATTGAATAGTCCCATTAGTTTTTGTCACTAGAGTACTATTTGCATTCTGTAAAGTTATTCTTCCCATTCCTTTCTCTTGCTTGGTATAATGATAAAATTCTTTTGGATTGCCTTTAGCACGCATAGCTAATTTCTTTTTTATACTCCAATTTAGTTTTCTGCACAATACTCGGTTCTTTTCTGGCCTGCACTTTATCTGTTTCATAATTCCTCTCACTCTTATTCTCATGATATTCTTTTCCCATCATCCTCTTGTGGATCTCTTGCTTAATAAGGTTGCACATCCATTTCATTCCCAACCTATTTATTCTTCGATACATTAGGGATACATTCAGATACCACCTCATTTAAGCACCTTTTCCAAACATTCCCATGCATTGCTGATATTTTTCCCATTCAGTAACTGATGCCATGGAACCAAAGATAGTATTCTCCTAAGTTAATCATAATTTCCCGCTTTGTAGTTCAGCATGTAACCTGTTCTAATGGGAACATCAGTATAATTAAATACTTCTGAAGAAAGCACAGCATGAATACTGTCAACAACTGGTGCTAAAATAGTCATATTCTTAACAGAGATCCCTTCGTATGCTATGAACAAATCTAACACTCTTTGATCTCAAGTTCCTTCTTTCACATGCTGCTTGAGAAGGTTGTCTCAAGCAGCATGTGAAAGAATATGAATACATTTGAATACATTTTTCTTCATTCTTATCATAGTTTTCTTGTCTACCTAATCAATGTTTGGATAATTAAAGTCACCTATAATGATCACTCATTTATTAATCTGTGGTTATGCACTTCTTCGTCCTGTGCAACTGAGCTGCTAGGGCTGCAGCAACACCCACCATATGTTTCATTCTGTTAGCTTTCACTTCACACCAGATAGCCTCAAACTCACTGCTACTTCCCCTCTCCATTCTCTCCTATCTCTTCTGTTATTCCTAAAAACAGTATACTCATTACACTCGATTCTGATTCTGACAGTCAGGTTTCACTAATGGCAATAGTCTTAGGCTACACGTCATATTCAATAAAGCCACAAAGTTATGTAATCATTTGAGCTGCTCATTTGCCAAATTGATTAACTCCACAAAACAAAAAGACAATATAAAATTGTAATAAAATTTGTTGCATTTTATAATATTCTGATATTAAAAATTAACACAAAGTGACGAGACTTATTTTTGAGTCTTATTTATAGTATTGCTATTTACGGTTTCTTTATCTGGACAATTTGTAAGATGAGTAGCTAATTTCTTTCAAATTCTGTAATAGATATATATTTTTGGTTACATTTTTAAATAAAATGTGTGCACCATAAATGAAAAGGTAAATTAAGTGGGCTTGGCGTTTAACGTGTTAATTTTACTTTTTTTATGACAGGATAAACAGTTTACTGTTTATCCTGTAAACAGTAAACAGATTACTGTTATTGTCTAATATATACTATTGCATTAAAAATTACCTAGCTAAATTCTTATAAGCATTTGAATAGCATTATTGCAGCGATTTACTTAAGAGTATGGAGTTAATCCCATTAGCTTCTGAAATAAATTATTTATTATTCAATGGTCAAAAATTTTTTGTCATTTTGTAGTGTTAAGTCTAATTATTAAGGAAATTTATGTTAAATATAAAAAGTTGAGCATCAATCAAGTACTTCGACACTAAAATTTAAAAGAATTCAAAAAGTGGAATTAATCACTTTGGCCTGTTAATGGCTCATTTATTAGTTGCTGTTATTTTAAAATGTAGTATATAAAAATTGATATGCTTACGTTTTTGCCTTTTGTACTGTGAATTACTTTAATATGTGTTTAAGTAATCTGAAGTACAAAAGGCAAGAATGAGTTATCATGACCATATTCTGTGGAGGGTTGTGTAAACATTGCTAGTCATACATGCTAGATTGTTGGTGCTCCAAGCATGATATTTGTAGGAAAAGGAAGGAAAAATTACTTTTAAAGAAAAAAGTGTCTTCATTTGTCTGTATGCAAAAAAATAAAATAATAATAATAAAAATCAATCAGTAAATCAATAAATAAAGAACAGTTTTGGTGATGGAAGATAGATATGGATTATTTTATGTAAGAATATACGAGGTGTGACAATTTTATTCCTGGAACGGCCACGTAGTGTCACCTGTGTGGTGATTTGGTGGAGTAATGTGAGTAATTGTGTTTGTATCTTTTAACTAATACATGCGTAAACCTCAAGCTGATAGAGCCATTTGCTAGTTGGCTATTGCAAAAAACCATAGAGATCTGCATGTCAACTCTGGCATAAAAATGGGACTAGATGGTATTTCACCACAAGTTTTGAGAGAATGTGCTAAAGAACTGACAGAGCCTTTGACCTGGCTTTTCAAAGAAAGTCTGGCTGCGGGAAAGGTGCCCAGGGAATGGAAGGAAGGTAAGATAATGCCATTGCATAAGGGCGGTAGTAGACTGGAAGTGTCTAATTATAGGCCAGTTTGTGTGTCATCAATAGTTGTTAAGATCCTGGAGAAATTAGTGAGGGACCGTATACAGCATTGGGCAGATGAGAGTAATTTTATCTGTGAGAGTCAACATGGATTTGTGAAGGGGCACTCTTGTTTTAGCAATATGATAGCCTTTTATAATAAAGTTACAAGAGCAGTAGATGAGGGAAAAGCATTTGAGAGGGTGCCACATGATAAGCTGATATTTAAGTTGCAGCACATGGGTCTGGATGTGCTGCAACTTAAACATGGATTTGTGAAGGGGCACTCTTGTTTTAGCAATATGATAGCCTTTTATAATAAAGTTACAAGAGCAGTAGATGAGGGAAAAGCATTTGAGAGGGTGCCACATGATAAGCTGATATTTAAGTTGCAGCACATGGGTCTGGATGTCAGGTTGGTCAACTAAATTCAGGATTGGTTGTCCAATCGGTATCAACAAGTTGTGTATGGTGGGGCAGTTTCAAGGAGGCATAAGGTTACAAGTGGGGTCCCACAGGGCTCAGTACTGGGACCTATATTGTTTGACCTTTATATCAATGACATTGTCAGTGGATTGCAGGGGGATATTCAGTAGTTTGCAGATGATGCGAAGCTGGGAAGGGTTATTGGTAATAGTGCAGATGTGGTAGCCCTTCAAGAGGATTTGAATAAGCTAGACAGATGGGCAAATGAATGGGGGTATCGGTTTAATGCAGCAAAATGTAAAGTCTTGAGGTTTGGGACACATCGATGGGATGCTGCATACTCTATGGGAGGAGCTATACTGGAGGAAGTAGGGGAGACAAGAGATCTGGGGGTTGATGATTGATAGAAACCTGAAATTTAGGGGACATATTGCAAAGGTAACACAGAGGATTGCTGCAATAATGAGAAGGACACTGACGTGCGGAGATAAGAGTTATCATTCCGTTGTACAAGACTGATCAGACCACACTTAGACTATTGTTCTCAGATTTTGTCCCCAGGATTTGAAAGGGATAAATTAGCTGTAGAAATGGTACAAAAGTGGATAACAAAGATGGTTTCAGGACTGTACAATGTTAGTTATGAGGATCGGCTGAGGGAATGTGGGCTGCAGAGTTTGGTGAATAGAAGAAGGAGAGGTAATATGATTGAGACTTTTAACCTGTTAAGAGGTGGTTACAGGTTTGACACTGAGGAGTTCTTTCACTTGGTTGAACAGCCTGAAGGAGTGATGATAAGGGGCCATCCCCAGAAGTTATGAAAGGAAACTGGGATCAAGAGGGTGAGGAGTGGTTTCTTTGCATTCCATGGTTCAACCATGGAATGCATTGCCTGATAGAGTGATGAGAATGAGAACGGTCAATGAGTTTAAGGAGTGGTATGATAGACTTTGTGTTTCATAAGAGGGACCTCTCATGATGAGTCGTGATAGACTCTGTGTTTCTTAGGAAGGGCCTCCCGTGATGAGTCTTTTGATTCCATGGAGGCCTGAATAATAATAATAATGTTGGATTCTGAATATATAGAGATTTGAGTAATTAATATTTGAATCAGAATCCAACATGATCTTCCATCACATAAGCTAGAATTGTAATTATTATTTAATGTAAATCACTTGTTTATAAATTAATATTCATGTAACTACCTTTAAGTTCTATTAATAATTAATTAATTAATCAAAGATATATGTTAATAGTGAAAAGACTCTGTATTAAAATATTATTGAGTTTATTTTATTTATTGCTATGTTAATATTATAAGATTTGTATTCAACATTTTAACTCCGTATTAATTGAAATGTAAATATTCCTTATTTGTTTCTGTATGTAGAAGTATAACGTTATGCAATGCCTCAGTTTCATTATATTTTGTTTTTGTTGTCATGGAGACGTATGTAAGATAGCTAGCGCGAGTTTAGAACAGAGCGTGGCAGATTGGTATTGAAGGGCTGGAAAGGATTTTAGTAGAAGTAGAGCACGAGAATAATTTCGGTGGGAAGAAGGGATATATAAGCGAAGAACGGATATATAAGTTTTTAATATTTAATATTTAATATTTTTTTAATATTAATATAATGGGAAGAAGGGATATATAAGCAAAGAACAGAGAAAACGATTCATTCAGGGAATCAGAGTGTGATAATAGCGAGTTGGCGAGTCACTCGAGTAACTAATTAAAGTTTACTAGTCGAGGAGCGAGTTAGCTAGTAAGTTGCAGAACAACAAAAAAAGCAACGGAAGATAGCAAAGTGACAACTGGATGACTTGCTATACTTTAGTTGAGATTTAATTTCAGGACCGACTCTTCAGGGACACACGGAAACTTGAAGCTTAGCACGGAGTAACAAAGAGAATAAGTAGAGGCAGCAAGGTTGAATTTAAACAATAGCTGTTTTAAGAGATATAATGCCTAGAAATCAATTAAATGCTGGAAGTATAGGCAATTGTGCATAAAAACTTCAAGTTAAAGAATTATTGTGTGTTACCCTAGTTCAAGAGTTATTAGTAGAATACTGAATTGGTCAAGTGATGTCAAAGATAGTACAAGTGTTTTGATCTGAGCAAGAACATTTAACTATGTGAATTGCAACCATTAATTTATTCAGTTATTACTAAGAGGATCTGTTTTTAATGAGTGCTGTTAATTGTTTTATGTGTATACAGTTATAAGAAATGTTCGTATATAAGTAGATGAACAAGGAAGATTACCGGTAAGAATTACACAGTCCAACACAATTTTTGCTGACTTTTATATGAGACTTGTTTTTTACTAATTTCGGTGCGCTGATTTCAAATATCAAACCCATTTTTCTCTATCATGTCAGGTTTTTCCTCTATGGCATTTTCTTTTTGCTAATTTGTAAGTTTTTGATATTTTTAAGGAGGCAGTACTATTTAGAGGATCAAAAAAATCGATTTTTTTAATATTGTTTTCTGAAAGTATGTACTTTTAAAAATCTGTTCCTAACTTTTTATCAAGAAATTCGAAAAATTCCTGAAGATATAGCCTATTATTCAAAGCGGTGCACAGATCAGAATCGGAGCGCTCTCCGCTCTTGCTTGTTAGTAAACGAATAAATGCGTAAGAACCTGCAACGGCACGTACTGGCGCTTTGAATGCGAGAGAGGCCGATAATTAGATACATAACTACTTAACAATATTCATTAAAAATTACAAGAATATTTATAAAAAAATAACAATTTTACTTACACATGAGTTTCAGAGAATAAATTTTTGTTTGTAGCAATTTCTGCTGTGTGTTCTGTTTTGGCAATCCCTTTGAATACTCCAACAGTAGTCGGCCATCATGTGAGAATCCCATCTTCCTTGGTACCGATCTTCCATAGTTTTTAAGTCTTGATGAAATCTTTCGCCTTGTTCATCGCTTACAGCATCTAAATTCTCGGGAAATCTTTCAAGATGATATAGGAAATGAAGCTTTATGCTCATGTTGCAACCTAGGCACTGGAAATTTTCAAGCATTGTTTCCACTAGATCTTTGTAATTGCACGCTTTTTTGTTTCCAAGAAAATTATTTGCAACCATCGTAAATGAAGTCCAGGCCTCTTTCTCAATTTCGTTCATAGAGTTGATGAAATTTGGGTCTCTCATTAAAGTTCTAATTTGCAGTCCATCAAATACACCGGCTTTAATTTTTTCTAAACTAAGTCGTGGAAATTTTTCACATATGTATTGGAAACATTCACCTTGTAAATCTAAAGCTTTAACATACTGCTTCATAAGACCTACTTTGATTTGTAGAGGTGGAAAAATGATTTTTTCTCTGTCGATTAAAGGTTGATTTATAACATTCTGTTCTCCAACATTTAACGATATTATTCTAAGAGGCCAATGTTTCTAACTCCAGTATTGGTTTCTAGCTCGACTATCCCAGAAGCATAGAAAACATGGAAACTTTGTATATCCTCTTTGAAAGCCAAGTAAAAAGTTCACCATTTTAAGATCCACACAGATGATCCAGTTATGGTCTGTATATTTTAATAACTTCAGAACCTTTTTAATGTCCTCATATGTTTCCTTTAAGTGTACTGAATAGCCAATAGGAATTGAGCCATATACATTCCCATTGTGTAGTAAGACACACTTGAGACTTCTGCTTGAACTGTCGATAAATAAATGCCACTCATTTGGATGATATTGTACAACACTCATTTCAGTTAGTAAACCCGACACATTGTTACAGTAAACAAGCCCACACTCATGTTTAAAATATTGTACAAGATTACTTTCCCTGCTACGATAAAAAGTTATCTTCGTATCTTGCTCCAGTAAGTTTTTTTTTCATTTAATCTTGAAGCTAACAATTCCGATGATTCCTTTGATAGGCCCAAATCTCTTACTAAGTCATTCAATTCCGCTTGAGTAAAACGTTGCGGTCCAGAACTAGAAATTAAATTTTCATTGTCTAAATCAACATCCGGGTCTTGCTCCTCAAGAACATCTGGCATATCCCGATCATGCTCGTTTTCAAGTAAAGGAAGTCCTTTATAAATTGGCATGGCTATTTCATTGGAATGAGCAACTGGCCGAATTGCTGAGTCGAGATTTGGATGCACAATTTTTTTCTTATTCTTATTATTATAACCAGAAGTCTGAACTAAACAAAAATAGCAATCATCTATGTGATTTTTCGGTTCATGCCAAATCACTGGAATGCCAAAAGCTAATTTTTGGCGTTTTCCCTTGCTCCACTGTCGTAAATTTTCTACACATGACTTACAAACTTTATTTGGAGCCCATGACTTGTCCTGATCTGCAATTTTTACGTGAAAGTATGCAAAGTACACTTTCTTAACGAAATCAGTGATATTTGTCCTTTGACTGGGAAGAGTAAAGCTGCCACAAATGTAGCAGAAGGAATCTACACTATTGACACAATTTCGAGTAGTAGACATGATGTATTTTCTTTACTGCCAACTAACATGCAATTAACAAGACAAAAAAAAACCAGAGACTTTATTGAAACGTTATAAGCGCTCATCATACTTTCATGATCGATTAACGATTGACTGATTTTGAATTCGTTCTGTGTCCGCTATGACACATATAGCATTCATTTGTTTTAGGCAGTTGTCATTGCCTACTTTTCATCACCTAAATGTATTAGGTCGGTTATTGGCCTAATTATTCGCATTCAGTTATTCGCATTCAAAGCGCCAGTACGTGCCATTGCAGGTTCTTACGCATTTATTCGTTTACTAACAAGTGAGAGCGGTGAGCGCTCCGATTCTGATCTGCGCACCGCTTTGAATAATAGGCTATATCTTCGGGAATTTTTCGAATGTCTTGATAAAAAGTTAGGAACAGATTTTTAAAAGTACATACTTTTAGAAAATAATATTAAAAAATCGATTTTTTTGATCCTCTAAATAGTACTGCCTCCTAAAAACTATCAAAAACTTACAAATTAGCAAAAAGAAAATGCCATAGAGGAAAAACCTGACATGATAGAGAAAAATGGGTTTGATATTTGAAATCAGCGTGCCCAAATTAGTAAAAAACAAGTGTCAGATCATAATCAGCAGGAAAAAAAAAATTTTTTGTTGGCCAATGTTATCCAACTATTGATATTCCTATGCAGAGATATGTGTGTGTTTCTTCCTAGAATATCCCTATATTAACAGTAACTATTGTGGAGATTAGCTGGAGTGTGGAATTAAGAGTGTATACTTGTGAAGAAGTGTTACTGCCCTTTTATTGTATTTGAAACTTAAGTAACTATGAGATATTAGTGTAATTGATCACTAAGGAACTTTATGAAATTGAACTTTATTAAATACTTAAATGTGAACCTTGTGAAGACTGTATTTCAGACAACAGATTAACCATTGCCTGAGATTGTATGACTGTATTACCAGATGAGCTTAAATGTTTATAATACCTTATTCAGTGATTTAGATTAAAGTGTATAAATTGTAAGCCTAAATGAAATCTGTGTTTGTTGATCTAAAGTTGTATTTTGCCTGAATCTCTTTTACTGCACCATTCATAAAATATTCGAACCAAAGCGGGTGAATTAAATAAGTTAAATAAACTCGGCCTGTATACATAATAACAACATATTAAGGGAAAATAGTTGAGAGTTGGTTTTACTTCAATTCTTGGACTAATTTAGATATAGAGTGGTGCAGTCAATAAAAATTTTCTCTATATTTGGATTAGAAATCAACTAGAAACTTATTTTTTGTTTAAGAACATCGTAGTGACAAAAATGCCAGATCCAAAGTATAGGTTAAGACGAAATAGGATCCAACAATAATAATAAAAATATGTAAGCGAAATTTGGAGTAGCGTG
The DNA here is from genome assembly GCF_054136105.1 of Typopeltis vanoorti. Lineage (NCBI taxonomy): Eukaryota > Metazoa > Arthropoda > Arachnida > Uropygi > Thelyphonidae > Typopeltis > Typopeltis vanoorti. The sequence goes on along the minus strand of NC_143564.1, from coordinate 39,256,428 downwards.
TTAACATCAAATTTTGTATGAAAATCAAGAAAACTGCTACTGAAATATTGTAGCTGTTGAAAGTGGCATATGGTGTGGATGCTCTAAAAAAGTCAAGTGTCTTTGAGTGGCATAAGAGATTCAAAGGTGGGTGAGAAGATGAGAACAACGACCTTAGAAGTGAACAGCCTAAAACAAAAATGATGAAAAAAAAAGCACACATGTAATGTTTGCAGTTCAAGACCATGCTGGTGTGTTTCTTTGATCACAAGGGGGATAGTCCACTATGAATTCATTGAACATGGAGAAATGGTCAACCAACAATGCTATTTAGAGGTGCTGACAAGATTACGAGATTCTGTTTGGAGAAAAAGACCTGAATTGTGGCCAGACAAGTGGATCATGACCATATTCTGTGATCATCCATCACGACAATGCGCCAAGCCATAGTGCTCTCATCGTGAGAGAGTGTCTGGCCAAAAAATTGATTACCGAATTAGATCATTCTGCTTATTCACCTGACTTAGCACCCTGTGATTTCTGGATGTTTCCAAAATTAAAGATTGTGCTAAAAGGACGAAGATTTTCTGACATTGCTGATATCCAGCATAATGTGATAAAGAAACTCAATAGTGTTTGTTCCAGAAAAAGAATTGCAGGCTTGTTTCCGAAAATGGGAACACCATCTAAACCACCATATAAATACAAAAGGGGACTGCTTTTAAGGTGACAGTAGCCAGTAATGTACAGTTCCGAACATAGGTTTTTTACAGGTGCATTCCAGGAATTAAACTGTCACACCTCGTATATAAAACTTAAAAAATAAAGTGCATACATAAGGACATTTCTACTGACATAAATTTATTAGATTCATGACTTCTTAGTTTAGTAATTTCAGCATCGCTTCTTCAGACTTGAAAAATTGAGGTTGAACAGTTTTCTGTCATTCCAAATGCTTTGGAATAAATGTTGCTTATAACTCATACTTTACAATAATGATGCTTAAATAATCAAAATTCCTCTGTGAATCATTTATTGCCAAGTGCATATGTCTCTACATTAAATGCTGAGGATTTTGTAGATTGCTAATTCTTTCTGTGGCAGTTTTATCTTCAACAAAAATGAAATAATCAGATTATTGATGTACAACACTGGATTTTTCTTTTAGATCCTTCATATAAATGCCATACATTTGTTGAACATATTTTATTTTGAATAATAAATATTACTGTTTAAGTATACTTATGAATAGTTTCCATTCTTATTTCCCTCCAGTCATAAATAATAAAGTAAACATTATACTGAAAACCACAGTTGTTTCTTTCATAAAATAATGGTACTTTTTTTTTTATATCATTTAATGGAAGAAAACAAAGCAGACAAAAACAGGAGAGATCTTAATAAAACAATAAGTATAGGATATTATATTCAGGCGATAATGATCACGTAAAGGGAGGAGTAGCGGTAGCATTCAACACCAAACATAAAGATAAACTTCATGTCGGAAAGCCAATTTCAAGTAGAGTTATGTGGGCAAACTTTAAAATGGGAAAATGGACAATGAAATTGTTGGAAGTTTTTCCATTGTTATACTATAAATTAAAGATACCACAAAATTATATACTTGGTTTAATCCTTTATCCAAGTGTAAGCAAACAAAGTTTCTGCCTGAAGTATTTTCAGGACTGGGGCAACTCATATATAGAAGCTAATAACTTCACATCACTTGCCTCAGTATACCAATAAGTCCATAAGGATATGCAAAGTGCATATCCTTATGGACTTGCTTACATTTGGATAAAGAATTAAACCAAGTATATAATTTCTTGGTATCTTTAATTTAAAGTATAATGAAGTTAAAAAACTTTCAACAACTTTCTCTAATTCAGTGTATTTCAGTAATAAGGTGTGACACCTTTTGACTATTCGTATACGGAAATATGACTTCTGTATTGAATTCAAAGTAAAGTATGATAGATACTGTGCAGATGTTGGATAGTGCTTGGAATGATGTTTACAGCCTCCCTTGATGAATCTAAGGACTCCATGGAGTAGCCCATAATAATAATAATAAATGGAGATTTTGCACAGAACTTCACAATTCCTTATTTTGTATTTTTACCTCAGGTGATTTCCAAAAACATGATAAGCCTTGCTAATCTCAGGATTAGCGAGATTTTTCTTGGGAGTAGACTCTGAAAACTAAAGTGTTTTCTTTCTTGTGGTTAAAGAACAAAAGGAATAAATGTGAGGTCATCAAAAATTCTTAGAGAAATTTATCCTATCCATTATTTTGAAATACTATAATCTACCATTTATCCAACTACAGTAAGAAGGCAGTTTGCTATTCTGATAATTGAAGGGTCAGATAAGAGAAGTACAGTTATGTGATGTTTCACTGTAAGTCAGTTGATATACACGAGTCAGTTAATTGAAGGATCATTGTTTGGAAAGTCAGATAAATGGTAGATTACCATAGTTTCTAGGGTATTTTACTGTATTTCCTGCTACAGAAAACTTTTACTTTGTTTTGCATTTGTCGTGCATTGTGCTAGTGGTTTTTTATGGGAGGTTGTATTCACTGTGCTGTTTATTCACAAATTCTAGAGGCTATCTGCCTATAAACTAGTTATGCACATGTATAACTAGAGATTATATGCTGACATAATTCAATCCTTATCACAGTAATTTATTGCACCACTAATAATACCACCACTGTAAATTGCATATTTATTTATTTATAACAGATCTATTTGTATTTATGCCTATTTTTTTCTTCAGACATGCCAGTCATGTACAAATAGTTCATATTTGACAAATGCAGGTTGAAATATAATTACCTTCTTACTTCTCAGAAATTTAAATATACCAACCAATTATAAATTGCCAGTTACTTATATATCCTGAAAGCAACAAAACTTATATTTTCTAAATAGCTTCTCCTTCTCCCGTAGTCCGAAATGAACCATTAGGTCATTCATGGCTGATAGGTGATACTCTTTGCTAGCCTCCTCCAGTCATCTCGGTCTCTTGTTCTTGATGTCAGTTGAGAAAGGGAGGAATTTGTCCATTTTTTGATGTTATCAGTCCATTTTAATCGAGGTCGGCCCCTCATCCTAGATCCTGGAATGATTCCTTCTAGTGCTTGCTTTGGAATGCCATTAGCTCTCTCCACATATCCGAACCATTTCATCTGTCTTCTTCTGATGACTGTCAGAATATTTTCCCTTTTTCTCCCATCTATTGAATCAATCAGTTTTCCGGCATTTTCATTGGTTTCGTGAGCGGTATAGGGTATTCTCAAAAGTCTTCTGTAAGTTTTCATTTCGAAAGACTGGAGTCTCCTCTCATCTTCTTTCAATAAAGTCCAGGCCTCACAACCATACAAGAGGACAGAATTCACCAAGGTGTCAATTAGTCTTAGTCTGGTTGCGATTGCTATTCTGTTATCTCCCCACAATGGTTTTAACTTCTGTAGGGCCATGGTTGCCTTAGTAATTTGGTATTTAATGTTGGTTTTTGAACGACCATCTTGATTCAACGTGCTTCCTAGGTAAGTGAACTTCTTTGCATTCTCAATTTGCTTATTGCCAATTTGTATCTTTAAGAATTCAATGTCTGATTTTGAGGTTATCATTGTTTTTGTTTTTGTAGGTTTATGTTTAATACATATTTTTTTAATGTTCCGAAAACAAGGCTGGTTATCTCTTGTAATTCTTCTTGACTTTCTGCCAGAAGATCGATATCGTCAGCAAAATGTAAGTTATTTATTCTTAGTCTGCCAACTACTATTCCAGTGAAAGAGCTTCATCTATGACATATTCCATAAAACAATTAAAAAGAAGAGAGGACAAGATGCATCCCTGTCTTACCCCCCCGTTCTGCCCGGAACAGTTCACTGCTGTAATTTTTAATTTCAATTCTCATATCAGATGAGGAATAAAGAGATTTAATAATCCTAATGATTTTGTTGTCAATACCATAATGTATTAAAATTTTCCATAATGCCTTGTGCCATATTGAGTCAAAAGCTTTTTGAAGATCTAAAAAGTTGTGACAGATTATTTTGTTATGTTTTATGTATTTTTCGCCTAGTATGTGTATTGTAAAAATATGGTCAATTGTACTTCTGGACTTACGGAAACCTGCTTGTTCATCTGATAGTCTGCGTTCTATTTTCTTTTCGATTCTTGACAGTAGTATTTTTAACAGGATTTTGCTTGGATGACTAATAAGGCTTATTGTTGTATAGTTGCTACATTTATTGCTGTTTCCCTTTTTAGGGATAGGTACAAGGACAGAAGTCCGCCAATCAGAGGGCCAAGTCTCTGTGTTCCATACGTCCTGGAATAAATTTAGCAAGGTGTCTATGATGATGTCACCTCCTTCGTGTATCAGTTCCACTGTGACACCATCACTTCCCGGTGATTTTCCTATTTTTGAGGAGCTAACTGCTGCAATAACTTCTTTTAATATCGGGTAATCTCCTTCCTCCGAACCTCCTGGCAAAATTCCGTCCAAAATATCATCAGTCAGTTGAGGGTCCTTTTGAAAAAGCTTGGTTGCATAACATTTCCATCTATCAACTACTTTCTGGTTATCTGTGATAGGAGTTCCATCTTCATCTTCTATGCTCCAATTAATTGCGGTAAAAGGTTTGGTTAACTTATTGATAATTTGAAAAGCACTTTTAGAATTATTTTTATTTAAGTCCTCTTCTATATTTTTGCATTCATCCAATATCCATAAGTTTCTAGCATGTTTGACGAGGGTGCTCGTGAGTCAAGCGCAGTGACATGTATAAGAAGAGCTCTTGATTGGGATAAGTTTTCTAGGAATAATTAAATATATATGCATAATTGTTTGAGTAAGAGAGGCTGTAAACGTTGTACGCTACTGGTTTTATTAGTGTGGGGGATTTTTTTTGCCAAAACTTAATTACAAAATCGTTATTATTAGACTTAGTAACCTACAAAAAATGGCGGCGGCATTGTCATTCCATGACTTTAATTTAGATTTCAGTCGTTTCATTAAGTGTCAGGTCTGTTATATGTATTCTTTCGATTACATAAATGTTTTGTAGATATTTGGTGAGAATGGAAGGAGGGTGTGTGCAAAGTGGGACCTGAACGAGGAATTGATGAATGCAAATATGAAATTGATGACAGAAAGTGTTAGTAGCGAAATTGTCTCAGGGAAAATTACTGCACGTTTGAAAGAGAAGGATGGTGAGTAAGAGAGGCGAAAAAATGTTAAAAATTCAGTAAAAAAGAAAAAGAGCGATTTGAAAACCGTAACGGATGTTAAAAGGGACGAAAGTGAGGTGAGAGTGGTGGAAGGAAACGAAATTGAGAGAACGAATGAAACTAGAAATGGCGTGACGCAGAAATCGAAAGAATGGATGATAGCGAAAGTTCGATGCATGTTGGACTGAAAGTACAGAAACAAAGAAAGATCAATGAGTGTGAAAATGGGAAGAATGATAGCGAAAGTTGGACGCATGTTGGACCGAAAGTACGGAAACAAAGAAGGATGAATGAAAGTGAGAAGAGGGAGTCGAGAATCAGAAAGTTAGAAAGATTGAATGATAGAGAGAATATGTCACGAGATTTGGAAGTTGAAATGTATTGGATGAGGCAAGAAATGAAATGGATGCGGAATGAAATTAAGAAAATTCAGGTAAAAACTATTAAAATAAATAATGAGGCATGAAAAAGTTAACGAAAGATGAGCAAGTGACGTTGTATGGCGACTCCATTATTAAAGGTGTGCTGGAGGATAAAACGCACAAGGTATGTTTTCCAGGCGCTAAAATGAGTAGAGTGATTGAGGCATTGGATATGAGGCAGGAGCGAGCAAAAGAGTTAATAGTATTAATAGGTACGAATGATTTGAGAGAGGACAAAGAGTGTGTCAGAATGGATATCAGGAGGCTGCTTAGAAGGATAAAAGAGAATAGTGTGACAGGAAGGGTAGTTAGCTTGTTGCCCAGGTATGACTGTGGTGAAATGAGGCGGAGAGCAAGGATTATGAATGATATGCTGTTGATATAAACGATATCCAGAAATTAGCTGTTGTGTTTGTATACAAATGCTAGAAGTATAAGAAAGAAGGCAGATGAAATGGTTGCACTAATTGCATCTGTTCACCCCAAAATTGTCAGAATAAGTGAGACATGGTTGGAAGAGGATGACATCCTGACAGGAATAGAGATGGAAGGGTATGGTGTGTTTCGTGAGGACAGAAGGGGTAAAAAGGGAGGGGGAGTGCTATTGATGATAGAGAAAGAGTTATGTCCATATAAAGTAGAGATGCAAGAGGGAAATAGTGCCAGTGGTTTTGAGGCAGTATGGTGTGAGATAGAGGTGAATGGAATGAAATACTTGGTGGGATGTTGTTATAGACCAGGTAATGTGGATGGTGGTGATAATGAAATGTACAATCAAATTAGCCAAGTAAATAAGAAAAAGGTGATCATTATGGGTGATTTTAATTATGGCAATATAGACTGGAATGATGAGATAGCAACTGGAAGTAAAGAAAATGAGTTTCTTGAGTTTTTGAGGGATAATTACCTCAGACAGTATGTAACAGAGGGCACATGAGGATTGAGGGTCTTGGATTTGGTCATCTCATCAGAGGATGTAATTATAAATGAGGTGTCAAATCATCCACCAATTGGTGAGAATGACCATGAGGTGATTACTTGGGTGGTTGCCAGCAGTGCGAGGACCTCTGTGAGAAAATAGTATATGTGGAACTACAAGGGGGCTGATTATGAAGAGCTCAGGAGACAGCTTGCGAGTGTAGCGTGGAATGAGGAGTTAGCTGCAAAAGAGATCAATGCAGCTTGGGGGATTTTCAAAAACTGTTTAGTAGATGCAATGTCTAAATGTATTCCAAGGGTGAGAAGGTTAAATAAGGTGGGTGTGAGATGGATGAATAAAGAGATTAAGCATGCGATACAGAGAAAAAGGGCATTGTGGAGGCAGCATAAGAGAAGTGGAAATAACCAATTCCATGAGATCTAAAAGACCAAGCAAGGAGGGTGACGTGGTTGGTTAGGGTAGCTAAAGAGAGGTATGAACAGCAGTTGGCTAATGAAGCCAATAAGAATCCTAAGGAATTCTTTCGATATGTAGCCAGCAAAAGAAAGAAAGAATAATTATGGAAGGATGACATTGATTGGAGAAAATGGTATGAAGACAGCTGATGCAAAATGCGTGGTGGAGATACTTAATAAACAGTTCATAAAGATCTTTCAATCTTGTGAATGTGACTTCATGGAGGGATTGATAGCAGTTGATGATGGGGAGGAGAGACTGACTGTAGGTGAGCAAGAGGTGTATGGAGAGTTGAGTAAACTAGATGTTAATAAAGCTGTGGGACTTGATAATATATCACCACGTATTCTGAAAGAATGTGCCAGGGAGTTGACACCCACCTGCCTTGACATATTTTTTTAATTTGAGTCTTGCACTCGGTCAAGTTCCTAAGGAGAGCAAGATTGTGCCACTTCATAAAGGAGGTGATCAAACTCAAGCATCAAACTATAGGCATATCTGTGTGGCAGGTGTTGTGGTTAAGTTGTTGGAGAAGCTTGTGAGAACTAGAGAACTAGGATCCAGAGTTGGGTTGATAACAATGGTATTATCTTTGATAGACAGCATGGATTTGCTAAAGGGAGGTCATGGTTTAGTAATCTACTTACTTATTACAATAAAGTGACTGCTTCCTTGCACAGAGGAGATTGGTGCATTGGATTGGAGACTAGCTATCTGATAAGTATCAACTAGTTGTGTATGGGGGAGTGATATCCGGGAAAAGGAAAGTCACTAGTGGAGTGCCTCAGGGGTCTGTTTTAGGTTCATTACTATTTAACTTGTATATTAATGATATAGGTGAAGATTTGGATGGAGATATTCAGTTGTTTGCAGATGATGCAAAATTGGGACGAACCATTAAGTGTAGTGAAGATGTTGTGGCCTTTCAGGAAGACTTGAATAGATTGAGTGATTGGGCACGGAAATGGGGATGTGAATTCAATGTTGCAAAATGTAAGGTTTAAAATTTGGAAAACAAAGATGGGATGCAGAATTTATGCTTGGTTAGAATATATTGTTGGAGGTAGAGGAAATAAGAGATCTGGGGGTGATAGTGGATAAGGGTCTAAAATTTAGGGGACACATCGCCAAAATTGTGAAGACAACACCAAGGCTTCTGGGAATGATGCGGAGGACACTGACATGTAGAAGTAGGGAGATTCTTGTTCCGTTGTATAAGCCTTTGATTAGGCCACACATGGACTATTGTGCCCAGATTTGGTTACCGGGTTTTCAGAAGGATGAAGAGATGTTGGAAAGGGTCCAAACGAGACCGACTAAGGTAGTTTCTGACCTCTGGAATGTCGAGTATGAGGAAAGATTGAGAAGATGTAATTTGCGGAATCTGGTGGACAAGAGGAAGAGGGGAGATATGATAGAGACCTACAAGTTGGTAAGGGCTTGTTATAGGATCAATGCTGGAGAAGTTTTACAGAGAATAGTGGGAGGTCAGGGGAGAACCAGAGGTCATCCCTGGAAACTGTATAAAGAGGGTGTGAGTAGGGGAGTGAGAGACTGGTTTTTTCCGTGCACAGTTGTGAATGATTGGAATGCCTTGCCTGAGAATGTGGTGTCTGCAAAGAGTTTGAATGTGTTTAAAACACGGTATGATGAGCTGTGTGTGTGATAAAAGGTCCTCCCAGATGAGTCTTTGACTCCATGAGGTCTTGGAGTGGTAATAATAATAATTTCTTTTTTAATAATCTTAGTAATATTTTTATACTGTTCTCTATTATCGCTGCTATTAATATGAGATTTCAAATATCTTCTTTCATCGCATAGGTCCAAAATATTTTTGGTTATCCATGGTTTATTTATTTTCCTTTTGTATCCAAGGATTTCTTCAGCTGTCTCGGTTATCTTTTGTGAGAAGTATTTGGTTTTAGATTCGATACTATTATATTTCTTGAAGCTTGTGTCAAAAATTTGTATTTATATAGTATATTTATTTGGGGATCTTTTAATTTTTCTATATTATATCTTTTATGAGTTGATTTTGTAGGTAATCTTTCCTTCATTTTCATATTCACAGTTGCGATGACCATGTTGTGGTCGCTGCCAATGTCTAAATAGCTAGAGCACTCTAAAGCACATGTAATGATTTATCATGTCACCCCCTTTGGATGAGTTTGCAGTGACAATTTGTACAGTACCTGTTGTGAACATAAATAAATAATAATAGAACTCAGTTTGTGGCATTAATCAATCATCTTGCCAATTATTCTGAGAATAACTGGCAAGATGATTGATTGATTGCATCCATGTAGAGTGGAGATGGAGAATAGTAGTGCATGCAGTGGTTTTGAAGTTATCTTAGGTAAGATTGAAATAAATAGTATATCTAATAGTATGTTGTTACATTATTTTATTATTATTACATGACCTTCAGGGAGTCCAAAGACTCATCAAGGGAGGGCAACAACTCCACACTCTCCTTCTCCACCAACTACAACGAACCGCAACTACTTTCATCATCACACCATCTACCGCCGACCACCGCCGCTAGTATTTTCACAAACATTCATGCCCATGGCGGGATTCAAACCCATAGCCTTTTTGCTGGAAAGAGGATAAGAGGATATGCTAACCACTCAGCCAGCCAGGCCAGCCTTATTTTTATTATTATTATTTTTTTTTTTTTTTTGGCCTTCTCTATGGAGTCGCAAGACTCATCATGGGAGGCTCACACTAAACATTCTTCACACAATAGCTATCCTACTTCTCTTTGAACTCATATACTAATAAAGCACTCGTGACAGACTCTAGTAATGGATGCCTCCATTCACCACTCTTCAAGCAAAAAATCTAGTCATCATGCTTTGTTTACCATGTTCTTATGCAATTTTCAGGAAGGGGTGATTCCTTTTTCTCTTTCTTCCTGTGAGATATTGAGAATTTTCTTGTGTCAGCCTATAAATAAATTCCTTTATTTGTGTTTCTATCATACCCTCTTTTTTTTTTTTTTCTGTCAATTAGGTATTACAACTCACAAACCTTCAGTGTATCCTCACACATTGCAAGCCTGGTTAGCTGAGTGGTTAGGTTATTCACTCTCCAAATGACAGGCTGCAGGTTCATATCCCACCATAAGTATGGATGTTTGTGAGTGTCTTTAGATGGAAATGAATTTCATTGAGACTGCCACCATGCTTATTGGAGACTTGAAGTGACTTGAAAAAGTTCCATGTTTAGTATCTATAGAAGGGTTCCCATACCACCTCCATATCAGATCATCTAACTCACCTTCAACTGAAACAAGTCCATATCAAGATTCCTCTTGTTGTGAATTGAACTCAGGTCTTTTCCATTAAAAGGGTGCAATATCCGATTATTCTTCCAATTATACTGCAGAGTAGTAGTACAATTGGAATGTTTATGTTAAATTTTTCTCAATGCATGTAACAGATGGAATCAAGTATTACTTTGTTCTTACTATGAGTAATGTGAACTTGTATATTTAGTAGAAAATATTACTTAAATTAAGGGGATATTAAATCCCACATAGTTTTAAAACCGAATAAGAAACTCAAAGATTGGAATCAGAGAGTTTCTTGCCGAATATAGTAAACTATAAAGTATCGGCGACACTAGCGTTAGCAAATGCAAGTGAACCTAGTACGTAGTACAATACCGGGCAGCTCGTTGCAAAGGTGGAGAAGTTCAGATCGCTATTCTTAGGTATTTTCCATAATGTGCATTTGCTAACGCTAGTGTCGCCGATACTTTATAGTTTACTATATTCGGCAAGAAACTCTCTGATTCCAATCTTTGAGTTTCTTATTCGGTTTTAAAACTATGTGGGATTTAATATCCCCTTAATTTAAGTAATGTTTTCATTGCCGAAATGAAGCTTATTAGCTCTTTATATTTAAGTAGTAGAAAATATTTTAAAAATTGTTATGATTTTATTTGACATAGAGAATCTAGGCTTGTTTACATGTGATCAGATAGCTGAATATAACTCGATGGAAAAAATCATAAATGATATGATTTTTTCCATCGAGTTTTTTTTCCATTTATGATTAATGTAGCACTTTCTTTCATTTATTTTGCTTCAGGTGAACCAGTGGATGGTAGGTATAAAACATATTATTCATAAAGCCTGGGAAATTATGGATTTGAAAGGCAAGAGTATAGAAGAAGAAACAGCTGTAATAACAGATACAGATGAGGATGAAAATTTTCCTATTCAGAATTAAGGTATGTAGGGTATACAGGATGCACAAACTCACATATCATTAAGATGTAATTTTATTGATTATATAATACACAGATAAATAATGTTATATCCCAGAAGGAGAAAAGAATAACATAATAATAAAAAAAAAATAGAATAATTATTTATTTATAAGGAAAACTACAGTCATTGTCCAAAATGTTTAAGGCAAGTTTGAAAATGAACATATTCAACAAAAATATCATAATCATTAAATTCTTGATATGTAATTTTAGGGGTATACAGGATACTATGAAAATACTACCTGAAAAGTTTACATTATTGCTACCCTCTTATCAACCCTTTTCTTCCAAATTAGTCTTATCTATCATGACCATAATATTGTCTTGTCTTATATCAGTTTTGTAAGACACTTCTAACTGCATCAATCTGCCAAGAACTTGATCTTCTCTGGGTCAAGTTAGGGTCAAGTTTTTTCCCTTATGCATCCCCTTTTTCTGGGGGTGCATAAGGGTCAAAGCTGTATAACTTGAGAGGAGACCTCCACATAGCCTTTAAAGGAATGCGAGAACTGACCAGGGCTTCTGACCTAATGTTCACTCCTCACCTTCTCGTGGTGCACCCTGTTAGGTATCTACCTGGATACTAAACGAATGAGGATGGGCTGGCAATTTGGAATTTAGCTGACCAAATTGTATTCTTATTGGCTTAAACTGAAATATAAAATGATGGTACAACATTTTATATATTTCAAAAATATGATCCTGACAGCCTCTATCTGGCCTGAATCCAGCTTGTTCTTCACCAAGCTTCTCTTCCACAACCTTGGTGAAGAACAGCTGATTCAGGCCAGATAGAGACTGTCAGGATCAGATTTTCACTCTTTAAAACAAATAGTTGAGAAATCATGGGAATATAACAAAGATCTGTATTTAAGTTTTGTTGATCTGGAAAAGGTATATGACAAGGTGCCAAGAGAGAAGCTATTCAAAATGCTACAGTTATATGGTGTCAACGGGACATTATATCGAGTAATAGTTCGTCTTTATTTGAGTTCTTATAATTCAATTCTTACTGCTGACTTACTGTAAGTCAGCAGTAAGAATTGAAGGAAGTACAGGAAGTTGATTGAATGTTAAATCTGGTGTCAGACAAGGATGTACATTGTCCCCTCTGCTATTCATTATCTATTCATTATGGATCACATTATGAAGGAAAGTGGTATTAAATCCGTTATCAAATTAGAGAATGTTAATCTCAGCTCTTTGCTTTATGCAGATGATGTTATACTTCTAAATAAATCGGCTACAAATCTGCAAGATTCCCTGACTAAAGTGAATAACTGTTGTAATAGATATGGTATGAAGGTCAGCATTATAAAGACAAAGATGATGAAAATATCAACTGTATTATGAATGGAGAACCTATTGAACAAGTTAAACATTTCAGCTACTTAGGCATGATTTTTAGTGAAAATGGTAAATAAAATATGGAAATAGACAACAGAATCAACAAAGCTGGTATGGTAGGAAGTCAACTGAATAAATTTATATGGAATAAGAGAGAAATTAGTCAAAACACTAAATTAGCTGTATACAAGACAGTATTCAAGCCAATTTTAACTTATGGATCTGAGAGCTGGGTCAGAAGTAAAACATTCGAGCAAAGACTAGAGACCGGAGATATGAACTCCTGAGAAGGATTAGGGGCATGAACAGATATCATCAGTGGCAATATCATATTAAAAACGAGGATATTAGGAAAGAACTTGACATTGTCAGCATCCAGGAATGAGTTAGCAGAGCTAATCTCAGATGGTATGGTCACTTAAACAGAATGGGAGAGGAAAGATTAGAAAAGATTTGCCACCATAAAATTCATTAATAATATCAGAAGCTACCAAAGTGATCATATGTCCCTAAAAACTTATGAACATTGGAATCAAAAATGCAGACTTCACAGATCATCAACTTTACAATATGATGACTGAAATAGGTCTTGATCATCTGAATGCCCACATAAGCAGAGAACCTCTATTTTCGAGACCTTTACTTTCAAATACCTCCATGAACCTAAACCTTACCAAATTCTGTACAAAAAAAAAAAAAAAGAAATGCTCAAAGAAAAAGGCCTGAATACTAATACCAGCTAGTTCTCCAAGCTTAACTTCCACAATTTTTTTCACTGTTTCTCAAGTATACTTACATAAATCTTAACAAGGAACTCAGTAGGGAAATTCCTCTGTAATTCTTACATTCAGTTTTTACATTCATTCTTACATTCAATTTCCCTTTTTATAAAGTCATACCATGAGAGTTCCACTCCAATCATCTGGAATTCAACCTTCTGATTTTTGATTTTTGGTGTTTTTTTCTGATTGTATTTCTGTTATGTGCTTTCTGCCATCATGATGCTGTCATTTCTTGTTTCATTTAACAATCTTTCAAATTACTTAATGTAAACATCTAGAATATCTTTGTCTTCAGTTATTATTTCACATTGATCATCTCTGATTACTTTTACAGTACTCTGTCTTCCATTTCTAAACTTTTTCAATAGCCTCCAGAATATTTTGCCACATTCTTGATATTTATTTTTCTATGTTTTTACCAAAGTCTTCTCATCAGTTTTGGTTAGATAGTTTTATACATTTCTTTGTGTTGTTACATTTTTCTCTGTATTTTCTAAGAAGCAACTTTTGCTACGTTTTCTTCTTTTCTTTGACTACCTCTTGAACTGACTGAGTTGACTGTGGAGTTGTGATTTTTCTCTCCTTGCGGACAACCTCACCACATGCCTCTCTAGCAGAATCAGTCAATGTTTTATTCAGGGTTTGTCACCACATCTCCAAGGTTTGGTTCTTGTTTTCAGTCTTTTTCATTTTTTCTTGAATAATGTTTTTGTATTTGATTCTACATTTCACCTCAACTTTGATTCACTTTAAAACTTTCTTTACACTCTTCTTTTCATTATGAAATTTAGTTTTATCCTGCTCAACACTAAATGATGATCACTTCCAATTTCAAATCCTCTATATACTCTTGTGTCCTGAACTAGTGGGAGAACATCACTATCCATAGTAACATAGTTATTGAAACTTTTCTTATTTCTCGCATCTTCTCTCATTATGAATTTGTGCACAATTTTATGTTGGATCATGGTGTTAATAATAGCAGTCCATATCCTGAACAGAAATCCAGCAGTACTTATCGTTATTATTAGATTTGCTCTTTTCTCCAAATTTTCCCAGAACATTTCTCTGTCTGGTAATCATTTCTTACTCTACTGTTTAGATCTCCAGTGCAGACCAACTTTTCCTATTTTGTTGTGTCAGCTGCCTTCTCTAATGCCTTGAAAAATTCTTCCACTTCTTCCTTAGTAGAACCTTCTATGGGACTATAGCAGGCCTGCACAACACGCGGCCCGCAATGCTGTTTATTTTGGCCCGTCTGCCTGATTGAAATTATTTAATCATGTGGGGGAATATGAAATTAGACGATTTTTTCCTAGTGTTGAATTAAATTTTTACTAAGACTCTGCATGTTTACGTTCGTGCGATTAATGTCACAATCATGTTTCTTTCAACTCGACAATAAATTGCATTTGGAGTTATTCCCACTGTCATATTTAATAACAAATTATTACAATCGCTTCGAGGTTTTGTTAGTGCTAGTGTCGCTGTGGGGAAATTCAAAGTTACATCTCCATGATAACGACTTGATGTCTACGAACGAGAATGAATCGTATTACACCATGTTGGCTGTGCTTTGACTGGCTTTGGCAGTGTAGTGGTTGGTTGTAGCTGGAGCAATACATTACACAACTGTTATCATAACCTGCATTATTGTGAGTTTTTTGTAATTAATATTGTCAATCTCAACACAATGAGCTTAAGTAAAAAGCGTAAAATAGATTCGGAACATCGAGCATTTAACCCTGAGGGGACAAACAAATATTTTTTTACGTTGTTTAAGGACAAAATAGTGTGCATTGTTGTTTGCCGAGAATCTATTGCTGTGCTGAAAGAGTACAATCTGAGAAGTCATTTTGAATCGAAACATCCTAACCTTGGCAAGTTGGATGCAAGTGAAAAGCAAATAAAAGCAGCAAAGTTATTGAATAAGTGTGATATTCTCAGTGAAATTATTAGTAAACTTTGTGTTTATGTTTAAGTGGTTTTTATTGAGAAATTTTGCAGCTATATCTGTTTGTAAATAATTTTGATTATAATTTTAATTGTAACTCTCTAAAAAATTTAAATATGCATATTAATTAGTATTTACTGTAGACCTACTAACAAATTTACTTAAGTTTAGCTGAAGTGGACTAGTCTAAGATTCAAGGTCCGAAGTGATCTGGCCCTTGGTCAGATGGTTCAAGTTGGGTTTGCCCTCAAAGACAATCGAGTTGTGCAGGCCTGGACTATAGGCACAAAGAAGTCTCATTGCACAGTTCCACATTATGATATTTTCTCACATCACTCTATTTGATATTGTCTGCCATTCAAGAAGAATATCCTCATATTTAGTGTTGAATACTATAGCTACTTCTTCTCCTTGAATATAACATCTTGTATTTGTTTCTGAGAAAGATTTCACCTTTTTCTTCTTTATTTTGATCACACCTATTATGTTGATCTGATACTTACCCAATTCTTCTGCGTTCCATTTCTTTTCCATTGATGCTTCTTATACTGATGGTGCCAGTCATAACTTATTTTAATGGTATTCATTAAATTGATTTATTCAAACTTATTTTAATAGTATTTCAGCACCAAACCTACCAAATTATAAAAAAATGTTTATTAACTGGCATATATTTCTTTGGATTTTCAAACCAGCATCTTCAGAGCAAACATGTACCGTTTACACATGATATTGAGTAAGTTAAACAATTCAAATTATAATGGACAAAAGAACTAAAGTCCTAATTTATGGATTAGGACTTTAATGATATTAAGTTAATGAATACCATTATTATCACACTCATATATTAGAGAATATATCTCTAATATATTTCTATATTAGAGATATATTATAACTCTAATGTTATAAAAAAAGAAGTATTACAGTTGTGTAGGAATTGATCTTAGGATAACAGTCTCCCAAATTTTTGGCAAATTAATGCAGCCATACTTGTTAAGTTTAGGAGAATGCTTCATAGCCATTCCTGTCCTGTCAGGTGTCTTCTCCCTCCAGGAGATTTACTACCATGTGTCTCCACCATGTCCTATTCTGCACCTCTCTGCTGCATTCCTTATATGAGAGCTAGGTCCAGTCTTCTATACTTTTCATCCACTCCAGTCTTCGTCTTCCTCTCTTTCTCTTTCTCTCAACAGTTCCTTCGAGACTTTGTAGGCAGTTATGTCTCTGAATATGTCCAAAATATCTGACTTTTCTCTTTTTAATTTCTTTCATCATGCTCCTGTCGATGCCTGCCATCTCTAGTACCTCCTCATTTGTCTTTTTTTCTTTCCATGATATTCTCATAATTCTTTGCAGCATCCACATTTCAAAGGCCTCCAGTTTTTTCACACTCAGATTGGAGAGTGTCCATGTCTCTACTCCATATAATAACGTAGACCATATGCAGCATTTGGAGATTCTTAGTCTTGTTTTCAGATTTAATTCTGTAGATGTTAGTAGATTTTTCATACTGTTGAAAGTTGACCTTGCGATTTCAATCCTTTTTCTAATTTCATCTTCTGTCCTGCCATTCTCTGTGATCAAGTGTCTGAGGTATATATATATATTTTTGCACCTGTTCTAATTTATTTCCTTTTATATTGATGCATATTTTTGGTATTTTCTTTTCTCTTGAAATTATCATGATTTTTGTCTTTTTAAAGTTGAAACTGAGGCCATACTGTTCGCTATACTTGAGGGTTTCATCTATAAGAGTTTTGAGGTCATATTTTTTTCAGCTAGAAGAACTGTGTCATCTGCATATCTTAGGCTATTAATATTTCTGCCCCCTACAGTGATTCCTTTGAGGTTACTAATTTTATTAAATATTTCTTCTGTGTATAGGTTAAAGAGAATCGGAGAAAAGACACAGCCTTGTCTCACACCTTTCTGAACTGGGAATTCTTCTAGGGTCTCTCTATTTATTCTCAAAGATGCAGTCTGTTCCCAGTAAAGATTAGTTAATAGCCTAATGTCTTTTCCATCCATGCCTATTTTTGAAAGGATTTCAATTAATTGTTCATGTTGGACATTGTCGAATGCCTTTTTGTAATCTATGAAGCAGAGGTACACATCTTTTTGTTTTTCTAGATATCTTTCTATGATGGTTCTGACATTGAAAATACCTTCTCTTGTACCTACATTTTCCTTGAAGCCACTTTGTGTATCATTTATTTCTATGTTTATTTTTCTTTTATTTCTTTCAAGAATAACGTATAGGAGGACTTTTGATACTTGACTCTGATGAAGCTGATTGTCCTGAACTCTTCACATCTTGTAGCTTTTGTTTTTTTTGGGAACTGGAACGAAAATTGAGTGATTAATATCTTTGGGTAGAAATCCAGTCTTGTATATTTTATTGCATAATTTTGTTAGAAATTTCAGTCCTCCTTCATCGAGAGCCCTCAACCATTCTACCAAGATGTTATCTATTCCTGCAGCTTTGTGGTTTTAGTTTTCTGGCAGCATTTTCAACTTCACAGAGTAAAATGGATGGTCCTTCTAAATCAGTCTGTTCAGGAATATCATTTCTTTGTTGTTCATATAATTTCCTTATGTATTTAATCCATCTTTCCATGATTTCTTTTTTATCCATTAGAATATGGTCTCTTGAGTCTCTAATGACACTTGCATGGTTTGCTGTATTTGTCCTGCTTGTCATTTCTCTGATCTTTTCATGCATTTCTCTGCTTCTGTGTTTTCTATCAAGGTTTTCTATATCTATACATTTATATTTAATCCATTTCTCTTTGGCTTTCCTGCATTCTTTTTTTATTTCTTTATTCGTGCTTTTATATTCAGGTTTGTTCTTTAACTTTTTTCTTTGTTCCATCAACGTCAGTATTTTTTCATTCATCCAAGGTTTATTCCTTTTCCTTTTTAATTGTGGGAGTGTATTTTTGGCTGCTTCATTGATGCTATTCTTGAATGTTTGCCAGTTCATGTTAATTTCATCAATTGGTGTTCTATTTTCTGTGTGAGTTGTGGTGTCAGACTTGTTAAGGGATTTTGTGAATTCTTTTATAAAGCAGTCTTTAACTTCTTGGTTGTTAAGTGAGTCTGAATTATAAGTTTCTCTTATGAATGGTTGGCTTGGTATCTTAAGTTTTATTTTGATTTTTGCAATCGCTGGGTTGTGGTCCAATCCTATGTCTGCTCCAGGATATGTTTTTGTTTGTGTTATTGCATTTCGGAATCTTTTGCTTTTTATTATATAGTCCATTTGGTTTCTATAGATGTCCCCAGGGCTTGTCCAGGTATATAGTCTTCTGGGAGGATGTTTAAACAGTGTGTTGACAATTGTTAGGTCATTGGTTTCACAGAATTGAATTAATCTTTCACCTCTTTCATTTCTGATTCCAAGCCCTTGGTTTCCCATGCAAAATTAGATTTTTTCTGAGCTCACTTTTGCATTTAGGTCGCCCATCAGTATAGTAACATCATCTGACTTAGCACTGGAGATTGCAGTTTGGATGTCTTCATAAAATTGTTCCATTTCTTCGTCTGGGGGTGATCTTGGGTTGGCACATATGCTTGGATAATATACAAGTTGAATGGTTGTGCAGTTATTTTGGCTGTTATGATTCTGTCATTTATGGGCCAATATCCCTGTAGAGATTTTGCAATTCTATTACTTAGGACAAGCACCACTCCATTAAGGTGTAAGTCACTGCCAGAGTAGATTATAGTGTGATTTTTTCTTCTTATTATGCCTGTATCTGTCCACCTCACTTCACTGATACCTGTAATATCGGCCTTCATCACTTCTAATTCCTAGAGTAGGTTATCTAATTTGCCTGCCTCATAGAGTGTTCTGATGTTCCATGTTACTATTTTCAAGAGATTGCCCATGGTTTTCAGACAAGGGATATCTGAGAATATCCTCCCTGGAGGGTATTATCTTCATACACTACCTTAGTAGTTCTTGTTTTACAATTCCCAGTTTCAAGCTCTTCTTCCCTGTAGCTATAAGAGCTGATGGTTGCAGGGGTCTCAACCACATCTCTAACTTCATATTGTGACATGGTGTGTTTCATGGTTGACAATGGATAAATACGTGGTGAGGCTCCGATCTCTTCCACGACAGCTGGCCACAAGTCCCTTAGATGTCAGGAGTGTGCCCTTGATGTGCCGCATGCATCTTGCTGTCATGCCATTGATCAGTCAGTATTGATTCTTCTGCCATGTTGGCCATTCCAGACTTCGTGTACATAAGGGGTGACATTCCCTATTTACAGCATTCTATATTGCTGATACCCTCACTTAGTTTAGTCCACCAGCCGAGACGGTTTACCGGGGTGTGGCCGCTGGTGTGTGCACAACCAACTGGTCATTATCATAGACATTACTGACTGAAAATAATTATTCCTGTAAATAATCATTCTGACCTGTAATAATTTCTATATAGCACATTGGTTTCTTCCATCTTATCCTGTGTGAAGAGGTGTTCAATGCATGGTCTGCCAGTTTAGATTTGCCATAATAATGGTGGAAAATGTATTTCTTATGTTCTGCAAGATGGATCTAGAACAGATCATCCTGTCTGTCCATAGTAGGCTAAGTCACAGGGAACTTCAGATACTCTAGGATATGCTAGTGGATGAAGTTTATCCTTAGGAGAGCAGAACATCATCATCATGAATTTCCTGATATATATCCACAAGGGATATTCAGGTTACTATGACAGTACCACATGATTAAGTTTACATTATTATTAATCTCCTATCAAATTTTCCTCCAAATCAATCTATTACTTGTGAGCAGAACAAAGACTGCTAATTTGACATGTGGTGTAAAGGTTATATTTTATTAGTACTTTGGTTATCTTTTCAGATATTCCTTGGATATATGGAATAGGAATACTGGTGTTTTGTTCTTGTTTTTTTTTGGGGGGGGGGGAAGTAGGAGGGACACATAGTATTTTATTTATTCTGTTAGGAGCTGTAGCCATTGGCCAAGAACATGTGGCAAAGACAATTGAGTTCTGTGGAAAAAGTTGCATCATTGGAGCAAATAGCCTTAGCTCAGTGTGTAAGTGTTTTTAAAATTCCATACTGGTGGATGATGATGTGATTGTTTATATAGATATCTTCCTCTGTCTGTCTGTGCGTGCGTGTGTGTGTGCTTTCTATAAATGGAAAAATATAGTAACCCATCTGAAAGGTGAGTGATTGATGTGTGTCAAGAAAAAAGCAAACAGTTATTTGATTCTTTTTCTACTGTGAAGTGAATTTTTGAGAATTGGCTGTTAAGGTAAGTTACAAAAGAATCAAAAGTATTGCCCATGGTAAACACATCTCAACAAAGCATAATCACAGTAAGGGTTTGTAAGTAGCTGATGTTGTGTTGTGATTTGTTCTAGTAGCTGACTTTTTGCAGGCCTTGGTTCCCTGATGAAAACAGTGGGCCTTGTTTAAACAGGCGACATCCGCTGACATGAAATTGTGTCATGTTTTACCATCATTTTGCATTATGGCTTAAGCCAATAAGAATACAGTTTGGTTGGCTAAATCCCAAATTGCCAGCCCAGGTAGATACCTAACAGGATGCACCACGAGAAGATGAGGAATGGGACATTAGCTAAGAAACCCTGGTCTGTTCTCTGCATTCTTTAAAAGGCTACATAGAGTTCTTCTCCCAGTTATCCAACTTTGGCCCTTAAGCACCCCAACTGTTGTCTTATTGTGAAAATCTGATCCTGGCAACCTCTGTTGCATGAACCAAGCTTATTCTTCATGTTTCTCTTCTACAGTTTTTCATAGCCTCTTCTCAAGTATGCTTGCACTCAAAGTATCATACATCACTATGGTAATTCCATTGTAATTCTTTTATATTGTTTTATTTTCCTTTTATAGATGGGAACTATGAGAGCTCTACTCCAATAATTGAGAAGTTGACCTTATGACCATGCCTTCTGAAATATGCAGGGCAGCCACTGTAAAACATGTATGCTTTCTGGTTGAATATTATGCTATATATTCCAATTGCCTTTCCACATTTCAGGTTTTTTCATGGCTTTTTCTACTTCAAATACTGATATACTCTGATTGCATTTCTCTTGGATATTTTATTTCTGATGCTGTACTGTCACCTTATTCCATTTAACATTCTTTCAAAGTAATTACTCCAGACACAGGATATCTTTACTTTCAGATTTTCTATCACTTTTATCATCTTTGATTCCTTATACAGTATTCTGTCCTCCATTTCTAAGATTTTTCAATAGCTTTCAGAAAATTTGACATCTTCCTGATATTTTTATGCTAAATTCTTATCAAAGTCTTTCCATGAGTTTTGTATCTACTATATTCTTACCAGTCTTTCCATGACTTTTAAACATTGCTTTGCTTTCTTGCATTTTTTTCTGTATTCACTCAGAGCATATTGCTGACTTGCTAGTAACGTTCAGTTTGCGTTCTTCTTTTCCATGACTTTACCTTTAAATTCTCAAGTCCACCATGGAGTACTGATTTTTTTAATCCTTGCAGAGAACTTCACCACTTTTCTCTTGCATTAATCAGTGTTTTCTTCAGTGTCTGCCAGTCAGTCTGCAAGATGTTCTTCTTTTCAAACCCCTTCATTTTTTCTAATAATATTTGTATACTGGTGTCTATGGCTCACCTCTGAAAACTACTCAACTTTGATTCTTTTTAAAACTTTCTTGTAGTCTTTAAGAAAGGCCATATAACATTCATACCACCTGTCATCCTTTTCATGAAATCATTCATACTACTTGCACTCATAGCCTTCAAAGGCAAGCCATTATAATCATACACTGCCATAGAGATAGATACTAATTCTCACCCCTTTTTTGACTGCATTCATTCTCAACTTCTGTGGATCCTCTTCCTACCATCTATAAAATTAAAAAATTCTATCTACACTGGTATCCTATATGACTCTTTCAGAAGTTTGAAGATTTCTATCATATCATCCCTCTTTCTCTTGTTTACTAGTGACTGCAGTGTGCAAACGCTCAATCTGTCGTCATAATATAGATTTCACAGTCCCGATATGATCTTTGTTGCTCTCCTTTGCACTCTCTCTGTATCTGCATTGCCATGAAAACCAGGAGACTGGATCTGTGCACAGTAGTCCAGGCACGGTCATATCAAAACCTTCTAAAGAGACAAAATTACTTCCTTATTCTAACCTGTCAGTGTTTGTTTCAGCATTGCAATTATTATCAGAGTTGTATTTTCAGTCTTTGCTATATGATCCCTGAACTTCAACTTCTTATCTACTAAAACTTCAAGATCCCTAGCCTGGTCATTTCCTTCTAGCATAATTTCACCAACATTATCAGTAATGGATATCTCATTACACCAAAGTGCATAACTTTACATTTCCTAACATTGAACTGATAGCTATCTTCACATATCCATAAGTTCAGCTTATTCTTTTGCATGTCCTACATGCATGAGCTGTTTGCATTATGCTATATTATCATAGCATCATGCAAACAGCTTTGTCACCTGTCATATTCTTCCCAATGTCATTAATAACAGTGGACCAAGGACTCCTTCCTGGGATAACACCACTGATCACTTCAAATCTTGCAGGCTCACATCCCCCATGTACATCATTTTTTGATATGTCAATCAGCCATCCTCTTATTTGAACTAACAGTTTATAATCCAATCCCATATTCTCCTACTTATGTAATACCCTTGTATGCTGTATTCTGTCAAAAGCCTTAGTGACATCCAAGAGTATCATGTATCCATTCCTCTGGAGTAACTCAACATTAGTTATAAAATATGAGAATGTTGCTGAAACATGATCTTCCCTTAGTAAATCCAAGCTGTTCATTACAAAGTATAGATTCTGTGTCAACCCATTTTTGAATATGAGTACTTACCAACTTTTCCAAAATATTTACCACTATTCCTGAAATACTGGTAGGCTAATAGATACATCAGTCTTTGCACTGCCATTGTGCAATGGAATTAGCATAATCAGATGTACATAGCCTGGTCAAAGGCACAGCCAGTTCTGCTGAAAATTCTGTTAGCATCTGTATTAATATTCCCACCATGGCACCTGTTGCCAGATTCTTATTCAGTTTATGCATCAACTCTAAATACATATCTACTCTGCATACATCCAAGTTTCTTCATCTACTGAAGAGGTAGCATTTAGCTGTATGCTGCATGTACCATGTTGATAGCTCTTCACAAAAGGCACTCATTGAGCATTGTCTTCTACATCTGTTACCACACTCTGTAGTCATTAGAGTTATTCTTTCAAATTCATTCTTTCTTTTACTCGCAACATAATGATAAAATTCTTTTGGATTGTGTTTAGCTTTCAGAGTCAGTTTCTTTTCATTTTTAAACTTAGCTTTTCATATAATACTAGTAACTTTTCTAGCCTATCTATGACTTATAATTTTCTTAGCCGACATCATCCCTATGAACATATGTTTACTATGAACGTATGAACCCTATGAACATACTATACCTTCCACATCATCCTTTTCTTATGAATCTCTTGCTTAATCCTTTGAGTAGTAAATCAGTATGTATATATGAGGTGTGGCTGCTAAATAATGAGACAAGGTACACTGTGAATCGTGTACTCATAGCAGTAGAATGCGCTTGTGCATGAATGACCTTGAAGGTTCTAGAAACAGTTCAGATAAGCATTGTTTGCTGTCGCTTGTAGTTAGTCTGTAGGCAGTTATAAAAGAAACACGTATGAAGTTGCTTTGCCGGAATAATGTCTAACATTAAACTCGAGCAGTGCATTAATCTCAAATTCCTTGTGAAATTGAAGAAATTGCTGACTGAGTGTTTAAAACTGTTGCAGGAGGTGTACAGTGATAATGTAATGTCATGTGCACGAATGTTTGAATGGCACAAACGCTTTGCTGAAGGTCAAGAAAACATTGAAGATGATGACCAACCGAATCACCTTGTCATGGCAGCAACCGAACAAAACGTTGCGAAAATTAATGAAATTGTCCACAATGATCGCCGATTAAGCATTCGGATGATAGCAGACATGGTGCATATTGATAAGGAGACTGTACAACAAATTTTGCATGAGCAATTGAACATAAACAAAGTCTGCACCGAAATGGTTCCCGAAAACTTGTGTCAGGAGCAGAAACATGTCTGGAAACAAATTTGCACTGACATCATGGAACGGCTGACAGCGAAGGCAGATTTGCAGGAGAAGATCATCACATGTGATGAAACATGGATTTTCCAGTACGATCCAGAAACAAAGAGACAATCGATGCATTGGAAAACTACCACATCACCAAGAATGAAAAAAGTAAGAATGAGCAAGTCAAAACTGAAAGCAATGCAGATTTTTTTTTTTTTTTTTAATATCAATGGCATGGTAATGGTTGAATGGGTACCAGAGAGTCAGACAGTTAACCAACATTATTACCTTGAGGTTTTTCTGGCCAAGCTGAGAGAACGGGTGAGGGAGAAGAGATCCGATCCGTGGAAGAGCAATGCTTGGATTCTCCATCAGGACAACCATCCAGCCAGAAGCGCACTGTCTATAAAGTAGTGTCTGGCTGATAAGAAGATCCCATTGTTTGACTATCCACCTTACTCGCCAGACTTAGCTCCATGCGACTTTTACCAAAGTTGAAATCCACATTGAAGGACACTCATTTTCAATCAGTGGATGAGGTAAAGGAGAAAACGGCAGCGCTACTGAAGCAGATAACACATGATGACTTGCAGCACTGCTTCCAACAATGGAAAATTCATATGCAACGGTGCATAGATAGAGGAGGGGTAGTATGTTGAAGGGGGATAACAATTAAGTTGTACAATTGTAATAATAAACCACACTTTTTGCAACCAGTCTCGTTATTTAATAGCCACACCTCGTATATTCGTATATATATATGTGTGTGTGTGTGTGTGTGTGTGTGTGTGTGTGTGACCATGCTTCTATCTCAAAAAACATTATTGACTCATATGCATGGAAAGGCTTATGTGTTGGCAGTACATGATAGTTTATTTTCATGGTATTGATGACAACACAGAATGATAAGAAATTAATTAATATTTATTGACTTATTTGCTGATGTTATATCCAGCATCTTCAGAGCACAAAAACAATTTGTCACAGTACATAACAACAACAACAAGAATTTGGTATAACAGCAAGAGTGGTTTAAAAAATTTGTAACAGACAATACAAGGAACTTAGGTGCTATCTATGTTGGAAAAGAGAGAAAAATATTAATTAGATCTTAAAATGACTGTTTCCTAGATTTTTGGTAAATTTATACAGCCATACTTCTTGTGATTCGGAGTATGTTTTAAAGCTGTGATGATTCCAAAAACAATCTTTCTCTGACTTATGACTTCTGTGTAGCACTTTTGTTTTCTTCCATTCGATCCTGTGTGAAGGAGTATCCAAGGCATAGTCTACTAGACCCAACTTGCCATAATGATAGTGCCAGATGTATTTTTTTTTTGTTCACCAAAGCAGATGTCAACAGTTCTTCCTGTCTGTCCTTAGTTAAAAATTCTGTTCACCTGAAAAGTATTTTAGAAAACTATATCTTAAAAAGTTCAGACATAATGATTAGTTTTGATATTACTTCACTATTACACTTTAGGTATCCTTCACTGTAAATAGTGAAGGATACCTAAAGACAGACTCTTCTTTATCACATCCAGGAGTCTATGAAGCCCTATACTTGTGACCTGGCTTACTATGGACAGACAGGAAGAACTGTTGACATCTGCCTTGAACATAAAAAATACATATGGCACTATTGTTATGGCAAGTCAGTTCTAGCAGACCATGCTTTTGATATCCTTTCACACAGGATCGAATGGAAGAAAACAAAATTGCTACACACAGAAGTCAAAGTCAGAGAGATATTTTTTGGAATCAACAGCAGCTTTGAAACATATTTCGAACCTCAACAAGTATGGGTGTATAAATTTACAAAAATCTGGGAGACCGTTATTTTAAGATCTAATTAATACTTGTTTTCTCTCATTTTTCTGTGTTTTCTTTCTTTTATGGCACCTAATTAGGACTTTAGTTCCTTGTGTTGTCCATTACAATTATTTTAAACTAGTCCCACTGTTATACCAACTTATTGTGGTTTCATATATAGTCCCACTGTTTTATCAACTTACTGTGACAAACTGTTTTTGTGCTCTGAAGATGCCGGATATAATAGCAGTGAAATATTAGCAAATAAGTCTATAAATATTATTTTCTTATCATTCTATGTTGTCATTAATACCGTGAAAATAAATTAACATATTGACTCATATGTTCAAATTTTAATTATAATGAAGCCGTAAATTTACATTAGCTTTTGAGTTTTTGCAAGGTGGTGCTGCAATCTCTTGGTAAAATTCCCTACTTTTTTTTTCATGTTATACACTATAGATATTGTGTGTGTGTGTGTATACACACACACACACACACACACACACACACACACACACACACACACACACACACACACACACACACACACACACACACACACACACACACACATTATATATATGTATATAAATTAGTTTGAATGACTATATACCAAGAATGAAAAAACAACAAGGTTTAATATTAAGATACAACTAGTTTCGTTGAATGATTCAACTTCTTCTGGTATCACAGGCAAAGAATTATACAAAAAATGACAGAGACATGATAAAATTACATCAACAGATCTAGTATAAAAGACAATAGTACATTTTAAAAACAGGAATGTGAGCTTGAGTTCTAAATTAAAGTTGACTACGTGCATGAGCTGCCATGAGTGCACCAATACTGAACAGAGGCAATGTGTGCGTCAGAGAGAGATTGAAGCTAAGGCTGTTGTTAATATGGGATGAATCTAGTGAAATTTCTCTAGATTCGATGATCTTTCTTTTGAGTTCATCATAACACACATGGATATTAGAAGTTTTTGGCCAATCTATGAGGTGTTGGCAGCCTTCATCCGAGTTAATAGAGAAGAGAATGTGGCTAGAGAGAGCTCTGGCTCTATTGTAGGAAATGTCTCTCTGGTGTTCTTCCATATGCAAAAGGATGGATTTAGCTGTCTGGCCGTAATATGGTTTTCCACATTCACACAAAATCTTGTAGACTCCTGGATACTGAGTAGGGAGATGTTTCACTTTAGGTTTACTTTGTATGGAGCGAAGTTTTGGAAACGTAGTGAAGCAAGTTCTAATGTTAAATTTCTTAAGAATTTTTACTAGTTTTACTAGAAATTCAACATTAGAACTTGCTTCACTACGTTTCCAAAACTTCGCTCCATATTAAGTAAACCTAAAGTGAAACAACTTTAATTTAGAACTCAAGCTCACATTGCCGTTTTTAAAATGTACTATTGTCTTTTATACGAGATCTGTTGATGTAATTTTATCATGTCTCTGTCATTTTTTGTATAATTCTTTGCCTGTGATACCTGAAGAAGTTGAATCATTCAATGAAACTAGTTGCATCTTAATATTAAACTTGTTGTTTTTTCATTCTCGGTATATAGTCATTCAAACTAATTTTTTATAATATTTTCTACCGAGTAAAGATGAACAATAATATATATATACATATATATATATAGAAGAAGGTTCCGGAGAAATATGTTAGGTTGGTGCGGGAAATGTACAGAAATGTGAAGACAAGTGTTCAGACCTGTCTGGGACAGACAGAAAGTTTTCAAGTAACAGTTGACTTGCATCAAGGGTCAGCATTAAGTCCGTTTCTGTTTAATATTGTGATGGAGGTGGTAACAGAGGAGGTGAGAGAAGATGCGCCTTGGACAATGTTGTATGCAGATGACATCTTGCTGTGTGCAGATTCAAGAGAAGAAGCGGGAACTAAACTGGAAAGATGGAAAAAAGTACTGGAAGAGAGAGGTATGAAACTGAGCAGAAGTAAGACAGAGTATATGTGTTGCACAGTGGGCAGCGGACAGGAGACAGATCTAGAGCTGGAAGGAAATGTCATCAGGAAGGTGAGAGACTTTAGATACTTAGGTTCAACAGTGGAAGAAGAAGATGGAGGAGCTGAGAAGGAAGTGTGATGCAGGATACAAGCGGGTTGGAGGAACTGGAGGGAGATGGCTGGAGTGTTATGCGATAAGAGGGTGCCGATCAATCTGAAAGGCAAAATCTATAGGACAGTAGTGAGGCCAGCTATGACGTATGCTATAGAAACTGTGGCCCTGAGGAAAAATAACATCAGCAGGATGGAAGTAGCAGAGATGAGAATGTTTAGGTGGATGTGCAGTGTGACCAGAAAGGATCGTCTGAGAAATGACTATGTCAGGGGAACAGTGAAAGTTACGAACTTAGGAGCGAAAATACAGGGGGCAAGGTTGAGATGGTTTAGATGCTATAGCTGAGGAAGATCCTTAAGTTCCTCACGTCGGCAATGGGAATCGAACCCAGGACACTCCTTCCCCAGGCATATGGTTGCGAAGTGCAAAGCCACTAGGCTAACTGCACGGACTATTAAACAATAATAAAAGTAAATAAATAATAGCTTGTAATGTATGACTTTATGTGTGCTATGAATGTTAGCAAAGAGATAAAAACTTTCCACCTCATTTCATTTTTTTTTTTGTCAGGAAACCATATCTTTAAAAAAATTCTGTTTTAATTATATTAGTGACTTAATCTTACAGCAATAATTTACTTTTAATAATCTTACTTTGCACATAATTTGAAAGATGGACATAAAGTGAGTTGCATATCATCCAACCTTCTGAATAGGACTTGGTTCAATTTTTTTTTTTTTTTTTGACTTATGCAGTAGTTATGATTATTGTCAATGTTTAGTTTTTAGGCTCTTTTTTTTTTTTTTAAATGGTAACTGCACAATTTCTTCATTTATTTTATTTTTTTACTTTTTTGTTTACAGTAAATCGTTCACATTCATCAGGTTTTTGCAGTTGAGCTGTTATTATATCTACATACTATAGTAAACACAACCACATGGAATTACTCTCCCTCTCTTTCTCAAAAAAAAAAAATGATTTTCCTCCAAAGTATCTGAAAATGTTATATCATTGGAAATAATTAAACAGAACAATAACTTACATACCTTTATTTAACACACAATAAACAATTTGGAAACAAACATTATGGATGTTAGTGATGCTATTAGGATGCAGAGGAGGAAGGGAAGTGACAGAGATGGTTATTTTGGCAGGGAGCACAAATGATCTGGCAGGAGACAAGTGTATTATGCAAGATATGAAAGATTTTCTGGTACAAGCAAATAAAAAGACTGGAAGAATAAAGATTCTGAATTTGCTGCTGAAGAAGGGCCATTATTGGAAATGAGTTAATGTGTAAGTTATGTAGGAGGAATGGTGTGGAGTTATTAATCCTTTACCCATGTAAAAGCAAAGGTTTGGTCAAGGTTTGAAACAAGAATGCAATTTCTTATCTATTTTATTTTATCTAATTTACTTTGTAACTAAGTGAAAAATTTTCTGCAAACTCGTAACTCTCTCTGATCCAGTAAATCTCTCTGAATAGTAATACACTGTTTTACTACTTGTATATATGAATTTGCATTGATTTAACTTGTGCATTATGGGATCTGACCACATCAGATCCTATAATGCACAAGTTTACTGTTCTAATAATTGAAGGGTTGGATAACCGAAGTTTGGCTGGTATGAAAAGATTCGTTAATTGAAAAGTCATTGTTTTGAAGGTCAGATAAATATATGTACTGTAGTGATCATACAGGAATCTCCATAGTGTCTGAAGTCTCATTGGGCATGGACCCATACCCATTATTCATATAATACCTATTATATCTCTCCTTAAAGTCATTTTCTCTGACTGTCTCTGGCATCCCTTTCTACATATCACCACTTTCTAATAAAAATATACAGAGCATATAGACATCAGCGGGGAACAAATAAAACAAGTGAAAAGCTTTAAATATTTAGGAAGCCTAATAACAAGAGAAGACATAAGATCAAGAATAAACAACGCAAAAGCCTAATTCTCTAAGATGAAAAGCATTTTTACAGGAAACCTCAAACCTACAATTGAAAAAAAAAATAGTAAAGACATTGATACTATTTTTTTTTTGGAGCATTGCACTGTATGGATGTGAAACCTGGATTCTAGGCAGAGAAGATGTAAGAAGATTGGAGGCTTTTGAAATGTGGTGCTGGTGTCGCATAAACAAAATAAAATGGACAGAAAAAAAAATCAAACCAACAAGTCCTGAGAGAGATAAACGAAACAAGAACTCTAATAAAATCGATCAAAATTAGAAGGGATAGGTGGTTTGGACATATACTTCGACATGATGGACTTGTGAAAAGAATAACTGAAGGCAAAATAGAGGGGTAAAGAAGAAGAGGCAGACCAAGGAAAAGCTTTCTTGACCAAGTCAAAGACAGCATGGGTTTGATGAGTTACCAGGAGGTTAAGAAGAAAGCCAATGACAGAGCGGAATGGAGGAAATTGCTGCTGAGCTACCAGTCCCAAGACTGATGCAACTGATGATGAATAAAAAAATATAGTCCTTATGCCCTTGTCAACCAACACTTACACAACTGCCAGTCAGAACATTTCTTTAGCATCTACTCTGAAAAACTCCTTTAACAACTTATGCTTCCATCATATTCCTCTCTTTTTTTGACCTGTCAAATGAACTTTGTAATTCAAATATATTAACAAATAAAATGTTTAAGTGTGTGTGAGGGGGGGGGGGATTATCAAGAGTGATTTATGGAAAAGATGTACAAAACATTTTATTATTTTCTGTCTTCCAGGTCAGCAGATAAAGAAATGAAGGCTGAATGCAATCTGAATAGTTATTCCTCTACTTTTGGAAGGAAGGGATATACTTATGTAACACTAACATATACCTGATATAGGCAAAATGTAATATCTCTGGAAACAGAGGAGCACAAGGATGATGTGACAATCAGGATATCATACTCTCCCTCTTACAGCTACCTCTCACTATAACGAACTAGCAAAAAATTCTTGCCAAGTTTTTCCCAAGGCACCATTATTATTGCTTCTAATACCTAAGGGATAACTATAGTAAGAATTGAGAAAGAGAAGAATAGGAAAACTAAAATAACAAGCAATTTAGGTTTTCATTTTATTCTAGAGACTTTTTTGGGGGGGATACAGCTATTTCAGCAATAATAGCTTCATTCTGTTGAAAGATGATGCTAATATAAATAATTAAATATTTATATTATTATCGTATAACAATTAATTATATTATATATTATGCACAATATAAATGAACTGTGCTTTTTCACATTAGATTGTGATGATCAATTATTGCTGTGGATGGTACAGTAGAGAACTAGCGTTACATCATATAACAGTGGTGTTCAACCTTTTTTACTACGCGAGCTACTTTTCTATAATAAGTTATTCGGCGATCTACTCTCTTATATATAAGTTATTCGGTGATCTACTCTCTTATATAGATCACGTTCCCCCAACCTGATATCCGATTACGCACAAATAAACAACTAAAAAAAAATACACAACTAAAAACTTTATTTGTGTATTTAAAAATTTATTTATCACTTTTAATTATTTTAATACAACAAAAAAAAAAAATATATATATATATTGGAATAAAATATTTATTTCTCTATTTTGGAAAACCAAAGTTAGAAAAAACAACAGATTGATTACAAATTCATAAGTTACAGGAAATGCTGGTTGATTAAAAAAAAAAAAAGTTAATGTGAAATTTGGCATTGTTTGGACTTCGCAATATTTTCAGTCAAGTTGATATGAAGAAGTGGCCAATCACAGACAATTATCCAAATGATCATTTGTAATTTGGTTTCTTAATTGACTTTTTATGATGGTCATATTTGAAAAAGCGATTCTAACAAGTATGTCGATCTGAAACACGACAGAATTTTTCGCGCAATATCAGTTAATATTGGGAATTTTTCATGTACATACTTCCAAATGACTTCATTGTTTATTGATTTTAAATGTCAACTATTCTGAATGTCTCAAGTTCTACTTCAGCTTGGTTTATATCAAACAGCCCACTAATTTTATTTGAAATTTCTGTGATGTGCTCAAGTTTTCTTGAAATGGATTATTGATAAAAGATACAATCATTTCAGTTTTATTAAAATCGTTAAATCTTGAATTTATTTCTTCCTCAACTAATTCTATTTCACGAATAAATTCTTTTAAATCATAGCGAAGCATTTCTTGATTTTGTTCAAAAAATTTTAATAAATATGAGAGATGTCTAAATTCATGGTCATTTATATTTTTCTTTAATAAAAGTAAGTATTGTTGGAAAGTTTTTATTTAACTTAACATGTCAATTAAATTTTTATCTCTACCTTGTAACTCTAAATTTAAATTGCCTAATTTCATACAGAAATCTACTAAAAATGATAAGTGTAACAACCATCTTTTATCACTCAATTGTGGATAAATATCTCCTTTTTCATCAAGAAAAATTTTTATATCGTTAATTAATACAAGAAATCTTTCTAAAAATTGACTTCTGCTGAGCCAGCGAACATTATTGTACAACAGAAGTTCCCTATTCATCTGCCTGTAATTTAAATAACTGCCGTTGCAGGGCTTTTCCTCGAACAGAATTTACAATTTTAAATGTAATATCCAAAACATCTTTTGTGTTTAATCTTTTACTACACAGTACTTGTTGGTGAATAATACAGTGGTATGATAACAAATCTGGATATTTGTCATTGTTTTTACATAATGAAATGAAGCCTGATTTATTACCTATCATTGCAGGAGCACCATCAGTAGTAATAGACACAAGTTTAAAAAGCGGAAGTTTGTGTTGTTTCACAAATTCATCAAATGCCGAAAAAATATCTTCTCCCCTAGTCCTTCCCAATAATGGTATAATTTTCAAAAGTTCTTTACTTGAATAATCTTGAAATACCATGCAAATAAATACCATTAACTGAGCAATATCAGTGAAGTAGTTTGATTCATCAAATTGTAATGAAAACGTAACGCACTGGTGAATGTTTGACATTAACCTGGCCTGGAAACTTTTCTCCGGCAATTTGAAACCTTGTCTGCGGCCTAAAAGTAGTCCCTCTCTAGCGACGTCTCGAACCGAGAATCTCCTTTCTGGAAGCAGGAAACTCCTCTCTCTCAAGCAATGTGGATCCGGGCAGTGTCTCTGACAGCGACTCTGGACTGGGCGGCCTCCTCTCTGACTGCAATTCTGGAACTGGGACCCCTTCTGCTTACTTCAGTCCCTTTTTATTAGGCCTCCTCTGAGACCTTCCATGAAGTTTGGCAATCCCCAAAGAATCGGTATGAGTCTTTCATCTTAAGTTTCAAGTTCGGAACGCCTTTTTTTCTCCTCCGCTTTCTTTTGATTGTAAGTTGCCAGCCATCGGAAAGTTGTTTGAACTCTTTCTGACTGACTTCGGAGTTGTTTACACTTAGAGCCTGCAAGCCTTTCTCATACATAGAAGTTTCAATAACAATCTTTCTAATGCCGCCATGTACAGCTTCGGTGACAAAAACATTGCCTTTGTTTTTAATGCTCTAACATTTTTTTATTAAAGCAGTATATACAGTTAGCTTCAAAAGAGTTATTTACAGAAACATCTAATACAAACTATACCGAGACAAACAAAGTTTATTTTTTTACAATATTCACATGGGACTTAACCTAAGTAAAAAATCGATGTAATGTGCTTTGTCATGATCATCACGCACATCAAGGATTTAGGCCTAGCATTCCGGCCTTAGAAGTCATCGTTTAAGAGGACGTCCTGGTTTTCTTTTTCCTAATGGCTTGTACTTTAAGGCTTGTTTTGGTAATCTTTCTGTTTTCATTCTTTGAACGTGTTACATCCATTTGTGTTTATATTTTTTAATTTTTTCTATTACTTGTTCTTGGTTTAATTCTTTCATAATTTCTTCGTTTCTTTTGTGATTAAATAGGGTATGCTTTGCAGTTTTTCTCATAAACTTCATTTCTGCTGTTGTTAATCTTTGTTTGTCTTTTTGTTTTATTGTCCAGATTTCGCTTCCATACATTAAGACTGGTAGGGCTAATGTATTGTATACTTTTAGTCTGGTTTGTTTTTGAACTTGGTTTGGTTTAAATATAGAGTTAATTGCACCTGTTATTTTTAAATATTTTGCTACTTTTACGTTTATATTTTTCTGTTGATATTATCATACCATAATCTTTGGATATCTCATTTAGATCAAAAATAGCTTTCTGTAGTTTATCTTCAGAATTTGTAATTATTATTTGGTCGTTGACAAAGAGGAGAGTGTTTAAGTTTACTGTAGAAGAAAGTTTAATTCCTTGATGTAAATTTTTATTTCATTTAAGTAGATATTAAAAAGAGTTGCTGAGAGGGGACATCCCTGTCGAACCCCTTGGTTTATCTCTCTCATATATGATAGCTCATGATTTAATCTTATTTGTATTTGATTATTTTCATATATACTTGTGATAGCTTTTAGGATATTATTTGTTCTTTTAACTTTGTCAAATGCTTTTTCAAAGTCAATAAATGTAATATGTGTTTCTAAATTGTATTCTGTTCTTTTCTCTATTATTAATTTTAGGCAAAAGGCCGGGTCTGTACATGATCGTCCTTTTCTAAATCCATTCTGTACTTCTAAAATAAAGTTTTTGGATTTATTTCATTAGTTTGCTATTTAAGATTCTGCTATATATTTTGTAACAGGAATTTAGTATACTGATACCTGTATAGTAATGTGCTTTGTGATATTTAAGCTACAATCGATTTTTTACACTTTGCTTATAATTGTATTCACTCGGCTCGCTGTTTGACTTCCACTGATCCAAATTAATTCATTTACCCGGACTTATAAGAAAATTACTGATTTGACAATTTTAACAAAAAATAAATAAACAATAGCAATACACTTAAAGCGAATTAAAAATTATACATAATGATGATAAATAAAATATTATGTTTTCAGTTTTAATTAAATTTGTAAGTAAGGAGGAATATACAAAAGATCGACCAAAAATCACTCGTGATCGACGGGTTGAACACCCCTGTCATATAACATGCTTAATATCTTATAAAAAACTACTGCAATGGAATTCAGTTATGTACAAGAGAAAATTATATTTAAAAAGCTGTGCACTATAATGGTAGAAATAGATTGGGGATTGATGGTGGGAGCAAGTTTAAGTTTAGATTCCAAGAAACAACAGTTAAAAACTTTTTTTTTTCTTTGTTAACATGGCAGAATTAATTGGAAATGTTTAATAATATTGGGGATGGTGTCAAGGAGACTATCCAATTATATGCTGATGATGCATAGATCATGAGGTAAAAAGGATATCTGGTACAGTATCCCTGCAGGCCAATAGACTGCATGCCGAGTATTATATTGATGGGAATTTTCTGCATGTGCTTGATGAAGCTAAAGACAAGTAATATTGGTCTGAGTTAAAGTTTAAAGACATTATTAATTTGGTTAAATCATCACATTGTGGGTGTAAGGAAGCTATTCTTCCACTTTGATAAGACCACATCGTCTAGGTTCAATGACATTGAGAAAACTGTCGGAGAGATTCATAACCAGGTAACCTGTAGAATTTTGCATCTGAGGATAGACTGAAGAAAAGTGGTCTTTAAAGGTAGACAAATAGGTAGAGAAGTGGAAATATGATAGAAGCATACAAGTTAAGGGAATATTGCAACTTATTTTCAATCTAAACTTTTTGAGAGGAGATATGAAATTAAGTTTCTTTCACATTTAATTACCCTATAGTCAGTGCTATAACAAATTAAAAATTACTCATCTAATTACTCATATAAAGTGTCAGAAATCCAATAAGCTATGTGTACTAAACTTCTGATTTCACTGGGATGGGATAGATATCAATGTTGCTACTCATGATGATTCTGCTCAATCTCCTGTTTCTGGAGATTTATTGAGGAGTTTTTTCTAACTTTCAGAACTGTGTGTTTAAATGTATTCCTCCACTGCTAGTATATGTAATTCTTCACTGTTAGTCAGCAGTGAAAATGGTGTGTAGAAATTTGTGGAACCTCTAAATGAATTATTTCTCCCACATAAGTTATTTACTATAGAGTTTAGTGTTAATCTGCTGCAGTTGATGCTGTGATTTTTTTTCTGTGTTATGTATGTCAAATCCAAATTTTCCTTTAGTACACTGTATATATATATCACATCTCATGTGTGCTCATTCTGTCTGACCTCCAGACTGTCATGCCTTGCAATATGTAAACTGCTCTATGTGAGTCAGATCATATACAATCTCATTTTTTCCTTCTATTTTTCTTTGCATTTTCTTAATATGATACAAAGAGAGGAAGCTGTACAGGTGACACTTCATAACAAATTTGAATTGAAATTGAAAATTTATTTTGTTGCTTATTTATGGAATGCCTTCTTCAGAGACTGCAATAATAATGTCATTACAGTAATGGACTGGTGAAATTAGATATTATTCAGTTTTTAAAGTTACTTTGAAAATAGTAATTGTTGTGCTAATATCACACTAAAAAGATTCCTCGATAAAGTTTCAGAAAATTAAGCATTAATCATTGTGATCGAATAAAGTTAGTATGGTAAGACAAAATCAGTACAAACAATTTACAAACTCATAAATCTTACATATTAAATGTTTAAATTGTTCATGTGATGTCTCACTTTTCTGAGAGAAACAGAGTTTTCTTTGATATAACTTATTTATGGTATACTGTTTTTTTTTTTTTTTTACTTTTGTATTGATGGTTGATTTATTTTCTCTTCAACATTGTGGGATACTGACTGAATGTAGTAGCTAAGCTAAATAAAGTGGCCATTTCAGGTGGTATGTTAGAGTATTTAGGTGCTTTATTTCTTTCTTAGAAAAAGTATTAAAAAAAATTTGTTTCTAAATGTGTTCATCATTCATATCAGAAATCTTAAGATGAACAACTATTTCATGAGTAAATAAATTTATTTAGTTCTCAACATTTTATTCCCTATAGAGGTTATTCTCAGTACATGTTCACAGGATATACCCAAGATTTTTAGGATTGTTTTTGTTATACCATTGTAGGTAAAAGTGTGTAATATTGTTTGAAGAGCTTTCTCATTGAAGCAAATAGTTAATGGCTGTTCTTGAGAATGTTAATAACATGAAGTCTGCAGTCAGTTTGGTTGAATAATCATCTGTTTTGTGGGTGAGAGGGTCTGTGATGGATTGTGAAGGATACTTGACCCAGAAAAAGGAAACTAGTGTATCAAGGAAAGAGGCTAGTTTTCTAATTCAGAAGAGAACCAAATAAGTGAGTTGTTTTAGACAGCTAGGAAGCCAAGCCAAGTAAAATGTCCACAAATCTTAGTCAAACCATAGTTGTTTTTTTTTTTTTTTTTTTTTTTTTAAAAAAAGAGGATGCATCTAGAGCAAATCACTCAAGATTCCATACAGACAAATTACTGGCAAGATGTTTTACAAAATATCCTGAAAAGAGAGCCATAACATAAGAGAGAGGACATGATAGGACATTTAAGCTATTGAAGGGATTTTATAGGTTTTGACACAGAAGACTTTTTTACTATGTGACTAGAAGGGAGAGAACAAGGGGTCATCCTGGAAATTGTATAAGCATGTGATTAGCAAGGATATTATTATTAGATTTTCTGCTCTGCTATGTTCAGAGGGTGGCAAATGGGTGCCAGAGGTGGTTGTTGAGTGCTTTGTTGGTGAATGAGTTCAAGGAGAGGCATGGTAAATCTTATGTGAACAGTGGTTAGAAATGAATCCAGCAAGATGGCAGAGAAATAAAATAATAATAACACTGAGTGTTTTTTTTTTTTTTTTGCTATGAATAGAATAATTTCACTAATGTTATTTCCTTATTTAACAAAGTTGACTAAAATATGTTCAATTTTGAAAGTGATGTCTAATTTTGTTTATAAAATGTTGGATGTCCTTAATGTAGCAGAAAGAAAGATTTTTTTTTTTTTTTTAATCTACTTCTAAGGATAATGGATGTGTTTCCATTACTGAAGGTCTGGCTAAAAAGGTTGACCACATGACTTGCAATTCACACATCATGATTAATGGCCATATTTGGCAGCGAGGATCTCATTATTAGTATTTAGAATATGGTGTTTGACATGTTATTGGTGATGCTTTCAAGAATTTCCCAAATAACAGAATTGAGTAGTCATGTAAATGCCTCTCAGATAAAATTTTTTTATGAATAGAAGCTAGATTCTTGTGTGCTTAATGAATGTGCTCAGTGTAGGTGTACACAGATCTTTGGTTGAGTTGAATTTCTAGTATTATGTTGCAATCATGTATCAGGCTACTATTTCTGCATCTCTTAATGGTTAGATTAAGAGCTGCAAATTTTTAGCTTACAATGCTCATTGTATTGCCTAGATCTTAAGATTCTCCATAATCCTTATATATATACACACACACACACACTGTGTCTTTATAGTAGAACATTATAGAGCCTCCGTAGCTCAGTCGGTATAGACAAATCCCTTTAGTCAGAAAGACCTGGGCTCGATTCCCATCAGTGATGTGAGGAACCTTTATCTGGTCTCTATCAACTAAAGGCGAGTTAGTTGGTCTCATACGGAGGTAGAGGGTTTTTTTCACCCAGAAACTTCAGTTTTTTGTCCCTCAGAACAGACAAACTGGCCTGTGAACACACACACATGGATTTACAGTCACAAAATACATGCTTAATCTCTCACTAAGAGGGCTCAACCAGTCCTAAGGGACGGTTGAGGAACAGGGGAACCCCCATACAAATAAGTAGAACATTTTGGAGATAAACAACCATTTATTAATAATAAGTAGATTTATTCCTTCACATCCTTCAGGAACACACACTCATGTGCCAAAATCCTATGACACCTACCTAGCAGCATGTTGGGCTTTTAGTTGAGATAACTGCTTGCACCAATCTTTGTATTAACTCCACTAAACCACAGAAAGCATCATGAGGTATTCTGACCAGCTAGACAAAATAATATTCTAGAGGTCAGTGAAGCAGAGTGAGGCACTAGTATCGACTGGTAGATGCTGCATTCCACATGATCTCACAAATGTTTAATGGGATTTAAACCAGAGGAGCATAAAGAATGCTTGAATATGCTCTTTGAACATATTCACAAGGCCCATGCTTGAATAGCATGGGCCTTGTGACATTCACTAACTCTTGATGGAAAAGCCCAGATACATCTGGCCACATTGTCACCATGTAGGAAGATATCTGATCAAAAATAATCCCTAAGTAAGAAGTAGTGGTCAAAGTGTGTTCAACAAGGATGACAGGACCCAGTGATGTCCATAAAAACAATCCCCATTCCAAAATACTCCTGCCACCACCAGTATATCTGACCAATTGTGTATTCAAGTTGGTCAGTGTAATAGTAAAAATTACAAGGCTTGACACCTGCTGTTGTCAGAAAAGGGGGGAAAAAAAAAAACTTCATCTAGAGTAAGAAGGAATAACATCTGGTCATACCTAGAGTTCTAAATAGTTCATAAATAAATTTTCTGTGTATAGATAATCTTTCATTGAGATTACATCATTTAGCAAAGCTTAAAGTCATGATTGATGAAACCATTTGAAAACAAGTACCTAAATAGGTAGATGGTCCTAGAAGATTGCTAGTAAGATATTGGTATTGATAATGTATTTTTTTAAAGCAAATTTTTATGAACTACTCATGTGCTCGTATTAATTGTAGCAGTCTAAAGACTGGAGTACTAAGGACCTGTTTTTATATGGAAGGCAAATAAAGACAGGTTTGGAATTCTAGGTAAGTGATTAATTGATTAGTAGCTACTAGGATTACCAGCCCTTCTGGAATGGCTGGGAGTTTCTCTCAATCACAACCTTTGACATTTATTATTTGACAGGTTATATAAATTAAGTAAACTGTCAATTATGTCATTTTAATTTTTATATTCCAAAATCCTTCGGTAATAAAGCTGGCAATCAAAATTGAGCAAGCTTTGTATTTTATAATCGTATGCATTTGCCCACACCTACTACTGCAGTATGCCAATGTACTGCATACATTTCAGTCAGGCAGTGTATCCACAGTTTCTGTACTGTGTATGTCTGCATATTAAAGATTCGAAATGACACATCATTAATAAGCATGACAGATACAATGCTAAAACTACATTCTTAAAAAAAATTAAGCATAGGTAAGATATTCCCTGTAATATATTTAAATGTTTGTTTAAAGATTTTTTTATTTTCATTGATTTTTTTTTTTTTTTTTTTGTAATTATGTAGATCATCATTATCAAATTTCTTAACATGTACCCTCAAGGAGTGTACAGGTATTATGTAGTATACTTTTGTTATTCTATCGTTATCAGGCCTCAATGGAGTCAAGACTCATTGCATGAGGTCATGCAGCATCTTCCTACCATTCGTTCTGAGAAACTTGTGCCAAAGTTATATTACTTATTTATAAGTAATGCTATTTATTTGTTTAGAAGGCCAGACATTACGTTCTGAAACTTATAGACCATCTTTGGTGGCAGTGATAGTTGATTACAAGGTAGAATGCAAAGAATGGATTAATTTAAAACAGAAAGAACCGCATGATATTATACTTTCAACAGCATAATGTTATAACTGAGGAAACATAGGTTAATCATAACTGTAAAAAAAAAAAGTGTTATTCTAATAAAACTTTCCCATATTTTAAATAAAGATAGGCAGTTGTTCTGATTCAAGTTCAGGCGATGAAGCAAGGCTTCGGCACTCTATTTAAACAAATGCTCAAATTTTTTACTGACAACGATGTAGTAGCCCCATTTCAGACCAAAGAATACTGTAGTCTGTGTCTGTTCTTTGTTGAGCCAAACCAGATTTATCAAATTTCCTGTTGTAAATATACGACTGATGTTCTTTTATTCTCTTTTCTGTTGAATGTCCAGTTTGTCTGAAGTAGGATAGATGGCAGTCACAAGGAATTTGGTATACACCAGGGAGAGTTATTGGTGAGCATTGATCTTTTGAAGAGGAGAAACACATTGATAGGTATAAAAGTAGCCACTAAATTGTATTTCTTTAGAATTCAGAAACTAATGTATGGGATTGGAACTCGACATACTGTTTCCTTGTTATTTAAGTAAGGTTTATAGGAGAGACAGATGTTGTGTAGTCCTTTCTGAGAAGCCATTTAATTTCATATATTATTTGATATTTAAGAGTTCTTCCTGTAACTGATGAGTCGAATAAATAGTGTTGGCATGTTGAAATAAAGATTTTATAATTCCTGTCTTTTGAGAAGGATGGTGTGCAGATTGCTGAAGAATGTAGCATCCAGTGAAAGTGGGCTTTCAATACACTGATGTAGTTAAATCACCTGATATTGAGCAGATGATAATTATATCAATTTATTTCAACGTGCTAACACTATTAGCGTTAGACTTATTAGAATAGCACCTGTTTTTTTTTTACACTTATGATTAACCTATGTTTCTTCAGTTATAATATTATGCCGTTGAAAGTATAACATGACATGGCTCTTTCTGTTTTAAATCAATCCATTGTTTGCATTCTACCCTGTAATCAACTATCACTGCCACCAAAGATGGTCTGTAAGTTTCAGACCATAATATCTGGCCTTCTAAACAAATAAACAGCATTACCTATGCTTTGTGTGTTTTTGTGTAAATAAGTAATATCCTTACCATGCCTTAAATATATTCACTGTTTCGACACTCTTGGGCAATGCATTCCAATTGCCCACCACTCTCCATGCAAAAAATCTGCTCTTCACCCCCTTGCTCACATTCTTATACAGCTTTCAGGAATGACCTGGAATAGAAGTCATCCATAATGATTACTCGTTTAGTACTATCAACTTAATTTGGCAATGCATTTCTGCCCAGCAGCTGAACTATCAGGTCTGTAGC
Organism: Typopeltis vanoorti; assembly: GCF_054136105.1. Lineage (NCBI taxonomy): Eukaryota > Metazoa > Arthropoda > Arachnida > Uropygi > Thelyphonidae > Typopeltis > Typopeltis vanoorti. The sequence continues at coordinate 39,214,084 of NC_143564.1, read as the reverse complement.
AACACCCACCACATATTTCATCATGTTATCCTCAAACTCACACTTGCTACATTTTTATTATTATTGCTTTCATGAATTTCTACCTTCAATAGACACAATCATCTGATATCATTAACAATATCCCCTCTTCTCCTATGTCTTCTATAGGAGAAACCGGTAGCCAGGTTTCATCGATGCCAACAAACTCGGCTCTGTTCCTGATGCTCCTGGCATTTGTGTATAGAACATAACAAGTTAACTGCTGGCTTTTTCACATGCATCTGCAGTCTGCTTGGCTCAACAGGGCAACTTTGTCTTTCCCATCCTCATGCAAAATTGAAACTGAACTCAAGGCACACAAGTCCACTCCTTCATCAGATTCATAACCATGGGACTGACATTAGGTACAAAAGGTCATAGATATTATTTAAGACCTTTTGCTTACCCCTGGGAGTATCAAATTTTGGGGAACACTGATCTAGAAGAAACCATCTATGGTAATATGGTATAATATAGTAAAGACTGTTTCATAGAGCACATAACATCTGTTCTTTGGATATATTACTTCATCAAGAAAATAATACTATAATAGACACCATGATATTAATGCATACACTCTATAGGATATACAAAATTACAAACATCTGTGCTCCTCTTTCTACTAATTATGAAGAAAAATAATTGTTTTCTGTATATTAAATGCTTGTACAACCAGGATCCTGCAAAACTTTCATCTATCATCATCATTCAGAACATTAATCAACTTTCCAATTTTATCTGTCAGTGTTAAATGTTTCCATTATGCCATTTCATCTCAACCTGGCATTATAATGTCATTCCTGCTGTTTTTTCCTATTACAACCAAACTGATCATTTAGCAGAATGGACACCCCAGTACTTAGGATACTGGATCCATGAATCCAGTTCAGTCTTACTGGATCTAGCTGATACTAGCCATAGGATTCAGAAACTTCACTGCTCTAATTTAAATCAAAATAATGGATGAATTTTGCCTCAAGTCTGAAAAATCATTATCCGTAATGTCGTATAATCTGCATATAATAATTTTTTTTAAATATATTAGTATATTTAACTACAACTGATGAAACAGTTTGTTAATCTTTAGGTAGGAGATGAATCTCATTGCCTGCTGTGAGGCCACCACTCTGCCTATTGGAGACCCGAAGTGGTGGCTTGAAAAAATTCTGTGGTAGGTCTCCTCAGCAGGGTTTCAGAATTATGCAAAAATAAATTTAAAAAAAAAAAAGTTTAACATAAAAACGTGCTTCTCTACTCTTGCCAAACTAAGTTTAAGCAAATACAAACAAGCTCACAACCATCTACAATTCCCAGGTGTATACAAAATCACATGTGACTGCAGAAAACTGTACTATGGCCAAACGGAAAAACCCATCCTCCTACATCTCTAAGAACACCGAAGAGACATTGCTTACAAAAGAACCAGAGCTAGTGCCCTCTCAAGCCATGTCCTATTTTCAGTAAACACAAATAATGAAGGCCGCCAACATGAGATAAACTGGACAACAACTTCAAACCTTCACATATGCCACGACGAGGCAGAACGCCGCATAGCGGAGTCTAAAGAAACTGTCATCGACCGTCTCCATATAAACAGTAACCTCAGCTACAATTTACCGAACTCATTCAGCTCTGCTGTCAGATATTGGCGCACTCGTGAAGCCACACACGCACAGGTGTCTAACAATAGAACTTTAACACGGACTATAGCTCCAGTTCAAAGTTAACTGTGGTTTATAGTTTTATAAACTCAATCTCACTATGATGGTGTTTTTTATTGGCTTTCTATGTTCTCTCACGCCTAAAGAAGTTGGCCACTCCGATGAAACGTGTTGCGTATTTAATAAATTTAATTGTTTGTTCTAATTCTCGGATCTCAGTCAGTATATAAAAGTATGAACATATCCCAATTCCGAGTTAATACAACAAATCATCATATATATATATATATATATAAATTAATGATCAATATGACATGTTTTCAGTTCCAGCACTTATTATAGTTGTCTTGCACATCTATTTTAGATTACCATATTGCTGCTTTATGCCTTAGTGCTCTCTACAGATAAAATGACACATGCTATCCTCTTAGTGGTCAAACAAGCATTCTGTAATGATTGACATGCCCAAAAGGTGCAGTAAGTAAGGTAAAAATACGCAAACACATTTATGACATAAAACATACCATAAATTTGATTGAAACTCCTGATTTTTTTACTTGTTAACCAAAAGAATTCTCACTCATCATAGAGGAGAATCTGTTTCAAGCACTGCACATATGTCTACTTTCATATGTGACAATGGAATAACAGCAGATTGTTACATGAGTTTACATTCTCTTGTATTTGGAACTTAACTGATGTCCCTTATACTAAGGATGTTTGTATAAGGGACATCACAGTTGATATATAAAATGTCTATAATAATTTAGTAATCAGTCAGAAAGGTAATTATCCATTTTAGTGTAGATGTATTGTGTATTTATTCAAGATAACCCACCCACATGTTCAATTAAAAGCTGATATAATCAAAACAAATCCTGGTTACTTGTTTCTTCAAAGATTATTTTATTTATTTAAATAAATAAATTACTTTTTAAATAAAATATTCTTTATTTAAACTTCTGGAAGTTTTTCATTTACAATAATTTTGTAATTTACATGTAATTTTGCTTTAAGGCACCTTTTTTACTTTCTTCTGTTTCTGTATTAACTGCCATTTTTGTTATCTGAATACTTCTCATCCAGTTAAGTGAGTTAACTGTGATTAACATCAGCTACAAATAAAGTAGTTGTCAACATTGTGACTCACTTCTGAATGAACCACAGAAGCTGACCTAAAGGCTAGAAAACTAATCAAGCTAGCTAATTAATGTTCGAACATAATTATAGAAACTGGTTAGTTTTCTGACCTTAAGGCCATGTATTGAGTACTTCAGTTAAATAAAAATCCCATATTTAACTAAACTCAAAGTACTCAATGCATGTATAATCACAAAGCAAATTACAACAGTTTCATATTTTATACAAATTGCAGTTTATTTTCCATATAATATTTATATACAATGACAATGGCATTAAGTGATGAGATGTTACAGTGCAACAAATTCATTCTACAAATCAAATTCTGTCAGTATTGCAACAAATACATATTTGTGGATGAGGAAGCTAGATAAAAGCCCTTTAGTTCATAAGACTGAAAAATTAATACAAATCAGTACTTATCACTAAATGCCACTGAAATTTTATAACAGATGAAAAAATATACATATGGTTGAAGAAAATGCTGTACATGTTTTACAAATGTTTATGTAGGTTTACTGTCAGGGGCAGATGTTATCTGGGCAGCTAAATCTGCAAATTTTGCTACATAGTCAACACTACTCTCATTTAATAGGCACTGGAGTTGAGAATCCACCTGTAAGATAGCCAAAGGTTTTTGTTATTTAATAACAAAGTATAAAATAATAATAACATAAGAGAAATAGCTGCTATACTAACTTAATACATTACATAAACTATAACATACTGGTTTGAAATCCAGTTAATAAATATCCCTTTTTATGAAATAGTTCATTTGGTGTTGTTAATACTGCTAAAAATAAGTTATGAATAGCTGCTACACCGTTCGAAGTACTTAAAAATAGAAAGAAAAAACCAGCTTTTTTGCTGTACACTATTTCATTTTTCAAGTGTTAAATTAATTTAATGAGAAGTTCAGCATAATGAATAAAATATTAATGAAAATGCTAGTGTGTCACGTTGCTTTAGATGATTTCTTAGACAGGATTATACTAAAGGATTTGGCATATAAAAAACTGGTAGAAAGTATCCTAGCTGCAGTCACTACAGCGTATATGTCAACATAAAGCTTCTTTATTATTTGAAATTTGAATAAAGAAAAGAGACAAGAATCTAAAAGAGATGTGTTTGTCTTCAGCATGCATTCTAGTAAGGACACTAAATGTCAAACCCAAACAAATTATTCACAAAAATACTAACAACAATGTTTTCAATGCAAAAAAATCTTCTAGCATTTTTCTTAATATCAGCTTGAATTTGACACTTTATGTCCCTGTTCTGTATGGCATTGGTGGAAACTGACAACACAACTGCCTAGATCATAAAATGACAGTCTTAAGTAGGTCTGTATGCTAGACATGACCAAATCCTCTAAACATGTCAAGAGTGACCAAACAAGTTGTTCCAAACCTTTCCAAAGAAAGGTCTCACTTTTCTACATAAGCTTTCACTCATTTGAGATCTTGTTTACAAAGTGGAGTCCATACTGGTTGTCACTAACTATATGGTTAAAATGTTGATAACCTTCTTCATTATTTTTGAGGGAACTGAGCCAAGCAAAATAGGATGATAGATTGATGGATAGCTTTTATCTACCTTGTTTTGGAATGGGCTAATAAGCCAGATGAACAGAAAAGATGATTTGTCTTTGTCATTAGTGTAGGAGTTGGAGGAGAATAATGATGTCAGTTTTTCTTTGGATGATATTATTACAATGGGACCATAGACTCAACTGTCATTTGAAAGGATGAATGGGAGACAAAAGCTTTTGTGTTTAAGAATTATTTCAGCTATTCAATGACAAGTATTTTAATCAAGAGATCATCCCATTTTCTAATAGTAGTGCAAAAGGACATGAGAGTCCTTTTGCACTACTTAGAAAATGGGATGAGTCAGTCCTTGGAGGTGTCACATAATAATATAATATATGAAAGCATGTGAAGGACATTCTGTAGGAAAGGAAACATGGACAAGTTTTGATAAACATCCAGAGAATATTTGGAAGGAGAATTTATTATGTTCGGAGTACTATCATAGGCTGGTGGGTAGACTGATGTTTAGTGTTGGATCATTATTAATAGCAAATATCTCAGCATTGCACCCAGCTTAATCAGTAAACCTGGAGAAGGTGAACTGAGTTATGAAACTCTTTGTAGACTCAGTTTCATAACTAAAAGAATTTTACAGAAAATAAAATTTCAGAGATTGGTATCATTCTATAATGAGAAGTCAATTCTGACAGATGCACTAACATGACACTTCTGACAGGAGAACTCACAATGTAATTTTGGAAAGCTGAGGCTACCGCTTGAGGTTCTGCGAGAAATGCCTGGTTTCTATGCTTGTAAGGTGTGCACATTGTCTATGTTTATGCTTGCACAACAAATATGGATGTTTTAGTGGTTGTTACTGTATTCTTTTTGTACCACATGTGAGTAAGAGTTCAAGATGAAAGAAGGAACTTGTTGGAATTTCTTGAACAACTGGTGACATAGCTGTTTCCCCCCTCTCCCCATAAATTTTGAAATACAATAACTCTACTTTTGAGATTTTTTTTATACCATTAAGAAAGACAGTTCACAAATGCATAAAGTATGTGTGTGTTTTGTATCTTATAACTTTTAAATAATATTGTAGCCTAGATTTCACAAAGTATGGGATAATTAAATCTGATGTTTATTGCAGGATGAAGAAAACTTATGAACTAGACCAGGCGTGGCTAACTTCATTCTATACGAGGGCTAATATATGATGAGTGGTAGCATCACAAGCTGCACACTTTTAGACAGAACTTAAATAAAAATAAACTGCATTTTTTCAAGCAATAGTTATATGTATTGAATTACTATATTTGTTAAATCATTTTACTACTGGGAGAACAATATAAAATACTTGATTGATTTAAATATAATTTGTTAAATTAAATTTAATTACATATTTCTGTTTTTTTTTACATGTAACACAACTTAATGAGAACACTGTGGGTGTTCATGTGCAGCAACAAGTTCAACGATGATGACGACATTCATAAAAAAATCTTGAAGGTAGTCATCAGTCAGACTGCTTCTTTGTGATGATTTAACTGCCCTCATAGTTGATAAAGTGCATTCACATATGTATGTTTTTCCAAACATAGATGCAATTCTCAATGCAGGATATTTTTCCCTTGGTACCAGTTTCCAAAAGTCAATGCCTATCTCCACCCTTGACTGGAAAAAGGGGTCACTTTGAAGGTCACACAATTCCAATTGATTAGTGTCATGCTGCTCTGAAAAGTTGCATTTCATTGGGTTGTTAAATAATGTCAGTTGTGGCCACATGTCACTGAAGTCAGAAAATTGCTTACTGAATTGCTCCAAAAGTTGGTCTAACATTGGCACAGAAAACTTGAAGTCAATGTCATGGCTCTCCTCCATCAACTCCCTGCAGGACGGGAAATGTACAAAGTTTCCTCTGACTATGGTGAATTTAAAAACCTTCAGTCGACTCATGAACCCATTTAGGTGTCCAACTAAATCTGAGATTGTTGTTTGATTACGTCCCTGTAACTTCACATTGATTTCATTCATGTGGTGTCTGTTAGAAAGGCGATTAGTTCTTTGTCTTCTTGTGTTCCTCTAAAAACTATTTTATTTCCTTTCTGAAAGCAAAAAACCATTTTGAGCAGTTCCCTCTGCTTAGCCAACGTACTTCTGTGTACCACACTAAATCATCATATTCTGCCTCCATTTGAAAAGAAAAAACTTGTGGTGTGTCAAGGCCTGATTTCTGCCCTTAATTAGATTCACACATTTCATTACAGTTTACATAACATCCTGTCTCCAGAATTTTACCACACAGAGCGCCCTGATGTATAATGCAGTGCAATACAGGGCAAATGATTCCAACCTTCCTTAGTAAGCCAACTAAGCCTGTTTGAGTACCATGCATTGATTTGGTGCCATCTGTCACAACAGCTGTGAGATTGTTGATGTCACCAGTACCATTTACAGCCTTCATAACTGCATGATAAATGTCTTGACCTTTGGCTGTGTTATGCAATGATTCTAATGCTAGTAGCTCTTCATTAATAACAGTCTTTGGAAACAGTTCGAATGAAAATTAGAAGTTGAGCTGTATCTGTTATGTCAGTTGATTCATACAGAGCAATGAGAAGCAAGCTGAATCTGTAATAACACCTTTTAATTTATTTAATATGTGAGAACCTATTTCCTTGACTCTTTTTGTTACAGTTTGTTTTGATAGTGGGACGCTTTCAAACTCGCTGGCAATTTTATCTTCCTCAAATGCACGTGCCATTTTCACAGAACAGTGTTTTACAAATTCACCATCAGATAATGATTTTTTTTTTTGCTATCTCTGCGCTTACAACAAACGATGCTAAGAGTGAGCTTTTGTGTATTGATGTTGGTTTAGTAAAAATAGATTTCTGAGCACTAATCTTTCTCTTCAAATTACATACAATTTTAGTACATACTTGTCCAACATATTCTTGGTATTTAGCAGCATGGTGCTGTATGTAGTGGCGTTTGAGGTTATATTCCTTGTGCACATACAATACTTGCAAACACACAAGGCACTGTGGTTTGTTGTCGTTATTGTTTTATAAACAAATTCATTTTCCCATTTCTCCTGAAATGACCCATTTTCTTCACAGATCTTATGTTTCTTACTCATAGTACATAAAGGCTGAAGTAACTGACCAGGGGACACAAACTACAACAATAACACTGTTAACTGAGCAAGCTTTCAATGATGCATTATGCAGAGTAATCCTATGTAGAAATCTAATACTACAACTCGCACAGAGAAGCAGTAGATTTTATAAATTGAGTAATCTTTTTAAAGCAATTTTGATTCCGTGTTGAGAATATAAATTGTTTCCATCAATAGAAATAATGAATATAACTAGTATATCAATCAGAAAATCTGCAGTCAAAACTAATAGCTAAATTGATAATACATATAATTTAATATAGTTTTTATCCTGCCACGGGCTGCACAAAATCATGTTATGGCCGCATGCAGGCCTGCTGTTGGCCATCTATGGACTAGACCATCTATTCTATATTGTACCTGATTCTTGCTATATGAAACATTGTTATAACAAATGAATGAAAAGTCTCAGGCAAGCTCCTGGGCACAAAATCTCTTCTAATGAAAATACATTACATCAAATCATCCACTATAAAAAATTGATCCAAGCACCAAGAATCTTTAACTCTCTTAGAGGAAAGCTCAGAAATGAAAACAACTTTTAAGAGATGATTAAGACTATTTCTTGGATCCAATGTTTCAGTGATGCTGAAATGTTGCTTACTTTTATCTAAATAACCACTAATAAAGTTCAAAGTAGCTTACTCAATGTAAGTATATATATTTATTATTAATAAATAACTATTCTCATTTACAAAGAGATAGATCATCATTATAGAGCATAATAATTATTAGGGTTTTTTTATCATTAAATTGTTATTATTAAATAAAATAAAATAATACTCAAGAAAAGCCAGTTTATACAATGTGTGTGTGTGTGTGTATGTACACACACACACACATGAATCTTGGATGGATCACTTGATCCATTAAATTCATACTGTAGCACTCTAAAGTGCACACCACTGTGTAATGCAATAATCAGTACAGTTTTGTACGAAAAATCAAAATGTACATTTAAATAAACATATGCAATGTTAAAAAAATCCTGTGCTTTGTATTAGTTCCCTACAGTAAGAATCAGCTGTGTACTATTAAATATCATAAAATAATTACAAAAATAAAGTGAGAAATTTTACTATTTGAGTGAATGGAAATCGGAACGTGCAACTTACATCTGGGGCAAGCCGAACTATTGGATCTAAGTTAGAATTTTCTGTGACCAGGTTACTTGTTGCAGTTGATACTCTGACTGTCTTGCAGGGAGACTCCAATGTGTTCAGTAAACTGCTCAGTGAAAAGTCTGCACTCTAAAAATAAAAATTAAATCCTATGAATTTAGTTTTTTGTATAGCATGATTATATTTGTTTTTTAGCTGTAGTGTTGCATTCACACATCATTGTTAATATTTCACCCTATGTCTGTTTACTCTTCTTCTTTTTTTTTTTTTGTTAATTTACTTCTACTTGTATTTATTTTATTTTTATGTAAGACTAATGCAAATTGTGTTTATTGTGCTTAACTACTTTGTGTGTGTGTGTGTGTGTGTGCATGCATTGCTTTCCTGAAAGAACAGTGCAAGAATCTTGTTCTTGCTATTTTATGCACTTGCAAATGCATCATCAGACTCTTAAAGACTACAGTTAGATCAAATTATACTTGCCAATAATTATATTCTTCTTTAATCCTTTACAAAGGGCATGTCATTTATAGAGTATCATATTGCTATTATCCACCCATTCCCAAATTCTGTTTTTCACCAATTTCTCCAATACCTTAAGTACTATTCCTGATGCTGAGTGGCCTGTAATTGGCTAATTCTGTCGTGGAGTTTCCTTTATGCAGTGAACTATTTTGCCCCTTTCCCACTGCATTGTGACATTCCAAGTACTGAGGCTTAAATGAAATAACTTGGTCAGAGGAGCTGATAATTACTTTGCACATTCTCGTAATACATGAGTCAACATGCCACTATGGGTCGATATGCTTTGTTCATATTGGAGTTCTGCAATATTTTAAGCACCTCCATTCCTTCAACCTCTATTCTTCTGTCAGTCATCTGGCATTGCAATGTCGCCACCTAGATGGTACACCTGTGCAAAATGTTCACCCATGATTCAACTATTTGGTTTGGCTCTGTTACTGTTCCACAGTTAGCACTTTTTAAAGTCCTCCTTTTACTTGCCACATAGTAAAAGAACTCTTCAGGGTTTCTTTTGGCCTCATCAGCTAGCTTTCTCCCATAATTAGCCTTCCTTACCATACTGATCACCCTTCTTGCCTGTGCCTTATACTGCTCATGGGCATGCTAATCACCTCTTCTTTATAATCCCTCTACAAACTTTGGTGTGCACCTGCTTAATGTCCTACAATAGAGTTCTATTGTAGATCATATATATATACATATTGTAGGTTATATATACATTCAGATACTACTTTCTTCAAACACCTCTTGACCACCACCATCTCTCTCTCCCCCCTCCAAATTCTTACATCATGGCTTTACTGAAAGCCGACTCCTCAGCTCTGCATCCTTTCTTAATAGAAAATTCTGCATGTCTGACAATTTTCCAGATTAAGACTACGTGATCACTTTCTTCAAGTGATCCAGCATAGCTATATTGGTTAATGTTTAACATTAAATTCTCTGGTGTTATGATCAGATCCAGCACTCTTGAACCACATGCCACCTCAGGTAATTATCTCTCAGCAGCTGTATAAATTCCATTTCTTTCCCTGCCTGTGACCCTCCTCCCAATCTATGTCCCCATAACTGAAATCTCCCATAATAATTACTCGACCTGTACTCATCTTGCATATACCTTCTCCCTTATACCCTCTGAATTTTAGACGTTGTTAATTACATATTTAGTCTTGTTGGCCTCTATCTCACATCCGACATCCTCAAATGAACTACCCTCTGAATCTCTGTCCTCCTGATATATATATAGCTTAAAGGCAGTAAGTTGAGGACTGACTGTACTTCTTTATTTGATATGGAGGAATAGGTGTTGTCAAGACATGATGTGTTGGGTCAAACTAAAGTGAAAGACAATCATTGCCTTAAGAGCAATGCCCCCCCCCCCCCCTCTAAGATGCAAGGGTGCACAGCCATGAAATAACTGAAATGCTCCCAAACACACACAGTGAATTGTTGCCATGCCACTTGCTGGCAGACTTTATTTCTTTTCTATGTATATTACAAAAAACGTTTATATTGCCATGCCATAGCAGGTCCATGCAGCTGTAAAAAAGTTATGAGTTTTTGTCGTTTATGAATGATCTGAAGAAACTTACCTTAAGTCTTGGCATGTTAAGTAAAGGAAATGCATTCAATAGCAAGTATTTCCAAAAAATGTTTTTTTATCTGAGAAGCTTTCAGATAAAAAAACATTTAACATATAACTTTTAGATAAAATAAACAGCAGGTTAATAGCAGTAGTACAGACATTATTATTACCTCCAGGGAGTCAAGGACTCAAAGAGGCTATAAATCACCCAAACCAGCTGTCATACCTTCTCTTAAATTCATTCACACTAGATACACTCACTACTCCCTAAAGGCACACTATTCCACTCATTCACTACTCTGTGAGAGAAAACCTAGTTCTTACTCCTTTCTTGACTTCAAACAAACTTAACTTCCATGGACACATCCATGTTCTCTCCCAACCTTCCATTATAACAAAAAATTTCATCACACAATATCCTATAACACTGATTCAGAAGTTTATAGACCTCTATCATGACCTGTTAACAAGAGTCTGTAATCCACATACTTGTAATCTCTCCTCATAATCTAAATCCCATAAACTGGATATAATCTTTGTAACAATTCTATATAATCCAGGTGTGGTCTTATCAAGGCCTTATAAAGAGGCAAAATGACTTCTTTTTCTGTACATGTTCAAAGTTCACAATTATCTTCTACGTTGTATTTGCAACTTTTGCTATATGACCTTTGGACTTCAAATTCCTATCCACCATTATGCCAAGGTCCATGCAGTTAGCCTAGTGGCTATGTGCTTCGCAACCATATGCTTCGGGAAGGAGTATACTAGGTTCGATTCCCATTGAAAACGTGATGAGCTTAAGGATTTTCCTCAGCCATAGCCAAGTTAACTGGTCCTGGTGGTTTTTTCCACCAGTTTATCTGGGGTTTTTCATCCCACAAGCAAGCAAACTGGCCCCGTGAACACACAGGATATAGTACAGCAAGGAAGGCAATGGGAAACCACCGTGCTCATAATCATTTCCCTAGTATGGTAGCATATAGCTACCCCCACCAGCTGTATGGCTGAGAGAACAAAATAGAACTATGCCAAGACCCTTAGCCTCACCAGTTTCTTGTAGCATAACCCCACTTATATAATAAGCTGATGAAAATCTCATCAAGCTAAAGTGCATAATTTTATACTTACCAACATTAAACTGATAGCCATTTTTGTTTGCCCAAATTTCCAGTCTACTCAAATCATTTTGTAAGTGTTGGATATAAGTAGCATCCCTGATTACCCTGTCTATCTTTGTATCATATGCGAACAATTGTACATCTCCTGTTAGACCCTTACTAATGTCATTAATGTGTAGATTTACAACGTCTCAAGGACTAAACCTTGAGATACACCACTGGTCACCTTAAATCTGGCAGATTCACACCCACTTTATACCCCTTTTTAATATATCTGTCAAGCATCCCCTGATCCAAGTCAAGTGGTTATATTCCAATCCCATATTCTCCAGTTTATGCAACAGTCTTTCATGTGGTATGCTGTCAAACGTCTTAGCGAAATTTAATATTATCATAGTGTATCCATTCCCTTTATCCAACTCGGCCATAGCATTGTTATAAAATATGAGCAAATTGCTAAAACATAACCTTCCTTTAGTAAACCCATGGGTTTACTAAAACAATGGGTAGACAAACAAGCTATGCTCCTTGCAGAGAATAGCTTGTTTGTCTACCCATTTCTGTATGCAAGTTCTTACCAACTTTTCTAAAATCTTCACTACCACACCAGAGATACTGCTAGGTTGGTGGTTAGACACATCAGTTTTTGCACCACCCTTGTACAATGGAACTATCATACATTCCTTCCATTCCTGAGCTGAGACTCAAGTTATACAAACATGTGAAAGGCCTAGCTAATTTGGCTGAACATGTTTTTAGCAAATGAAGACATATGATAGATTAAATTTCATTCTACATTGATATTCTGACTCATGTGTCCTTATGATTATTAAATATCAAAATATAAAGAATAATAATAGTAATAATAGAAATTATCAATCATAATACACTGCTCAAAAAATTAACAGAGCAAAATATTTTTGATGAATATTTTATTTTTACAGTATCTCTGAATGGAAATATTTGATATAACAGGCATTCAAATTCCAAGCGTCCAATAGAAATTGACTTAGCACTCAAAAGGTCCACACAGTGCAAATGACTCATGCCTGAAAAAAAAAAAAAAACAGATTGTGATTACCATCATTGCATATTGGGGTAGTAACATCCCAGTACATTCAAAATGTCAGGCCATTGGGTGACTTGAAGCCAGTTGCTTGCAAGCTAGGGTGGTGTGGTGGTTTAATGTACGACAAAGTGGGTATCTCCAATTATGGATGGAGTTTCAGGAGACAGGAGCCTACATGAAGAGCTAGTTGAGGTTGCATGTGGGCTACATCAAGAACAGACCACACTCTGGCTCTAACAGTAAGGCAGAACCTCATAATGACCTGTCACCAACCGTCTCTTGAGGCTGCTGTGGTCCTAGGTAAAAACGCTTCCAACCAGACTATATTAACAGGGCTCAATTCAAGAGAACCCTAGGGAAGGAAGTCAGTGGTTTTTATCCCATTAACCAGTGTAGAGCTCACTGAAACTGATGCCATGAACATATGACTTGCTGCCCTAACAAATAGGATATAATTTCTGTTCATTGATGAGTCCTGTTTTTGCCTACAAATAGATTTTGCATGTTGTCTGATTTGGAGAGAATGAGAAATATGGTGCCATCCTCCATCAGAGAAAGGGATACTTACGTTAGAGGCAATGTTGTTGTGCAAGGCAGAATAATCATCAATGGTTGCATCCTTCATCATATTTTTGTTGGGGATACTATAACTGCAAAGAGATGTGGTTGGCTCAGATTTTCTTTTCATGCCATTACCCACAGAGCTCAAGTGGTAGAGAAATATTTTGAATTGAAGATATCCAACGACTACTGTGGTTAGCACAATCACCAAACTTAAATCTGATCAAACATGTGCATGGAAACTTGGGCATGACAATAGTCACTGCCTCAGTTATTTGATGAGCTAAAGTATGCTCTGGTGGAAGAATGGGATTTGCTGCCACAGAATCTTATTGACACCCATATATCAAGCATGGTCCACCAATGTCAGATCGGTTTAGTTGTTAGAGAGGTTCATCTGATGTTATGTGACCATATTTTCAATTACATTATGTTGGCTTCTGTAATCTTTTTTTGTAATTCTTATACACCCCTATGTAATGTCCCTTATACCTGTTCAACATTTCTTGTCTCCTCATTTTACTGTTATTCGACTGTAAGCCAGCCAAACTTTTATTTTAATTTTAAAATTGGTTTGAACTGTCTTGTATACAGCTAATTTTAGTGTTTTGACTATTTTCTTTCTTATACCATATACATTTATTCAGCTGACTTCCTACCATACCAGCTTTATTAATTCTGTTGTCTATTTCCATATTTAATTTACCATATTCACTAAAAATTGTGCCTAAGTAGCTGAAATGTTTTACTTGTTCTATAGGTTCACTGTTTACGACAGCAGTTGGGTTTTCGATGTTTATGCCTATTTTCATTGTCTTTGTCTTTTTATTGCCGATTTTCATACCAAATGTATTACAACGGCTATTCAATTTAGTCAGGGAATCTTGCAGACTTCTGCTAGATTTATTCAGAAGTATAATATCATCTGCATAAAGTAAAGAGCTAAGATTAATATCACCAATTTTGATATCAGATTTAATACCACTTTCATTCATAATGTGATCCATATAAATAATGAATAACAGAGGGGATAGTGTACATCCTTGTCTGACACCAGATTTAACATTAAATCTTCTTCCTGTACTTCCTTCAATTCTAACTGCTGACTTATAGCTTAAATAGAGACTATTCATTGCTTAATATAATGTCCCATTTAGATCATATAGCTGTACTGTTTTGAAGAGTGTTCCTCTTGGCACATGCCTTTCCAAGATCAATACAAAACTTAAACACAATTTTTTTTTATATTTCCAATATTTTTCAACTATTTGTCTTAAAGTGAAAATCTGATCCTGACAACCTCTACTTGGCCTGACTAATCCCTGTCTTGAACAGAAATCCAGCAGGCATTGAACATTATTATTGACTTTATGCTTTTCTCCAAATTTTCCCAAAACATTTCTATATGTCTGGTAATCATTTCGTACTCTGCTGTTTAGATCTTCAGCCAGGACTAACTTTTCCATTTTTGTTGTGCCAGCTGCCTTCTCTAATAAATCTTCTCTAAATTCCAATTAAATCCATCCAAAAAACAGGAGTTATATGAATATGAATCAATCTACTAATCTTGCTAAGAAATATAATGTTAATTTTTAGGTTTTCTTTTCTTTTCAAGCTTAATTTCTTTTATTCCCATCATTTTATTTATACATAAATTTATAAATTAATTCCTCTGATGAACACAAGCGCCAGCACCTTCTAGTCACACTATAGTAGAAGCACTGGCAATGTTATTATATATATATATATATATATATATATATATATATATTTGTAACCTTTTGAATAGAGAGCCATCAAATATACCTCTTAGTCACTTATAGGAAAAAGTGAAAATAAATTAACCAGATGATGAGCTCTCTTTCTCTTGTAGATGTTTTGTTTCTACCTTTGTCTCTTCTATACATATTTTCATGGATGATATTCTGCTGAACTGGGCAGTATCATTGAATCCTTCACCTACTATCAAAACTGAACAGCTGCTGGTCAACATCCATTTACTGCTCAGCTTCAGCCCCAACTCAACTTCCTCCTCTTTCATTATGCCTACCAGTGTTCCTTGGAAAGACTTCCTCACTCTGTTCTGAAGAGTACAACTTTCAGCTGATCAACAAACATATCAGACTGCTTCTTTCTTCTTACCCTCTTCTGTCACCCCCCCCCCACACACACACACAAACAGCACAGATGTGCTATAGATTTTGAAACCTGCTGTGTGGGCCCGATATTTAAAAAGAAGGCTGGTGATGCAACTTCAGTGCTTAAAATACTGACCATTCCCTGTTAATAAAAACTCGAATTTAACAGTAATTCAGGTATTTTCAAGCATATTCAAAATATATGAATACTTGCTTGATTTCTGTGTTCTTATTCAAACTGCTTTGTTCCCCTTGTTATTCTTGTCCTTCAAAATGCCTCAGCTACTGTTAGGTGAAATATCACATCTTTTTATTTCTGTGTTGTTAATAAACTAGTAAGTTTTTTATTAATATACGCAATCAAATCCATAAGGTCTAAATAAGCATACTGACCATTTCATTATCCAATTTCAAATCCAATTCTAGCTTTCACTAGCATGAGTTCCAATTGTTTAATCTTTTCTCATTCAGTACTTTAATTTTTTTCAATCATTGAACTGTTTTTTTTTCTTTATACATAATAACCATATAAAATTAATCTTATAACAAGTATAAGTGAAATGATGACAACAGAGAGACAACAAATGCTACTCTTTTTCAAGATGAATATATTATTTCTATACCCAAAATCAAGGAAAGCAAAGCAGAACATGCAGTATTCACTGCATGTTCTGCTTTAATGACATCAAACTCATTTTCAGCTATAATTTAGACCTTATTGAAAAATATTTTCTTAAATAGCAAAATTGTTTAAAAAGTTGCTAAATTAATTACTTCTCCATTCAACCATTGCCCTTCTGGGCCTGGAGAGTTGATTCTAAAATGGCTGGATGAGGGACTATGTGGTGGTGTAGATGGTCTTCCTGGATTGCTCCCAAGACATGATACAATGGCAGGAGTTTCTGTCACATTAGATGAACAAATCTTGTTAGAAGGCAACGCCGATGTTAGTCCAAATGCAACTAAAAGAAGAAGAAGAACTTCTTTCAAAATTCAGTTATTATTAAAAATGTCACTGCTTAACACTACAAAAGGTGAAGCAGATCTCTCTCTCTATATATATATTAATGGACATATTTTATACACTAAAAATTACAAGCTTATACACAGTATAGTGAAACTACTGTATTTTAAGCGATGCTTTAGTTGAAGGAGAAATCTAATAGAAAACTAGATTACTTTACTATATATTTGAATTAAGTTATCATATGGTAGTTCTTCTAAGTCATGCATATGCTTTTTTTAACACTAATTTTTATTAAACATAAATTAAATTCCAGGAGATGTATATATGTGTCACAGGAACATAAATCTTAATTCAAAAACAAAATGCAGTAGATATGTCATCACGATCACATCATGAAATACAGGAGTACTGTCTGACCACAGAAGCAAGAGCCTTCACTGGCAGATTGCCAAGAAGAGTAATTCTCCCTTTCTCCTCTTCAATTCATGTTGAAGAGGAGAAAGGAATAAGGTGATGTATGAATTCGTCACCAACATGTGAAATCACGTGCTTTATACATAAAATTTTCCTACTATTGTACAAGCAAAATAGTTACCACTTTAAAAACTAGAGTTTTCATAAAAGAAAAACTAATTTTCCGACATATAATAATAAACACTCATCCCATGAAACACATTGATTACCCTATTATCAGAATGGATTCACCTTTTCTGCCAAGCACAGAAGTGTCGAGGGGTTTCACATCTGTGGTTGCACAGTAATCATGTGGGAAGTACTGCATGAAATTTATTTGTATTGTGTATTAAAACTAGAAAATAAAAGAGAGAATAAACTATAGATGAGATCAGTAAACAAAGGAAATGGCAGGAAAGAGAATAACGAGATGGGCAAGTAACAGAACAAATAAAAAATGGTAAGACATGATGAGATACAAAGCACACAAAATGGCAACACAAAAATGTACAAATGCAAACAATAATGGGAGATATATAACAATAGGAACTAGAAGAGTAAGAAATTATAAAAATTAAAATCCAGAATTAATGTTTAAATTTCAAAATGTTATGTTAGCTTATTAAAAAAAAAATGAAAACTTTGGTCAGTCAATTTTATAATTAGTCATATCCAAGTAGAAAGAGGGATGGGACACTAGTAATAAACAGCTAGTTTTCTGGATTTTCATTTTTAGCATTTCCTACACTCCTAGTTCTGATCTTTATATATATACCTCTTACTTGCTTACATATGGACTTTTTCAAGTTACTGTTTTATGTGCTTTGTGTATGATTCCAGTCAATCATTTGTGTTTGGTCATCAATTATGATTTTCCAACATCTCCTTTGTTCAGTTTCTTACTACTGCCTTCCTTTGTTTCCTGGGAATAGAATGGATGAGCCAGTCTCTTTTTTCCCCCTCCTAGGTGGGCTAATTGTACTCTAACAAACTATTTTTCTGATCTCTAGAGGTTCACTACAGCATCTAATGTATTGTATTTGTTGGAAATGAAGATAATCTCTTTTCATAACCTAGGTTTTGTAAAAAAAAAAAAAAAAAATATATATATATATATATATATATATATATATATATATATATATAGTTGAAGCCTACATTCTGCAGGTGAAACAGTATTTTAATGTAAATTAATATCTATCTATGTATTTAATATCTATATACAAGCATGAAAGTATATACATTCGTGAAGAATAAGAAGAAAAATGAATTCCAGTTGGCTTAGCTACATACACATTTGAAGTTTTGGAACAGTAGACACAATAGCAATCTACAACTGTTATACTGATTCTGCTGGCCTGGATGGCTGAGTGGAGAGCATTTCCAAACTCCAACCAGTAGAGAGTGGGCTCAAATCTGCAAATATTGATGTTTATGAATGACTTTAAGTAATAAACTCATCATCTGGCAGAAAAGTGACTTGAATGAGATCAAAGTTTTGTCTCAGGTTTCTAGCTTAAAATGAAATAGAAAGAGATAACAAACAGAAGATAGAAAAGGAATGGACTTGAGAAAAATGTCATGAACATCTTCCCCAAGAACAAAACCATGGATGAATGATAGTACGTTAAATCTGTTCAGCCAAAGAAGGGAAGCAAACAATAAATTAGAATGTATATCTTTAAACAAAATAATACAGAAAGCATGTGGAGAAGCCAAAGAAACTTGGATTAATAATAAGTGCAAGGAAATACAAGACATAGAAATAAAACAAATTATTTATGGAACTTTTCAATGAAAAGTAATGATGGTAAAATATTATTTGAAGCTGAAGAAATTAAGAAAAATGGAGAGAATAAATTTCAAATCTTTTCAGAGATGAAGAGAGAAAAATAATATCAGAATTGAACAATCTTGAGGACAACCAAAGAAACTAGATACTAGAAAGAAACTTGTAAATGAAGAAAGATGTTTATCTTTGTTTTATACATTGTAATAAAGCATTTGATAGTATTCACCATAAGAAATTAATAGAAACATTACTGGAATAAGAATGATATTCTATATATGCTGGAACCCAAACTGCAAACATAAAAGTAATTGACTGTCACAAGCGAGTTGTGTACTTTTTCCTTTTGTTTAATATCTATAGTGAAGAAATATTATACAAAAGATAGGAGGAAGGAATATAAACAATCTTCATTCTGCAGATGGTCCTGTATTGACTGATGAGAGAGAAAGAGAGATTTGCAAAAAAATTTATAAATGATAAAATATACAAAGTAAAAAATGGCCCTACATTAAATTATTAAAAAAATTAAGTTTTGGATATAAGCAAAGAAAATATACCACAAGTTAAAATTAAAGCAGAGAACCATATTATACAACAAGTGGAATGTTATACTGATTTATCATCATCAAACTCCTGCTTTGTACCCTTATAGGATGTGTATAGGATAATGATAGTACAACACGAAAGTTTTACATCATTACTAACTTTCAATCAACAATTTATCTCAAAATTAGTCATAACTACAATATTGTTAAATCTTATGTTTCAGTTTTCTAAGGCACTTCTTAATGTATCAATCCACCCAGATCCCTGTCTTTTTCTAGATCTTTCTCCTGTCATCTTGGCAACAAACACTTGATTTGCTAACCTTTCCTCTCTCATTTGTTTAAGCTATTTCATCTGAAAATAGCACCGTTCACAAATTCCTGAATGCTAACAATGTTGAATTCTTTTCTAATACCATCAGTATTAATATGAATTGGCTACTGAAGCGATTCACTCCTCTAATTTTTCTCAGAACTCTCATATTTGCAGTCTTCAGTGTTTGATCAAGACAACTAGTTTAATGTCTTGATTAATTTCTCGTTTATTCCATATAACTTTATTCAGTGGACTTCATACCATACTAGATTTGATAATCCTGCTGTCTATTTCCATATTTAATTTGCCATCTTCACTTAAAATTGTGCTTATCATCTGCATAAAGTAAAGAGCTGATTAAATATATCCAATTCTGACATCAGGCCTAATGTCACTTGCCTTTATAATGTGATCCATATAATTGATAAATAGCAGTGCAGATAATGGGCATCCTTGTCTCATGCCTGATTTAACATCAAACATTCTTCCTATTTCTCCTTCAATTCTAAGTGCTTACTATGCCATATAATTGTAGCATTTTGAACAGCTTTTCCTTGGCACATTATAATGCACCTTTTCCAGATCTACAAAACTTGAATACATATTCTTCTTATATTTCCATGATTTATTAACTATTTGGCTTAAATTGAAAATCTGATACTGACAACTTCTGTTTGACCTGAAACCAGCTTGTTCTTCAAGTTTCTCTTCCACACTTTTCTTAGTCTTTGCTCATTATGCTTGCATAAATGCTGAGAATACTTAGTAGAGAAATGCTGCTGTAATTCTCACATTCTGTTTTATTTTCCTTCTGACAGATGGATACTATGAGAGCACTACAATATAAATGAAACCTGAAATGCCTTTTTGACACTTCAGGATTTTGATGGCTTTTTCCACCTCAAGTATTGATATATGCTGCTGATTGTATTCAACTTGAATGTTTGCTACCATTGTACTGTCAATGCTTGTTTAAATTAGCAATCTTTCAAAGTAATTACTCCACAGATTCAGAATATCTTAATTTTCAGTTTTCATGTCACAATATTCATCTCCGATTCCTTTTACAGTACTCTTTCCTCCGTTTCTAAGCTTTTTCAACAACTCCAGAACATCCTGCTCCTTTGCCATATTTGTTTTCTATGTTCTTATCAAAGCTTTCTCATGATGTTTGTTTAGCTAGTTTTACACACTGCCATGCTTTCTTTCATTTTTCTTTGTATTCTCTCAGAGCATATGTTGACTTACTTGCCAGGAACTTTTGATATGCTTTCTTTTTTATCTTGACTGCCTCTAACTTCCTGAGTCCACTGAGGAGTTCTGATTTTTCTATCTTTGCAGACAACTTCATTACATGCTTCCATGGTTGAATCAGTCAAAATTTTCTTCAGAGTTTGCCAAGGAGTCTCCTAAGCTTGATTCTTGTATTAACATTTAAAAAAAAAAAAATTTTTTTTTATAAATAATATTTGTACATTTAAGTCTATAATTTATCTCTGAAAGCAGCTCAACTTTGATTCTTTTTAAAACTTTCTTACATATTTCTTTTCAATATGATGTTCAATTTATTCTGCTTGAAACTAAATGATGATCACTTCCTATTTCCAATCCAATGTACACTATTGTGTCTTGAATTGGATGTAAACCTGATGTTGTTCTAGGCATAATATTTGACAGACTATCCTATCTGCTCATAATAAGAAAAGCTGCATGAGCAAGAAATTGGGGGGGGGGGGGTATTTATCCTTAGAAGATTTTGTTTGCAAAATGGAATAATGAAGAAGACTTTAAGGTTAATCTAGCATAGAATTTTGGCAAAGAATGAATTTATTCCAAGACAATTCCAAGATGAAACTTCCTCTGAAGAAGGAATGGGATGATGACTAAAATTATCAATTACTTCAGTGATTGAGGTTGTAGCCACTGGACGAAAGTGGTTCTAATCAAAGACAGTTCTTTCATAAGAGAGTCAGTGGAACATAAGGAGTGTGCATGGTGTTCATCTGCTAAGATGGATGATGACGAGAAGCACCATCAATGTATTTCCCTGTATTTGTTTTCTTTCTGCATGCTGAAAAACCCTACATTCATCATCCTAACTTCAACAGATATGACTTAAACTATCCCAGTTGTGGAAAGTTATCCTCCTCTTCACTGTGTTAAATAATTTATTAACTGATAATAATTCCAATGCCCTTTCTTGAAAGGACATTAAAAATTATTATCAAAAAAGGACATTGAAATTATTTACAGATCAAGCTTTCCTTTTGTAAAAAGTATCACATCATGTGCTTTAAATCTCATTGTATTTTCTCTCTTCAAATTTTAATAATGTTCATTATTAAAATTTGCCCTTAATAAATATTTATTTCCAACATGACTAAATTCTGTAATTTATTTAGTTAGAATATGACCAAACGTGTTCATGGAAATGGGGGGGGGGGGGATAAATAAAGAATGATTGCTTGTTGTACTGTAAAAATTTGATGTAGCTTCAAAATGACAAAGCATTTACATCAATTTTTACAGAGGTCAAGTCCTATAAGATTGTTACAAAATTGACCTTGTATGTCTGTATATAGTTAAGGCTAAATGTTAACGTAAATAATCCTATGGGAATTGACTGTGCTTACTGCTCTAAGAAGGAAATTTCTAGAATGTCATGAACAAAGACAATACCTTGCCATCAGAAACTTTTTTTGTATGATAGCTCCTTATAAGGATATATGAAAGTTGTTTGCGAACGCCACCTGTAAACGCCTTAAAGGTCAGTGTCAAACGGACCGACAACTTTGGACGAGCTTTCGCTGCCCAACGAAATAGGATTAAAAGAGTGCAGTAGGTGAACAAAGAAACGGTCAGTGCAAGTGAAAGATCAAGAGATCATGCTGAAATGTTTGGGGTCCAATATCTTCATTGAGGGATCCAAAAGTGGATGAAGAAAAGGCGTTGGCCAGAAGAATGGATATCGGTCTTCCATCAGTTGTCTACGGGTAGTCCATCAGATGTCAGCCATCCAGGACACAACCTTCTGAAGAAGCCATGCCAGAAGTCTGAAGGGACGATGACAGAAGCCGATCTGCCAGGCAGAGACTAGACCTGATGACAATCTTCGCCAGGAGCTATTTTCCGAGGAGAGGAAATTTCAAGCTGGGAGGAACTGCTCTGTTACGTTAAACGCACACACACCCCTCATGCCAAACCCTTTCGCCCTAAGTGCCGGAGAGATAGCGTCCCAGAAACCGTCAGCATCGATAAATCTAAAGCCGGTGTATGAAGGGAGTCAAAACCTGACACGGAGGGAAAAGTCTGAACTCCAACTAGAAGCCAAGGAATAAGTATGCACAGTGAGTAGCAGCCCTGAAGTGAGTTTGATCCTTTTATTCTGTTTTGTGAAATATAGGAGAACTTTAATAGTGGACTGTTAAGTTTAAGGTGTTGAATTTGGGCAGAGTTAATGAATAAATTTTAGTGTTTGATAAGTGATTGAAGATCATGTATGTACTAGTTGAAGGTTAGCAGTTTGATAGCATTACAATTGCCTAGGATATTACTTTAGTATTGGAAAAATGAATATTTATGTGTCATGATAATCTTGAACTGAAAGTGTATTCTAACATGATAGTTTTTATTAAGAATTAAACTGAGAATGTCTCTTTAACGGAATTATAGTGTAAATTGTTTAGTTGTAAATAAATGTGTTTTTTCAATTGTCAATAGAGTGTCGCCTGAATTTTAATTATACGATACACTGTTCCGAAAAAAATTAGAGCCTAATTTGCGGGAACCCAGGAGAAAAATAGAGAGAATAATTAGTGAACCACGACTGTATACTATAATTAATCGGAGGTAATTTGTGTTTAAAGGGAAAAACTACTGGACACACTTACCATATCTTATTGCTAAGAAACGAACATCGGTGGTACAGCTTATCAAATAAATTTTTCGGTGTTCGAGGAATAAGAAGTGAAGTGGGGAAGGCAGTTAGTAGAAAGGGAGTTTATGCATTAAGAGAAAACATATATAGGAAGGAATAGAACAATATTACAAAGGCACAGCCGACTGCATAAAGTTAAAGATAGAGTAAAGGTAAAGAAAGATAATGATGCCGAGATTAAAAGAATATAAGATTGAAAGAAAATAGAATAAAGGTTGAGATATAAAAAAGAAAATACCCCCCCCCCCCAGTCTACAGTACATCATGGGGAAGTTTATAACATCCTGGTGATTATCTTGCCACCATATCCATTAAAGGAAAAGAGTATGGATGAGGTGATGAATTTCTTTATTTCTTTTCTCTATGCTGCTGGAGGTTTGTGTACTCTGTCTCTCTTAGAAGTTTGATTATTGCTACTTCTACAAGGGATGGTGGTGGTGGTGAGAAACATGAAGGAACCTACCAGTGTTATTGAGTTGTCTGCATAAAGTGAAATGATAACAGTCTCATCTTCAGAGAAGTCTAGGAGATTATTAAAAATTCCTGTAATGTAGACTGTTAAGATAATTCTTGATTTCTTCCAGTACTCCATTTGAACTTAGTTCAAAAATATCACCTGGATAGTATTCAAGAATTATCTTAACAGTCTATGCCATAGTAAAGTTTATCCTTGAATTTAAAAACAATAAGTCATCACTTTTCCTTGACATTTGACTAAAAGTCTCTGAAGATAAAAGACTGTTTTTCAGCATACAGAAAACACACCAACAACACTGGAAGATTCCTTCATGCTCCTTCACACCACCCACCTTATGGAAGGTACGAATAATCAAAACCTTAAAGGATAAAGCATACATCATCAGCAACACAGAAAAGAGAAATAAATAACTTTGTTACCTCATTCATTGCACCCATATCCATCTTGATGGGCACAAGATGATCTCCAGGATTTTGTAATACCCTCCAAAACATCAATAAATAAGCAAGACTTCAAAGTAGCATTCAACCCTTCCTTACACCTTCAATATTACCAATAAAATTTCTTGAATTCTCCAAAGTCACGTCATAAAAGTGGCTTTTACTACTATACAAGATCTTCAGATTCTTAGAGGCTCCAAAATCTCCTCACCTTCCCTTCAAGCAGCAGGTATCTGTGAGATTCACTGTTCATGTGTAATATTTATGTTAGTGAAACATGACAACCTGGAGAAATCTGCACATGTTAGAGCATTTTAAAGATGTCAAAGAGAAAAGAAAACACAAATCTGGTTTAGCATTTCACACAACCAATGAAGGCCATCCAGTACTTTTGCCAAAGTAAGGAATGTCGTTCATTGTGTGAAAAGCTAAAATGTATAATAAACTTAATTGCATTGTCAAAAAATTTAAAGAAGCTTCTGAAATGCTACTTACTCCCATTCAGTGCAATAAGAACCAAAGCATTATCCTGAACCAAGGTAGTCTTTATTCATTCAGACATTGGTATTACATATGCATTACACTGAAGTATGTGACAATACCAGTACTGTTGTGTGTTTATTGTTGATTTTAATTTTCATCTGTTGTATTTTTTTTATTGCTTGCTGTGATACATTATACATCTCTACACATTTACTCTTATAAAAACATACTCCTGAACAAAGGGTACTTTTTGGCACTTGCAACTATTCTAGCTATTGTACGTCTATTAAAGTTTGTTAAGTATCAGTTCTTTGCATGTGGTCATTATATCGGAATTTTGAAGAATCTCTTTACAACCCAGAAACCTGAAACTTACATAACTAAGATATTACCCCTTGCACCATGTGTGTGTGTGAGAGAAATGATAAATAAATAAAGTAAGGATTATCAAGAGACACAGCAGTAACTTTTAAGCTAAGACTGGCAATGCATTTGAAGATATCTGGTGTAGATAAAAATCAGAAGAGCACAATATATTACGTTACTGCTATAGGCCAGAATATGCAAAGGGAGATATAGATGACATGCACTGACAATTTAGATCAATGAGAACAAGGTGGATAATCATAATAGAGAGATATAATGGCTGCTAAGAGATAATTACAACCTAGGATTTGAGTGTATTGGTGATGGCATCAGAAAATTTATCTATAATCAAGTAGCGTAGTAGGAGTGATTATATTCAACCCCTCCAACAGCCTAAACAGCAGAAGTATGGAGAACAGAAGATATCCTAACATCCAAACAAGGTATGTGCAAAATTTCTTCCTCTATTAGTCTGCATATATTTACCCTTAAAATACACCTTATAATACCCTATGAATTCTTGAGTAAAAAGCCAATGTATTTAAAATAAGAGACACTCCTAAACGCAAACAGACAAAAATAGCTATAAAAATAATTATATTCTTGTTTTAATCTTTTACTCAAGTGTAGCAGATAAATGTTTGCAATATGAAATATCTTAAGTTGTAATACTTCACATTAATTGTCTCAGCACCTCATAATGCAAAAGTACATTTCCTTTTAGAAGAGTATATTGATATGTATTATAGGAAGGCCATTACCCAGACCTATTTCGACATTTATTTAGGTCTCATGGAGATCTAATAATATAGTGATACACTATATTATTAATAATATAATATTAATTATATAAGAGAGTGCTGTAGAAAGTTTTTTTGCTTGGTTAAAAAGAAAATTATACTGTCTTTTAATCCTACAGTCAAGCATTTCACATGCAAACTGTATTTGCTTATACTCTGGTATAGGATTAAAACAAAACTAATTTCTTGTGCAGTATCATTAACAGAGCTGGTGATCATGAGAAACTCAGGGGGCTACTTGGAGCAGTGCCATGGCATAAGAAACGGCAAGGAAAAGATAACAGTCCATGGCAAATAGTGCAGGGGTGCTTGAGTAAACCACATTATACACTGCATACCTATAAATCAAGCAGGAAAGGGGATGGAGTAGAAAGTTGGGTAACAGAAATAAGTGAAGACCACAGGAAATTACAAGAGGAGTAGACAGGATAATTACAAATAAGTATACATATATATATATATATTATATATATGTGTGTGTGTATATGTAAGTATACATATATTGATCACAGCAGTAACTTTTAAATAAAAGGGAAATGGAAATAAGGTATAATGCTAAAAAAAAACAGAACAAAAATATTTAAAAAAAAAATAGGGTCAGAACAATCAGGAGTAGGTATAGAAATAAAACACACAGGCTAATGATGATGATTAATTTTATTAAGTAGAGAAGGTTATACATGGCTTTATTTTAAAGGAACACGTAGACATAGTCTATTTTTAATAACAGTTAACACATGTACTGATAAATAGAGTACCACTCTATTTTCATTGTTAGTATCTGTTATCTTATCACTGCATTATTAGACTTGTTAAATTATTTTTGAACATAGGCCAAGCAATATTGAGTTACTCTATATAAACAACTACGCATAATACTAACTTACCTGACAAACTAGAGTTTGAGTTTTCACCGAAGTCCAACAAATGGTCTGAATGATCTCTAAGAGATTCAGATTGAAGATCTAAAAGAATAAGAGTTAAAAAAAAATTATTAAATATGATTGGAATTCTGATATAATGCAAGAATTTTCAACCAAGTTAAATGAAAATTGCAGGTGAACAGCTTAGTATCTTCACATGATATTACATGCAACTGCTGTGTGCTTGTGTGTGTACCTATGGAAAATGGCTAAGATATTAGACAAGGATAATGAAATGATTAAAGTAATAAACTTTAACTGCCATATATTCCATTATATTTTATTCCATTATATTTCAACCTGAAATTTATCACCATTAGTGGCAGGAAGGCTAGTAAGTACAGGGAAGAACATTAACAGTGAATTATTTAAAAAAAACAGTACAAACCACATGATGGTATAAAAGGAACAACATGATGTGGATGATGAGATGTAGCAAGTGATTTAAAAAAAAAATTTTTTTTTTAAATGTCTGATGAGAACAACACTTTTCCAGATCTTTGTCTGAATCTAAAAGACTGTCTCTCCTTGATAAGATAGAGACAGTCTTTTAGATTCAGATTAGAATGATGAAATACAGCATCGATGCTATCCTTAAACATTCGAACTTGAAGCAACATCAATGGAGTTAGTGTATTTTAGACCAGAAAATTCTGTGGCTGTTGACAATTCCATGCTACGTTTAGGCCAGATTTCTTATTAATGATCTGAGATTGGTGCTCTTGTAATCTTTTTTCATAACATCCAATTTGTCCAAAATATGAAAAAGGCAATTGCAGAGAACTTGGTAGATGCCAGGAAGAGAAAGAAAAGATCGTTTATCTTTAGAAGAAGGAACCCATGGGATGAGTTCATTGAATGGAACAAATGTAAGCACTAGTGTTATATTTCTTAAGGATTCCTTCAACTGGTTCAGAAATGTATGGAATTGGGACTTTCTGTACTGTTTTAGTGTTTTGGAGGCAGGCTTGTAAGAATCAAAAACACATTGTATAGTCCTTTTTGAGAAGCCATTCAGTTGCAAAATATGTTGGATATTGAAAAGTTCTCGCTTGGGATCTTGTGGGTTACAGCATACGATATGAGCATGATACAGTAGAGTTTTTACGATTCCAATTTTTTGGGAAGGATGGTGAGCAGATTGCTGTTGTATGTAATGACCAGTGATGTAAATTGATGACAGATGGAGGTAGTTAGTTCACTTGAAGGAAAGTGGGAGAGCAAGATATAGGAATGCCAGTTTACTGTCCTCTTCTATTTCCATCGTGATTTATCCAGGGATGTAGATGATTTATTTTTGCTATAAAGGCTGGTAAGGTATCTTCCTCAAGGGAAAAGACGTCGTCGATGTAGCATACCCAAACGGAAGGCTAAGGCTGTACAGACGAGAAAAGGATTTCTTCTAAGTATTCCAGATAAAAGCTTGTACAAGATCTTGAGATAGTAGGCTTCCTATTGTGATCCCTTCTATCTGATTGTAAAGTTTATTTTGGAAAATGAAATAATAAGATTTCCAGAATCAGAAGGTTCATGCATTTCTTCTCATGCCATTGACACTAGTATAGCATGTGAATTTATTTAACTTATTTGCTTATATTTTGCTGGTATTATATCCAGTATCTTCAGAGCAGGAAAAAAAAAAGTTACAGTACATGAACAGCAACAGTTTTGTATAATAGTGAGACTAGTTTAAAAAATAAATTGTAATGGACAACACAAAGAACTAAAGTTCTAATTGGTGCCATTTATTGTTGGATAGAGAGAGAAACAGTATTAATTTGATCTTAAAACGACTGCCTCCCAGATTTTGGGTAAATTGAAAAAGCCATACTTGTTGAGATTTGGAGAATGTTTTCAAGGTTCTGCTGATCTCTCTGACTTATGACTTCTCTGCAGCACGTTTTTTCTTCCATTCGATCCTGTATGAAAGGGTATCCAAAGCATGTTCTGCTAGCCCTGACTTGCCATAACAATATGTTCTGATATTTGTTATCACCAGTTCTTCCTGTCTGTCCAAAGTAAGCCAGGTCACAAGTACAGGGCACTTCATATACTCCTGGATGCAATAAAGGAGCGAGAGTTGCCAATTATTTCATTTTCCAACACAAACTTTACAAGTGGAAATTAAAA
The DNA here is from genome assembly GCF_054136105.1 of Typopeltis vanoorti. NCBI lineage: Eukaryota > Metazoa > Arthropoda > Arachnida > Uropygi > Thelyphonidae > Typopeltis > Typopeltis vanoorti. Next base: position 39,184,799 of record NC_143564.1, on the reverse strand, counting down.
TCGACATGGCATCTAAACAGGTTAGCCTTCTTAAAAAGGTGCCAAGATATTAATACAATACCAAACTGTATCAGAATTAAAAGCAAGTTTCATTCGTCTAAGGTCCAAGTTATTTACAAATGAGCTAGTTTAGCACTACCGCATGAACAGATTAGTGCTACTCTTGTGGAGGTATCATTGGTAGCTCTAACAGATGAAGCTGTTAGCATGTTAAGTCGAGGACATAATTTTGCCATTACACCTAAGCAAGTTCCAAAGGTGAAAATAATGTCTTCCGTTGAATGAGGAATATACGGTCTGCCTCCAGATGTAGCCAGCATCTTAATCTAATCCTTCCAAAAACAATATGCCAAAGAAAGAAATCAATGTAATAACTAAAGCAAACAAAGGTATTATGAAAGCAAAATGCACATACTTTTACAAAATCAGTCTCATAACTCACAGAGCCAGAGCTACCTGTTCCAACGACAAAGCTCTTACCACTGAATTCACTTACTCTTGCATCACACGTTTTTAGCCTATGGCTATAATCTTCAAAGAATAGACAAAATACTAAATGCTCCCTGGAAATTCCCTTGATTGCTTAATACACAAAACTACAGCAAAACTGTTACCATCCCATACATTCAGGCACATTCAAAAAGATATCTAGAGTGCTTAATAAATATCGGCTATGTACCACATTTAAACCTTATGTCGAATTGGCAACTCTCATCCATTCACCTAAGGACAAGCTCTCACCTTTATCACATTCAGAAGCGCATATATACAGGGCCGCCCTGTGCAGTAGCACATTTTGCCGCCCCCCCCCCTATTTTTCGTATAGTTTATGCGAATTTTGCCACCCCGTGCAAATGCACGTCTTGCACTGTAGGTAGAGCCGGCCCTGCGCATATATATATATATATATATATATGAAGTGCCTGTACTTGTGACCTGGCTTACTATGGACAGAAAAGATGAACTGTTGACATTGGAGAACATAACATTCGTCGTTATCATTATAGCAAGTTGGAACTAGCAGACCATGCCTTGGATATCCCTTCACACAGGATTCAAATGGAAGAAAACAAGTGTTACACAGAAGTCATTATGAGTCAGAGAGATTGGTTTTGGAATCAGCAGCATCTTTAAAACATTATCCAAACCTCAACAAGTATGACTATCAATTTACCAAAAACCTGGGAGACAGTAATTTTAAGATCTAATTAATATTTTCCTCTCTTTTTTCCAACATAGATAGCGCCTAATAAGTACAGGTAACCCTCGTATAACGTGGATGTTAGAAATGCCATGTTATATAAATCGTGTTATGCGAGACTCAGATCATATACAAAAAGTAGGGTTATGTTCTGAAATCGTTTTTTTTTTTTTTTAATTATATAAACAACAATGACATATCGAACAAAAATATATTTTTATTTAATTCAGGTAATTCATGTAAGTTAAGAAAACATATAAACTATGACACAAATACATAGTATAAAATTATAAAAATTACAAATTGTAATTAAGCTTCATTGCACGTAATGCATAAATGTTTTAGGCAAAATAAAAATAAGTGCATATTTTAATCTTTCATAGCACGAGGATTTGAGGATCGGTTACTAAACATTAGTTTTGTCATGTAATCACCTGATGTGTTACTACAAAACAGTAGAGTAATTCTGTCTTTGGAAACTTTGAATCCAGGAGCTGATCTTTCATTTTTTGAAATATAGGTGCGTTTTGGCATTTTTCCATTATAACCCGGATTCATCGGCATTGAACACTTGGTCTGCATTATAAATGTTTATAAACTTTGAGGGTTTTTTTGTTTAATAAGATTTCCATCCAAAGGAATTTTCTTTTGAGTGCATCTTCTTTCCAAATCATTAGAGATTTTATTTTTCTCTTAGAAAATTGCATACCCGAGCAATGAGCTTTGCACTTACCGTTGACCCAGCAATAAACACTTTCTCGGATTTTATGTTCATTGTGTTTGATTGCTTGAATTGTTGATTCATTTAAATTCAAAGTCCTTACAACAACTGGTTTTTCTCCATTTTTCAACTGATCCATGATTTTAATTTTTTTTCTTCGAGACGAATTTTCTTTTCAATATTCATTTTTTCCCTTTCAATGCAATTTGTGGCCATTACTATAAAAATAATGTTTTTGCATAAAAAAGTATTACATATTAATTGTGTAACAAACCAGAAAATAAAGTGCTCATAAAGTGAGATAACACTTATGATTTTTAATGCGCAAAAACGAAGACAATTATCAACAATAAACACTTTATTATATGGTATACAATTGACATACATGAGTGCTAAAGGGCGTTTCCCCTAATATAAATTTGCTACTTATAACTAGCGACACGGGCAGACACAAATTTAACAAAGATAAAATTTGATTTTTAAGTTGTACGGTGAAAAATATATGAAAAGATGAATGGTTTCTACAATTTCTAGACTGTGTTTTTGTCAAAACCGCGTTGAACAAGGGTTACTTATACTTTAGTTCCTTGTGTTGTCTGTTACAAATTTTTTAAACTAATCCTTGTCGTTATACCAAATTGTTGTTGGTTTGTGTACTGTGACAAATTGTTTTTGTGCTCTGAAAATACTGGATATAACATCAGCAAATAAGTCAATAAATATTAATTAATTTATCATTCTGTGTTGTCATCAATCAATACCGTGAAAATAAATTAACCTGTACTGCCAACACATAAGCCTTTCCATGCATATGAGTCAATAACGTTTTTTGAGATAGAAGCATGGTGACACACACATATATATATATATATACACACACAAACATGCATACTGCTTTACTACTCAAAGGATTAAGCAAGAGATTCATAAGAAAAAGATGATGTGAAAGGTATACTGTGTTCATAGGGATGATGTCAGCTATGAAAATTATAAGTCATAGATAGCTAGAAAAGTTACTAGTATTATATGACAAGCAACTGGCTCTGAAAACTAAAGATAACCCAAAAGAATTTTATCATTATGTTGCGAGTAAAAGAAAGAATGAATCTGAAAGAATAATTTTAATAACTACAGAGTATGGTGACAGATAGAGAAGACAGTGCTCAATGAGTGCCTTTTTGTGAAGAGCTATCAACATGGTGTATGCAGCTCAATGCTACCTCTTTGGTAGATGAAAAAACTTGGGTGTATGCAGAGGAGGTATTTATTTTGTTGATGCATAAGCTGAATAAGAATCTGGCAACAGGTGCCATTGGGATAACAATACAGATGCTAAAAGAATTTTCAGCTGAACTGGCTGTGCCTTTGACCAGGCGGTATACATCTGAGTCTCAGAACAGGAGAAATTCCACAAAAGTAGAAAGAATGTATGCTAATTCCATTGCACAATGGTGGTGCAAAGGTTGACGTATCTATTGGCCTACCAGTACGAGGTGTGGCTATTAAATAATGAGACTGGTTGCAAAAAATGTGGTTTATTATTACAATTGTACAACTTAATTGTTATCCCCTTCATCATACCCCCCCCCCCTTCTCTATCTATACACCATTGCATATGAATTTTCCATTGTTGGAAGCAGTGCTGCAAATCATCATGTGTTATCTGCTTCAGTAGCACTGCTGTTTTTCTCCTTTAACTCATCGAAAAAGGTAAAAGTCGCATGGAGCTAAGTCCGGTGAGTAAGGTGGATAGTCCAACACTGGGATATTCTTATCAGCCAGATACTGCTTAACAGACAGTGCACTGTTGGCTGGAGCATTGCCCTGATGGAGAATCCAAGCGTTGCTCTTCCACAGATCGGGTCTCTTCTCCCTCACCCATTCTCTCAGCTTGGCCAGAAGAACCTCAAGGTAATAATGTTGGTTAACTGTCTGACCCTCTGGTACCAATTCAACCATTACAACACTATTGATATCAATAAAAATGATCAGCATTGCTTTCAGTTTTGACTTGCTCATTTTTGATTTTTTCATTCTCGGTGACGTGGGAGTTTTCCAGTGCATCGATTGTCTCTTTGTTTCTGGATCGTGCTGGAAAATCCACATCTCATCACATGCGATGATCTTCTCCTGAAGTCCAGCTCTGATGACAGCTGTTCCATGATGTCAGTGCAAATTTGTTAGACATTATTCTGGCAAAGCGACTTCACATGTGTTTCTTTTATAACTGCCTAGAGACTAACTATGAGCAACAGTGAACAATGCTTATATCAACTCCTTCTAGAACCTTCAAGGTCATTCACAGCACACCTTGTCTCATTATTTAATAGCCACACCTTGTATTTCAGGAATACTGGTGAATATTTTGGAAAAGTTGGTAAGTATTCACATACAGAAATGGGTTGACACAGAATCTATACTTTGCAATGAATAGTTTGGATTTACTAAGGGAAGATCATGTTTCAGTAACTTGCTCACATTTTATAAATAATGTTGAGTTACATTGGAGGAATGGATACATGATAGTCTTGGACGTTGCTAAGGCTTTTGACAGGATACAACATATAAGGGTGTTACATAAAAATAGGAGAATATGGGATTTGATTATATAAACTATTAGTTCAGATAAGAGGATGGCTGATTGACATATCAAAAAGTGATATACGGAGGGTGAGGATGTGAATCTGCACGATTTGAGGTGATCAGTGGTGTTATCACAGGGAGCAGTCCTTGATCCAGTGTTATTAATAACATTGGGAAGAATCTGACAGGTGACAAAGCTGTTTGCATGATGCAATGATAATATACCATCATGCTATACATGTGTAATTGTGCAGTTTACTTCACAACACGAAAAAAATACTTATTTTTATTATTATTTATTATTATTTTTTAACGTGTGGTTTCCACCTACAAAAGGTTAATATAAGCCTATAGTACATTTTGTACCATGGGTGGGCTATGGATTCTTTTTGGTAATTTTTAAAATTTTTACATTTATTTATATAGCTGCTAAGATTTTTCTGGTTTTATACCTAGCATCTTCATAGCAGCAACACCAACAATCAATTATTAATGGGAAAAGGTTTAAACTTTTTATGAACAACACAAATAACTAAAATTCTAATTTGGTGCCATCTATTGTTGAATAAAGAGAAGTTCGTAAGTCTTAAGCTGATCGTAACATGACTGACTCCAGATTTTTTTTGTAAACTAATAAGGTCATAAGGTTGGCCGAGTGGTTAGCGTATCCGCTCTCCAGCCAAGAGGCTGCGGGTTCGAATCCTGCTGCGGGCATGGATGTTCGTGGTTGTCTGTGGAAATACTAGTGGTGGTGGTCGGCAGTAGATGGTGTTGGTGGATTGAATGGAGATAGAGCTGTAGAGTAGGTGCCCTCCCTCGATGAGTCTTTGGACTCCCTGGAGGTGTCTATAATATTATTAATAATAATAATTGTTGAAGTTTGGCCTTCATCAAGTATGCACTAGGAAATGTTTCCCAGCTGCTACTGATTCCAAAAACAGTTTCTCTAATTTGTAATGACTTCTATGTAGAACTCTTGATTTCTTCCAAAACTTCTTTATTTCTCTTCTCCTAAATTCATGTTATCTTCAATGCTCTTCTATATGTCCTCATCTCAAAAGCATCAATACTTCTACTGTATTCCTTGTTTATTATCCCTTTTTTTTTTGCCCCATAAAGAGAAGCAGACCAAATAAAGCATTTAATCCTTCTTAATCTAGGGAAGAGGAATGTCCCCAGTAATTGGAAACTTTGGACTTGATGATACGAATGTCAGAGTTGTAAGGTTGAGTTTTGTTGAGCAAAATGATCTGATAATAACAAATACCTTTTTCAACAACCAGAAAAGATGACTATATACTCAGGAAAGGCCAGATGGTACCCCAGAGACCAGACTGATTATTGATTATATAATGATTAGAAAAAAAATTTGAAATAGAATTGTGCAAACAAAAACATACCAGGGACAGATATTGACTCATACCACATTCCAGTTGTTTCAAAATTAAAAGTGATAGCAAAGTTATTTGAAATGGAAGTTAAGAAAAGATGGGTGCTTTCAGAGATGAGGAGAGAGAGAAATACTACCAGAGTTTAAAAATCTTGAAGATGGTCCTCCAATAGTAAAAGAGGAAATACGAACAGCTATAGAGCAAATGAAGAAAGGAAGACACCAGATCAAGATGACATTCATGCAGAAATGCTAAAGGCCCTAGAAGAAAATGGAATAGAAAAGCTAAGAAAACTGTTTAATCATATTGGGTAGAGCAATAGTTAATACAGATGATGCTAAAATTTTGTAGAATGATTTGGATAGACTGGCAATCTGGGTGAAGGAGAATGGATGTCAGTTTAATGTGGCAAATTGTAAGGTTATGCACTTTGGGGGTGAAAAGATTACCAGCTATAAACCATACTGATGGAAATGTACTCCAGAAAATTGATGAAGAAAAAGATTTGGGAGTGTTAGCAGATAGGGAGTTAAAGTTTAGCAGTCACATAACAAGAGCAGCTCATCAGATTACTTGGTTACCGAAGAATACTTTGATGAGCAGAGACAAGCAGGTTTTTATTCCTCTTTATTGAGCGTTGATAAGACCCCCATCTTTACTACTGCATGCAGATCTGATCACATGAGGAGGTGGAGAGAATTCAGAGGTGAGTGACTAAGATGGCATTAGGTCTATGGAATGAACCTTATGAAGATAGATTGAAGATTTGTGGCTTACTGAAATCAGGTGACAGGTGGAAAAGGAGTGATATGATTGAGACATACAAATTACTAAAGGGTTTTTACAAGATTAATACAAAGGAAATTTTTCAGAACAGGTCTCATGAGTGGGAGAACTAGAGACCATCCTTGGAAACTGAGCAAGAGTGTAGTTAATGAGGGTGTCAGGACTAAATTTTTTACTTAGAGAGTGGTGAATGAGTGGAATAGGTTGCCAGAGTCTGTTGTCATTGCCATGTCTGTGAATGAGTGCAAAGCAAAGTATGATAGTACTTGGCATGATGTTTAGAGCCTCCGTTCATGAGTCTAAGGATTGCATGAAGTAGCCTGTAATAATAATAATATTTATGAAAGTGGTTATGTTCCAAATAAACCTGAATTTATAACCGTCTTGAAAAAGGCTGGAGAGGTTGAACATAAAGATTAAAATCAAAAAATAGCAAATGAAATACAGGATATCCAAAGTAGATTTATGAGAAATAAAGGAACAAGAGAGGTTATCCTTAATATCAGAATGATACTATAAAGAAATTTGGAAATGCAGAAAGATGTTTATCTCTGTTTTATAGATTATAATAAAGCATTTGATAATGCTCACCATAAAATTTTAATACAAAATTAATAAAGACAGGAATGACATAAGACTGATATCTTACAATATATACATTGGAACCAAACTGCAAACATAAAAATTAACAATGAACCATCAAAAACTTTCCAGATAACAAAAGGTGTTAGGCAGGTATGTGTACTTTCTTCTCTTCTGTTCAATCTCACAGTGGAGATATTTTTGAAAGTATGGAAGAAATGGAGGGAGGAAAAAATAGGAAGAAGAAATATAATCTTTGTTATGCAGATGATACCATACTGATTGTCAAGAAAGAGGAAGACTTGCAGAAGTTAAGAGAGCAAATAAGTCACAGAATAAAAAATATACTTCAAAGTTAAAAATTAAAGCAGAAAACCAAATTATAGAATAAGTGAAATGTTACATTTATTTATGACACTTCATTATAGAGGATGAAAAATGCAAGAGAGAGTCGAGTAGGCAGTTTGCAACTAGTAGCAAAAAATAATTTATAGTCTGCATGTTTAAAAATAAAATTAAAAGGCTTTATATATAATTCCAAATACAGGATAGTTTTACGCAAAGGAAAATTTTCTTTGCTGGTGGAGTGAGTAACCAAATCTTGGCTGTTAAGGTTGTTTAATTTATAAATTGTGTGGATATTCTTGGTTTTTAAAAATCTGCATTAATTTTTTGTGATATCTATTGTTGTTCACAATTTATATGCATTAATGAACTGCGAAAGAATGACTGATTTTTCATGGAGTATGGATGGTAGGAATTGATGTGCAGGTAGTTCCCAATGTATGCAAGTTTATGGAATATTTTTGTTTTTATATGGTCGTTGGATCTGATTAAAGTTAATTTTAGGAAGTTTACAGATTTGTCATGTTCTGATTCTATGGTAAAGAAGTCTGTTGAAATTGTTGAGTGAGTAGGAGAGTTATGCATATTGAGTTTCCAATACATAAGACATTGTCCACTAATTGACCGTTAAAAGTAATGCCAGGGGGAAGGATTTAGCATACTGGATTCCAGATGTACTAAAAGGAGTTCAGCCAACTGGTCTGATATTTTGGCTTATAAGACATTCAAAGGTTTGAATATAAATGTCATTATTAAACTTTAAAAGTTTGCACAAACTATTAATTTCATAAGGGTCAATTTAGTGCATGATCTTCTAAAAGCAGTGCGAACATTATTCAACATTGGTGTACAGAGATGTCACGTCTAGAGATTTTTGAATGCCATTTTGAGAGTTAGATATGCGATGAAAAGATTATTGGTGTTTTTGATGTGGCTAATAGGGATTTTAGTAATTTTGCTATGTATTTTGATAGGGGTGATGAGTATTCTTTGTATAAAATTATTGGACATATCGGGCAACCTTCTTTATGGATTTTCACTAGTCCAAAAATATGTGGAGAGTGAGTAGTCCAGGGTATAACTTCTTTCAATATTGTTTTATCTTGATATTTAAATTCATGTAATATATTATCGATCTACTTAATGAGATTAGAAGTGCATTTGATATTTTTTGATAGGTGTTTTGAAATTATTCAAGATTTCTTCCATTTTATTATAATAATTAACTTTATTTATGAAAACCACCACATTGCCTTTATCAGTTTTAGCAATCATGATATCCAGATTTCTTTTTAATGTTGTTAATGCTTTTTCCATCACCAGAATTGTGTCTCACATTGAGGGATAACCTTCAGAAAGAAAAGCTGCATTGTAATCTGTATGAATGTCACAGTGGTGGTGTATTTAGTGGCATATATGCTATGCTGTCTACTCCAATATTTAGAGTTTGTAAAAGAGCTTTAGTTTGTAAACCAAAGAGTCTTATGTATATGGAATATTGATGGGTTGTGCAGATTCCATCACCATGAAAAAATAAAAAAAAAAGAGTTGACCACGTTCAATGGTCTGGACTGGATTCTATTTTCATAGCAGCCTTTATGTTGAAGCAACAAAGATAGTCAATGGCTTGATGCAAGTGTCTTTCCATGACCTTCATGTTACATGATTGACAAAAGATGGTAGTCATCCACACAGAGGGCATCACTTACAGTTGGAATTAGTTGTTTGATTATCAAGTTAATCCTGACAGCAAAAAAGCGTGACATTTAAAACTGAACATTGTAGGACTCCCTCCTCTTGTGTATACATGTCAGGAGGAAAGTAGTTCCCACTCAGACTTGGTTAGAAAAAAAGCTCTTGATAAAAAGAGGGATATTTATTCTTATCAGCCTCTGTAGTTCAATCATTATATAGATGAAGTCCTTGGGTCAGAAAGACCCGGGTTCGATTCCTGTCCATGATGTGAGGAACCTTCTGGTCTCTTTCAACTAAAGGTGAGTTAGCTGGTCTCATACAGAGGTAGAGGGTTTTTTCATCCATGAATACTTACAACAATGCAGAAGAAATAGGGTCCTCACCACATTATCATTATGCCTGTAGTCAACTAGTCAACCATGAGTCATGTCATGGTAGTGAGCCTCCTAGACAGAGACGACACATGATGATGATTTACTCTTCTTCTTCCTTTCCAGTAATAGGCCTAGTGGCCTGTTACTGTCTCTTTCCATCTTTTCAAAAGCCATCCTCTATTCCTTCTCCCTCTCTCTCTCTCTCTCGGTAGTCTTCCTCCACTCATTCTTTTTGTATGTTGTTCCAATCTCTCTCTATAAAGATTGATGTAGTCTAAAACAGATATCATCTCAGGTTCCTTTAAGATATCACTATTCACTTCAAATCTAGTCTATTATATCCAACTGTTTTGCACATGAATCTCATTTCAGAGCTTATCAGTCTTTTTCTGTCTCCTTGAGTTATGGTCCAGGCTCCTGAAACATATATTAGATGTTGCATGTCTTTCTTTCTTTCATAAGATAAGTGGTAGCCTAGATATTTCAATGTATTAACTAGTTCTATGATATCATTATTGATGCAAATTCTGCTTCTAATTGGTTCTCAGCCTTTAAATGCCATGACTTTGGATTTGGAAGTGGAGATTTCAATATTGTATGTTTTTGCTACTTAATTTAATGAAAAGGCTGCTCGCTGTAATGACTCTTCATCATCTTCAATTAGAACTTGATTATCAGCGAATAAAATTGTATCAATGTTGGTGTATAGACGAAGCCCTTTGATCAGAAAGACCTAGGTCTGATTCCCATCCACGACATGAGGAACCTGGTCTCAGATAGGGTCCTCACCACATTATCGTTGCATCCGTAGTCAGCCATGAGTCACATCACGGTAGTCAACCTCCTGGATGGAGATGACACATGATTTACTTTTACACCAAAATTGTGTAGGTCTTTCAATATTCCAAATCCCAAAGCAGTGGCATATGTTTTTCCATATCAAAGAAAAGTTATGCTAAGTGCTCGCATTTTAGGAAGGCATCACTACTGGATGCTTCCAGCCTGGCTAGATGATTGGTTGTTGAATGATATTTACAACAATCATACCACGTTCTTATAACAAAGATTTTTTTCTTTTAAGGATACACAGAGGTCAGCATTCGTTGTGAAGAATTTATAGGGACAAAAACACGTGTTGGAGTAATTTTACAAGTAAAGTAATTAAACTACAAGTTTAATTACTTTACAAGTACTTAATTTTATTTTAATTTGTAAAGTAAATTTTAATCTACTTTACTTGTAAAATTAATTAATTTTACAAGTAAAGAAAATAATAGTCAATGCTTCTACCCCTGTATTGAGGTCATCATCAGGAAAACATGCATGAGCAAAGGACACAAGTTTCATGACACTACACAAAAGTAAGATAAATCTAAATGTTTGTTAACCATTTACTCTAGAACATAGGTTCTCAAAGTGCGGTGAAGCCTTCTAAGGGGGCTATAGCGGGATCAGAAGCATTTGGGGGGCATTCAGGCGGTCTAGGGATCAGTGGCTCTTTATAGAAGAAATTAATAATATATATTTAAAAATTAATTATTTTCGTGATTTTGCGATTAGATAATCATTTAAAATTTAAATATTGCATTTTAATTCATCTTATGCCCGTCTTACACGATCAATTTTTTTTATCCATTTTCTATTTCAATTATTTAATCATTTGAAAATTTACCATGTCAGATAGAAATAGATGTCAATTTTCTGTGTCAATGAGAAAATAGAGCATCTATATATGTGTGTATAATGGGTTATGTTTACAGTAGCAAATATATTCATTATATTTCATTTCAAAATATATATAAAATCACTTTTCTAATTGATTTGTACAAAAATAAACCCAATTTTATATAATTTAATATTACAAATAAAAATAATAATAGCAAGAAAGAAATAAAATCGTAAATTTTAGTTAGCACTAACTTATATTGCTAACTAGAGGGAAAAAACAAAGCAAATATTATTCGAAACTTATTATACTATTTTCTGTGGTTATGTTTTGTAGGTTTGTTGTTTATATCTTGTGTAATTATTTTATTTATTAATTATTATTTATAATTATTCGGACAATGTCGTGGTCGGATGAACAAAATGCGCTTACGTGCAAAATAAAAAATCGAACGTGTCATACAGAATATTTTAACTTCTATTTTTATATACTTTAAAAATTTATTAATTTTTTGCTATTGTAAAAATTGATCGTGCCATACAGGCTTTAGTCTATCCATGCAGCAGACGAGTCTTAACTAGTAGTATGTCGGTCAACTATTACGTAGGTAATTCACTCAATTCAGCATGTTTTGACAGGAATAAGGGTGCTTGCAGTGACGTGTTCAAAGCACGAGTACGATGGTATCGCAAACAAGTCAATGCATGCAAGTCGATTCGGGCTAGATTTGAAATCTATAAATACCAGTGGTTTAGGAATAAGTTTCATTATTTTTTGTGTGCTTTGCCAACAATCATCAGTCAAAAGTGTGATAGATAAGTGGAGTCATACAAAGTGTAAATTAAATCTTTTATTTTGAGAATATTTTTGCAAATTTTATTACTTCATTATGTCTGAATATAAGAAGAAATGTCGACAGTACAGTATTGAGTATTTGAAATATGGTTTTATTCAGCCTCCTACGAACCAATTATTACCCATGTGCTTGATTTGCCAAAAAGTGTTTTCAAATGAAGCCTTCTAGGCTACAAGAGCATTTGACTAAAATGCATGCTGACAAAAAGGATAAAGATTTGTCCTATTTTCAAGTATTAGAAGAAAAATATTTTAAACATCTAACTATATCAAAACTTTTTACGTCATCCACTAAACAAGATAATGACAGATTACAAGCTTCTTATAATATTTCATTATTAATCGCAAAAGCAGGAAAACCACACACAATTGGTGAGGAATTAATGTTGCCAGCAGTAAAAGAAGTAATAAACACTGTACTTCATAAGCCAGCGTCAGTTATCATCAGGAAAATTCCTTTGAGCAATAATTCAGTGCAAAGAAGAATCGATGAAATGGCTGAAGACGTTGAAAAATTAGTGCGATTATTTGAAGACATGCCAATTTTCCATTCAACTCGATGAATCAACTCTCCCAAATAATGAACCACTACTCTTATCATACGTACGATTCATAAAAGAAGAAAAAGTTTGTCAAGAATTATTATTTGCTAAAAACTTGGAAGCGGATACAAAGGGAGAATCTATGTTTAATATCATGAATAAGTTTTTTCTAGAGAAAGACATTCCTATTCATAATATTTTGTCTGCTGCTACTGATGGTGCTCCAGCAATGACAGGGCACCACAAGGGTTTCATAGCGCATTTGAAACAAGCAGTACCAAATGTACTTGCTATACATTGTGTTCTTCATCGTCAACATTTGGTTGCGAAAAATTTAAGTGTACGCCTGCACACGTCGCTCCATTACGTTATTAGAGTAGTCAACAAGATTAGAAGTAATTCATTGAGTGACAGATTGTTTAGCCAACTTTGTAGTGAAAACGATGAAGATTTCAATCATTTGCTGCTTCACACAGAAGTTCGCTGGCTTTCGAAAGGTATTTGTCGGAATTGATTTTACAATTTGTTTGATTCAGTACTAGAGTTCCTAGAAAACAGAGACAACGGATTGCGGGCCAACCTGATTACATCCAAAAATGACATCACTTATTTGACAGACCTCTATAAAATATTTAATGAAGTCGATCTACAACTACAAGGTGATGAATTGAATTAAAACAAAAAAATGTTACTGCCGCTTTTGTAGGAAAACTTCTTCTGTTCAAGCGGAATATGGGCCGAGGGGAATATAGCCACTTTTCAAATTTATCAGCAGTGTCTCTCAAAAAGGAAGATTTACTTACATACTGCCAACACTTGGAGGTTCTCCATGCTGATTTCAATAAGCGATTCAAGGATATTCTAAACATGAATATACCAAATTGGGTTCTAGATCCTTTCTCACATGTAAGCACAGCAGGATCATCAAATTTAGAAGTGGAACTCATAGAACTCACAACAAATGAAGAACTAAAAATAAAATTCAAAACTGGATACCAAGAGTTCTCGCTTCAAAAATTAATACCGACACTGTACCCTGGATTATGGGAAATAGTGCAGAAATTTTTAATTGCATTTCCATCTTCTTATTTGGCTGAGCGTGGGTTTAGTGCTGTAGTGAATTTACTATCCAAGAAAAGGAACCGATTGCATATAACTGAGCGTGGCAATTTACAACTGTTTTTAACGAAAGCTGAACCCGATATTAACAAACTTTTAAAAATTCACCAGGCTCATCCTTCACATTAATTTGTTATTTTTTCTTTGTAAGTTCGAAATAAACCATCTAATACGTTTGATGGTGTTTTAATTATTACAATAAGATTCTTACTAATGTAATGCAATCTCTTAATATGTATTCCAAATTTTCATATTTAAACCATTGTATGAAACTTCACATTAATTTGTTATTTTTGCTTTGTATTTTTACTTTATAAGTTAGAAATAAACAATTTTGTAATATATTTAATGGTGTTTTAATTATTACAATAAGATTCTTTACTAATGCAATGCAATCTCTTAATTGTATTCCACATTTTCATATTTAAATCATTGTATGAAACTGTGCATAATGTTATTCGAGCATACATTTTACAATCTTTACATATGGGCTACGTTTCACCAAAATCGGTATAGCAATAACTGTGTTCAAGATGAAGCACATATTGGCCACTTCTTTTTAAAAATTTAACGGCATAAGCAGTAATGTATCATTAGTTGCTATTTACGTCAAAAATATCAAACGGCTTGAATGCGGAAAACTGTTATAATGGGGGGCATTACAAAATTTATGTATTGCAAAGTGGGCAGTGGCCGGAAAAAGTTTGGGAACCTATGCTCTAAATGACCTCTGGTGGAAAAAAATTAATTATACATAAATATGAATTAATAAAATAAAATAATTTTTTACACATAAGTGTAATAATATACAGATGATTAAAAATATATATATAGTTTTATGGCAGAACTACATTAAACACATTTCTACAGTCCTCTTATATTAAGATTTTCATGTGTTGGAGCTCTGCCATCATGTTCTGGATGCTATATAGCTTGCAGATGCCCCCCCCCCCCCCCGATTCTTGGAATTACTAATCCATCGCTCTTGTTCAGATTTGGATGATGTTTCAGCATCTCACAAGCTTCCTTGAACTTTCTTTCAAACCAGGTTTTGGTGCGGTATAGGGACTTGGTGCCTTTCCAATTGATTCTGTGATTTATATACACTTCAAACACATCACAGAATCAACTGGAAAGGTGCCAAGTTCCTACACCACACGAAACTTGGTTTGAAAGAAAGTTCAAGGAAGCTTGTGAGATGCTGAAACATCATCCAAATCTAAACAAGAGCGATGGATTAGTAATTCCAAGAATCTGGGGGGGATCCATCTGCAAGCTATATAGCATCCAGAACATGACAGAACCCCAACACAAGAAAACCTTAATATACGAGGACTGTAGAGAAGCATTTAATGTGGTTCCAAGATAAAACTTTTTTATTTATTTAGATTTTTTTTATCATCTATATATTATTATACTTATATGTATGAAAAATTTACTTTATTTTGTTAATTAATTTATATTTATGTATAATTGTTTATTTATTATTATTATTATTATTTTATTATAATTTTTTTTTCTTTTTCACCAGAGAAAATGATTAACAAACATTTAGATTTGGCTTACTTTTGTGTAGTGTCATGTAGCCTGTGTCCTGTGCATATGTATGCGTTCCTGATGAACTCGATACAGAAATCAAAATGGCAAGTGTTATTTTCATAATTATAAATAAAGTAATCACTTCAAAATGCATGTTTTTGTCTCCATAAATTCTTCAATGAACTAAAACAAGGATAATTTTCCCCAGAAACCATAAAATACAAGTTATTAATTTTTATCCAGAATCTTGCACAAGCAACTGGATAAAGCTTTAGTCACTAGTTTATCGGTGATTTTGGATCCTTCAGTTGATCAGAAAAAGAAATAATTGCTTTCTGTCAGGCATCTGAAAAAATGTTTTCACGGAAAATTCTATTGAACAAGTGCAGTAGTTAAACATTGACACTGGTGGCAGATGTTTGATCATCACATAACGAATGTTATCTGGTGCAACAGTAGTTGGACAACATTTAAGAAAAGTGGCATACATTTAAGAGCCTTTTGTATTTTTCACTATTGTTGAAGGAAAAGAGAGTTTGTAGTTTTTCTGCTTTACATTTCTGTACAAAGAACTCAGGAGAATAAGATGATACTGGTGATGTTTTAGCAAAAATCCCCCTGATTTTTGTCAGTATTTGCTGTTGTGTTGGCAATTATGCATTCATTTATGTTGAAAGATAGAGAGAGGGTGTATACGCTCTTCATTTTCTGGAGTTTGTCTGAGACTTTACTGTTGATTGCTCTTGTTATGAAAGACGTGTATTGGATCCAGGATTCCTTTTGGCTGTGATGACAGATATTTGGGCTCAAGTATACTACATTTGAAAGCAATGAGTTTGTTCTTGTGGAATACTTGCAAACAATACTCCTTGCTTTCTTCTGAGCATCCCTGGCTGCTTCCATGGTAAACTGCAATCATCAATTTACTGTGGCTTAGGAAAATGTGGAACCAACTAGCTGTGTTAGGAATTGCAGTTGTTGCAGTTTGCATAAGATACTCTGTCATATTATTCACTTTATCACTGATAGGGAATGAGCTGACTGCTGCAGAATCAAATGCTACTAAAATATTTAAAGTGGGCCAGATAAACTTGCTGATTTTGTATTGTGATATCTGTGATGTAGTATATTTGCCTACATATAAATGTGGATATTATGAGGAAATGATCACTTCCAAATAAGTTCTCATCAGTTTTCCACTTAAAGAATGAAAAAAAAAAAAGGTGATCGAGCAGACAATTAAGTTGATGACAGTGAATGTTCATGTATGCATATGGAAGAAGGTGTTGCTTCCTGCCTTTAAGGGGGAGAGGTTATTGTTAATGGGCATATTCCCCACAACTATTCCTCTGATGTTAGTTCTTGCATTATCCCCACAGAGTGTTGTATCCACTTAAACTCCCCATTAAAAGTAATGGTGACAGTAATTGCAATTAGGACATCATCAAGGTCATTCTGAAAGATGTTTGCAGCAGGAGAT
The DNA here is from genome assembly GCF_054136105.1 of Typopeltis vanoorti. NCBI lineage: Eukaryota > Metazoa > Arthropoda > Arachnida > Uropygi > Thelyphonidae > Typopeltis > Typopeltis vanoorti. The sequence continues at coordinate 39,167,920 of NC_143564.1, read as the reverse complement.
AAGTGGAAGCAACATACTGTTATAAGATATATGACTGAGAGTTGGATGGCAACTACCTCTACATATGGTTTAAGTGGGACTTCCGTGGGGGGGGGCTTGTCCAAAAGGATGGTGACTCCTCTGTGGCAGGACCATCCCTACACCCCTATCCTTACAAATGCTACATTTTGTAATCCCAGATAATCACTGGGATTCAATCATGTTTCCTGCAGGCAATAGTAGATCTGTTTATACTTCTGCAAGAGAGCCTTGATGTCATTGATATTTTGATGGAATTCACAACAATTCCATTGTTGAAATGTTTTCATAATTTCTTTTTGGTGGTATCACGTGACTTCCTATGTTGAGAGGTTTTGATTTCAGTCTTGGATTTTTTTTTGTTTCTGGATAATTGTAGATGGCCAGTGTCTATCATTTCTTCATCATCAAGTAAAATATCCAAGAAATCATCAAACTGGACTCATTCCAGGGGGGCACTTTATATATTTATTATTTTATCTTCTTGTGGTTAAACGGAGGTATCCAAGAGACCATCTATTACAGAGTCTGAAGGCATGCCTTTGATCCTCTGTGGCACCTGTGCAGGAGCAAGCCCATATTGCTTTTTCACGTTTAAGTGCTTTAGAGAGACCAAGTAAACCATGCCATTCAGGGATAGTGTAGGTATGGGAAGGTGGGATCAACATATATTTTAACATCCCAAAATGATATATCCAGAGCATGTAAAATCTTAAAATTCCCATATATTCGTGACACCTACAAAGTCATCAAGCTCATTTTCAAAACATTCAAATTCCAAAACTATCTTCACTAATAGTAATAAAGTACAAAACCTATTAAGCATAAATCCTCAACATATTACCATGGCATAATTTGGTTTACCAATTTAATTGTCAACTGAGATGTACTTCCTATATCACATCCACCATTTTTTCTTTAAAGTTGCACTTAATTGAACATTACTGCAATTACAATATCATGTTACTCAACTTCCTATGTCTTATAAAGAAAATACAAACAAAAGCAGACTAAACAATATTAATAAAAATCCAATCAATGAAATAACACTATATTTTTCAAAATTAAATCTTTCTCATTCATCAGATGATGGGTTGAGTCCCCTATTAGCAAATCTTTGCCACCTGGCTCTAATTCTGGCCATTTCTGTCATCTCTCTAAAGCTCGATAATTGTGACTCTTCCTTCAACGACTGTAGCCAAGTTCTTTTTGGTCTGCCTTTTGATCATCTTCCTCCAATGATTCCATTCAAGACTGTATTTGGTAATCTCTGAGAGGACATTCTCTGGAGGTGTCCAAACCACCCTAACTGCAGTTTAAGAATTATAGCTATGATATCTTCTTTATAGTTTAATCCTTGTTTGATTTGCGCATCTGTTTTGTGTTCTGACAAGTGAGTCTTATTTATTTTACTTAAGCATTTTATTTTGAATGCTCTGATTTTCTGTATTTCTTTCTGATTGAGTCTCCATGTCTCATCTCCATATGTTGCCATAGGTATAATAATGGTTTTATAGTTTGAGGATTTTAGAAATGCTGTTAATTTTTAACATTTTGTTTAATTTATTCATATTAGACCATCCTTTGTTAAGTCTGTATTTCACTGTTTCTGTGTTGTCGACTTTGTGAGTAATGAGACTGCCAAGATACGTAAATTGCTTTACTTGTTCAAGTATGTGATTTTCTAAGTTAATTCCTTATTTCTTCCTATTTTCATTGTTTTAGTTTTGCTTAGATTGATTTTCATTCCAAAAGTTTTGCATTCTTTATTTAAATTTTTTATCGTCTTTTTCAGTTGTTCTTTAGATTCTACAAGAATGATAATATAGTCTGTATATTTAATGTGACTGATATTCATGTCATTTCTATGTAAACCTGGTTCTTTGGCTATAGTTTTGCATATTTCGTTGAGATATTATAGTAAATAAATTTAGTGAGAGTGGCAACCGTGCATAACTCCTTTTTCTATTTTGTATTTGTCTGTTTTTATTTTTATTAAATTTGATAGTTGCTTTGGTATCTTTATAATAATTTGTAATAAAGGTTTGTATTTCTGAATGTCATCATAGACTTTATGATGGATATCATTTTGTTCCTGTCAATGGAATCAAATAATCACATCCCTGAAATCACTAAGGTTACCATTACTGATTTCTGAGAAAACAAAAGCAAACTATGTTCTTCAGAATGACTTCCCATAAGAACCAGCCAACATGTTATAAACACATAAAGATCCTATCTACTCTTACTTTAAAACCAACCAACCTTCACATAACACATCTGTCTCATGAACCATTCAGCTAACTTGTACAAGATTTCACTTTCTACTACCTGATGGTGATTTCTCTGAAATGGCCAGCAAACCATCAGTCATTCACACCACTGGCCTGTCACGTATGTTGCATGTTTTAAGCTTTTAATTCTTGCTTTATAATGAACAACTTTCATTCTTTGTCTTTTAGTTCATTTCATTTCTATAGGTTTCATTGAAACAGCGAAAAGTCGGCTACTGGAACAAATCTGAAATCTAAAAACACACCCCAACTCAACATCACCAGAGTTAAAGATCGGTACTATCAACATAAGAAGCCTGAATTGCAAAGAAATGGAGCTAGCTGAGGAACTAGATAAGTACCAGATTGACATAATAGGGGTGACTGAAACAAAAAAGACAAAAACTGGTGAGATCTTTCTGAGCAATAAATACAAAATGCTATATTCAGGCAATGACAATCAAGGAAAAGAAGGAGTACCATAGTATTCAACACAAAATACGAGGCTAACCTTCTTGAATGGCAGGCAGTCTCAAGTAGAGTGATGTGGACAAATATGAGAATGGGGAACTGGACAATAAGACTTATTTGTGCCTATGGTCCCACAGAAGGTTCTACTAAGGTAGAAGTGGAGAAATTTTTTGATGCTTTAGAAAAAGCAACTCACACAATGAAAAAGGAAAATTTGGTCCTTGTTGATCTGAATAGCAGAGTAGGAAATGATTGTCAGACATACAAAAATATTTTGGGAAAATTGGGAGAAAAGAGCAAAGCTAATAATAATGGCAAATATCTGTTGGATTTCTGCTCAGGACATGGACTGGTTATTACTAACACCATGTTCCAACATAAAAATGGCACAAATTCACATGGAGAGAAGAGGCAAGGAATAAGAAAAGTCTCACTGACTATGTTATTGTTGATAGTGATGTTTTTTCCCTGGTGCAGGACACCAGAGTGTACAGAGGATTTGAAATTGGAAGTGATCACTATTTAGTTTTGAACAGGATAAAACTGAATTTCATATTGAAAAGAATAACATGCAAGAAAGTTTTAAAGCGAATAAAAGTTGAGCAGATCTCAGATGTGAACTGTAGACTAACATACACAAAGATTATTGAAGAAAAAATTAAAGAGTTTGAGAACAGGAACCAAACCTTGGAGATTCAGTGGCAAGCCTTGAAGAAAACCCTGATTGATTCAGCCAGAGAGGCATGTGGTGAGGTTGTCTGCAAGAAGAGAAAAATCAGGACCATGGTGGACACAGGAAGTTAAAGAGGCAGTAAAGGAAAAGAAGAAATCATATCAAAAATTCCTGGCAAATAAGTCAGCTTGTGCTCTCAGAGAATTCAGAGACAAATGTAAGAAAGCGAAACACTGTGTAAAACTTGTTGAAGAAGCTTAGAAATGGAGGAAAGAATGCTGTAAAAGTAGTTAGAGATGATAAAGGTGACATGAAAACAAGAGAAAAAGATATCCTTGAAGTATGGAGTAATTACTTCGAAAAATTGATAAATGAAACAAGCAGTGATAGCACAGTGGTAAAAAACACTCAACAGACATACAGTCAGAATACATATCCATACTTGAAGTAGAAAAAGCCATCAAAGGCTTGAAATGTGGAAAGGCAGCAGGAGTAGATGATATTCAACCAGAAATGCTGAAGTATGGTGGTATAAAAGACTTACAGTAGCTGCACTGCATAGTTCAGAAAGCCCGGACAGAGGGACGAATTTCCGATGATTGGAGTAGAGCTCTAATAGTGCCCATATATAAAAAGGGAAATAAAACTGAATGTTAGAATTACAGATGTATTTCCCTACTGAGTATTCCTGGCAAGATCTATGCAAGTATACTTGAGAAACGGTTGAGAAGGATTGTGGAAGAAAAGCTTGGTGAAGAACAAGCTGGATTCAGGACAAATAGAGGCTGTCAGGATCAGTTCTTCACTTTACGACAAATAGTCGAGAAAGCATGGAAATATAACAAAGATCTGTATTTAAGTTTTGTCGATCTGGAAAAGGCATATGACAAGGTGCCAAGAGATGAGCTATTCAATATGCTACAGTTATATGGTGTCAATGGGGCATTATATCAAGCAATACTTAGTATTTATTTGAGTTGTAAGTCAGCAGTTAGAATGGAAGGAAGTACAGGAAGATGGTTTGATGTTAAATCTGGTGTGAGACAAGGATGTACATTATCCACTCTGTTATTCATTATCTATATGGATGACATTATGAAGGAAAGTGGTATTAAACATGATATCAGCATTGGAGATGTTAATGTCAGCTCTTTGCTTTATGCGGACGATGTTATACTTCTAAATAAATCCGCTACAAGTTTGCAAGATTCCCTGACTAAATTGAATAACTGTTGTAAAAGATATGGTATGAAGCTCAGCATTAAAAAGACAAAGACAATGAAAATAGGTAGAATTGTTGAAAATATCAACTGTGTTGTGAACGGGGAACCTGTGGAACAAGTAAAACTTTTCAGCTACTTAGGCACGATTTTTAACGAAAATGGTAAATTAAATATGGAAATATACAGCAGAATCAACAAAGCTGGTATGGTAGGAAGTCAATTGAATAAATTCACATGGAATAAGAGAGAAATTAATCGGAACACTAAATTAGTTGTATACAAGACAGTGTTCAAACCAGTTTTAACTTATGGATCTGAGAGCTGGGTCAGACCCTTGACTAGAGACTGCGGATATGAGAGTCCTGAGAAAGATTAGAGGCATGAACAGGTGGCATCAATGGCAATATCAGATTAAAAACAAGGATATTAGGAAAGAACTTGACATTGTCAGCATCCAGGAATGTGTTAGCAGAGCTAATCTCAAGTGGTATGGTCACTTAAACAGAATGGACGAGGAAAGATTAGCAAAACAAGTGTTCTCTGCCAGGTTGGCAGGAAAACAACCCAGAGGAAGAACAAGATATAGGTGGATTGATACAGTACAATGTGCCTTAGACGATAGAAATATAAGATCTGATAATTATAATATTGGAGTCTTGACAAGTAATAGACTAATTTGGAGGAAAATTGTAGATAGGAAGTTAGTAATGAAGTAAATTTTTCATGTAGTACTATCATATCCTGTACACCCCTTGAGAGTACATGTCAGGAATTTGATGATGATGAGGTTTCATTCTTGTCATTCCATATTTCCATGCACACTTACTGGTTCCTTATTATCTACTGTTTTTTTTTCCTAATCTCATTAATATTTTTTTGGGACAATTGTAAACATAGTACTATATATTAAATTAAAGATGTTAACAAATTATATTCGTGGTTTATCCTTTATTCAAGTGTAGCCAAACAAAGTTTGCACATGAAATATCTTCACGAGAAGTTATGTGTATATAGAAGCTAATGTCTTCGCATTAGTGAAGTCATTAGCTTCACGGCTAGGCCGCCCTTTCCTCAAATATTATAACTGGAAAACTACCAAAACTGTGGTGGGAAGCCAAAATAATTGATGTGCCCAAACCAGAGAAAGATCCAAATAATGTCAAAAATCTATGACCTATCTCCTAGCTTTGCTCCACCTTCAATCTCTTTGAACGAATTCTCCTTAAAAGAATTTCACTGCTCATGTAAAGAGCACTCCCGATTGAGCAAGCTGGCTTCAGTCAGGAAGAAGTTGCTGACCAGTTCCTGGGATTGACAACACAGATCGAAGCAGGCTTCCAAAAGAAACTTAAATTCGGAGTCATTTTCATCGACCTAACATCAGCTTATGACAGTCTGGATCAGGGGCCTCCTCCTAAAGCTAAGCAATATCATAAGGTGCAAAACAACTTTCCAGCTTTCTGAATCAATTCTCTCCAACATAAAGATCCGAGTCCATATTGGTGGAAAAAAGAGCAGGCCCAGATTCCTCCACAATGGTCTTCCACAGGGCCCTGTGTTATCCCCTTTACTTTATAAAATCTACATATCTGACTTACCACATACCAGCTCAAGCAAAAATATGTATACGCTATCCTACACCAGTCTACCTCCTTTGCCAACCTGGAAACAACTTTGAACACAGACCTGAACATCCTGGAGGTGTACTTCAAGCAGTGGTACTTGAAGCCAAATCCAACAAAAACTGTATCCACAACATTCCACTTGAACAATGCAGAGGCAAATCGACACCTCAACCCTTCTTTCTGTGACAAAATGGTGGAACATGAGCCTCACCTAAAATAGTTTAGAGTGAGCCTGCACAGAAGCCTAACCTATAAAAGGCACATCACCAACCTGTCCAACAAAGTTAAAATGAAAAATAATATCATCTCGTGGCTTGCTGGAAAAACCTGGGGTTGTGGTGCTGATGTCTTAAGGTCGCCTGTACTAGCCCTTGCATTCTCTGCAGCAGAATACTGTGTCCCTGTCTGGAAAGAAGTGCGCACACTAACATTATAAACACCAAGCTAAATACCATGCACACAATTAGTGGGACACCGAGAAGCACCCCTCTCCTATCTAACATTGCTCCACCAAATGGAGAAGACATGCCTTGATTAAAGTATTTAATAAAGTAACGAGCAACCTGCTCCTGCACCAGACTCTCATAAACCCACCTAGTATTTGCCTAAAATCACAAAACCCTTTCTGGTCCATGGATGAACTCTCTTCAGCTGCCTTACCATCAGCACCTGACATGTGGAGAGAACACTGGTCCAACAATATTCCAAAAATGGTTTCCTAGTTGAAGATCCCTGTGCTCGGAGCCTGGTTTTACCCTTCCTAGGAAGATTTGGTCATCTATCAACAGGATCAGAACTAACCAGGGCAGATGTGCCTACCTACTGCATAAATGAAGACTATTAGACCACCCTTATTGTGACTGTTCTCCTGTGGCCCAGACAATTGCTCATATTGTGAGTGACTGCCCAAGCTGCCAATTTCATGGTGGTCACCTCCAGGACATCCACGAGGTGACAGATGAGGCCCTGGATTGGCTTTCTGGTCTGGACATTGACCTGTAGCTGCTTTTGCCATAAGAATAAATAAATAAAATAAGTGAAGTCATTAGCTTCTTCACTATTTCTGAAGATTATAATCACAAATTGAGATGAATCAGCTTGTGGCAAATTTGTATTACTGACAATTTCAAGTAGAAAGCCGGTACACATTCAATTTTTGTATTGCATGCAAGGGATCATCTGGAGAGGATGTTGCGAGTGGGAACACTGAATGTTGGAAGCATGACTGGAAGGGGAAGAGAGGTGGCAGACATGATGAGGAAGAGGAAGTTGGACATTTTATGTGTGCAGGAGACAAGGTGGAAAGGGGGAAAGGCAAAGGAACTGGGAGATGGATATAAATTGTTCTACTCTGGAGCGAATAACGAGGGAAGAAATGGTGTAGGAATTGTGGTGTGTGGCAGAATGAAGGGTGAAGTACTGGACGTGGGTAGAAGGAACAACAGGATCATGCGAATGAAATTGAGTCTTGGAGAAGAGCGGGTGGTCGTATTATGTGTATATGCCCGCAAGTTGGTTGTACAGCAGAGGAAAAAGATGAGTTCTGGAACGTGTTAGATGAAGAAATGAGGGAATTGGAAGAAAATGAGATGGTGATTGTCGGAGGAGACTTGAACGGGCACGTAGGAAGACAGAATAGAGACTGTGAAAGGGTGCATGGTGGCCACGGAGTGGGAATGATGAACCAGGAAGGAGAGAGGGTTGTGGACTTTGCAGAAGCGTTTGATCTGGAAATTGTGAACTCGTTTTTCTTCAAGAGGGAAGAACATTTGATAACATTTAGAAGTGGTAACAACAGCTCACAAATTGACTACATTTTGACTAGAAGAAAACATCTTAAGGTTGTGACAAATTGTAAGATAATTCCAACAGATCAAGTAGCACAACAACACCGACTGCTGTGCGCAGACTTTAAAATAAGATCGACGATAAGAACTTCTGGTTGCCATGGGATGAAGACAATTAAGTGGTTTCGCTTAAAAGAAGAGAGTGTGAGGAATCGTTTTAGGGAGAGAGTGTTAGAGAGGATTTCGGATGGACTGGAAAGTGTACAAGATTGGTGGAAACATAATTCAAAAGTAATCCTGAGCTGTGCAATCGAGGTGCTTGGTGAGACATCTGGAAAGATTAGAGAGCAGAAGGAGGGTTGGTGGTGGAATAATGATGTACAAGTGGCAGTGACAGCTAAGAGGAAGGCAAAGCAGAAGTGGGATGAGTCAAGAGTGGAAGAGGACAGAGAGGTGTACAAAGAGAGAAAGCAAGAAGCCAGGAGAGTTGTGGCACAAGCGAAGGCCATGGCATATCAAGATCTGTATGATCAATTAGAAACAAAGGAAGGACAGAGAAAAATTTACCAACTAGTGAAATGTAGAAATAAAGCAGCTAAGGACATCTTACATGTGAGGCAGATCAAAGATGCTGAAGGAAGAGTATTATGGAGGGATGTGGACATAAGAAACAGATGGAAAATATACTTTGAGGGACTTCTGAATGAGGAAAATGCAAGGACTCACAGAGGAGATGGGCAGCCTTCTGAGGGGATGGTGCAGAACATCAGTAGAATGGAAGTGACGGAGGCCATGAAGAGGATGAGGAATGGAAAAGCGGTGGGCCCCGACAGAATTCCAGTGGAGGCATGGAAGGCACTGGGGGAAGAGGGAATTGACCTGCTGTGGGACCTGTTCATGAAAGTTTGTCAACAGGAAAATATACCCGAGGAATGGAGGGAGAGTACTCTTGTTCCCATCTACAAGGGTAAAGGGGATGCACAAGACTGTAAAAATTACAGAGGAATAAAGTTGATGTCCCACACAATGAAGATCCTAGAAAGGGTTCTTGATGGTAGATTGAGGGAGGAGGTGGAGATTGCAAAGGAACAATTTGGCTTCATGCCTGGTAGATCAACAACAGATGCTATCTTTGGGTTACGACAGATGATGGAAAAATATCGAGAGAAACAAAGGGAGCTACATCTGGTATTTATTGATCTGGAGAAAGCATAGGCAAGAAGTCTGGAGGTGTCTGAGGGAGAAGAAGGTGCCGGAGAAATATGTCAGGTTGGTGCAGGAAATGTACAGAAATGTGAAGACAAGTGTTCGGACCTGTTTGGGACAGACAGAAAGTTTTCAAGTAACAGTTGGCTTGCATCAAGGGTCAGCATTAAGTCCGTTTCTGTTTAATATTGTGATGGAGGTGGTAACAGAGGAGGTGAGAGAAGAGGCACCTTGGACAATGTTGTATGCAGATGACATCTTGCTGTGTGTAGATTCAAGAGAAGAAGCGGAAACTAAACTGGAAAGATGGAGAAAAGTAGTGGAAGAGAGAGGTATGAGACTGAGCAGAAGTAAGACAGAGTATATGTGTTGCGCAGTGGGCGGTGGCCAGGAGACAGACCTGGAGCTGGAAGGAAATGTCATCAGGAAGGTGAGAGACTTTAGATACTTAGGTTCGACAGTGGAAGAAGATGGAGGAGGTGAGAAGGAAGTGGGATGCAGGATACAAGCAGGTTGGAGGAACTGGAGGGAGATGGCTGGAGTGTTATGCGATAAGAGGGTGCCGATCAATCTGAAAGGCAAAATCTATAGGACAGTAGTGAGGCCAGTTATGACATATGCTATAGAAACTGTGGCCCTGAGGAAAAATAACATTAGCAGGATGGAAGTAGCAGAGATAAGAATGCTTAGGTGGATGTGCAGTGTGACCAGAAAGGATCATCTGAGAAATGACTATGTCAGGGGAACAGTGAAAGTTAGGAACTGAGTAGCGAAAATACAGGAGGCAAGGTTGAGATGGTTTGGTCATGTGATGAGGAGGGAGGACGAATATGTGGGAAGAAGGGTCATGCAGATGGATGTGCAAGGAAGGCGGAAGCGTGGGCGGCCAAAGAAGAGATGGAGGGAGCTGGTAGAAGAGGACTTGAAGATGAAGAACTTGGATGTGGTGACAGCCCAAGACAGGAAGGTGTGGAGGAGACTCATAACAAACAGTGACCCCCACTTAAGTGGGAGAAGCTGCAGAAGAAGAAGATGCAAGGGATCATCTCATGGCAGCACTCAGCACAAGATAAAAGGCTGTGCTAATTGAATTGTGTTTGAAGGAAGCTCTTTTTGTGAAGGAATAAAGTTGCACACTTGAATATATTATAATGTCTCAAAGATATCATCTAGATAATTTCATGCAGGGATGAATTATTGGAAAGCTTGAAGAAGGCTGCACAATTACTGATATTGTTAGAGAGTTTGGAAATTCACATAGTGTTGTATCCAGGCTCCAGGCAGTATTTCAAACCAATGGAATGTGTTCTAGACATTTGTTAAGAGGTTGCCCTCGCTCTACCATTGAGCATGAAGACAGATTTTTGGTTACAACAGCAAAATGTAATCAACACGCCATGGTAGGTCAGCTTACAAGTCTACTCCATTCAATTACAGGTATGTGAATATCTTGACAAATTGTGGCAAGAATCTGCAACAAGTAGGCCTACACCCCTTTATCCACAGCTCATTGTAGCACATGTTTATGGTGGTGTTGTATCCATAAAAATTGGATAAGACCCCAATGAGCTAATGTGCTCTTGATAGATGAGAATCATTGTAGTCTTTCCTCCGACTGCAGATGATATTTGATCTGGCATGAAAGTGGTACTGCTTACCATTGTGAGAATATTATTGAAAGGGATAGATATCACAGATCGGGGATCATGATGTAGGAAAGCATTATGCTTAATGGATGCACCAAGCAACAAGTGCTGGAAAAAGTCCCTTTTTTCAGCACTTGTTGGTGACTGTGACTGATGAACAATATCACAATGAATTTCTTCAATGGCATGTTTAATTGTTCCTTGGTGCCCTAGGAGAATTCATTTTTATGGATGACAATGCTGCACGACATTGTAGATGAGCAGTGTAGATATTTCTGGAGACAACGGACATTAACTGAATCAAGTGGTCAACATACTCCCTAGATCTCAATCCCACATTTGAGATGCAATACAGAGACTTTGCTTTGCTTCCACTCCAGAAAACAAACAAGGTGCTCTTTGCCTCAAGAGCTCTCACAACATCATACCATGCTTAGTACCAAGCATGGTATGATGCATAGTTTTCTGTAAGCACTGTATATTAATTCCTTAACTACATCATTAGAAAATTTGTAATTTTTGCCAAAAATTGTAAAAATTTTATAAAATATTTTTTTGTGTAATATAATTTAATTTAATAGTGTGTTGGCAATAAATTTATGCCCCCCATTTGGCTGTAGTCATGAAAATTTATTCATATGCAGGTAAAAATATAGTTCATACTTAGCTTTTGGACACCAGTATATTTCCCATATGCTAGTACTATATGAACACACACGAGGGTGGTCTGAAAAGTTCTCGGCCTGACAATGAAAAGACCAATTTATAATTTCAAAATTATTTTTATTTTTCAACATAATCTCCCTTAAGACTAATACATTTATTCCAGCGATGCTCCAGAGCCATTATCTCGTTTCTGTAGTGGTTCTCAGTAAGATCTGCAAAATACCCCTCTGCAGCTGTAATCACCTCTTGATTCGAAGAAAAATACTGACCAGCGAGGAAGAGATAGAAGTCAGAGGGAGCCAAATCTGGGGAATAGGGTGGATGTTCCAACAGTTCATAGTGGAGATCCCTTAATTTTTCCATTGCCAAAACACCTTTCTGGGCAGGTGCATTGTCCCGATGAAAGATGATTTTTTATTTCTGCAAACCAGGTCTTTTCTCACGAATTTTTTCATCTAGTCTGGTTAAAATATCGGAATAATATTCTCCGGTTACTGTTTTACCCTTTTCAAGATATTAATAAACAAAATGCCTTTAGCATCCCAAAACACCGATGCCATGACCTTTCCTGCTGATGGAACCGACTTTGTCTTCTTTGAAGCTGAACAACCGGCTTCTGTCCACTGTTTTGACTGCTGTTTGGATTCTGGTGTGTAATGGTGAATCCAAGTCTCATCCATAGTAATAAATCGATGCACAAAATCAGTTTTATTCTTGTTAAAACTGTTCAGAGATTTTCAAGAAAATGCGTTTTTGTTCTGCTGCGAGCAAGCACGGCACCCATATTGCACAAAGCTTTTTCATATGAAATTCTTCATGCCAAATATACCATACACATTCTTTTGAAATGCCTATAGTCTCAGCAATTTCGTGCATTTTGACTCGCCGGTCTTCCAATACCATACCGTGCACTTGATCAATGATTTTTGGTGTTGTTACACTTTTTGGATATCCCCACGTTTAAACTTGGCAGCCAATTTCTTAATTGTTGAAAACAAAGGAGAAGAATACATTTTAGAAAATTATGGAGACAACTACCGTGTTGGAGTAAAACTTTAGTTTAATATAAACCAAAATACACACTCGACGTTTCGACCTTCATATCAAGGTTTCAATGGACATACAATTCCATCATCTGGAACATGCACAATATACATACACAGTGACAAGCTGCACTACAATCTACATGGTTTGCTAAAGTTACTGACCAACCATTACAACAATTATTGGCCTGACCTCTGGTGAAAAAAAAAAAAAAAAAAAAAAAACACCTATAAAACTAAGAAACATATTCAACTCCTCTAAGGATCCTCTCCTCCTATTGACTCATCCTGGAGTTTATTGCATCTACTGCACCTGTAACTTACCTTATTTAAACCACCTATAAAATTAAAAAAATATATTCAACTCCTCTAAGGATCCTCTCCTCCCATTGGCTCATCCTGGAGTTTATTGCATCTACTGCACCTGTAACTTACCTTATATTGGTGAAACTGGACATACAATTCCTATACGTAAAAAAGAACACAAAAGACACATTAAATATAACAATTTTGGTGAAGCAGGTCTCTCACACTCTCAACACCCTACACCAAACTGATTGGAAAAGTATCTGCTCTTTACATCATACAAAAACCTAGTATGAAGGAAAATTTATAGAAGCCTGTGAAATCCTGATTAACCACCCTAATCTCAACAATAATAGTGGCATAAAAATTCCAAGAATTTGGATGGCATATATTCAGCCTACTTAGTATCTAGCATACTTTAGGACTTGAAGCAATTTTCAGCTTTTATTGGAAACTATCCCATACCAATTGGTTGAAATTTATATGTATAACAGGGTTTTTTTTCCTTCCTAATATACAGGGTGTTCGGGATAAATTTGACATATTTATAATTAATTATATTTTTCCGTAAGTTACATGTATTAACACACACTTCTCTTCATTTAAAAGTTTGGACCCTTCTTCATTCATATACAAGATGTCAGAAAGGATGGATAGCTGGAACCCACCTGAATCATGGAAGAGAATAACTTGTATCATGATGATTCGTGCCCGCCATCAAAATAAGGATATTACGACTGCTGCCCAATGCTCCCTGAATACAGTAAAAACAATCAGGCATGAACTAGAGACTTGCAATGGTGACTACGAGGATGTAGCAAGAAGAAAGATCCCTAGCAGACGATCTGATTGCGTTCGTACAGCAGAATTCCTCGCAAATCTGCAGGAACAGGTGTTGAAGAACCCTGGCATTGGAATTCGGGCTTTGTTCGTGGAGTTGCTAACTGTAGTCAAGCCCTGGATAACAAGGGTAGCCAATGGTAGGCCGTATGTATGGCAGCAGGATTCGGCCCCTTGCCACACCTCTGGGAAAAGTCAAAAATGGTTGTCTGAAAATTTCTACGACTTCACCGGTCCAAATGTTTGGCCTCCAAACTCCCCAGACCTTAACCCCATGGATTATTTTGTATGGGGCGCAGTTGAAAAAGACACCAATCGCACTTCCAGTAATACAAAAGCCCAGTTAATAGATAAAATTAAAACAGTTTTTGCGGCCCTTCCCAGGGAGACTGTAGCATCAGCTTGTTCGAGGTTCCGAAGCAGAATTGAAGCTGTGATCGATGCTAATGGTGGTTATTTTGAGTAAATCTTGTTGATAGTATTGTAATTAACTCTGCCTGTAATGTTTTTTTTGTCAATTCATTAAATTTAATAGATACAAAGAAGATTTTCTTTTTCCTTACGAAACTGTCAAATTTATCCCGAACACCCTGTATATATATAAACATGTTGCTCTCCAGCCCAATTTAATTTTGTAACCTAATAGATAATAATAATAATAATAGGACTCTAGCTTTGATGTGGTAAAGGTTTTTTTATTTTTTTTTTTATTATTTTTTTTTCAGAGGTCAGGCCAATAATTGTAACGGTTGGTCAGTAACTTTAGCAAACCATGTAGATTGTAGTGCAGTTTGTCTCTGTGTATACATTGTGTATGCTCCAGATGATGATCTTGATATGAAGGTTGAAACGTCGAGTGTGTATTTTGGGTTATATTAAACTAAAGTTTTACTCCAACACGATAGTTATCTCCATAATTTTCTAAAATGTATTCTGATCACCGTGTAAGCATGAAAGAAAGGAAAAAACAAAAGAGAAGGTGCCCATAAACTTTTATGAACTTCGAATGAATTTCTTTTGCCATTAAACCTTCTTTTACAAAGAATTTTATAACCACATGATACTCAATTTTATCCATTTCAAAGGATACAGACAATACTTCTGCTTCAGACAGCCTGTATAAAACAAACTACTTGATAAAATGACTTGCAATTTCACATGGATTCTTATGACAGATGTACCAACTTAGAAAAAAAAAATCTTGCCGATAGTGTTGCCATCTATGGTTGAGAACTTTTCAGACCACCCTCGTATAATCAGAATAACTTCAGACTATTTTTTCTCAATGTTAGTCAAAATTGTGGCATATAAATTACGTTTTATTGAAAATTTTGCACGTTATTTTTATACAATATATTATCTCCTCCATTATCCTTTCAAAATTTAGCTATTCTATGATATTTTTAAAAACATGGGATATAAATAAAGGACATTGCAACATTTGCCACACACTCTCTCTTTCTCTCTCTCTCTGTCCTTTTTCTCTTTTCAAATAAGGTGTTTGAGCACACATAGCGATATCTAGTGGGATTTTCCTCCATTGTGGAAAAAAACATGGTTGGGATGTATCCTCCCCAAGTTTTGAAATTCTGATGCTTTTCCCTTTCACCTTGTACAATATCTGATAATTTACAACTATTAGGTACAGGAGATGAAAACAGAACTCCATGTACCACTTCAAGGCCTAATGCAAACATTCAGTAGAACTACTCATGCCTGACTCATTAATGCTCATGTTATTCTTATCTTATTCTTTTACACAATAGAGCTTTATTACTGGCTGAATGATCTGTTTTTCCTCATGATTTCATGTAATTTTCACAGCTTGAGATCTGCATGTGCACTTCCTGTTATTTTTACTGTCTCTGAGAAGATATGTACCATGTGACAAATTTTCCAGGAGTTGGTGCTATATGAAAAGTATAAATTTTTCCTCCAGATATCAAACAAAGGGAAGTGCTTGACTTTAACTAAATTATATTCAAAATAGATGTCACCACATGCTTGCAAAATTCAAACGTTTACAATTTTTGGCAGTGATTTTTAAATGCAAAAGTGGACTCGAGAATACTCGAGCTTAGCAGTGAAAGGTTAAATTAGCCAATTAAACATTAATACACAGCCTAATGTTGGTATTTTAAGGAAAGCTCCATTCCATTTTATGAGCATAGCTAGACACACTTCTCCACCAACAGGTTCATTCTCCCTTCTTATCCACTTACTTGCACATGTCAGTATCAGTATTGAGCCTCTCAAGTATGGGGGATTAATAGTAAAATGAATAAATATATAAATAATAAAACTTTGAGTTAGACACTAGAAAACAATGATGATAAAAGTTTCTTTAAAGAATTTAAAAATACCTTTAACCTTTATATTTTATGGTAAAAGTAAAAGATGATCACAACAAAAGCATTTATTTCTACTTCAGGAAAAAAGAATTTAACAGAGTTGAGAATAAACTTAACAATTAAGGCCAGCAATATAAATATCACATAAAAACAGAAATTTGAATCTGAAATGTCATATGAAAAATCAATAAGCATAACCTAGACTAAGGCTTGGAAATGTTGCCT
This sequence comes from Typopeltis vanoorti, assembly GCF_054136105.1. Lineage (NCBI taxonomy): Eukaryota > Metazoa > Arthropoda > Arachnida > Uropygi > Thelyphonidae > Typopeltis > Typopeltis vanoorti. The sequence continues at coordinate 39,151,567 of NC_143564.1, read as the reverse complement.
TTCAAAGTAAAAAGTAAACTAGTGATTAAGTCAGATCTATAAACAAGGCTAAAATTACATCAGGAGATAAGGCAGGCCTTAGAAATCAGTAAATGAATTTTATATGCCTCCATATGGAGGTAACATAAATTTTGTATATTTTTATTTAGCCCAATACACGTGGGCAATTATCTGTTGTGACAGGTACAAATCAATTGTGTCATCACTACAGATGAAGGAAGGATGAGGTCTGTCTTCTCACAGTTGTAGAGGAAGAGTCATATAACTGAGAATGAATGGATCAGATTTGCTTAAAACATTAAGCTATTTGTTGGTAATCTATAAAGTCGGTAAGAAAAGCAATGTCATTTTATCTAATATGTATGTGGAATTCTGCAGCCAGAATTTTAGTTCTAAGAGAGAATGGGATTTGGATTTATTGTTAATAATTTTAGAGAAGAAAATTCTGAGTAATTAAAGCTGGCTTGAAGTCCACTTTCAGCTTCCATAATGTATTTATGTAAGGGCAAATAGTATGGGGAACATGCACAGTAAAGGGTTTTATTTAGTGCATTTGGTAGATTTATTTGGGCTTTGATATTTAATGGTGAGGATGATGCATGCCTCAGATGAATTGTTTGAGCAATTCATCTGTCTAAGTTAAGGCTAAGTCTTAACTCAGAGTTTCTTGAAAAGATACTTATAAAAATACTGTTGTTAAAAGACAGGAAGTGAGCTCAGGTTAATTGAAACAACAAGCTGCCACACCAGACTGCAATAAAAACATCATTTTTTTAATACAAAGAAGAATATACTGCTCAAAACAATTAGGGGATATTTTGGTTTTCTTGTAAATTATACAGTTATAAAAATAATTTACAAATGTAACACATTTATTTTAAAATATTCTTAATATACAACAATATAGAACACACAAGTGCGTACAAAAATCATGTTAAGACTTGCCGAAACGTGTCTCAGCCATATTAGCACGTGTGTGTAGGAGGGGGGAATAAAAGTGTGGCTTGTTGCGCTCACTTCCACAGTGCATAATTATCTCTTCAATTGTCAACTTGTGTCACCTACCACCCATTATTTTGTTAAAAATGACAAACAACATGAAATCCCGGAATCCATGGCTTGGAGAGCCATTGGTCGATTAGAAACTGGACAAACGCAGCAAGTTGTCACTCAAGCGTGTTGTGTATCTCAAAGCGTAATTTCACAACTTTGGAATCACTTTCTGGAGACAGGAAATGTTCGAAATTGTCTTCATGCCATAAGTTTATATGTGCGAAAAACAATGGTTTGCATTCCACTTACTGCAAATCATAAAACAGTCTGAAGAATTTGGGCACAGGAACAACACAATTGGACAAATGAGGATTGGGCTCGTGTACTTTTTAGTGACGAGTCCAAGTTCAGTCTGCAACTAGATAACTGATGTATTTTGATATGGCATGAAAGTGGAACAAGAAATAATCCACAGTTTGTTCATGAAAGACCCCAACATCAAGGTGGGAGTTTGATGGTATGGGCTGGAATAAGTATAGGCGGCCATAGTGATCTCTATTTTATCAGAAATGGTTCCTTAACAGCCCAAAAAGTATCTCGATGAGATTTTGGAACCTGTAATTCGTCCATATGCTGCTGCAATTGGCCAAGAATTCATTTTTATGGATGACAATGTACGTCCACACTGTACAAATTTAGTACAAGAGTGGTTTGAGGAAGAAGGGCTTGAACAAATGGCCTAGCCTGCCTGTTCACCAGATTATAATCATCGAACATGCCTGGGATGCTTTAGGTAGGTACGTTTCTGCTTGACTGGTGCCACCATGATCACTTCAAGAGCTCAAAATTGCTCTCACAGAAGAGTGGGAAAATATCCCACAAGAACTGTTTGATCATCTTATTCGGTCCATGCAATCAAGATGTACTGTTGTTTTGGTTGTTAATGGAGACCACACGCCCTATTAAAAATTGACAAAAGCATTTATGGCTATTCTTGTTAAAATTATTTCACGCTAAAATGTATAATTTGTTAAATTTATAATAAATATTGATTATTTAAACAATATTGCATCAATTACACCCTATCCATAAGTAAGAAATATTTATTCATGTATAAAGTACCCAATAGTTATAATTATTTACAGAAATTTATAATTATCTGACAGAAAGTAAAATATCCCCTAATTGTTTTGAGTACTGTAGAATAAAAGTAATTCAAATACAGTTGAAAAATTATGGAAAGAGTTTATTACTATCATTTTTTGTGCAAACGATTAAATTTTATAATAAAATATATTATAATCAGAAGAATACTTACAAGAACCTTCCACTAGAGATATATCCAGTAAAGAAGAAATATTAGTAGGTGAAATAGTAGATGTAATTGATGAAGTATTCTCTGGAATGGATATATGTGGTGGTGATGAAGATGTGCACGTAGTTGATATGCAGATGTTGGATACTATGGGAGGCTTGGATGTTGGTGATAGAACACCCAAGGAAAGAGGCTGAAGGTGAAGTTTTAATAAAATCTTATTAACAACATTTAAAAATCATAAACATTTTACATTTAAGTTGCAAAAACTATCACAAAATAATAAAACAAGACATGAAGTTGTAGGTTTTTTTTAGCAATCCAGAGATGCCCGATGTATTAAAATTAGATAATAACAACAATTTATCAGTTATTCAAACATGTCAGAACACAGGCAGGTATAACAGATAAGTAAACAACCAGGTACCTAGAATTATGTATATGCATGTATCCACATAATTTAATATGTTAACTATCTGACATGTTATTTCTGATGGTATTAAGTTAGAGCATTACAACAATAAAAGATTTATTAAGTCTGCTGATATTTTGCTGGATTCAACCAGCATAAAGAACTTGACAGAAACATGAAGTTCTACAACATCAAGTATCCAATGGAAAGTATTCCAAAATGTGAATAATATTATCCATATTATTCACATTTTGAAATCATAAGACAGCTTTACAAAAATGTCAAGCAAAATCTGGTACCTGCCAGAAACATGAACCACTAAAATATCAATTATACAGTGGAAAATATTTCAGTGTTATTAACCATATTTCAAAATTACAAGACAGTTTAACAATAATGACAGGTGACAATTTAGAGACAGAAGTTAATAATAAAAATCCAAATAAAATACAATACAAATTTCTAAAATATAATTTCAGGGATATTATGCAACTTAACTAAAACACTAAGAGCCATCATTAATAAACTGCAATTTAGTAATGAATCTTTAAATTTAGTTCTTAAGGTATATGAAAATTATATAAAAATATTGTATACTCCATTTCATACATGACTTCAAGATGACATGTGGAATGAAGTAGTTACTATTCATGATTTTCTTAAGGAAGAAGTTTTAGGTTGGACACAGGGAAAGCTCGATTACCATAAAAAGCCTTGTTATTTTTGTTCATTTAATATTATGAGATACATGAAAATTTCAGTACATCCTAAACATTTATTATTTGGGTTTAAGTGAATCTTACTGGAGAAGTATCTATTTTCTGGCAGAAGAGAAACTAGTATTTCAAGGAATGGCTCAAGAATAGTCCAACTTCTGTCGGGATTTGTGCTACGTTGTTTTTCTGGAATACGAGTGTCCTTCAGTGGTTGTTTTTGAAGTTAGTTGTCATCGTCGCTATATTGTGTATTTTGGTTAACGAGAAGACAGGGTCAGAATCAAATGCATAATAGTGGAAGAGAAGACACAGATAACATAAGTTTTCATTATTTAGTTTTATTTAAGTTATATTTAGCATACTTAAATGTTTTGTTTGTACTTTTACTTATATAGTTATACTCCCTTATACTTATTCAGCGTTTAGTTGTAATAGTTCCTCGACACCACTATTTTGAATAATGGTGGCAGCAGCAGTTAAAATTGCAGATGGTGTATCACCAAGTCCTTCTCCATTTAAGGACTCCATTTTGCGTGTTTTCATATGGGATTTTGTAGCATGCGGAACTTTTGGAATGTGTGCGTCCTGGCAGTTGTATATGTGGCAGGTGAGAGAAGGGGAAATACATATATGCGCAAAATGCAGGCAATTGGAGGAACTTGGTGAGTTAGAAATGACTATAACTGACCTCGTTGAGTCAGAGGTGGGAGATTCTCGACATAGAGAGAGATGAGTGGTATGACAGAGGGTGAGAATGGCGAGAGAAATATGAATAAAATAATGAGAGTGGGGAGTATGAAAAGGTTGAAGGATTGTGAAATTTTCGGAGATGGTCTCAATTGGGAGGATGAATGGCAAATAAAGTGGCTGGCTTGCAGACAGAGATAGATGAGGTGAGAAGTGAGAAAGATGAGATTAGGCGAATGGAAGAGACAAATGCAAGATGAATCAGAGTAGGAGTGAGAGAGAATTATGGGAATGAGGGAGGAGGAGAGAATAGAAACAGCAGAAGAGAGGGAATGAGAGAGCGTTATGAGAATGGTAGAAGAGGAGAGAATAGGAACAGCAGAAGAGAAGGAATTATTATTATTCGTGACACCTCCAAGGAGTCCGAAGATTCATCGCGGGAGGGCACCTATTGTACAACTCTCTGTCTCCACCACTACACCGAACCTCTACTACCAATCATCTACATCAGCACCATCTACTGCCCACCACAGCTAGTATTTTTTGTCTGTAAATTGCGTGTGTTCTGAAGGGCCGATTTGTCTGTATGCGGGATGAAAAACCAGAGTTTCCGGGAGAAAAAACCCTGCTACCTCCATATGAGATCGGCTAACTCTTTCGATTGAAAAAGTCCATATAAAGATTCCACCCGTCATGACAAGACTTGAGCTTAGGCCTTTTCCAATTGAAGATTGAAGAATGAGAGAGAGTAATGGGAATGATAGAAGAGGAGAGAATAGGAATAGTAGAAAAGAGAGAGAGTTATGTGAATGATAGAAGAGAGAATAGGATAAGTGGAAGAGAGGGAATGAGAGAGAGAGAGGGAGATATGGGAATGATAGAAGAGGAGAGAATGGAAACAGCAGGAGAGAGGGAATGAGAAGAATGCGAGGGAGCACTGGAACCAGGGATAGAGTGATGTCAGGAAGGCAGGTAAGTAGGGAACACAGAGAGAAAGTGCCAGAGGAGAGAGTGAGGGATGCATGTGAGAAATCGAGGAACAGGGTGGTAAGAGGTGTATGTATGTGGACTCAATGATCCGTGGTGTTCAAGATAGGATGCATGAGGAGTGTTTGCCTGGAGAAACGATAGAAAGTGTGGCTATGGCAATTAAGAGGGGTGAGAGAGTGGATGAGATGATTGTGATGGTAGGAACAAATGACTTGAGAGGTAATGTAAATTGGGTAGCGAGAGATATGAGATTCTTGCTTGAGGTTGTACGAAAGAAGACACAGAGAGAGGAAAGATAGTGTGCATGTTGCCTAGGTATGATAGTGATGAGCTGAGCAGAAGAGCAGTAATATTGAATAACATAATAGCTAGAATGTGTCAGAAGAGAGGACTGGAATATGTGGATGCTTGGAGGGCATTTGAGGACAGAAAGGAATTGTATGTGAGAGACCGCTTGAATTTGAATGAGGAAGGATGTAGGGCATCTGGAGAGATTGCTGTTCTGAATGAGTCGTGTGTCAATGCAGGGAAACTAGAATGCCCAGGGTGGATGGTAGCAGGGGTGGCCTCTTGTGGGAATGGGTACTTAGGAGAAGGGGGATGATATCAGGTAACACTGAGCCCAGTGGAGTCTAGGGGGGGGGGGGGAGAATCATGCTGGGTATAGAAACAGTAGTATTTTTATGCTTTATATTAATGCCAAGAGTATCTGGAATAAAGGAGAGGAATTGGTGGCAATGATAGCATCAGCCTGACCAAAGATTATTGGAATCACTGAGACATGGTTGACAGAAGAGGATATAATAACAGGAACAGAAGAAACAGGGTACAGCGTTTTTTGGCAGGATACAAAGGGAAAGCGTGGTGGTGGAGTACTGCTTATGATAAGTGATGACATGTCCTCCAAGAGTGGAGGCTTTGGAAGGCAGTGACACTAATGATTTTGAAAGCATATGGTGTGAGGTAGAGATGGGCAAGGCAGGATATTTAGTGGGGTGTTGCTACAAACAAAGGAGCACAGAGGGTGGGGACTACGAGATGTTTAGACAGTTGAGCTTGGCAAGTGAGGTATGTGGTGAAGTTGTTTGAAATGATAGAAAATTAAGGAGAAACAACTGTGGAGGGAATTGAAGGAGAAAGGTGACCAGCAGTCACACGAACAGTACAAGGTACAGAAGGGTAACTAGTGTGGTAAGAAAGGCAAAAGCAGAGTATGACAGGAAGTTAGTAATGCAGGCTAAAGAGAATCCCACAGTTCGATATGCTACAAGTAAAAGAAAGAATGTATATGGCAAAATGATTTTAATGAATGCCAATGGTAGGGAGGTAACTGAATCAGTCGAAATAGTAGAATTACTAAGTGAACACTTTGCAAGAGTATATCATCCAGGTGGTGATACTGCAGGAATGAGAGGGCCAAAGGTTTTATATGTGAACCGAGGTAAATGAAATGGAGATGCATAGCATATTACAGAACTTTAATATGAATACTGCTGTGGGATTGAATGGCATACCAGCTCGGTATACCTACTGAAGATAAGAATAGCCTAGATGTCTGGACTACTGTATTTTTCGATAGATAATGTGCACCCCAACATTTTCATCACTTTTTTTGCTGTATAGATAACAGGCATGCGCCAACTAGCGGTAGAGTTAGGAAGTACAGACAGAGGTTGGAGGAATTCTTTAAAAGTACATGTGTTGCTAGTAGCAATGAATTTTGAATTTTTTTAATTCAAAATTTTACAATTTTTACAAATTGGCCATCATTCCAGATGGTTTAACAAAAAAACTCGAACCCCTTGATCTTGCAGTAAATAAATCATTCAAAGATAATGGCATCCATGAATATAACAAAACAGGGCAGATGAAAAGAACATTGTATAAAGATATAGTTACGTGGATTGTAGAAAGTTGGGTGGCTGTAAGTGAAAACTGTGTTAGAAATGGTTTCATTAAAGCACAAGGGAATGCAGTGGTGTCCGGTGACAATGATTATGAAGCTGAATAAATACCAAATGAAATTTTTAACTCCATTGATTCTTTCAATATTGAGTCTGATGAAGAATTTTTTGGATTTGAATAGTGTAAGGTTCAATAAATATTAAGTAATACTTCTACCTTAGTTTTGTTATTACATATGATTTATCTCTCATACCTTTCAAATGTATACTGCGCATGTTATCTATCGAAAAATATGGTAATTACTTTGAAAGACTGTTAAATGAACAAAGCAGTGACAGAACCATTCCAGAAAATTTTCAAGAGAAATGCTAAAAGGAGTATATATTGATACTTGAGTTAGAAAAAGCCATCAAAAATTTGAAATGTGGAAAAGCAGCTGGAGTAGATGATATTCTACCAGAAATGCTTAAGTATGGAGGTATAAAAGTTTTGCAGTGTACACTGCATAATTCAGAGGGCCTGGTGAGAAGGTCGAATTCCAAATGATTGGAATAGAGCTCTCATAGTACCCATCTATAAAAAAGGGAATAAAACTGAATGTGAGAATTACAGAGGAATTTCTCTATTAAGTGGTAAGATTTATGAAAGCATACTTGAAAACAGGTGGAGAAAGATTATGGAAGAGAAACGATGGCATTGATGCCATTAGTTCACTTCCCTTATATTTTTCAGAAACCTCACATCTGTGGTCTCTAGTCTTTGATAAGTGCTTTAATTCTAACCAGTTCTCGGATCCATAACTTAAAACTGGTTTAAACACTTGTATACTGCTAGTTTGGTTTTGGCTAATTTCTTTCTCATTTCATATAAATTTATTCAGCTGGCTATCCCACCATACCAGCTTTGCTTATTTTCTTGCCTATTTCTAGATTTAACCTACCATCTTCACTAAAAACTCTGTCTAAATAGTTGAAATAGTTTACTTCTTCTATAGGATCTCTATTCAGAATGCAGCTGAAGTTTTCTATGTTCCTGCTTATTTTCATAGTTTTGGTCTTTTTTATTGCTGATTTTCATGCCAAATTTGTTACAGCTGTTATTCAATTTAGTCAGAGAATCCTGAAGACTTGCACTAGATGTGTTTAGGAGTACATCATCATCATCTGCATAAAGCAAAGAGCTAAGTTTGATGTCCAATTCTAATATCAGATAATGCCACTTTCATAATGTGCATCCTTATGTTACCACTGAATTTACATCAAACCATCTTCTTGTATTTCCTTCAATTCTAACTGCTGACTGACAACTTAAATACAGAATCCATCAAAAAAATGTGTACGCACTTCAGCAAAAGAAAAACCTGTATAAAAATTGTAATACTAAATTTATACAGACATCAAGGGAACTTTGACTTCGACAATTACATGAGGTGCTCAAAGTGGTTGCCATTAGCATCCAGACACTTATTATTATGGCAAACTACTGCTTGTGCAACATTGGCCAAAAGTGACCATTAGGATTGCTGCGCATGCAGTTTCAATTTCTTTCTGAAGGGCCACCAGGAGCTGGTTTTCTATGATATACTACATTCTTTAGAGTCCCCCACAGGTAGAAGTCCAATTGTGTTAAATCAGGAGAATGTGGAGGGAACTCAACTGCACCTGTTCGTCCTATCCACTGTCCCTGCAAACTCTCATCGAGGTAAGCTCTCACGTCTCAGTGGTGGTGGTGCACCATCTTGTCGAAAGAGAAATTGACCATTCCAATAAAGAGTATGCATGGCAGGTAAAATGGATGTGTGTAGCATGTCTAGGTGCACTTGACCAGTAACAGTACCTTCAAAGAAGAATTTCCTATTAAACACCTAGATGACAATCCACACCAGACATTGAGTCCCAGTAAATCGAAGCCTCCCTGATCTTCCCTTGTGCACATCACACACAGTACTATGTGTCTCAAACTTATCACGAATATGTGCAATTATCAGGTGTGTTGCAAACTCATGCCTTCATTGTCGTCAAACTTTACCAACATTCTCAAATTTGAAATACCACTTTAAAATGGTCTTGCATTCTTTGAACAACAATCGTTCCTCAGCCATTTTGTTTGACTATCCTACCGGTCACGTGTTGATACTAGTATTCATGTGAGTAATGACATGTTTTGAGAGAACATCATACTACTAACGGCAATTCGATCCAACTTAGAAAAAAGTCCATAGATGACATCTGTTAAAGTGTGTGTACATTTTTTTTGATGGACTCTGTATAGACTATGCAATGCTCTGTATAATGTTCCATTCACCTCATATAATTATAGTGTTTTGAAAAGCTTTTCTCTGGGCGCCTTGTCATATGCCTTTCACAGATCTACAAAACTTAAATACAGATCCTTGTCATATTTCTCAACTATTTGTCTTAAAGTGAAAATCTGTGTTCAGACCAAATAGAGATTGTCAAGATGAGATTTTCACTTTAAGACAAATAGTTTGTTTATAGATTCTATAAAGGATCTGGATTTTTCCATTTTTGTTCAGAAGCTACTTTAGGAATCTCTCCTGTCCATTCTCAGTATGTGTCCAATCCATTTCCATCCATCGCTTTTTTTATTTCATCAGTAATGCTTTTAATAGTCAACAGATAAGTCATCGTTTGTTATATGTTGGCACCAAAATATTTTACACAGACACTCTGTTGAAAACTGTTTAATTTAGCTTCCTGTTTTGGTCAGTTTTGATGTCTCTGATCCATATAATATTATTATTATTACGTGACCCCTCCAGGAAGTCCAAAGACTCATTGAGGGACATAGACTCCACAAATCTCTGTCTCCACCACTCAATCCACAAACTACAACTAAACGCAACTACACCAACACCATCTTCCACTCACTACCACTAGTATATATAGTCTATATAACACTGGTATTGAAGATATTTATTTTAGTTTTATTATGATATTTTGAAGATTTCCATATAGTATTTAATTTTCTGACAGCAATATTAGCTTTTGTCAGTTTTTGCACAATATCCCTGTTAGTTCCACCTTCAATATCTTGATTACTATCCACATACCATCTATTGTATCTCCCTTGAATACACTCACTTGTCAGTGCTTTATCAAGCACTCACACAACTGATTCTAGCAACTCATTTCAATAATTACATTCACTCAGAATGTATGTAAAATTCTTATCTTCAACAGCATGTTGATTGATTTTGATCTCTTTGCTGTCACTGTATTTTGATTATAACAAACCTATGTTATCAGCATAATCTAGAAATTCTAACTGTGACATAGGATTCCATTTAATTCCTCTTCTTGCATCTACAACTTTTCTCATAATCCAATCACTGACTATATTAAACAATAACCAGGACATTACATAACTCCAGTGTAAGGCTGGGTTGTGTGATGTCCTGGTTATTGTTTAATATGATGTTATTTGCTGTGCAATAACACAACTCTTACTTCCCATATACATTTCTCTGATTATTTTCACGTTTGTCAGGAATTCCATAACTTAATAATTAACCATGTTTCTCTGCTAATACTGTCAAATGCTTTAGCAAAATCCATAAAATTTTGATATAATAGGCTTCTAAATTCTATGTTTTGTTCAACGATGTCCCTTAAAGTTCTTAAGCCACTATAGAAGCTTATGATTTTATTGCAGAAAGCATTTCACTTTTCTGACTCTCATACATGAAAGTTGTAAATATTTGTACTGTGGATGAGCTAAGGTTTTTATTATTTCTTTCATTTTTACTACACACACACACACACATACATAGCAGGTCTAGCCATAAATACTGTTACAACTTGAACAGCACATAAACCTTTAGTCTATCAGTAAGTCATTTACAGCTTTCAGCACATACAAACTACATGTATAATTTGCATATGGCAGCACTCAATGTTTGAAATTCTTCCCCTTTTGCCTTCATGGGCACATTTGCCTCTAACCACTGTTGTGTGGCCCTCACCTTGTGTGCTGGAGCTGAGTCCTTTGGAAGGTCCACTATCTACCATGAAACTAGGTATTGTAAAGAGGCCGTACCACAGGTTCCAGCACAGTATCTTGATACACTTTGGTGGATGTTTTGACCTATTTCCCAGAGAAATGCAACTTGGATACCCTCTCCCAGATATGTCATTCCCATCAAACCATCACTAATGCAAGGTGATGACCTCTCTCTGAATCCTGGATGTTATGGTGCGTGCTGTGCGACCATCTGGGGTACATATATCCAACTGGTTTGGCAGTTAAATGACTCTTGAATGATGAAAATCTTCTCATCTGTGAAGAGGATATCTCTGTGTCTGTTTTTTGCAAAACACCCGAGAAGTGTCTTTAATTTTATCATCCTCTGCTGTATACGTTGTGGTGTTAGGAAGTGTCCAGTAGAACAACGATAGGCTCTCACCCCCAGGTCATCGGTTAGTACACTATTATTATTATTTCGGGCAACTCCAAGGAGTCGACAAACTCATCGAGGGAAGCCCTAACATCATGCAAAGAACAACTATTCGACATTCACACAGTATCTATCATATCTAGCCTTCAACTCATTCGCAGTCATAGCACCCACAACAGACTCTGGCAGCTTATTCCACTCATTCACCACTCTCCAAGTAAAAAACCTATCTAACACCCTTGATAACCACATTCTTGTCCAGCTTTCCCTAGTCCTCCCACCACCAGTCCTATTCTCAAAAATATCTTCTGAATTAATCTTATAGAAATCCTTCAGTAATTTGAATGTCTCAATCATATCACCACTTTTCTGCCTATCAACCAATTTTTGCAACCCACAAATCTTCAACCTGTTCTCATAAGGTTCATTCCATAGACCTGCTATCATCTTGGTCACTCGTCTCTGGATCCTCTCCATCAAGAAGAAACCCTGGCACCCATATCTGGGCACAGTAGTCTAGATGGGGTCTTATCAAGGCTCGATACAGAGGAACAATAACTTATTTGTCTCTGCTTGTTAAAGTATTTTCAGCAACCAAGTGATTTGATGAGCTGATTTAGCCACTTTTGCGATGTGCCCCCTAAACTTCAACTCCCTATCCACCAACACTCCCAAATCCCTGGCTCATCAATCTCCTGGTGTACAGTTCCACCAATGTGATATACTGCTGCTAATCTTTTCACCCCAAAATGCATAACCTTACACTTGGCCACAATAAATCGACATCCATTTTCCTTAGCACAGTCCTCCAAACTATCCAAATCATCTTGCAAAATTTTGACATCCTGTGCACTCACTATTGCTCTACCCAACTTTGCATCATCAGCAAACAAGTGAACACTTCCTCTCAGATCCTTTCCTATATTGTTAATGAACAAATTGAAAAGTAGTAGTCCAAGAACAGAACCCTGTGGCACACCACTAGTCACAAGCCGTCTTTTGGACTCTACTCCTGAATAAACCACTCTCTGATATCTCTCCATCAACTACCCTCCTATCCATCTCACCAACCCTATATCCATCCCCATATGCTTCAGTTTACTGATTAGAATTCCATGTGGTATCCTGTCAAAGGCCTTAGCAAGGTCCAGTAGAATCACTGTAAACCCATTACCCTTATCCAGTTCAGCCGTCACTGTGTTATAAAACGTGAGCAAGTTATTGAGGCATGATCTACCCTTCACAAAACCATGTTGTTCCCCATACAGTATCCCATTTTCATCTATCCAATCTTGTATTTTTCTCTTGACTAATTTCTCCAAGACCTTGACAATGATTCCTGATATGCTAATTGGTCGGTAATTTATAACAGCAGTCTTGAAACTTCCTTTATGCAGTGGAACTATTTTCCCCTCTTTCCACCCCCTCAGGACTAACCCAGACCCGGGACTCAAATTGAACAAAATGGTCAAGGGCACTGATAATTCTTTAGCCGCTTCACGTACAACACAAACTGGTATACCATCCAATCCCACAGATGTACTGACATTGAGATTTTGTAATAGACTACTCACCTCCACTTCATTCACCACAATTCCCTTTAATCTATTGGTTCATTCATTTCTGCAATGTCACCACCTAGATGATATATTCTTGCAAGGTGCTCGCTCAGTAATTCAACTATCAATTGATTTGGTTACCTCCCTACCATCGGCATCCTTTAAAATCATTCTGCCATATACATTTTTTCATTTACTTGCGACATTTTGAAAAAACTGTTTGGGATTCTCTTTAGCCTGCATGGCTGATGTTCTTTCATATTCCATTTTTGCTTTTCTTACCACACTCATTACCCTTCTGGCCTGTGCTTTATACCGTCCATGTGCCTGCTGGTCACCTTTCTCCTTAAATTCCCTCCAGTTTCTTTTTTTGCAGCTCAAGCTTAATGGTGTTATTCATCCATTTAACCCCCTACTTGATTTATTACTCGGACTCTAGGTATACAGTCAGGTATTGCCTCATGCAAACACTTCCTAACTGCCTCCCATGTACTATCAACATCTAGCCCTTGCAGTTTTACATGCCATGGCACTAAACCAATCAAACTCCTAAGCTTGTCATACTTACCAGCCCGATAATTCCACACGTATCCTGTCTTAATTGTAAATTCCACACCACTAGCCACCTCCCAAGTCAATACCCTATGATTACTCTCTCACCAATTGGTGGCAACGTGGTCATATTCGTTACAGTCAAATTCTCAGATGCAATTACTAGGTCAAGCACTTTCTGACCCCTAGTATTTTCCATTACATGCTGTTGCAGATAGTTATCCCTTAATAATCGCATAAAATCCATTTCCTTCCTCCCATGTGTCTCTCCTCCTTCCAATCAATGTTACCATAGTTGAAACCCATAATAATTACCCTCCTTTCACTCATTTCTTCTATTTGCTTATGCATACTATCTCCACCATCTATTCCATCACCTGGTCTATAGAAGCACCCAACTGTATATTTTGTTCTGCTAGTTACAATCTCACACCAAATAGCCTCAAATGTGCTCTTTTCTCTATCCTGCAGTTCCACTTCTATTCTCCTTGGCTGTAGCTCATCAGCTATCGTCAATAACACTCCTCCCCCCATTTTATTCTCCCTGTCACTCCTGAACACACCATACCCCTTACATTCAATCCCACTAGCTATATCATCTTCTGTCAGCCATGTTTCACTAATGCCAATAACCTGTGGCCTGGAAGTGCCAACCAAGGTCAAAAATTATTCCTTCTTGTTCCTAATACTTCTGGTATTAATATACATGAATTGCAGAAGCCCATTTTTTCCATCCCTACTTTGATGCCCTGTACTAACTATCCCATTCTGATTCGTAGTCTTTTGTACTCGCTTGGGCATATTACACACATTCATACACTCAACTGTCTCCCTAAAGTCTGCATATCTGCTCCCCCCTCCAATAACTCTAGTTTCCCCGATTCTGCACATCCACTTCCACTACATTCGACACCTTTTCAAGTCTCCATACACCAAATCCATTCAAATGTAAACCATCCATCTTATATAAATCCTTTCGCCCATTGAACTCACTCCACACATCCACAAATTCCACACCACTCGTCCTACATAATTCACGCATAAGGTCATTTGCAATTATGGCACTCCTTCTATACTCTTCACTGTCATACCGTGGAAACAGACTCACCATCCTAACTCTTTCACTCTTCTCTTTTGCTACCTCAAGCAATTCCTTCATATCCTCACTCATAGCCATTTTGTCTCCTTTCAAATCATTTGTACCTGCTACCACTATCAATTCTTTCACCCGCTGCTTTTGCATTCTAATTGACTCGCTTACATCCTTAACGTTCGCACCAGGTTGGTATGCTTTTGTTAAACTCTCAACTAACACACCCCTTACTAAGGAATCTCCAAAAAACACTTGCTCTTTCATTTTGTTTACACCCACTATCATACTCTTATTTTTTCTATCATGTGACATTGTTCACTGCGAAACGTTCTCTTGCAACATCACTTTCTGCATCCTCACAGGATTACGGCAGAGGCGTGCCTTCAGCCCTCACAAACTGTTGCATTCTAACGCAGCATGGTAAACATGTTCTTTGGTGGTCAGATACATCTCACGTATCGTTATAATGGTTAATAGTCCAATATGCAAACATCCTACTGATCCAGAGTGTTTTCAGCATGTTGAAAATAAGCAGGCTCCAATCCAACCTTATAAAGTGCTATTACAGCTACATGGTTCTCATAATCTCCCAACTGCATGTTAACCCACAGAGCTAGACTTCTCTCTACTGATAAACATGTGAATCTTATATGTGCATAGCTTCACTAACAGAACCGGGCTTGTGCAATTCTATGGGAAGCACGGAGCTGTGCAGAAGTTGTAACAGTATTTATGAAAAGACTGTCTTATACATATAATTATATATAAATTTATGTATATATATATATATATATATATATATATATATATATAATATTATATTTTTATTTTACATAATCTGGAAACCCTGTCCTAGAGATTAAACATGTAACTCTTTCAAGCCACTTTAATTCTTCCAAAAGTAGAGCCAAAGTCACAGAAGCAGGAGAATAAATTCATTTCCCATCTAAAGTCACTCATAAATATCCATGACCACAATGGGATGTGAATGTGCGGCCTAGTGGTCAGAGAGTAGGTAATTTAACCACTCATCTAGCCAACCAACTAACCAGGCTTATAATCATGCATTTTGTACTAACAACATTTATATGAAATGTTGTTAAGAGTGATTAAGTAAGTAAATTATAAAAATATAAAATGAGTTACCTTAACTGTTGATGCAGTGGACGTATTAACAACTACAGATACAGGTGCTGACACAGTTTCTTCTGTGTTACTCTGAATAAGAACATGTTCACCATCAGACTTAACTTGCTGTAAAATTGTTCCAGGAGACATAGTAGGTACAACAAGGCTAGATGTAACATTCTGCTGCATGTTATCTGTATCCTGTGACTGTACAGTGCTTACAGGAGTAGCTACAGATGTAGGGGTCATCACAAGATGTGTGGTAGATAGGTTACTAGTGGGAAGAACAACATTTCCACTGTTATTTACAGATTTTAAAAGTGGTACCTGAAGTGGCCGAACATCAAGTGGTGCACCTATATAAAGATAAAATCATATTAAAGCCTCAGATAATATCATTTCCATATATTATAAAAGACTAAATTACTGTGTAAAACTAGCTAAACAAAAGTCATGGGAGGACGTTGGCAAGAATATAGAAAATAAATATCAAGAAGGTGGCAAAATATTATGGAGTTTGTTGAAGAAGCTTAGGAATGGAGGAAAGAGTGCTGTAAAAGGAGTTAGAGATGATAATGGTGACATGAAAACGGGAAAAAAAGATATCCTTGAAGTATGGAGTAATTACTTTGAAAAACTGCTAAATAAAACAAGCAGTGATGACAGCACAGTGGTAAAAAAACACTTACCAGGCATGCAGTAAGGAATACATATCCATACTTGAAGTAGAAAAAGCCACCAAAGGCTTGAAATGTGGAAAGGCAGCAGGAGTAGATGATATTCGACCAGAAATGCTGAAGTATGGTGGTAAAAAAGTCTTACAGTGGCTGCACTGCATAGTTCAGAATGCCTGGACACAGGAACGAATTCCCGATGACTGGAGTAGAACTCTCATAGTACCATATATAAAAAGGGAAATAAAACTGAATGTGAGAATTACAGAGGTATTTCCCTACTGAGTGTTCCTGGTAAGATATATGCAAGTATACTTGAGAAACGGTTGAGAAGAATTGTGGAAGAAAAGCTTGGTGAAGAACAAGTTGGATTCAGGTCAAATAGAGGCTGTCAGGATCAGATCTTCACTTTACGACAAATAGTGGAGAAATCATGGGAATATAATAAAGATCTGTATTTAAGTTTTGTCGATTTGGAAAAGGCATATGACAAGGTTCCAAGAGAGAAGCTATTCAATACGGTACAGTTATATGGTGTCAACGGGGCATTATATCAAGCAATACTTAGTATTTATTTGAGTTATAAGTCAGCAGTTAGAATGGAAGGAAGTACAGGAAGATGGTTTAATGTTAACTCTGGTGTGAGATAAGGATGTACATTATCCTCTCTGTTATTCATTATCTATATGGATCACATTGTGAAGGAAAGTGGTATTAAACATATCTAAATTGGAGATGTTAATGTCAGCTGTTTGCTTTATGTGGACGATGTTATATTTCTAAATAAATCAGCTACAAGTCTGCAAGATTCACTGACTAAATTGAATGACTGTTATAACAGATATGGTATGACAGTGTGCAATAAAAAGACAAAGACAATGAAAATGTCAACTGTGTTGTGAATGGAGAATCTGTGGAACAAGTAAAACATTTCAGCTACTTAGACAAGATTTTTAGTGAAGATGGTAAATTAAATATAGAAATAGACAACAGAATCAACAAAGCTGGTATGGTAGGAAGTCAATTGAATAAATTAATATGGAGTAAGAGAGAAATTAGTCGGAACACTATATTAGTTGTAAACAAGACAGTGTTCAAACCAGTTTTAACTTATGGATCTGGGAGCTGGGTCAGAAGTAAAACACTTGACCAAAGACTAGAGACCACAGATATGAGAGTCCTGAGAAAGATTATAGGAGTGAACAGATGGCATCAATGGCAATATCATATTAAAAACGAGGATATTAGGAAAGAACTTGACATTGTCAGCATCCAGGAATACGTTAGCAGAGGTAATCTCAGGTGGTATGGTCATTTAAACAGAATGGCCGAGGAAAGATTGGCAAAACAAGTGTTCTCAGCCAGGTTGGCAGGAAAACGACCCAGAGGAAGACCAAGATATAGGTGGATTTATACGGTACAAAGTGCCTTAGATGATAGAAATATAAGATCTGATAATGTTGGAGTCTTGACAAGTAACAGACTGATTTGGAGGAAAATTGTAGATAGGAAGTTAGTAATGAGGTAAATTTTTCATGTAGTACTATCATATCCTGTACACCAGTTGAGGATACATGGCAGGAATTTGATGATGATGATGATAAATTTGTGTTGCTTGTTTAGGTGGCTAAGGAATGTGTCTTGCAGCCATGAGACCAGATTGCAAAAACATCGTCAACATATTTAAGCCAGACTTTGGGTTTTAAAGGGGAGGAACCTAATGCAACTTTTTCAAAATGTTCCATATAAAAGTTAGCAATAGGAGGGGATAATGGCAAGGCCATGGTTGTGCTTTCTTTTTGTAGGTAGAAAGCGTTTTGCCATACAAAATAACCAGAACGTAATACATGTGCAAAACGCACCGTGATATCTGGAGGAAATTTGTTCCGTAAAAGAAGGATTGTGTCATTGATCGGGACATTCGTAAAGAGGGCAGAGACTTCAAAACTGACTAATAGATCATCTTTTTCTAATGTAATGTCTTTGATGATGGTTATGAAGTGTTGTGTGTTTTTGATATAGGAGGGGGAATGACCTACCAACTCCTTGAGTGTTGCCGCTAATTTTTTGGCTAAGTGATAAGCCGGGCTATCAATCCCCTCGACTATAAGCTTTAGCGGTGTGTTTTCTTTGTGAATTTTCAGTAGCCCGTAAATTCTCAGGGGACGAACGTAGCGTGGAAATAGTTTTTTGACCGTATCTTCGGGCCATGTAGTAATTGACTTAAGTAGATTCTCTGTTTCTTTTTTATTCTATTAGTTGGGTTACAGTTAACTAATTGGTATTTGTTATTGTACGAGACCAGCAGATTCATTTTATCCACATAAGTGGTTTGCTTTAAGATAACGGTGGTACTTCCTTTATCTGCTCTGGTTATTACGATGTTCGGATTAGTATCAAATTATACATAGAGACCCTATGATGTCTCAAAAGAAAAAAGTCCGAAAATTACTGAAAAAAGTGACATCATGGCCCAAAGAAATCATCAGGAAAATAAAACCAATTCATGTTAAACCACCCGTATTTATGGATTACCAAAAATCCACAAAACTAATATCCCCCTATGCCCCATAGATAGCATAGATAGTCCCACATATAAACTGGCCCGGCATTTAGCCAAGTCGCTTGCCCCCCTTACTGGCAACTCCTCTACTTTTTGTAAAAAATTCGGTCCATTTCAAAACACTGGTTAAAAATCTAATCCTAAAAGATTCAGACTAATCAAGTGTAATTTTCCTCCTGATATTTTTGAATTATTTAAATTTACCATGAATGCAGGTTATTTTACATGGCGAGGAAAATACTATAAACAGATTAATGGTACTGGTATGGGTCCCCCATAGCAGTACCATTACTTATTCATTATAGAACATTATTTATTCATATTCAAATTCTAATATAAGTGATATGTTCAGGCAAAACATGAAATTATAAGTTATTTCACTAACATGTTTAAAGAATGTCTTTCATCATATACAGTTTATGTAAGTAGAGTATATAAAACAACTTTTGTAACTAAAATTTATCTTGGGCATGCACTAACAATAGTGAGTATATCAAGCTTTGAAAATGTTAATTTCTTGTTCCATTTGCACTATTATTATTGATACAGTAGTTCAGCCTTGACGATTGGACAGCATCAAGATGCAGATGAGTAAGGTGGCTTATGAGTAAGGTAGAGTTATATAAATATATTTTTTAACTAAAATTTACATAAGGAAAAGAGTGATGCGAAAAACTTGATGCTTAAACATAAAATGAAACTAATTTAACAAATTACTAAATAAGAAAGAAACAAAGATAAACTTTGCTGACCTGATCAGTGGTCAATGTAACTCTTTCACTTTTTCTGAATAATATATGTAAAATTTGAGTGTACACTTCTCCTCTGAAATCTGCTCAACTTTGATTTTTTTTTTTTTAAACTTTCATACATATTTTTCTTTTCAACATAATATTTATTATTACCTTACTCAAAACTAAATATTAGCACTCTGCATTTTTCATTTCAAATTCCCTCTATACTTTTGTTTCCTGAACCAGAATAGAAGTTATTACTACCAACAACGACGTACTTAATAAGATTTTCTTGTTTCTTGTGTGTTCCTTCTATATGCATTTATGGATCTCTTTAATGTTGAAACATGGTGTTTATTATGACTAATCCAGAAGAGAAATAGAAATCCAGCAGGGTTTACATAAATTTCTTTCATATTCTTATTGCTTTCTTATCATTTAATAGATCATTAATTTTTAGCATATCTGCTCTCCAGCTGAAAGGCTGTGGATTCGAATCCCGTTATGACCGTGGATGTTTGTGATTGTCTGTGGAAATATTAGTGGTGGGTGGTAGATGGCGGTGATGTAGTTGTGGTTAGTTGTAGCTGGTGGACTAAGTGATAGAGAAGGTGCCCTCTCTCGGTGAGTCTTTGGACTCCCTGGAGGTATCATGTAATAATAATAATAAATTATATATTTTTCTTTACAATTTGATGAAAATCTGCTGAAAGTTACATGGAACTACTTCTGATTTCAATATGATGTATATCCTTTTTTAACTAAGTAATTTAAGGAAATTACAGCGTCACTAGGATATATATTAAAATAAATTTTAATATACTTCAATATTTCGGCAACGTCACGTTGCCATTTTCAAGAAACTTAAGAACAAGACACGTGCAATTTGGCTGCATGAGACTGCCTCAAATTTGGGAAACCTACATCAGAAGACCTTCAGCCCAATCGCCCAAGAATACCAACATTGCCCGCTAGGGGCACCATCAGGACTTTAGGAGAAATAATAGCTTCCTGCTTCTTCCTCATTTACTGTTTGTGCCTGCGTGCACGTGTCTTGTTCTTAAGTTTCTTGAAAATGGCAACGTGACATTGCCAAAATATTGAAATATATTAAAATTTATTTTAATGTATATCCGAGCGACGATGTAATTTCCTTAAATTACTTAGTTAAAAATGCATAACCAACGTCTAAGCCTTTCCATGAGATGTATATCCTTACATCCTGAATCAGTATGAAGATCTCACTATAACAATAACGTAGTCAATAATAAGACTTTCCTTCTTATTTCTGTCTTCTTCTCGTGTAAATTGTAAGTTTTCATGTTCCAACATAAAAACAGTAGTATGCTTTTATGTTGGAACATAATACTGCACAGATATTCATGATGTACTTACCATTATTATTAACTATGCTCTTTTCTCCAAATTAATTCTCATTTCATCTAATTAATTTTAGATCTCCAATAAGAACTAGCTTTTTTTCTGATGATCTAAAAAATGTTTCCATTTCTTTCATAGTAAAACCCTCCATGGGACTGGAACAAATGTGTCATTTTTAAATTTCCCCACGTCACTTACTCAAAACTGCTTGCCACTGAAGAAGTTTTATCTTTGTGTTTGATTCCTTCCTTCCTTTACCTCATCACTACTGCAAGGAAATAACATTTTGTAGTTATTATTTAGCAGAATCGCCATCTATTTTAGTTTTCTTCATCTCGATAACACAATTATGTCAATATGGTACCTCTCTAATTTTTCTGCCAGTTCTGTTACTTTTCCATTGATGACACGTGAATGTTGCTACTGCCAATTCTTCTGATGATGAGTTATTCCAAAAAAGTGTCACTTAAAAAGCCAAAGCTAGTTAACTGATAACAAACTCCCACACAGCTTATCTAAGGAATGCTGACAACAAACCAGGGCTTCTAACTTGTTCAATCCAAACCTTCTTGGAGCTTAGTAGATATCCACCTGGATATTGAATGAATAAGGATGAGCTGGAAATTTGCTAAGTCAATCTGTGTGACTTAGCCAACCAAATTGCCTTCTATAATGGTTTAAACCAAAAGACAAGATAATAGAATGCCATGCTGGTTGAGATATCTTTCATTGCTGTTTTCATCAAGGAACTATGGCAAACAGTGAAAAGTCTGCAACTAGAACAAACTTTTTATATACAAGATGATACCCAAAAGTTCAGGGATTTTTAATAGCATGCGTGAAACAGTTATAGTATGGCTTTCTGCTGTCATAAGAGGTGAGCAGCATCCTTTGTGAATCAGCATGCCAATAGCTGGCAAGCCGAGTTCTTGGGTTGCTATGTTTTTGAAATGTCCTGTTTTAGTGTTTTGACAATTTTTGTTCCACCTGAAATGGCAAATTTTAAGGAGCAAAGAGTCTGCATCAAATGCTTAAAGAAGCATGTCAAGTTTGCAACAATTCAATTCAAAGTTGATAGGTGTTTTTTTTTTTTTTTTTTTTTAACTTCCAAGGCATTGTCCATATGGAATTCCTCCAACCTGATCAAAATGTCAATGGCAAATTTTCCTGTGAAGTTTTAAATAAAGGTTCCTAAAGGACAGTGGTGGTTTGTCCATAAGGGCTGCAGCCCCTCCAGAATAGAATTAAAGTTCCTGTTTTATTATTACTGTTCTTAAATTTTTATATATTTATCTAAAAATCGTTATTTTCTTGTTTGTAATACAATACCACTCGATAGTATTTTATATAATTAATTTTGTAGCAATAGTTATATTATGCAATAGTCACTGTGCGGGCTAGTTATCAGTACTGGCTAGTATACTCAACGCTGGAGCTGCATTCAATGCAGACTGCTACCTAGTGGGCATAACACAGCAGGAGAAGGGGTAACACATGATTTACATGCAGTTTGGGCTGGTAGCATTGCAACTCCACCACAACAAATTCTTATGAGCTGTCACTGCTAAGGGAGAGCATTCAGTGCAAACATCCAGACAAGTAGAAGAACATTGAATGGGTTTTCCACCATGACTAGTTGTTTGATAATTTCTGGCTTCCAAAAACATGACAGTCATTCTGCACCCTCCCTATTCGCCAGACCTTGTCCACTATGATTTTTTTCTGTCTCCCAAGATGAGATTCCAGCTGAAAGGTGTTTGACATGATGGAGGAGATTCAAGTAGTAGGTGCTCAAATCCACACTTGAGGACTTCTATGGCATGGAATCATGGAAAAACCAGTAGGATTGTTGTATACATGCCCAAGGGGGCTACTTTGAAGGAGACAGTGGAAACAAGAATTGGTCAAATTTTCCCCAATCTTTTGGATAGCACCTTGTATGTATTTCAAAATTAATGCAACTTATATTATCCAATCCTTCTGTTTGGACAGTATAAAAAGCGTAATTATAGAAAAGCATCTGTAAGAACAATTTGGCACTGCTGTCCAAAGCACTTTGCAGTCATTATTAACTTAAAAACTAAATTAAGGTACTATATGTGCTATGACAAAAGATGATTATTACCATACTTAAAGACCTGATGATTGGTGAAATATCATATGTAGATATTATTGTGCAACATATTTTTTTTTTTTTAATATAACACAAAATATGGTTAGGTTTTATATCAGATAATAATTTACAAGGCATATGTGACTGTAGTGACAAAATACAAAGGATAGCATAAGAGAATTGTAATATAAAATAATACTTACCAGCAGGTACAATTTTGACAACCTTTTTTGCATGAGGAAGAGGTACCTTGCTCACAGAATTTACTGTACCTGATCTAGATGGTATGACAGTAGTCAATGGAGATAATTGGGAGTTGGAAGGCACTAAGTGTACGACAGTCATGGGCCTTGGCCTAGGGACAGCACTTATACCATCATGTGGCAAGAGAGGACGCTGGACTACTAATGCTTTACGCCGTACCCTACCTCCTCTTCTAGGTGCAGGAATCAGCCTCTGAGAAAATAATATTTCATGTTAGCTCTTCACTACATTGTAAGAGTAAAAATAAGTTCACATATTTCAGTTTCAGTAATTTGCTACTTGAAAACTGACATCTGCAAAGGATGTTAAAATTAATGTCTTCATTTAAAACAGCTATATGACCTTTGTGAATATAAGGTTATCTCTAAGCTTTTGAAGGTAAAAATATCATTTTTTTATAATACTTTTGATGACCCACCAACACAATTACTGAAGGCCCTAACGTGACATGAACAAGCTCTACATTCTCTACAGTATAGTATATGAATTATCCAATCCTTAGTCTACCAACAGCACCACAGATATATACAAAGCAAGTCCACAACCTTGTGATAAATTTTAAAGGCATTTCTATACTTCAAAACTAACAACCATTTCCAAAAATAAACACAGATCCAGAAAGAAAGATCTCATTTCTGAGCTGCCATTCATACTACCACTTTGTAGTGACAGCATGAATGCCAAACAATCTGCAATGCAGAAAGAAAGCAAAATATCATGAAATAATTCTATCCAAAGTAGTAAAAGAAACATTAACATGAATGTATCCCACAGTAGGTGTTAATAACAACCTCTAAACAGCCACTGAGCTATCTCACTGACAGCATCATGTGCTCAAAAGTTCATGTAGTTCAACATTTCTACCACTGATTTCAAATAGACACAAACAAGATTCAATAGGATTTAGGTCATGTAAATAAGGAATCCATGTAACTGGTTAACCTGACCAGTCAATCTTTCAGGAAAAATCAAAATACTTTCTACCTTCACAACATAGTGGTGGAGCTCTGTCATGCATGAACTACATATATCTCCTCCACATCAAGAAAATATTATCAAGTGCACAATGAAAGAGGCTTTCTACCAGGTTTTGCAAAACGTTCTGTAAGCCTGTTTGGCAAAATATAGAGCCCATTATAATCTGCCTACAAAGACACCTTTGAGAATTGCTGAATTGTCTTAGCTGAATAACTGCATATGAGGATTTTGATTGATCCATAACTGTTGTGATGGCTGAAAATATCATCTTGAGTAAACACTGTGTTATCCATAAAAGCATAAAACAGGGAAATCACTGGCCTACACATACTATTACAAAAACATTGACAAAATACCAATCAACAATGATAATCATCTGGTAAAAGTGCTTGAACATGAAGAAAATGGTATAAATGCTTGGGAGACAACCTCTTTCACTGCAATTTTTGTTGTGCTAATGTGAAGATTCCATGCTACTAGATGCAATATGTTTCCCCCCCCCCCCCACTCT
This sequence comes from Typopeltis vanoorti, assembly GCF_054136105.1. Taxonomy (NCBI): domain Eukaryota; kingdom Metazoa; phylum Arthropoda; class Arachnida; order Uropygi; family Thelyphonidae; genus Typopeltis; species Typopeltis vanoorti. The sequence goes on along the minus strand of NC_143564.1, from coordinate 39,126,583 downwards.
ATTTTGCCATGCAGAAACTGTACCACACTCACAAAGGTGGTAAATGAAGATGGGTGAATTTTCAAGAGAATAGCATTCAACCACTAGGTAAAGCCTCTTGATAAAGCTGATGTGCTTCATGTGTATTTCCATTGGCACAACCATAATAAAAGTGCCTATCAGCCAATTCAGTGAACATGAACTTGTCCTCCAATGCAAAACACAGATGTATGACTTAGGAACATTGAAAGAAAAGCAAATGCCTTGCCCTGCAGTGAACATGAACTTGTCCTCCAATGCAAAACACAGATGTATGACTTAGGAACATTGAAAGAAAAGCAAATGCCTTGCTCAGATTGTACCTATTAGACTAAATACTAAATGTGATTCTAGCTGTTCAATGACATAATTCATCAAGTTGTATCCATTCAGTTGTGTGCTGACAGCATGCATGATGCAACTATAAAGGGCTATATTTCAGAAATGCAAGATTTCCAGACCCACATTTCATTAGTTTTAGGTGTAGAATATGCCAGAAATTTCTGAGAAGGATGAGGAATCGTTTTACATATGCTAATGCAGGAAATAACATATACTGTAAACTGTATAATGAAAGGAAATCTATTCTTAAAGACAAAAGATTGTTATCCTTTATCTAAGCCTCCTCTGACTATAGAGTTTTATTTTAAGTTTTATTCCCTTAAGTTTTAGATGTTTTTTTTTTTTTCTTACCTCAAGTATTGATATGTACTCTTTGCATTCCTATTGAAAATGTTCTACTGCTGTTCTGTCATTGCTTGGTTTGTACAACAGTCTTTCAAAGTAATTACTCCAGGAGGTGATGACTGGAATTACTTCCAGTCATCACCTCCAAAAATTAATTTATCTTCCAGACAACTCTCTGCCCTCAGAAAATTACAAAAAGAAAAAAGTATCGTCATCACCAGAGCTGATAAGCAGATACCACTAATGCTCCTTGCTACAAATTTTGTAGCAAGGAGCAATAGAAAATTTGCTTAATTTGCTAACTTAATTGAAAATCTTACTTTAAATAATACACACATATTGGTCGTGATTACTAAATAACTTAAGGAATTCACAACGTATACTGGAATATAAATTAAAATAAAATTTAATATATACTTCCTATATTTCGGCAACGTCACGTTGCAATCTTCATGGGAACATAAGATTAAGACGTGCACGCAGGCACTAAAAACAGCAAATGAGGTCGAAGCGAGGAAACTATTGTTTTTCCTAAAGTCCTGATGGTGCCCCCCCCCCCCCCCCACCTCCAGCGGGCTATATTAGGTATTCTTGGCCCTTGGACTGAAGTTCTCAAGATGTACGTCTCCCAAATTTGGGGCAGTCTCATGCATCCAAATTTGTTGAAGTTTGGCATGTTTCTTATGGCTGAGGCTGATTCTATGAATAGACTTTAAAATTTATACTTACTGCGGTGTATTACTGTGGCTTTCTATCACCGTATTCTGTGGTGTGTATACAGAGCATGGTCTGCAAGCCCAGAGTAGCTGTACTGGTGAAATCGGATGTAGTCCTTGTGTTCCAAAATTCTGACATTCGCTGTCCTGCCTGTTTGGCCAAAGTAGAACAGCTTACAGCTGCAAGGGACCTGGTATACATGAGGTAGGTCTAGGGAAAGTGGCTGGTCTTTAGTGGAGCGGATAAGGGATGCCAATTTTCTATATGGTCTGTAACAAGAGGTCAGGTCATGTTTATTCAGGATTTTGGTAATTTTTTCTGAGGTGCCCCAGACGTAGGGAATGGTGATGGATTTAGAATAATCTCTTTTGTAAAAAAAAAAAAAAAAGGGGGATGTCTGTGGTTTACTGGTTTTAGTATTTTTTGGGGGTTGTAGCCATTGGCTGAGAAAGTGTTAAGGATGTAATTTAGTTCAGTGGTTAGGACATTGCCATTTGAACAGATTAGTTTAGTCCTGTTGCATAGTGTCTTAATAACTCCATATTGTTGTGAGGATGGGGGAGGGGGATTGTTGGTGAATGTACCTGCCTGCATGGGTAGGTTTTCTATAAACTGAGAAAACTAAGGTTCCATCAGGTTGGCAGGTGACTAGTGTGTCTAGGAAGGGGAGATTATTGTTTTCCTCTTTTTCCAGGGCGAACTTGATTCTGGGGTGTCGGTTGTTGAAGTGTGTTAAGAAGGAGAGGAATGTATCCGAGCCATGTGGCCAAATAGCAAACACATCATCAACGTAGCAAAGCCATATGGTAGGGTTTTGTGGGGCACAGTTTAAGGCTTTCTCTTCAAAAGTCTCTATAAAGAAGTTGGCCAAGGGTGGGGAGAGTGGTGAACCCATGGCTGTCCCCTCTATCTGTTTGTAGAATTTTCCCTGCCAAACGAAATAGCCTGAGTTCACTGTGAACTGAAATAGGGCTGAGATATCGGGGAGAAATTTGGCTTCGATGAGCTCTAAGGTTTCCTTGAGTGGGGCATTTGTGAATAAGGAGGAGACGTCAAAACTGACCATTATGTCAGCATGTTGGAGTGTAAGGTTTTCTACACTGGCTTTGAAGTGGGCTGAGTTTTTTATATGTGATGGTGTGTTGCCAGTACAGGTACAAATTAGCCAAACATTTAGCTTTGGCTAAATGTTTGGCTAATTTGTACACGGGGAATCATTTGCTGTTTTTAGCAAAATATAGGAAGTATATATTAAAGTTTATTTTAATTTATATTCCAATATACATTGTGAATTCCTTAAGTTATTTAGTAAGCATGTGCAACCAACGTATAAGCCTTTCTACGAGAAACACATATTGGTCAGCTTTGACATAATCTCATTGTTTACCAATATTCCCCTAATTGACACCTTAAAACTCATAAAAAACATTTTTCCTTGTGATATCCTAGAGCTCTTTTCCTTTGCCATCAATTCTGGTTATTTTTCTTGGAAGAACAAAATCTACAAACAGATAGAGGGAACTGCCATGGATTCCTCCATCTCACCCCCTCTTGACAATTTTTACATGGAAAATTTTGAAAAACGAGCCATAGACTCTTCCCCTCTAAAACCTTCTATCTGACTAAGATATGTAGATGATGTGTTCTCTATTTGACCTCATGGCCTAGTGTTGGATTCTGATTATATAGAGATTGGAGTAATTATTATTTGTTTCAGAATCCAACATGATCTTCCATCACATAGGCTAGACTTGTAAATATTATTTAATGTAATTCACTTGTTTATAATTTAATATTCATATAACTACCTTTAATTTTATCTAATATTTAATTAATTAATCAAAGATATATGTATTAATAATGAAAAACTCTATTAAATATTATTAAGCTATTTTATTCATTACTATATTAATATTATAAGAACTTGTATTTGATAATTTAACTGCGCATTAATTGAAATGTAAATATTCTTTATTTATTCCTATTTGTAGAAGTTTAGCATTATGCAATACCTCAATTTTATAATGTTTTGTTTTGTTGTCATGGAAACATATGTTAGATAGCTTGCGCGAGTTTGGAACACGCGTCAGGAGAAGGTTTATTGAAGAAAGTAAAGAAATCACGAGAACAATTTAGGCGGGAAGAAGGGATATAAAAAGGAAGAACACTGAAAATAAAAATAAAGAGAGAGAGAGAGGATTGGCATTCGGTTGGAATCAGAGGATATTCTAATTTGGGAATCAGAGTGTGACAATAGCGAGTCGACAAGACACTCAAGCAGTTAATTAAAAGTCCAGTAGTCGAGAAGCGGTTAGCTAATAAGTTGTAGAATAACAATTATAGCTACGGAAGACAGCTGAGTGACTACTAAATAGACTAGCGATATTTGAGTTGAGATTCAATTTCAGGGCCGACCTTTCAAGGACATACAGAACCTTGAAGCAAAGTACAGAGTTATTAGCGAATAGTAGAGGCTGTAAAATTGAAGTTTACCGTTAGCTGTGCTTAGAAATATATTGCCTAAAGAATTAAATGAATGCAGGAAGAATGAACAGCTGTGTGTATAAAACCTCAAGTTAAGGAATTATTGTGCATTGCCTTAATTCATAAGTGATCAGTAGTATTTCATGCAAGAACGTTTGTTTATGTGTATAGTGACCGACGATTAATTCAGTTGTTGCTTAGAAGATTTATTTAATGAGTGCCGTATACTGTTTAAAGTGTTTACAGTTATAAAAAGTGTTTACGTATAAGTAGATGAAGAAAAAGATTATCGGTAAGATTATTCCAACCATTAATATTTCTATAGAGAGTGTGTGAGTTTCATCCTAGAATTCCCTTATATTAACAGTAACTATTGGTGATAATTAACTGAAGTGAAAAATTAATTAAAAGTGTTTGTTTGTGAAGAGGTGTGTTACTGTTTACCCTTCCTAGACACCTTAGTAACACACCCTAATGGTAAAGCCTGTATACAGAAAACTACTCATACAGGCAGATACATTCACCATTGTCTGAACTTGTATGATTATACTTATCAGAGAAGCTATATGTTTGTGATATCTTAATTACTGATTTGAACTTAAGTGTAAATTGTGATTCTAAAATTAAATGTTTGTTTTTGTTAATCAAAAGTTATATTTTGCCTGAATCTCTTTTACTGCACCATTCATAAAATATTCGAACCAAAGCGGGTGAATTAAGTAAGTCAAATATACTCGGCCTGTATATATATTAATAACATATTAAGGAGAAATAGTTGAGGGTTGATTTTTCTTCAATTCTTGAACTAATTCAGATATAGAGTGGCGCAGTCAACAAATATAAATTTTCTCTATATTTGTATTAGAAATCGACTAGCAACTATTTTTTGTTTAAGAACATCGTAGCGACTAACAAGTCAGATCAAAAGCATAGATTGAGACGAAGTAGGATCCAACACTAGACACATTAGACTTCTTCCTCAGTCACCTTAATAGTCTACATCCAGGAATCCAGTTTACAATGGAAAAGGAAAATAACAGTAGTTTACCCTTCCTAGATACCTTAGTAACACACCCTAATGGTAACCTTTCTTTCTCTGTATACAGAAAACTACTCATACAGGCAGATACATTCACAAACTCTCCCACCACCACCCCTATCAGCAATATGGCATTATTAAAACTATAACCAATAGAGGCTGCAATCTTTGTTCCAGTGAAACTGTCCTTTCAACCGAACTCAAACAATGATTACAGAATTAAAAAAATAATCAAGTCCTTCCCCTTTCCCCGACCATCTCTTCAGAAATGCCATCACCATAATCTTACATCCGTGGCACATCAGAAAAATTAGCCAGATTGTTAAAAAAGTACAACCTCCATACAGCTTTTACAAGTGAATAAATGAGAGAAGCAACACAACAGATTTGTAAAATAAATGCAAAAATTAAAACATTGGAGTTGCAGTAACATGTTGCAGGAGCTTGCATGATTTTATTACTGGTTCAGGTTCAAAGTTTCTAGACCCATGGGGGACATCCAGCTCCTTAGAAGCAAGAGGCACCAAGATCGCACTAACATCAACACACAATTACCACAATTCTAACTGATAAGCTTAGGCGTTGCTGGTTATTCATGACTTATTTTTTTTTCACGGTATTAACAACACCACAAACACTTTTATTAACAAGGATGTTTTATTAACGCTAATATTTCGCTGATTTTCAAATCAGCATCATCAGAGCACAACACACATGTAAACGCGACAGTGAGTGAAACAATATAATTGCAGAAAGACAAAAGCTCTAAAGTCCTATTTTTGGCGCCCTCTAACGGGAAAAAAAAAAAAAAAAACGCAGCAGTTATCCAGGAGTTTTTCTTAGGATAACGGTCTCCCAGATTTTTGGCAAATTAATGCAACCATATTTGTTAAGGTTGGGAGAATTCTTCAAAGCCATTGCTGACTCAAAAAATAGTCTTTCAGATCTATAATGACTCCTAAATAGCACATTCGTTTTTCTCCATCTAATCCTGTGTGAAGGAGTGTCCAAAGCGTGGTCTGCCAGTCCCGACTTGCCATAGTAATAGTAGCGAATGTATCTTTCATGTTCTTCCAGGCGGATGTTCACTGATCTTCCTGTTTGCCCATAATAGGCCAAGTCACAGTCACATGGAACTTCATACACTCCTGGGTGTGCTAAAGGGTGAAGTTTATCCTTTGGTGAGCGGATCAGAGTTGCCAGCTTGACATGAGGCTTGAAGGTGGTGCGAAGGCCATGTTTCACCAATACTTTGGCTATCTTTTCCGATGTACCTCTGATGTAGGGAATAGAAATGGTCATGTTGTATTCTTGTGTATTAGGGGGGGCAAGGTAATGGGCCTATGTAGTATTTTTTCTATTTTGTAGGGATTGTAGCCGTTGGCTAAGAATGTATGGCGTTCTTAAAAAAAAGTTATACAATAATAAAAATATTATTATTACAAAAGCCGATAAAGGAAATGCTACAGTTATCATGAATAAAGAAGAGTATGACAAAAAAATGCAAGATCTCATATGTGACAGTTCTACATATCAAAGTATACATCGAGACCCTACAATGGCGCAAAAGAAAAAAGTCCAAAAATTACTAAAAAAAGTGACATCATGGCCCAAAGAAATCATCAGGAAAATAAAACCAATTCATGTTAAAACACCCCGCATTTATGGATTACCAAAAATCCACAAAACTAATGTTCCCCTACGCCCCATAGTTGATAGCATAGATAGTCCCACATATAAACTGGCCCGGCATTTAGCTAAGTCGCTTGCCCCTCTTACTGGCAACTCCTCTACTTTTGTAAAAAATTCCATCCATTTCAAAACACTGGTTAAAAATCTAATCCTAAAAAATTCAGACATAATGGTTAGTTTCGATGTCACCTCCCTATTTACCAATGTACCACTTATAGACACTCTTGAATTAATCAAGTCTAAATTTCCCCCAGATATTTTTGAATTATTTCAATTTACCATGAATGCAGGTTACTTTACATGGGGGGGGAAATTCTACAAACAGATTAATGGTACTGCTATGGGTTCCCCCCTCTCCCCCCCGTTAGCAAATTTTTACATGGAACACTTTGAAAACAAAGTACTTACCACAGCTACATACAAGCCACTAGTGTGGTTGTGCTATGTAGATGATGTGTTTGCCATCTGGCCCCATGGACAAGACACTTTGGATGCTTTTGTCACCTACCTAAACAGCCAACACCCCAAAATTCACTTCACAGTAAAAAAAGAATCAAATAACTGTTTACCATTTCTTGACACATTAGTCACCCGCCTTTCAGATGGATCACTATCTTTTTCTATTTACAGGAAGCCTACACACACAGGAAGATACCTACATAAACAATCACATCATCATCCAGTCCAACAGTACGGCATTTTAAAAACACTGACACACAGAGCCAGAGCCATTTGTTCTAACGATACAGCTCTGGCCACTGAACTCCAGTACCTGCGCCATACGTTCTTAGCCAACGGCTACAATCCCTACAAAATAGAAAAAATACTACATAGGCCCATTACCTTGCCCCCCCCTAATACACAAGAATACAACATGACCATTTCTATTCCCTACATCAGAGGTACATCGGAAAAGATAGCCAAAGTATTGGTGAAACATGGCCTTCGCACCACCTTCAAGCCTCATGTCAAGCTGGCAACTCTGATCCGCTCACCAAAGGATAAACTTCACCCTTTAGCACACCCAGGAGTGTATGAAGTTCCATGTGACTGTGACTTGGCCTATTATGGGCAAACAGGAAGATCAGTGAACATCCGCCTGGAAGAACATGAAAGATACATTCGCTACTATTACTATGGCAAGTCAGGACTGGCAGACCACGCTTTGGACACTCCTTCACACAGGATTAGATGGAGAAAAACGAATGTGCTATTTAGGAGTCATTATAGATCTGAAAGACTATTTTTTGAGTCAGCAATGGCTTTGAAGAATTCTCCCAACCTTAACAAATATGGTTGCATTAATTTGCCAAAAATCTGGGAGACCGTTATCCTAAGAAAAACTCCTGGATAACTGCTGCGTTTTTTTTTTTTTTTTTTTCCTGTTAGAGGGCGCCAAAAATAGGACTTTAGAGCTTTTGTCTTTCTGCAATTATATTGTTTCACTCACTGTCGCGTTTACATGTGTGTTGTGCTCTGATGATGCTGATTTGAAAATCAGCGAAATATTAGCGTTAATAAAACATCCTTGTTAATAAAAGTGTTTGTGGTGTTGTTAATACCGTGAAAAAAAAAAGAAGTCATGAACAATTACCACAAGTCACTTACTTTTTTTTTTTTTTTTTTTTAAACAGGTGTAAACTAATTTTTCTTCAAGAATTGAAAAATAAATAAAAGAAAGCTTAAAAAGAAATACAGTTAACATTCATGTACAGATACATAAAGCATTGAATGTTTACAATTTAGTTTTTTTTTTTTTTTTTTTTTTTTTTACCATTCCCTTCATTTCAAGTGAGAATAGCATTCTGGTAACTAAAGTGATAACTTGAAGGTAGCATGTATATAAAAGAAGCATGCACAGTGCCAAAGTGAAAAAAATAAATAAAAGGACTTATATATCTGGAAGAGAAAATACTAAGAACAATTTGTCATTGGTGGCAAGTTGATGACTGGCTTACAGTATCTTCCAATGTTGCACTAACATCACCATGTTAGTGCAACATTGTTGCCATATGCTTTTAATGAGCTGACTGTTTCCTTCTGTATGGGACTACAAACTTTCAGCCACTATTTTAACCAACGAAAGTTCATTTTTTTTTTTAAACTATTGGTACCAGCAGCATGATTACACATTAGACCAACAGCAATCAAAGTGTTAAGATTTCGTGTATAAATAAAACATGCAAAAAAAACTATACTGGATTCAGCCTAGGGTCTGGGGAGGGGTCGTAGACTCTAAGTAGAATCCACAAGTCTGATTTTTTGTGTTTCATTAATAAATGTAGTGGAATATGTATATCAAAATCATCTTAAAGCCCTTCTGTTTTGAAAAAAATTGCCTCAATGTCTGCAAAAAAAATTAAAAACAGCCAACACTGAATCCCCCCCCCCCCCAAAAAAAAAGTTATATGGGGAGATACAATTTTTATGAGAGATATTCTGTCGAGCAAAATTGGTCTCATTCTGTTATTATCAACCCTTCAGCCCTAGACAGGATTTTGAAAATGAAAAAAATATCACAATTTTTTTGTTGCCTCCTCCACCTATCAAGGCTTTTTTAGGATAATGAGTAATGTAACCTGTAAAAACAAAAAAATGAGAGAGCAAGAAATTAATAAATGAAAGCTTAAAAAGAAATACAAGTATTAATTATGTACAGGTAATTAAAGCATTAAATGATTCTATAATTTAGTTTATTTTCTTACAATTCACTTCCTCAAGTGAGAATAATTAAAGCATTTTGATAATTAAAGTGATAAAATAACATGGCTACTGAGGGTTATATAATGCTGTCTTTCTGTTAAAAAAGTGTCATGAACATGTTTATTCTAGAACACTTCAATTAATAAATGAGAGTGATTCACATCACTATCTACACCAGATCTTAGATTTAATAAGGTAAAAACATTTTAAACCTAACACCAAGTGCAGGTAGTGTAGTAAATATTTGCATATGTCACTATAAGCATATGGAAAAATTTTGGTAACTATTAAAATTAAAATCGACTTACTATGGAATTGTTATTAAAATTGATGACAAGATCATATATTTTATATTTCGGAAAATTTACCTAGCTAAGTAAAATAGAACAAATTTTATAAGCACTTCAAACTGCATGCGCTTATTCTTTGCAAACCCTATAGCAATATGAAACAGTACCTGCAGAGTGGAGTATTAAAGTGGTATTAAAGTAAAAAACTCTCATCATCATAAATTTGCTGATATATATTCTGAAACTGAAAGGGGGGGGAGGTCAGGCTACTATAACAGTGTTACATGATTAATTTTACATTATTATTAATCACCTATCAAAAATTTTCCTCCAAATTTGTCTATTACTTGCCATTACTCCAATATTGTTATATTTAACATTTTGTTCTTTTAAGACAATTCTGAATGAATCAATCAACCTATATCATGGTCTTCCTCTGGGTCTCTTTCCTGCTATCTTGGCATCAAACACTGGTTTTCTAACCTTTCCTATTCTGCTTAAGTGGCCATACCACCAGAGATTGGTTCTGCTAATGCAATTATGAATGTTAATATCATCAAGTTCTTTCCTAATAGCCTCATTTTTAATATGATAGTTCCACTGATGTCATCTGTTGACTCCCCTAATCTTTCTCAGAGCTCACATATATGTGGTCTCTAGTTTTTGATCAAGTGGTTTATTTCTAACAAAATTCTCGGATCCAGAACTTAAAACTGGTTTCAAAAATGTCTTATATACTGCCAATTTGACATTTTCGCTAACTGCATTTTTATTCCATGCGAATTGATTCAACTGGCACCTCACCATACCAGCTTTGATTCATCTGTTGTCTATTTCCAAATTGAATTTACCATCATCACTAAAAACTGTGCCTACACAGCTGAAATGTTTGACTTTTTCTATCATCATCATCAAATTCGTGCCATGAACCCTCAAGAGGGATACAGGATATGACAGTACTACATGAAAAAAATTACATCATTACTAACTTCCTATCTACAATTTTCCTCCAAATCAGTCTGTTACTTGTCAAGACTCCAACATTATCAGATCTTATATCTATATCGTCTAAGGCACTTTGTACCGTATCAATCCACCTACATCTTGGTCTTCCTCTGGGTCGTTTTGCTGCCAACCTGGCAGAGAACACTTGTTTTGCTAATCTTTCTTCGCCCATTCTGTTTAAGTGACCATACCACCTGAGATTAGCTCTGCTAATGCATTCCTGGATGCTGACAATGTCAAGTTCTTTCCTAATATCCTCGTTTTTAATATGATATTGCCATTAATGCCATCTGTTCACGCCTATAATCTTTCTCAGGACTCTCATATCTGCAGTCTCTAGTCTTTGGCCAAGTGTTTCACTTCTGACCCAGCTCTCAGATCCATAAGTTAAAACTGGTTTGAACACTGTCTTGTATACAGCTAATTTAGTGTTCCAACTAATTTCTCTCTTATTCCATATGAATTTATTCAATTAACTTCCTACCATACCAGCTTTGCTGATTCTGTTGTCTATTTCTATATTTAATTTACCATCTTCAGTAAAAATCGTGCCTAAGTAGCTGAAATGTTTCACTTGTCCACAGGTTCTCCATTCACAACACTGTTGACATTTTCAATGATTCTGCCTATTTTCATTGTCTTTGTCTTTTTATTGCTGACCTTCATACCATATCTATTACAACAGCTATTCAATTTAGTCAGAGAATCTTGCAGACTTGTAGCGGATTTATTTAGAAGTATAACATCATCTGCATAAAGCAAAGAGCTGACATTAACATCTCCAATTTTGGTATCATGTTTAATACTACTTTCCTTCATAATGTGATCCATATAGATAATGAATAACAGAGGGGATAATGTACATCCTTGTCTCACACCAGATTTAACATTAAACCATCTTCCTGTACTTCCTTCAATTCTAACTGCTGATTTACAATTCAAATAAAGACTAAGTATTGCTTGATATAATGCCCCATTGACACCATATAACTGTGACATATTGAACAGCTTCTCTCTTGGAACCTTGTCATATGCCTTTTCCAAATCGACAAAACTTAAATACAGATCTTTGTTATATTCCCATGCTTTCTCAACTATTTGTCGTAAAGTGAAGATCTGATCCTGACAGCCTCTATTTGGCCTGAATCCAGCTTGTTCTTCACCAAGCTTTTCTTCCACAATCCTTCTCAACCGTTTCTCAAGTATACTTGCATAGATCTTGCCAGGAACACTCAGTAGGGAAATACCTCTGTAATTCTCACATTCAGTTTTATTTCCCTTTTTATATATGGGTACTATGAGAGCTCTACTCCAATCATCTGGAATTCATCCCTCTGTCCAGGCTTTCTGAACAATGCAGTGCATCCACTGTAAGACTCTTATACCACCATACTTCAGCATTTCTGGTCGAATATCATCTACTCCTGCTGCCTTTTCACATTTCAAGCCTTTGATGGCTTTTTCTACTTCAAGTATGGATATGTATTCCTGACTGCATGCCTGGTCAGTGTTTTTTACCACTGTGCTGTCATCACTGCTTGTTTCATTTAGCAGTTTTTCAAAGTAATTACTCCATACTTCAAGGATATCTTTTTCTCCCGTTTTCATGTCACCTTTATCATCTCTAACTCCTTTTACAGCACTCTTTCCTCCATTCCTAAGCTTCTTCAACAACCTCCAGAATATTTTGCCACCTTCTTGATATTTATTTTCTATATTCTTGACAAACTCCTCCCATGACTTTTGTTTAGCTAGTTTTACACAGTGTTTAGCATTCTTGCATTTGTCTCTGTATTCTCTAAGAGCACAAGCTGACTTATTTGACAGGAACTTGTGATATGCTTTCTTCTTTTCCTTCACTGCCTCTTTAACTTCCTGTGTCCACCAGGGAGTTCTGTTTTTTTTTATCCTTGCAGATAACCTCACCACATGCCTCTCTGGCAGAATCAATCAATGTTTTCTTCAGAGTTTGCCACTGAATCTCCAAGGTTTGATTCCTGTTCTCAAACTCTTTTATTTTTTCTTCAATAATCTTTGTGTATGTTAGTCTACAGTTCACATCTGAGATCTGCTCAACTTTTATTTGCTTTAAAACTTTCTTACATGTTATTCTTTTCAATATGAAATTCAGTTTTATCCTGTTCAAAACTAAATAGTGATCACTTCCAATTTCAAATCCTCTGTACACTCTGGTGTCCTGCACCAGGGAGAAAACATCACTATCAACAATAACATAGTCAATGAGACTTTTCTTATTCCTTGTCTCTCTTCTCCATGTGAATTTGTGCACATTTTTATGTTGGAACATGGTGTTAGTAATAACCAGTCCATGTCCTGAGCAGAAATCCAACCGATATTTGCCATTATTATTAGCTTTGCTCTTTTCTCCAAATTTTCCCAAAATATTTTTGTATGTTTCACAATCATTTATTACTCTGCTATTTAGATCCCTAACAAGGACCAACTTTTCCTTTTTCATTGTGTCAGTTGCTTTTTCTAAAGCCTCAAAAAATTCTTCCACTTCTACCTTAGTAGAACCTTCTGTGGGACCATAGGCACAAATAAGTCTCATTGTCCAGTTCCCCATTCTCATTTGCCCACGTTACTCTACTTGAGACTGGCTGCCATTCAAGAAGATTAGCCTCGTATTTTGTGTTGAATACTATGGCTACTCCTTCTTTTCCTTGATTGTCATTGCCTGAATATAACATTTTGTATTTATTGCTCAGAAAGATCTCACCAGTTTTTGTCTTTTTTGTTTCAGTCACCCCTATTATGTCGATCTGGTACTTATCTAATTCCTCAGCTAGCTCCATTTCTTTGCCATTCAGGCTTCTTATGTTGATAGTACCGATCTTTAACTCTGGTGATGTTGAGTTGGGGTTTGTTTTCAGATTTGTTCCAGTAGCTGACTTTTCGCTGTTCGCCCTGGTTCCCTGGCGAAAACAACGGGGACCTTGTTTAACCTGGCGACGCCCCAGCCGGCATGAAATTTTGTCATGTTGTTGTACCATCATTTTTTTATTTTGGTTTAACCAATAAGAATACAATTTGGTCAGCTAAATCCCAAATTGCCAGCCCATCCTCGTTCGTTCAGTATCCAAATAGATACCCAACAGGGTACACTACGAGAAGGTGAGGATTGGACATTAGGTCAGAAGCCCTGGTCGGTTGTTCGCATTCCTTTAAAGGCTATGTGGAGGTCTCCTCTCAGTTATACAGCTTTGACCCTTAAACACCCCCTTTTTCTATATATAGTTATATATAGAATAATATAATCTATATATATATGTATATATAGGTTCTCCATTGAGAATGCAGCTAAAGTTTTCAATGGTCCAACTTATTCTCACAGTTTTGGTGTTTTTATTGCTGATTTTCATGCCAAATTTATTACAGCTGTTATTCAATTTAGTTAGAGAATCCTGGAGGCTTGCACTGGATGTATTTAAGAGTACATCATCATCTGCATAAAGCAAAGATGAAAAGTTTGATATCTCTGATTCTAATATCAGGTTTAATGCTACTTTTTTTCATGACATTCATATAAATGATGTATAAGAGTGGAGATAATTTGCATCCTTGTCTTCCACCTGAAATTTTCTTGACAGGACAAAAGGACATTTTGACACTGAGAGGCCTCAGAACTTTTACAATACGGAGGCAGGGAACTTAAAACTATTGAATGCTTTGGTAAAAAAGGCCTAACCAAAACCAATTTTCAAAAATGCCGATTTCATTTAATTCAATTTAATTAATTCTTAAAGTAATAAGCCCTATGTAGAACATAAAGCATGGGCATGGTGTAATAAGGTCTTGACAGTCCCAATTTTTTTTTTTATTAGGATGATGATGTGACATAGCATGCATATAACTGTCAGCATGAGTTTCTTTACAAAACACTACTGGATGTTTTTTTTTTCCCCTTCTCTAGAGAATTTAAATCTGTAGAGAAAGTGAACAGAGAATTGAATCCCAGGATGCATTGAATTCGTTTTAGAATTGAAAAATCCTATATCCAATGGAGAACCATTCCACACAGCAAGTATGTCATCCAAATATCTGTACCAGAGCAATTAAGAAAAATGTCATTAAAGAGACAATCTTCAATAAAATCAAAAAGCCTGACAATTTCAGGAGAAAATCTTATTGAAGCAGATCAATAGTGTCTGTTATAGGAATACTGGTGAAAGCAGACACTATATCTAAGCTAATCATAATATATAAAGAGTTTAACTGAACATCACAGATTAGATTTCATATACAGCAATCCCTCAATTAATCCGCCTAATATGTTCTTTAAAATGGGTGTATTAATCGAAAATGTATTAATCAAATATAACCTATGGGAAAAAGTATAACTCTTTCCTCAAATTTTTTTTTTTTTTTTGAACCCTTAATTTTTTTAATAAAAGAATTAGGGCATATCTCAGGACCTAGTTAAAGGAAAACCATGAAAGTGAAAGACAATAAAACATATTCAGAATATAAACTTATTATTCTACTTCTTAACAAAGAATCAAGATAACGTAGTTTGGCAAACATTCCGTTTCTCTTTTTCATACAACTGATGGTATGGTCCTATTGCCTTTTCTATTCTTCTGCAAATTTTACTGCTTCTCTTCATCAGGGTCAGCCTCTAAGCATTGCTGTTTAAAAATTTCAATTGTATGAAAAATATTTTCAAACTGTTTCTGTGAAATCTCTTTTGGCTGACTGTCAATGGTTAAATTTTCTTCAGGGTCTTCCCACTGTGCATCTAAATTTAGCAGGTCGGAATCCCTTAATTCCTCAGAAGATTTCATTAACTCTTGGACATCATCATCATTGTCAATCTCATCAAAGCCCAGTTCACACCCGATGTTGGCAATTTCCTCAACAACATTATCCATTTCATTTGAATAGCCTCTAAAATCATTTGCAAAACGTGGAAGAATGTGCTTCAAAATGGTTCACATATTATTATTATTTGACACCTCCAGGGAGTCCTAAGACTCATCGAGGGAGGGCACCTACTCTACAACTCTCCATCTCCACCACTGAACCTCATCCACAAACCGCCTCATCTACATCAACGCCCTCTACTGTCCACCAGCACCACTATTATTTTCACAGACAATCACAAACATCCATGCCCACGGTGGGATTAGAACCCACAGCCTTCTGGCTGGAGAGTGGTTAGCTCGGCCAACCAGGCCTGCAAATTATTATTATTACATGACACCTCCAAGGAATCCAAAGCCTGATCGAGGGAGGGCACCTATTCCACAACTCTCCATCTCCATTACTACTTTCACCATCTACACCAATGCCATCTACCGCCGACACAACCACCACTAGAATTTTCACAGACAATCACGAACATCCATGACCACATCGGGATTTGAACCCGCAGCCTTTTGGCTGGAGAGCGGATACGCTAACCACTCGGCCAACCAAGCTGGCATATTGCTAGCAGTAATTTCACTCCAAGATTGGTGAATATTTTCAATAGCAGATTTAACATTAAATTTCTTCCAGAAGTCTATTAATGTCACAGAATTCTCTCCAGATGTTGCTTCTATTGCCTGTTTAAATGTTCTTCTCAGGTAGTATGCCTTAAAGGTTGCGATAATCCCCTGGTCCATAGGTTGTATGAGAGAAGTTGTATTTGGTGGTAAAAATATCACTTTAATGTTCTCACAGCAGGGTGACCAGGTGCATTGTCTAAAATAAGCAGAGCTTTAAAATCAGGATTATTTTGTTTGCAAAAATCCTCACCTGTTGGATGAAAATAACTTGTGAACCATCTTTTGAATAAAACTTCAGTAATCCATGCTTTCTTGTTGACTTCCAAATAGCAGGGAAGGATGCTTGATTAATGCCTTTGAGAGTTCTAGGATTTTGTGCTCTATAAACTACCATGGGTTTTAACTTTAGATCACCTTCAGCATTGCCACTTAATAGAAGAGTCATTCTATCCTTTGCAACTTTATAACCAGTCCGAGATTTCTCTGATTTGACCAGAAAAGTCTTGCAAAGCATTGGCTTCCAAAAAAAGGCTGATTTCATTGACATTAAATATTTATTGGTCCCAGTAGCACCCCTTCTTCCACAATTTTCTTCAAAATCAGTGGATAATTTGTGGTCACCTGCTTATCTGCACTTGCAGCTTCACCTGTGATTTGAACATTATGTAGGCTATTTCTCTTTTTGAAATTCTCAAATCACCCAGGACTAGAGTGGAATTCTTCTTCTTTTCTATCACTGATAATACTTTCTTTCAATTGCAAAGAAACTTAATGCTTTTGATTTGATAAGGTCAGTGCTTAGTGGGATCTGTTTTTGGTTACAATCTTTGATCCGTGTAGAAAGAAAACTGTCTAATTCAATCATTATAATACTTTTGCAGGTACATGCATGATGAACCTGAAGCAGCCTTACCCTTCTCTTTGTATCCAGCAGCTTTGCATAAAATTGCTCTTATAGTTGATTTATTTTGTGTTCTCGTCATACCTTTGCTCTACTTGCCTCATTCATTTTTCTTTATTATTTCAAGTTTTTCTTCCAATGAAATTACTTTTCGAATATTTTTCACACTTCCACTTTTTTTGCTTACTAATTCTTGTACTCATGAATAAAGATTGGGAAAATACTTTAAAATAAAAAAGAAAAACAATTGCAAAGGAGGCACGAGAGCAAAATGCTATGTAATTAGCAGATGACATAAATTTTGGTAGTAAATTTGGAACATAGTGTACATGGAAATAATCTAGTATGTTATTAAAAATAACTTTGTAAAATGTTTTAAATCAGTAACTAGAGCCTCAGTAGCTCAGTCAGTATAGACGAAGCACTTTGGTTGTAAAGACGTGGGTGCAATTCCCATCTATGATGTGAGGAACTTTTATCTGGTCTCTTTCGATGAAAGGCGAGTTATCCAGTCTCATACAGAGGTTGAGGGTTTTTCACCTGGAAACTTGGGTTTTTTCGTTCCTCAGAACAGTGTTTTACAGTCATAAATACATGACGGATTTATAACTGTCACACAGATTTACAGTCATAAATACATACTCGATCCCTCGTTTGGAGAGCTCAACAGTCCTAAGAGATGGATGAGGTACAGGGAGAACCCCCATACGAATTAAAAAAATGTAAAAAAATCAGTAACTAAATTATTTCATCCTGGTGAGTGATCTTATAAAATAGTTAGCCATAATAAAATGTATAGATAGAAAATTTTTAAAATCTAGAACATTTATTTTTAAGATGTATATAGGCACACTAATCTAATTTTAGAGGCTCATTAATTGCATATTGGTAGAGAAAAAAATGACGCACTAATCGGCGATGCATTAATAGGCAATCATAATACATCAATCGAGGGACTGATGTAATATGATTATCTCAGATATAGTTTCTACTTTCACGAACATTCCTATAAAAGATGCCATTGATCTGCTTCAATAAGATCTTCCTTTTGAAATTGTCAGTTTTTTTTTTTTTTGATTTTGTTGAAGATTGTCTCTTTAATGTAATTTTTCATCTAAAGAGTTCTTAATATGTGAGGCATATTTTGCTGTTTTATATAGGTATATTAACATTATCATTTTTCATTAGAGATGCGAGAGCTTGCAATTCAGGAAATGTTAAGCTGAAGGTGCTTTGGCTTCAAAAAGTATCATGGCAGACATAAATAAAAGGATATATGGTAATGATAAACTGACAGATAATATAACTGATGATAGTTCATAGAGAAGTGTTCCATCTGTGGAAGCTCATATAACTTTCTACTAGGATGAATGTAGAATATCTTTAACATTTTCTTGAATTCTTCATCACAACTAGAAACAGCAATCAATTTATAAAGTTTACTAATTTGGCTAACAGTAGTGTCACACAAGAGGGGATGATAAGTAGAAAAATAATATGACAGTAAGGTAATCTTCATAAAATATTCTTTTCTATTTTGTACAACTAATGCTTTGCCATTCTCAGTTCTGATGATAACAAGATTGCCATTTTTCATTAGAGATTTGAGAGCTTTCAAATGAGGAAATGTTAGGCTGGAGGTAGTTTGGCTCCATAAAACAAATCTGATACTTATCTCCAAAGGAAGAGAATGTAGCTGCTGTTTATAGGGTGGGAAAAAAAAAAAGTCCATAATAGGCAAATTTCTCGGAGAAACAGCATAGTATGACCTTTAGATAAAATTTCATCCTGAGTGAGTGGAAGAAGAGGTATATTAACATTGTCATTTGTCATTAGAGATGTGAGAGCTTGTAATTCAGGAAATGTTAAACTGGAGGTGCTTTGGCTCCAAAAACTATCATGACAGACATAAAACAGATCTGATGATAGTCTCCAAAGGAACAGAATGTAGTCAATGTTTATAAGGTGAAAAAAGTCCACAGGAAAGTTTCTCAGAGAAATGGCATAGTTATGATCCTTAGATAATAATGAAATTTCATCCTGAGTGACTGGAAGAAGAGATATATTAACATCTAATTTATCCATGTATATCATATTTGACAAGAAATTATATTCTTACTTTATTCCTACACCTAAGTTTTAGCATAATCATGAAGTAACTTCATGACTAGTCTACTTATATACAGAGGCTGTTGACTTGAAATCAATTGCCTTAGTATCCAATTATGGAAAGGGTCACTACCCAGGCGAGTTTCGACCTTTCCTGAGGTCTCATCAGTGGGAGAAAGACTCGAGAAGACACTAAGATTAAATCAATGCACAAGTCATATATTTGCCATTTACAAGTAGAAAAAAAAAAAAGATGTATCACTTTATTACCTTTTTAATAAACACTGGATGAGAGATAGCTGTGGAAAGTTTTTCTGCTTGGTTACAATATATATCATATATGACAAAAAATGCAGTCATTTCACACTTCTGTTTATGCTTCAGTATAGGATTAGAAAGAAAATAATTTTTTGTCAAGTATGATATACGATGTAACCAAGCAGAAAAATTTTCCATAATTTTAGGATGTTATTTGTAATATTAGAGAAAATGAAGTCTCAGAATGACCAAAGAGTAAAATTAAACTTCTGTTTGAGAATATAATGGATTAAATTAAAAACTTGTTTGTAGAATCCAATGAAGTATTAAAAGAGAGAGAGAGAGAGACAAGCTTTATATCCCAGATGAGTCTTTGACTTCATGAGGTCTTAGGGTAATAATAATAATAATAATAAACTCAAGGAGCTGTATAAGCTCATCTTTCACAAAAATCCATACACATAGAGGGATTTAACCCCTCGACCTGTTGGTTGGAAGGCCAGTGTGCTATCCACTCAGCCTGTCAAATATGGACAATAATACTAACAAAAAAAATTGGTAGATAATACAGAAAATGTAACTCATACAGGAGAAAAAAAAAAAAAAAAAAAAAAAAAAAAAAAAAATCAAATCTTCTTTTTCTTCTGCAGCTTCTCCCACTTAAGTGAGGTCACTGTTTATAATGAGTCTCCTCCACACCTTCCTGTCTTGGGCTGTCACCACATCCAAGTTCTTCATCCTCGAGTCCTCTTCTACCAGCTCCCTCCATCTCTTCTTTGGTCGCTCACGCTTCTGCCTTCCTTGTACATCCATCTGCATGACCCTTCTTCCCACATATTCATCCTCCCTCCTCATCACATGACCAAACCACCTTAACCTTGCCTCCTGTATTTTTGCTCCTAAGTTCGTAACTTTCACTGTTCTCCTGATAGTCATTTCCAGACGATCCTTTCTGGTCACACTGCACATCCACCTAAGCATTCTCATCTCTGCTACTTCCATCTTGCTAATGTTATTTTTCCTCAGGGCCACAGTTTCTATAGCATATGTCATAGCTGGCCACACTACTGTCCTATAAATTTTGCCTTTCAGATTGATCGGCACCCTCTTATCGCATAACACTCCAGCCATCTCCCCCCAGTTCCTCCAACCCGCTTGTATCCTGCATCCCACTTCCTTCTCAGCTCCTCCATCTTCTTCCACTGTTGAACCTAAGTATCTAAAGTCTCTCACCTTCCTGATGACATTTCCTTCCAGCTCCAGATCTGTCTCCTGTCTGCTGCCCGCTGTGCAACACATATACTCTGTCTTACTTCTGCTAACTCTCATACCTCTCTCTTCCAGTACTTTTCTCCATCTTTCCAGTTTAGTTCCCGCTTCTTCTCTTGAATCTGCACACAGCAAGATGTCATTTGCATACAACATTGTCCAAGGCGCATCTTCTCTCACCACCTCTGTTACCACCTCCATCACAATATTAAACAGAAACGGACTTAATGCTGACCCTTGATGCAAGCCAACTGTTACTTGAAAACTTTCTGTCTGTCCCAGACAGGTCCAAACACTTGTCTTCACATTTCTGTACATTTCCCGCAACAACCTGACATATTTCTCCGGCACCTTCTTCTCCCTCAGACACCTCCAGACTTCTTGCCTTGGCACTCTATCGTATGCTTTCTCCAGATCAATAAATGCCAGATGTAGCTCCCTTTGTTTCTCTCGATACTTTTCCATCATCTGCCATAACCCAAAGATAGCATCTGTTGTTGATCTACCAGCCATGAAGTCAAATTGTTCCTTTGCAACCTCGACCTCCTTTCCTCAATCTACCATCAAGAACCCTTTCTAGGATTTTCATTGTGTGGGACATCAACTTTATTCCTCTGTAATTTGTACAGTCTTGTGCATCCCCCTTTACCCTTGTAGATGGGGACAAGAGTACTCTCCCTCCATTCCTCGGGTATATTTTCCTGTTGGCAAACTCATGAACAGAGTCCCACAGCAGGTCAATTCCCTCTTCCCCCAGTGCCTTCCATGCCTCCACTGGAATTCTGTCGGTGCCCACCGATTTTTCATTCCTCATCCTCTTCATGGCCTCCGTCACTTCCACTCTACTGATGTTCTGCACCATCCTCTCAGAATGCATTAGCAAAATTAAAACATGCAAATCAACAAAGTTTATTACAACCTGTTGCAGAATCAAAGAAGTTTTCTAGTCACCTAAGACTCATTGTATGATGAAAGTAGGGCAAGTAAATCACTTGATTTTTCAAAATATATGGCTTCACTGTACAGGGCGTCAAGGCTAGAGGTATCCAAAAATAACAGTGTATAATGTGAGAACTACTCATTATATTTTCTCAAACTAAAGCTGTAAATAGGAAATCTCTCCAAGATTTATTTTGTCCCACTTTCAAGGTCACCAGTGCACATGAGTAGTCATGCATGTGCAAAAACAGCATAACAGCAATTTCCTTGATATTGGATTGCCTAGATCTCTGGACATGACTCCATTGGATTTTTTTTTACATGGGTATTTATTAAAGACTCTGTGTACCAAAGAAAAGTTCAAGATTTGGACAATTCGAAACAGCATATCATTGCAGCAGTTGCTCTAATAATGCCTGGGATGCTGAAAAACAACTGGCAAGAGCTCAAGTATCATTATGACATCTGTCAAGCTACAAAAGGTGCCCACATTGAACTTGACTAATCTTCATAAATTGGTGAGTTACTTTGTATAATAACCAAAATTTATTTTAATAAAACTAATAGATGCTGAAATAAGTGTGTGTATTTTTGGACACCTCTAGCCAAGACACCCTATATTTAAAATATCGAGATGAGATACAATATTTGAGAAGTGCATGATCTGAGTATTTTAAGCATGATGATACCATATATAAACAAAACTTGAGACTATTTATGGACAAATCCTTGTTTTCTGAGGTATATTAACTGTATTAGCAAATCTTCATATGGAAACATTTGAGGTATGGAAGAGGTATAGTGATGAATATTTTCTTAATTAGGAGCCATGGACAATAATCACTTTTTGATTTTCTCAACCACTTCAACAACTGACACCTCAACATCACCTATGAATTAAGGTAATATTGAGGTATTGTTCCAATAGTTCACTTCTGAATTTGGATTTAAGCATAACTAAAGAGTCTGGAAAATTAAAAATTTCTTTCTTGAGAAAACCAATCATATTGACATCTGCACTCTTCTTCTCACTATTAGATCTTAAAAACTGGGCATCATTTTAACACTAGAAGCAAGAGTCCATCATCTCATTACTGATGAGGAAGAGCTAGCCAAAATCTCTAATATCAACCCCCCCCTTTTTCTTTAACACCATCTTGAGCCTGCTATTAACCAATGCACTCATCTCACCTCCAATGATATAAAAGTCAAAGGTTTTATCATTCTTCTCTATACTAGTCCTATTTCTTTAATACCAGCCAAAATCAGATCAGGATTTACTCCTTTAGTCAGGATAGTCAACTATTTTGATCCATTAAATCCAGACAGTCCTCTGAAATACTAAGCATTCCCTAACTGTGGTGTGATTGCAGGATAGTACACTATGGAAAGACTGAAAAATCTACTGAAAAGTACATCAAAAAGCATATGGAATGCCAGAGAAGTGAGGCCACAGCTCTAGCTTTATATGTACTATCTTCAGCTGGTCAACATGATGCACTGACAGAAAAAATACAAAGTTCTGTGGAATGAATCTGATCTCTTCTACCAGTGTTATGACAAAATAGAAAGGAAAATCTAAGATGCATTAGATATATTATTATATCCTATACATATGAATGTTTCCCACTGGTCAGCAAGCATGCAAACAAAAGCACACTGACATGCACAACAGTGAAAGCATGTTCACAAATAATATATGTAATCAGAATCCTACATGATTTCATATTTGTTGTTGGCATATTAATCTCTTTGTGTTGTTTTGAATGTAAGCAAAGTTTTCATGTGCACACGCGCGCACGCGCACACACACACACACACACAGTTTGCTATAATGTTTTACCGAATTCTTCATTTCTTCTGAATGTGATTTTTCAGGTTACAAAGAGAGTAGAAGAATGATGGTGGCTAATCCAATGGAGCCATGCCTATGAAATTATCCTGCAGAAAAGATATAATGCAGAAACATCAATGAAAAATCGTTTAGAGGGAGTTTGCAAGTGAGTGAACGAGAGACAAAGAGGAGGGTCATTTATTAAACAGATTATCTTATGGACAGCATCAAGCATTCTTAAGAAAGTTGTTTGTGCATTATGTCAAATGTGAGAACAGTATTCTGAGGTTGGGCATGTTTGATATTTATATAGTATTAGGAATGACAGGAGTTGTACAGGTGTGAAGCAATGTCTATTTTATGTAAGCTATGGATGTATTTCTTGCCAGGAAAGACTATATGCAAGACAACCAAGAAGGGAAATCTCACTGTGACAGGAGATCTGAATATCATCAAAATGGAAAAGAAATTAGATCTTTTGCATAGGAAATAAGACAGGACTATATTTTGGTAGCATCAATGCTCACCAGAAAATCCTCCCTCTACTGAAGAATGGCAAGGAAATCAGCATTTAAAGTGATGGTTATAGAAGATCTTGAAGCTTAAGTCATTTCAGCACTGCAGAGTTTGTTGCATGAAGATGGAGTGTACTGTCATTAACAAAACCATGAATGGGATTTGAGGTTAGTCAGAAAAGGTTATTTATATAGAAGAAAGAGTGTGTGCATAAAAACATACAGATTTAGGGTAACCTTGCAATTACAGCATCACAACTGATAGAAATCACAATCACAACAGATAGAAAGCAGACTAGAATATTGTAGCCTGGCAAGGCAGACTCCAAGCCAGACAAAATTAAATGCTGTTGAAATATCACAAACAACAAAAGTAATATCTCTAAACTTTCATTTTTGAAATTATGGATTCTACAACCGTGTCAAAATAACTCTTTTTATTATCCCGACATTTCCATCTTCATATCAAGATCATCATCTGGAGCATACATAAATATACAAGACAAGCTGCATTACATTTCAAACCATAAGCTAGAGAAACAATGATTTGATCACATGCTACTCACTGGCATGACCTCTAGTGAAAAAATAAAAAATAAATAAAAATAAAACTTACATCAAGCTAATTTAATTTTTGATTACATGAATAAACATTCTTGCTTACAGATGGTTTTTCTTCCAGTAACAGTGAGGTCCTATTTCTATTATTACAATTGTTATTTTTGATTTTAAAAAAATAATAAATAAAATAAATAAATTATTTATAAATTACAACATGAATAAACTTTCTTATAGGTTTTTTTTTTTTCCCCTTAACAGTGATGTCCTATTTTTCAGTATTAAAGTTGTTATTTTAGATTTAGGATGCTTGATTTTCTAGAGTCCTGTTTATAGTTATTCTTAGAGAGGAAGGATTTGTGGGACGAATATATGCCTTCCATATGTATGGGATTTTTAGACCAACGTCCCATGAATCCTTCCTCTCTAAGAACAACTATAAACAGGACTCTAGAAAATCCAGGAACCTAAATCTAAAATAACTTTAATACTGAAAAATAGGACATCACTGTTAAGGAAAAAAATCTATAAGAAAGTTTACTCATGTTGTAATTTATAAATAATTTTTTTTTTAAATCAAAAATAACAATTGTAATAATAGAAATAGGACATCACTGTTACTGGAAGGAAAACCATCTGTAAGCAAGAATGTTTATTCATGTAATCAAAAATTAAATTAGCTTGATGTAATTTTTTTTTTTAATTTAATTTATTTATTATTTGTTTTTTCACTAGAGATCATGCTTATAGTTTGAAATGTAATGCAGCTTGTCTTGTATATTTATGTATGCTCCAGATAATGATCTTGATATGAAGATCAAACGTCGGGATAATAAAAAGAGTTATTTTAACATGGTTATAGAATCCATAATTTCAAAAATGAATGTTGATCACCGTGTTGAACACTAAAAGAAAGGAATATCTGTAAACATTTTCATGATTTGTGTGTCCAAACATGGATAAGGTTGGCTAAAAGATATGCTGTTAAGTGTGGCATGTACTTAGCTGTTTATGATATAAGTTGGGAGATTTTGCTAGTCATCCACACAACTACTGGAGGAGAAAACTGAAAGCAAGATGTCAGTTTGGGTAATGTCAGAACAATAATCATCATCAGCCATTTTCTTCATTGGCTACTGCAGATTGAAGGCCATCCTCGTATCTCTATTCAGTCCTATCTTGAGCTTTTTTATTTCACTGAGCTCCAGACATCTCTACTCTCATCCCTCTGCTTCTTTGGTCTTCCTGTAACTTCCTTTCCATATCTGAGATACCATTCAGATAACAACTTTGTGAGTGTTACTTCTTGCAATATGACCTGCACATTGCCATTTGGATCTTTTAATGGCTGTTATATTATACTGTCCTGACTCCTATCCTGAGCTCTGATCCAAGTATTGTGCTTTCTATCTTAAATGGTAATACACCATCTTTCCAGTTTCCTCAGATAGTCCAACTTTTTGGTTAATTTTTTTAGTCATAATCTACATTGCACTTCCAAATGTCATAACCAGAAGTATACAACTTTCGAATATTTTTCTTCTAATGCAGATCGGAATGTCTCTTTTAAGTGCTTCACTGTTTTCCAAAGGTTATACAACTGAGTTGAATTCTTTGTCTAATTTTTTCTTCACAGCTGCCCTATTGGTGATATTTTGTTCTAGGTAAATTTAGGAGGTTACTGTATGAATTTCCAGTGTTCCACGGGTACTGGCTTTTTCATTATGTATTTATTAAACAATATTTTTGTTTTGTTTTTGTTTATATTTAATTATTTACTTTCAACTATTTATTATTTACTTTCAACATCCAATTCACTGATCATTTTTTGAAGTTCTGCAGAGTTTCCTAAAAGAACGATGTCCTCAACAAATTGCAGGCAATTTAGTTCTTTTCTGTTTACTATAATTACTCTATTTCCCTGTTTAACTCCCTTTTTATATATATCCCTGAAAGCTTAAGTGTAACTTCCACTTTACTCTTTTGCATTGAGATAGCACTATTCTTATTATTATAGTGGCCATATTATAGTATTTAAAAAAGGAAACAGAGAAGATATTAAAAATTACTGTCCTATCAGTCTCATCTCCTTTTAACAAAATTTTTACAAAAATCATTAGCAACAGAAGACAAAAAATAACTACAGCCATTTGAACTGGGGGCAAGAGTTCCGTGTTTGGTTGTTTCAAAGTTATATTAAAAATGTTATTACCTGTTGAGTGCAAAGCTGGAACTTTTGATTTGGGCCAGGTGAGATATGATGAACTTTCATCTTACTTGTTAGTGAAACAAAGCTACAACAGTGGTTGGGTGTTTTGTGTAGAGTGTGGATCAAAGATCCTAATTTCAGCAAGGATTATATCAGTTATTTAGCTGAAGCAAGTATTTAAATAAAGATTTTAAATAAAAGACATCCTCTATTTCTGACATTTTGTTATTAGATGAACAGGCTGGATTTAGGAAAGGTCAAAATTACATTGATGATGTATTTGTAGTAAAGGAAATCATAGAAAGAAAAAAAAAAATATATATATATATATATATATATATAAAATCTAATTCACAGACTCATTTGGCATTTATCAAAAAAGCTTTGAATAAGTTAACAGATGCAAGTTATGGAATATGACAGTTATGAAATATGAGGCTGCCAAACAGTTATTAAATGCAATCATACATATAAATATTAATGAATGCATAATAGCAGATATATAACCTGATCAAGGATGCAGCCTTTCTCTTACTTATTTAACACACACACACACACACACACACACACACACACACACACACACACACACACACACACACACACACACACACACACACACGACTTGATAAGAGAAGTAAAAATCTATAAGAAATCCAAGAATACAGCTCAACCAACACACAACAATCAACACAATGCTTTTTTGCAGATGATCAGGTAATCATACAAAAACCAGAAGACCTTCAGAGCTCTATTTACCATTTATGACAAATAAGTAGTGAACCGTATAAATGTCATCAAAGAAAACTAAAGTTATGGAATTCTGAGATAAACTAAAATAGTAAATGAAAACCAAACTCTAGAATCAGTAATATATTTTCGATATTTAAGATGTGATATAACATCTGATAGATAATGATGTAGGTATGCTTTCAAGGAATCAATGGCACTATACAACTATATAATTAAGATATAAGGTCATTATATCACTTGTATTTATTATCATGAATGTTCTATGATTTTTCTCACTTGCAGTTTTCCTTCCAGTAAAAAACAAAAAATTCAAATTACTACAAGTCTTTCTACAATTATACACTATATATGAAAAAGAAAATTCTAAAATGGCTCTACTGATATTGACTAATCAGATATATGAGTTGCTATAAATAATCTAGTAAATTTTATACATACATCTAACTGTTCCTTAATTGATTCAGTTGATGGTTGCTTAACAGTGCGTGGAGCTGTTCCCACTGGCATTACAAAAACATGTTTATCAGCAGTGGTGTCTATAACTGTGCTACTACTACTACTACTTCCAGAAGAAAGAACCGATGTACAGTGGGCTGGTACTTCTTTGGAAATAGGAAAAGTCTGTGATGTACATACATTGCTGACAACATCTTTGCTTGGAACTGCTTTATCTCCAGTCACTGTTTTACGTAGAGATGAATTGCAATTTTTATTTGCAGATCGCACACTTGGACTTCTTGTATTCCCTCTTGCTGCTGATTTTCCAGATGGAGGAGTTGTATTTCGAGATTGGTTCCCACAACGATTTGTGGGTGACAGTGGTGCATGCTGTAAAATATTTAAATGACAATTCTAACCTTTGAAATATATTTTTCATTCTAGTATAGATTGCAGATTATTTATATTAATTTCCAAGATGAAACTAAAGAAATCTATAAAAAATGAGTATTCTACATGAAGAAATTATTCTAATATCACCATTCTCACTATAGCAAACTTTTAAGGGACAGAGAAAATATCTGTTATAATAGAAAGTGGATTCTCAGCAATGGCCAGATTTTTCAGTGTTTGTTATAGAGAACACCAGCAATAAAAATGTTTATTATAATTAGCACTAACTATAAGAACATAGTGGATATGATTAGGAATTAAACAATTCCTAATCAAAACAATTCAAAAATTATGTTATAAGAACTGATTGAACAATTTTATTTGTAATAATTTCATATTTTAACATAGATACATGTTTAGTGTCAAATTTGCCTCCAAAAATCTGATTTTATTACTCAGTCATTATAGGCAGTCTTCATAAATTGCTTGTAGAGCATTCATAATGACTATGATTATTAATTTATTAGCAGCAGCTGGAAGAATTAATGGACATAAAGATCTATTGATAATCTTTTTTTACTTTTCACTACCATGCATTTCAACTCATACTTTCTTTGGTAAAATCTGAGTGATGTAATCTTAGCATACAGCTAAGAATGTCCTGATTGTGATACTCACTTTGACACTAGATCCAAAAATAACCTTTGAATACGTTCTTTTTCTGATCATGGCAGGGGGTGGTTATAGTAGAAAGAATTTGAAAATTTTCATGTCTGGTGTCTAAAGCAAGATTTCTGGATTATATAAACTTCAGTCCATCTGCAGTCCTAAAGTACAATAGGTTAACAACCTTTCATGGGTGGAATTCACAAACAAATGTAGCTGTGTGTCCTCTGGTGCTTTGTAAAGGTAATTTGCAATGGTCGAACAACACCTCAAGACAAAGCTAATCTCTGGCATCGTTCTCCTCTCCAATTCCTGCACACACCAAAATATATAACATGTATAACATACACCCTGTGGTCTTTTTCCAGAAGAATCTTGAATAACTTAGACAAAGTTTGGTCGTGATGCTATCTTTCTATTACTCAAAAGTTGTGCTTCAGAACTTAATACCTATCATATATCATCTCTATACTCTTTTTACTTACATTTAACTCAATACTTTAAAGCAAGTCGACAGTCCACTACAAAAAAATAAGATAAGAAATGCCATAAACCTCAGTCCTCACTAAAATAATAAAGGTAAACAATAGCCAACTTCCATATATGAACCGTAAGCCAGTTAACCAGTATGGAGCCAAACCATATCAAGCCTACTTCACTAATTTCTGGACACATGCCATGAGTAGGTTTGGAAAGAATGCTCTACTGTTGCTCTTGCCATTTCCAGAGTATTTATCAAGGCATGCTCAGCAAATTAACATTTTAGTCTAACTTGCACTGTCAGTAATTGGGTAGCTAGTTTCCCCTCTGGTTGATTGCTGTATGTCATGGTAGATGGCTTCCTCTAATTGGACCTGTAATGATGGAATAGCCCACTGATATGAACTTTCCCACCGATGCAGGTAAAAATTCTTACTGTAGCACAATTTATTTTTGGCTCCCTTGATGTTGTTTATACTATAAAGTGCTATTCAATTACAATTTGAATTTTTTCTAATGATTTAGCTGAGTGCCTGTGTGCTTGACACAGTTATAATTTGTGCTCTGAAGATGCTGGGTAGAAAACCAGAAAAATATTAATAAGTTTAATAGAAGTGATTTATTTTTTCTTCTCTTGGTGTTTATACCATGAAGCACTACTATGAATGAAGTGATTACAGTCAACTCTCACTATACTAAACATTGCTATAACAAACTACTGAAAGCCCAACAACAAACAGCCCTGTGGATACAATGACATGCCAAAAGAAATTTACTATAACAAACTGTTCCTGTGTGGTCTCTACCAGTTTACTAGTGAGTAAACTGGTAGAGAGGGAGATATAATATAGTTCCTAAGTTCTTTTCTGTTAATAAAATATTGTCTTGGTTACCCTATACAAAGGATAAAGGTCCCCATCTTTCTCTTTCTCTTTGGTGTTTACCAATTTCAGTTGGACTGCTTTCTTTTCACTTCGGACAAACAGAGGACATTTTGTTGGAAAAAAAAAAAAAGGACTGAGAAATACCAATCTTACGTCATTCATAAAAATCCTGAAAAAAATCTGGTGTGGCAAAATACAGAGTGGACACTGATCACAGTGTTCTGTGGTCCAAGACCCACCTGTTAACAATCATTTTAAATTTGAGTGATTGTTCAAAGATTGTTTAGATTTGAGTGATTGTTCAAAGAGAGTGCTGAAGCACTGCCTGATCCAAAACCAGAATGACTGTCTTTATACAGCAAAAATTTTGAAATGTTTAATCAGTGTTATCTAGCACAAGGCTCATATCTGTTTAAGGGAAAAGCAATCCATTGTTATTGCCTTTACCTTTTGAATTGCTAGTTTGCTGGTGATGATGATCTGTTACTTTCAGATCTAAATACTTGCATTAATAAAATAGTATTAATTTTTTGGTGTATGTGTTTCCAGTAATCTTTCTACTATGCCACAAGAGTCATTGAAAGGTGCAAAGTATAGTTCCATCATATGGAACTATAACCTTATAGTTTCATATGATGGAACTATAAGGTTATAGTTCCATCATATGGGCAAATAACCCTATCCATAGTTTTCCTGATGACAGCACACACTATTTCTCCTAATCATTTGACAAACTTCACAGTGTTCATCATTCCAAGATTTTTTCTATACCAATACCTTAAAAAATATATATATAAGAATATATATAAGAGACTTACAGTGGCTGCACTGCATAGTTCAGAAAGCCTGGACAGAGGGATGAATTCCCGATGATTGGAGTAGAGCTCTCATAGTATCCATTTATAAAAAGGGAAATAAAACTGAATGTGAGAATTACAGAGGTATTTCCCTACTGAGTGTTCCTGGCAAGATCTATGCAAGTATACTTGAGAAACGGTTGAGAAGAATTGTGGAAGAAAAGCTTGGTGAAGAGCAAGCTGGATTCAAGCCAAATAGAGGCTGTCAGGATCAGATCTTCACTTTACGACAAATAGTTGAGAAAGCATAGGAATATAACAAAGATCTGTATTTAAGTTTTGTCGATTTGGAAAAGGCATATGACAAGGTTCCAAGAGAGAAGCTGTTCAATATGTCACAGTTATATGGTGTCGATGGGGCATTATATCAAGCAATACTTAGTCTTTATTTGAGTTGTAAGTCAGCAGTTAGAATTGAAGGAAGTACAGGAAGATGGTTTAATGTGAAATCTGGTGTGAGACAAGGATGTACATTATCCCCTCTGTTATTCATTATCTATATGGATCACATTATGAAGGAAAGTAGTATTAAACATGATATCAAAATTGGAGATGTTAATGTCAGCTCTTTGCTTTATGCGGATGATGTTATACTTCTAAATAAATCCGCTACAAGTCTGCAAGATTCTCTGACTAAATTGAATAGCTGTCATAATAGATGTGGTATGAAGGTCAGCAATAAAAAGACAAAGACAATGAAAATAGGCAGAATCATTGAAAATGTCAACTGTGCTGTGAATGGAGAACCTGTGGAACATGTAAAACATTTCAGCTACTTAGGCACGATTTTTATTGAAGATGGTAAATTAAATATAGAAATAGACAACAGAATCAGCAAAGCTGGTATGGTGGGAAGTCAATTGAATAAATTCATATGGAATAAGAGAGAAATTAGTCGGAACACTAAATTAGCTGTATACAAGACAGTGTTCAAACCAGTTTTAACTTATGGATCTGAGAACTGGGTCAGAAGTGAAACACTTGGCCAAAGACTAGAGACTGCAGATATGAGAGTCCTGAGAAAGATTATAGGCGTGAACAGATGGCATCAATGGCAATATCATATTAAAAACGAGGATATTAGGAAAGAACTTGACATTGCCAACATCCAGGAATGCATTAGCAGAGCTAATCTCAGGTGGTGTGGTCACTTAAAGAGAATGGGAGGGGAAAGATTAGAAAAACAAGTGTTCTCTGCCCAGTTGGCAGGAAAATGACCCAGAGGAAGACCAAGATGTAGGTGGATTGATACGGTACAAAGTGCCTTAGACGATAGAAATATAAGATCTGATAATGTTGGAGTCTTGACAAGTAACAGACTGATTTGGAGGAAAATTGTAGATAGGAAGTTAGTAATGATGTAATTTTTGTCATGTAGTACTATCATATCCTGTACATCCCTTGAGGGTACGAGGCAGGAATTTAATGATGATGATGATTAAAAAAAAAAAAAACCTTCGTGCCATTATTTAAAAAGGATGAGGATAACCTAGTCAAACCTACCAAAACAGCCATACCTTTTCTATTCTCACAAAAATAAACTCAATTCTCCTTTCATACCGAACATGATTAGATGCCTCTACTCTTACTGATATTTATCCCTAGCCTTTCTTAGCATTAATACATCAATAGCTTCATTTGGCTCTAAATTTTGCAGCAATAACAAATCTGCCTAACCTTAGAACATTGTGCACGTGTTTGGGACACTGTATCAAGGTCTGCCCTAAAATTCATGATGTTGTTCAGAATAAGGTGGTCTGGCTGATCAATGATCTCTCTTCAGTTATTCACTTGTGATGTTTCAGCCTTGCAGTCCAATTTCCAACCCACTAAACCTGTTTCTTCTCTTTCATTCAATGAACATCTATTTTCTAGACTAGGCTTCGTTATAATGTGTTCAATGACTACAAATTCCAGCTTTTCAACAAAAATATTAGTAAGTCACTGCACTCTTGCCTACATCACCAGCATGGATATTGCTGAAATTTAAGAAATGTTAGATTCAATATTATGCAGAGAAAAAAATTATGTTAATTATCATTTCCTAATGGTTAATCATTAGATGCCAAATGCTGAGATATAAAAGATAAGTGAGAATATAGAGATCAGTTGGGTTTATGATCTCTATATATAATACACAAATATCCATCTAATACTAATTTCTTCCTGTCAGAATCAATATCTTAAACTTTAAACTTGGAAAAAAAAATCTAGAATAGGTTACAAAGAAGGTGTATTATGACTACAAAGTATGTATGGATGCATGCATTAACACTAAAAAACAAGAACAATTAATGGCTTAAAAACCATCATCGAATTCCTGATATGTATTCTTAGGGGATGTACACGATCGCTATAATGGTACAACATGAAAAAGTTACATCATTACTAACTTCTGATCAACAATTTTCCTCTAACTTCATCTGTCAAGACTCCAGCATTATTAGATCTTATATATTTCTGTCTTTTAAGGCACTTTTTAATGTATCAATCCAACTACATCTTGGTCTTCCTCTGGATCTCTTTCCTGCCAACTGGGCAAAAAAGAACAACACTTGTTTTTTGCTAATCTTTCCTCACCAATTCTATTTAAGTGACCATACAACCTGAGATTAGCTCTACTAAGAAATTCCTGAATGCTAACAATGAAAGTGCTTTCCTAATAATCGAATTTTTAATGTAATACAGCCATTGATGCCATCTGTTGACTTCAATAATTTTTCTCAGAACTGGAGACCTCTTATCAGAGGTCTCCAGACTTTGATCAAGTGTTTTATTTCTAACCCAACTCTTGGATCTGTAAGTTAAACTTGGTTTGAACACTGTCTTGTATATATACAGCTAATTTAGTGTTTGAACTAATTTCTTTCTTATTCCATATAAATTTATTCAGCTGACTTCCTACCATACCAGTGTTAATTTTTTTTCTTCTTTCCTTAATCGTTTTATGTGCATTATTGGTTTTTACTCTTAATTGTTACAATTATTGAATCTCCCTATTATTTGATATAATTTTCTCGCACTTGCTTACACCATTTTCATCCTATGGCCACTACTTAAATTGCTTGCATCTGCAAAGCTTGGTAGACAAAGAAATTGCCCCCAGATAGAGGCAATTTTCTTTGATACAAATCTGGAATTAACTCCTTGTCAGAATTTGAAAAAATTTGTTTGTTAAAGCTGTGCCATCCAAATTCTTAGACAAGTAGCTATCCCCAAATTTTAACTTGCACTGGTTCTATTTTTATGAGCGGTGCATTGAGTTCACAAATCATGCAAATTGTTAGGTAAGAAAAAGAAAGGTTTATTCATTACTCTAATATGATATACAAATATTAAGATCACTTAACAAAACTGAATCTCTCCTAAAAACTCCTAGTCTTAAACACTGTGAGACAATATCTACAATTTAGTTAAATCTCTAACATCATCCTATTCAACTAACATTCTTGTACAAGCATTTATCTTATTCTAGATTCAAGAACTATCAGGCTATAACATACTTTAGCAATTCAATACCACACTGTACATGAATTCTTACTGAGAGCTAAGACAATCTACTAGTTGATTAGATACTCAAGTTCTGTTTCATTTTTGTAAGTCCAATCACTGGGCATATCCACACATTATTGCACACTAACTGTTTCTTGTATACAAAGGAATTGAAAAGTTTCTACATTACCGAGCATCAGAATCTCTCTTGCTTTTTCTCTCTATCTTCCGAAAAATTCACACAGCTTGTTACCCTCTCTTACGGTTTGCTGTCTTCGAGTAGGACAAACTAGTGATTACGATCACGAATCATCTTTTCCGATGTGGGCGAAGCTGCTCTACTGGGTTCAGTCCACGTGGTTCCTCATGTTGATCGGTTTGTGCTGGCTTTTCCACTGTACCGATGATTATGCCCGCACCGAATCGCTATCTGGCAGCATAGCTGCCACTGGACATCGTTCTTTTTGACCACTCTCACGCACCTTCTCCTGGAATGACTGGAACAGGAATCCCGATCAAAAGAAAAGCCTCAAGTTGGCATCGCCAAGCACTATATATCCTTGCTGAGCCTGTTCTCCCTACTACATCACTCTTTTCCGGCCAGCACCTAAATTCTTGCACCTGGTATCATTGCTTGACATCCACTTCGACGGGAAACCCCATGCAACTTTGACCTTTGCATACGTGATGGCCTCAGGTTATGAATTAATCCTCCTTTTGTGTTTAGAACTTTAGCTTGCCCTTGGTATGCTTATACACAATTCACCACATCTACAATTTCTTTTGTTCACATACAAAATATTTGATAATACAATATTCAATAACTTCAAAAAACATCATTTCCAATTTAATTAACATCAAAAATTTTCTATCAAAACACAAGTATTTACAGTGGGATTCAGTTTACCAGTAAAATCGGTTTACAAGATGTTTTTACATAAGATTCCTTGTATACACGATTTTACATAGGTTTCTTCGACCCCAAAAAAATTTTTTTCCAACACTTCCTTCCTGTAATTTTTCTGGAGAGAATTTGACCACAAACTTGTTTACTTCCTTCTTTTATATCTCTCTCAGACCTATGTACCTTATTTCATTATGTGCTTTATCTTCTCGATACACCTAATTTTACTGCTATCTTTTAGTGTTTTGACCCTAATCAATTCTCCATTAAATTTATTCATAAAGCTTGCACAATCTGTTAGTAAGTGTGCAGCCTTTGTAGCAAGTGCTAAATTCCAACATAACAATCCACTTATAGCTTTTCTAAGCATAAACAGAAAACAGAGGAAGTTTGCATAACTAAACTGCCGCTGAGGTTGTATATTAACTTCATGTTTTCTGTGCCTGTTCCACCTCGGTCTGTTGTTAAAAACTCTAGATGTGTTAATTATCTCAATATAGTTCACTCCGATTGTTCTTGGACAATTCTCCGCTAATTTTTCTTCTGTATTATCTTGGTCATTTGCCAATCTAACACTTGATATTTGGTAAGTCTCAGATTGATCTTTCACTTCTGAAATTGAAGCTACCTCAGCATCAATCTGGTTATATCTAGAAACTTCATTGTCTCTTTCAGTTGGCACGACATAACTTTTACTTTGCCTTCTCTCTTCACGTAACCTCTTAATCCTATCTCTAAATTTATGGTTCCCTCCTTTGGACCATTTGTTACCCATTAGGAATATCTCATCTCTAGAGAAGTTGCAATAAAACTTGTACCTCTCTAGAAAGTTAGTTCCTAAAATTATCTGAACATGTGGGCGAGATGTCCTGGGGAGGACCAAAAACTCTTGCCAAACACACATATTAAACTCTGGTAAGTACAGTTTTACTCTAACCTTTTTTGTTGCATAAACTTTGAATGTTGATAACCCCTATAACTTGATCAGTTTCCTTAGATTAAAAATGCCTCTCCACACACGGGAATTTATTCCCTGAAAATAATCTCACGTTATGACAGAGGCCTGGGATCCAGTATCTAATAGTACATTGTTGTGTCCTGAATAAGCATTAAAAAGGTTTATATTAAAATATTCAGGTCACAACATTAATTCTACTTAGGCAGAGAACATGGAACGTTGGCAATAAAAAAAAAAATAAATTGTTTGTGAATACAAGTCAAGATAAAGCTTAAGGAATTGTATAAAATTGTATAAAGTGTTTAAATATAATCTCTATTAAGAGTGGGCATGATAACAGAAATCCATGTAAGCTGGCAAAATCCGTTTGAAAAACCAGCCTCTTGCACTGAAATAGTAAAGCATATGAATCAGGGTTCAAGGGTCACTTTACCGTCCTGCATTATGAAAGTATTGGAAAGGGAAACCTAAGCGTCTTCCAGGAATAGGAGGCAGACACACGTGCGAAAAATTAATAGAGGGAGCTAATGAGATTGACGTGGACACACGTGACCGAGTTGGCATGTATCGCAAATATCGAGATTTTCCGAGAGGAGAAAATTGAACAAAAAGGCCTTGCATGAAGATTCGATCTCTCTTATCTTTTTTTCTTCCTGGATTCCTGATCTCTGGAGTGGTCCTACTCGTCGTAGGAGGGAAGTCCCTGGCCAGTTGCGGAAGGCACTCAGTTCGTCCATCGTAGCGTTCGTATTGGGCCAAGCTATGTCCATGTTCTAGGATAGCTGTGATGTTGTCGTACGACGGAAGGACTAAATTGAGCCATCCATTTAAGGCGACGTTACCCACCTCCCATGTTTCCCTCGAGATTCTACTCGCACAGATCTACAGAAGATATCCTCCAAAGCATTACATTTGAAGGCTTTGATGATTAGAAAAGGCAGGAACAAGTTTTAAGAGTTCAAGGACAGAAATGGTAATGTAGACTTTTAAAATACTAATTCCAGTTGTAAGAAGAGAGTGAATTTCCTGTGTGAACGTTCAAATTGGACTGAACTTAAAGAACTGTAAGAATGGCATACAACTAGATACGTGTCCGAGACAGTGTTAAGAATTGTTTGCCCAAGAGGCCGAATGGATACAAGATTATGTTAAACTAAAAGTGTAATTGTGCTGATGTGTTCACTGATAGCCACGTGTATCCGAATGGCTTAATGATAATCTATGAATTGTATTTTATGATTGTATTTAAGGTTATTAAGATTTAGTACATGTGATAAGTACAAGTTAATTAGAGTTTTGATCTGAGTTGAGTGCAACCATATTATCCTGTTTTGAAATGTATTATAGTGTATCACCTTAAAGCTAATTAAATTGTTTCATTCATGTACTTGCCTGATCTGCTTATATTATATGAATTCAAAACTACCGCTCATAAAATTAACAACGAACCAAGTGGGATAAACCCATGAATACTAATGCAATAAGTAAGCCGCGACTGTAAGAAAGAAAAGGACAAGTGAGGGGGAGATAAATCTATGCTTGATCAAATAATCATTAACTCTCTAAAGGGGTCACCCTGAACAAGAATCCTTTCTACCTAGGTATTAGCTGGCGCAGCATAAAAATAAATGTGTTAATACTTATAGGGTGAACTTCTTCAGATTGTTTGCTTAAGACATAGAGAGGCCAATAGGACTGCAAAGCACTGAATGAGAGAATATTTGATTATAGAGTTTAAATTATATGGGATAAATGTGTATAAGTAAGGTACAGCGTTAGACGAGTTTTGAATTTATTTAAGAAAGATAGAATATTGGATTAGTTAAGAAAGGGCAGATAAGGGGCAAATAACTAATTAAGTAAAAAAAAAGCAAACAAGATAAGAAAAGGGCAATAACATACATGACGGAGTCGAGAGGATAGTAAAGACAAAGGATAAGAAAAAGTCACAACATAAATGGCGAAGCCGGTAGGATTATAAAGAATAAGGACGTTAACACAATCGAATAGAGATAAACATAATAACATAAATGGCGCAGCTGATAAGGTTAAGATAGAAAAAGGTTTAGGTTAGAAAAGATTGAATAAAATACAACCATTGTATAAATAAAAACAAGAATTCGACATAACATAAATGGCAAAGCTGGTAGGATAAAGGAAAGATATAAAACAATAGAAGTTAATCTAAACGATTAGAGTACAAACGTATTATAACAAATAAGTAGAGAGATAAATAATACAGGATGTGATTAGATCCCGAAAACTAGCAATAGATCAATCACAGTGAGTTGGTTTTTTAATTCATATCATTCAGGAATTAATATAGTAATTAGAATATTTAATAACAATTTAGTGTGAGCCAAAGCACCAACATGTCTCTGCCTACAAGTTCCAACATGAATAACGAGGAATTTTTTGGATCTATAAATCCCGCTCAGGTATTTCCACAATATTCTGGGGAAGACACTGATGATGTGGTATCCTTCTTCGAATATATTGAAGAATTAAGAAAGCTTACCCG